>NC_138162.1:51383961-51983961 GCF_964165515.1 Mesoplodon bidens
CTAAAATATCATGTGTGTATAAATATATATTTATATAAATATATTTAATACATTTTAATATAATTTTAAAATAATGATATAACAATCACATGCTTGAGAAATAAACTTGCCTCTGCTTAGAGTCAATTGCTGGTGTTTCCTAAGATTATCAGTGGGGGAAAGTTCAGAGTGAGAGTTTACAAAATCAAAATTATCCTTTTACTTTTTCTGACAAGAGTATTGTTCCTTATAAAATACTTGTGAAAACATAACAACCCAGGATGGCTCTCCTCGAAGGTCTTGAAAGAGGAGTGGTCTAATTGAAGACAGTGGACTGTCATTACATGAAACCCTATGTTCTCCAGTTCATGCAATCCAAGTATGTTTCTCATATGATTACTCTAATATTATTCACTTTCTTGATATATTTAAATATAGAAATCTGATCATCCTGGTTGGCCCCTTCTTAAATACCTTCAGTAATTTTCTACTAGGTTTGGGGTCATAGTCTAAATTCTTAACCAGGCATTCAAGTCTGAAATGATCTGACCATTGAAGAACTTGCCAGTCTCATCTCTGGTCACATTCTTCACCCGCATTCTCCACTCCAGACTACGTGAAGCTCTCAGAACTTACCGAACCTGCTTGTGACACCTGAGTTTGCTCACCGTGGAATGACCTCTCTCTTACATAGTTTGTCTGGCAAACAATTTCTAGTCCTCTGAGCCTATATGGGAGCATCAGCTCCCTCTCAAAGTGTTTCTGGCCTTTGGAAGTTGAATTAGATCCCTCTGTGCATACCACCTGTGCATCGCTATGAAAGCCCTCATTACCCTGCAACATAATTAACAGTGATTCTTGTCTGTCTCCCAAATTGAGAGCTTGTTCCTTGAGCATAAGACCTTGTTCATTTCTGTAACTTTAATGCCAACCACAGGGTCTGGCACATGATAGGAACTCAAGGTCTAACTTTTAGATGACTAAAGTAACAAATGAATGAATGTTCTATGAAAAATCTCCTGAAGCCGGGGCTTCCCTGGTGGCGCAGTGGTTGAGAGTCCGCCTGTCAATGCAGGCGACGCGGGTTCGTGCCCCAGTCCGGGAGGATCTCACATGCCACGGAGCGCCTGGGCCCGTGAGCCATGGCCGCTGAGGCTGCGCATCCAGAGCCTGCGCTCTGCAAGGGGAGAGGCCACAACAGTGAGAGGCCCGCGTACCGCACCAAAAAAACCCAAATTTACTGACGCCAAATTACCTTATGTTGTTATCATGTTCTATTTTGTTTTCTAAACAGAACCAATCCAGAGTCCACGTGAGACTGCATTTTGGAAAATGTTAGCTGAAGGTACGCTCATAGTAGTTGGGTTGCTGGGAAAATGTTTTGGTTTTCTAAAGTCTTCTGTAAGAAAGCCAAGATCAGTGTAAATTGTTCTAATACTGAGAATTAATAAGTCAACATTTTGCTGCCATCATCACATGTAATAGCAAATGTAAAACAAACCCAGAAAGCTGATCAGTGTCACACATTTTCTGATTCTCTCCCCAAAACTGTTATTTTCCTACAAGTGTTGCAATCTAGTCATTTAATTTATGATTAAAAATGTTAAATTAGGCTCTTGCTCAATATAATCCCTCTTTGTATTTGGAGCAGTATGCACATGGAGAGGCATGAACGAATGCAAATTATATATCAAAATATATGCATGCATAAAAGTAATATATAATCATAAATGTACAGTCATGCATGTATAAATGTAACATGCATAGCATTTGTATGTATGCATGTATAAATGTAACATGCATATCATCTATGTATGCAGACATGTATAAATATAATTCATGTATCACACACATACAAGCATGTGTTATAAATGTGAAATACATACCATATTCAATGGATCCTAACTTGCAGATTCTGTATTTGTGAATTTACCTGTATCTAAAATTTATCTGGAACCCTCCACTTGCAGAACTTTCACAGTCATTTGTGGACACACACAGAGTAGCAAAAAAAATTTAATTGCTTGATGGTCTTGTTCCTAGCTGAGGTATAACAAAGGACTCCTTTTTTCAGCTCTCATGCTTTAAACAAGTTCCTTTTTTTGTGGTCTACTTAGTGCTAGATGTTTCGCACTTTTGTGCTTTCTGTTGGCAATTTTGCTATTTTAAATGCCCCCCAAGTATAGTAGTACAATGCTGTTTAATGTTCCTAAACACAAGAAGGCTGTGGTGTACCTCAGGAGAAAAATGTGTGTATTATATAAGCTTCATGTAGGTGTGAGTTATAATGCTGTTGATTGTGAGCTCAGTGTTGATGAATCAGCAGTATATACTAAATAAAGTGTCTCTAAACAGAAACACACACATAAAACAAGGTTAGATATTCATTGGTTGATGAAAATGTAGTGACCAGAGGCTCATAGGAACCTAAGCCTGTATTTCCCTTAGGAACAATGATGGTTCAGTATTCATTGATTCAGTGCTCACATAGCTTAACTGCCATGACTACCATGAACAATGAGAATAAGCTGTATACACACACAAAAGTAAGTGAATTTTGTTTACCATAACACCAATTTATTGTTTAAACAGCTATACAGGCAGACACCAATGAGGACAACCAACGAGATGAAGCTTTTCAGCCAATTCCAAGTAAGAACAAAATACTTCAATTAAAGGGATACATAAATACTTTCACACATTGTAGTGTCTACATGGTGATACTGTTTTCCTCAGTAAGGTATAGAATATGTAAGAAGGTAGCATGGTGGCTGACATCATACCAGAGAGGACATTTACAGTTGTAGGAAAGTTATGTTTCCTAAACAGTGTTCTTCAGTGACCACATTACAGATGACTATTTCCATCTCCCTGTTTTGTAACTTATATTCCTGAAACAGTAAACCAAATGAAGGAGTAGGCAAGTGAACAATATTTAGGATGCAGTTGTCTTAAATTGACAGACATTTTTAGAGCGGTTTTAAGCTTATAGAAAAATTGAGTAGAAAGTACAGAGTTCTCATATATTCCCCCTGCTCAGTTTCCCCTGGTATTAATATCTTCCATTCGTGTGGTGCATTTTTTTAACAATTTATGAGCCAATATTGATACATTGCTATTAACTAAACTTCATAGTTTACATTAGGGTCCACCCTTTGTGTTGTACAATTCTACGGGATTTTGACAAATGCATAATGTCTTGTGTCCACCATTACAATCATACCGAGTAGCTTCATTGACCTAAAAATCCCCTACAACCTACTTAGCCATCCCTCCCTTGCCCAACCCTTGGCAACTACTGATCTTTTCACTGTCTCTATAGTTTTGCCTTTTCCAGAAGGTCAAATCATTGGAAATATACAGTATGTATCCTTTTCAGATTGGCTTCTTTTGCTTAGTAGTATGCATTTAAGATTAAACATAGAAATCTGATGATCGTGGTTGGCCCCTTCTTAAATACCTTCAGTAATTTTCTACTAGGTTTGGGGTCATAGTCTAAGTTCTTAACCAGGCATTCAAGTCTGAAATGATCTGACCATTGAAGAACTTGCCAGTCTGATCTCTGGTCACATTCCTCACCCACATTCTCCACTCCAGACTACCTGAAGCTCTCAGAACTTACCGAACCTGCTTATGACACCTGAGTTTGCTCACCGTGGAATGACCTCTCTCCTACATAGTTTG
Organism: Mesoplodon bidens; assembly: GCF_964165515.1. Lineage (NCBI taxonomy): Eukaryota > Metazoa > Chordata > Mammalia > Artiodactyla > Ziphiidae > Mesoplodon > Mesoplodon bidens. Next base: position 51,387,625 of record NC_138162.1, read on the forward strand.
TCTGGCAAACAATTTCTAGTCCTCTGAGCCTATATGGGAGCATCAGCTCCCTCTCCAAGTGTTTCTGGCCTTTGGAAGTTGAATTAGATCCCTCTGTGCATACCACCTGTGCATCGCTATGAAAGCCCTCATTACCCTGCAACATAATTAACAGTGATTCTTGTCTGTCTCCCAAATTGAGAGCGTGTTCCTTGAGCATAAGACCTTGTTCATTTCTGTAACTTTAATGCCAACCACAGGGTCTGGCACATGATAGGAACTCAAGGTCTAACTTTTAGATGACTAAAGTAACAAATGAATGAATGTTCTATCAAAAATTTCCTGAAGCTGGGGCTTCCCTGGTGGCGCAGTGGTTGAGAGTCCGCCTGCCAATGCAGGTGACGCGGGTTCGTGCCCCAGTCCGGGAGGATCTCACATGCTACGGAGCGCCTGGGCCCGTGAGCCATGGCCGCTGATCCTGCGCATCCAGAGCCTGCGCTCTGCAACGGGAGAGGCCACAACAGTGAGAGGCCCGCTTACCGGAAAAAAAAAAAAAATCATTACACTTAAGATAGCGAATGAACCAGAATTTGCAGGGCATTTGGATCGACGTTTGGTGTCTGATTAGTTTTTTAGGAGATACCTTGTGCTCATCCAAAAGAATATACGGTATTGTAAATGCTTTGAAAACCAAAAAGGTCTGTTCTCATCTTTCAATCGGCAATATTAATTGTTCTTTAAAATCTAGGAACCAAAAATATACATTACCTCATGAAAACATAACTCTTAATTTTCAAAGAAAATCTGATAGTGGTTTATGAAAAAAAAAAACACCTCAAAACTGTTGTAGGACCAAAGATAAAGACATCAGACTGAGTCACAAAGCTTTTGGGAATTCATCCCCAGCATTGTGATCTCCATTGGGCAGTGCCATCCTAATGTCCCTGCTACTTACAGGACCTGCTGGGCAAAGAAAGGAAACTCTGAGACACAGTAGATCACTGGGTAAATCATGTCATTTTTCCAATGATTTTTACTTCTTTCTGCTTTGCACTTTCAGCTTCAAATATTATTTCTTTTTTGCATCTTTCCACCAAGTGTAACTCTTGATAGATAAAACGGTTGCCAGCATGTGACTCTGGAGGCCATTAAAAGTCTCTAGAGTACATATACCACGTCTTTCACCTGGACGTGTCAATAGCTCATGTCTATGAAAGACAAGAAGACAAGGAAAAGGGGATGAAAATAAATAAGGCAAGACAGCATATTTCTGACTATGACAATATTCAATATTGGGAAAAGCCAGACTCAGCAATGCCTAACTATTAATGAAGCTACTTGACAATAACGAAATATTTTGAGCAATTCCAAAATTTGGGGCATAAATGGATAGGGACATTTCAAGGGCATACATGAATTAGACAAACCTCTCATGGGAATTTTGCTTGCACACAGCAGACAACATCTTGAGCTATTTGGGATAAGACACACAGAGCCAGGTACCTCAAATTCCCTTAGGAAATGGATTATTGAAGACCACAGTACCCATGGAAGAGATTCCAAAACCCTAACTTCTCTTCCTACAATTCAGGTCCCCAAAGGATTGTCAAAGTTGTATTGGGATAAGAAACTTCTGCCATTTTAAAAGGGGCCCTAACAGAGGGAGACATGTTGACATGGCGGGGACATTCTGGGGGAGCAAGCTCCTCAAGGAGATGGAAAGCTCCAGAAAAATTTAGACTAACAATTCTTTTAGTCCCTAAAACGACGAGAGCAAGGCAGTAGTGAGACAATCCAGACATTTTTCTCCAAAATCAAGTCTGAGGGTTGCATAGCAGAGTTAAAGGATTACTTACTAATTGTTCCAGCCCTGCCTGAATCTGTGTCAACTCTGGTAACGGGTTCGTTTTTCCATCCTTCCTTGCCAACAAGATACCTATTCTGTTTGTAGGCTCAGTAGAAATCTTCCTAGAAGTGGGGTTGCCTGTACTTCATACGGAACTTTATTGACTCCTGTATGAAGCAATTTAACTGAAATTGCCAACTTCGTGGGGAGAACAATGGTCCTTCAGTCACAATGGTTCCCAAATACACTCTTGCTGACATACCTCCAGATGGACACATTGTAGACTGAGATATATACTAGATCAGGCCTGAAAATCCTTGATTTGTAGCCCCAAATCTTTAGGGCCAAAACTCTGTTTTGAGTAGTTAACATGCATGTGTTTCCAGTTTGCAAGGACATTGATGTTACAACTCTTTCACGTCACCACCCTGACCAGCAACCAACTTGTCCTGAAGTGACCGTATCACTTCAAGGCCTGTTCAGGGAGCCGTGGGAAGCCAATGCCTCTCATTCGATAGATGTTCCGTACTGTCAAAGGAAGCCTGTGGCCCCACGCTCCCAGTTTTTCCTCACTCTTGCAAATTATAGGCATATTAATCCCACCTCAGGCGACCCATTTTCACACAAACATTCTTCAAAGCCTTCTTCTTTCCCGTCCTTTAAGGTATCTCAGGAAAATGTCAACATCTTTCTCTTTTTTTGTTTGTTTGTTTTGATATTCTTGTCTCCTTTTCTTCTATTTTTTAGCTTAAAAAATGCTTAATCACAAATGTTGAGTCAATATATTTATATGCTGATAATCCATTATGCCTTTTCGTAGATAAACTCGTCAATGAAAACACGACATTACCACCTCCTGAAACAGTCAGCAATGAAGAAGAAGGTAAAGAACCTATTGAAAAAACTATTCACAGTATTAAAGTTACAACACTGTAGTCAGACCTGGAGCATATCATTATATGACTTAAAAATTTTACTTTCATTAATCTGAGTATTTCGTAAAGTAATAACATGCTTAAAGAATTTGTACTACTATAATTTAAAGCCACTCTAAAATCTTTTAAATGGTAAAAAAAAAATCTAAGACTCAATTTTCAGATTTACTTGACAAGTGATAGGAAGTGAGCTCTTTTTAAAATACAACTTTATTTTAGTAAAATGTATTACATTTATATTTATATTAAATATATATTTATCTAAAATATCATGTGTGTATAAATATATATTTATATAAATATATTTAATACATTTTAATATAATTTTAAAATAATGATATAACAATCACATGCTTGAGAAATAAACTTGCCTCTGCTTAGAGTCAATTGCTGGTGTTTCCTAAGATTATCAGTGGGGGAAAGTTCAGAGTGAGAGTTTACAAAATCAAAATTATCCTTTTACTTTTTCTGACAAGAGTATTGTTCCTTATAAAATACTTGTGAAAACATAACAACCCAGGATGGCTCTCCTCGAAGGTCTTGAAAGAGGAGTGGTCTAATTGAAGACAGTGGACTGTCATTACATGAAACCCTATGTTCTCCAGTTCATGCAATCCAAGTATGTTTCTCATATGATTACTCTAATATTATTCACTTTCTTGATATATTTAAATATAGAAATCTGATCATCCTGGTTGGCCCCTTCTTAAATACCTTCAGTAATTTTCTACTAGGTTTGGGGTCATAGTCTAAGTTCTTAACCAGACATTCAAGTCTGAAATGATCTGACCATTGAAGAACTTGCCAGTCTCATCTCTGGTCACATTCCTCACCCGCATTCTCCACTCCAGACTACCTGAAGCTCTCAGAACTTACCGAACCTGCTTATGACACCTGAGTTTGCTCACCGTGGAATGACCTCTCTCTTACATAGTTTGTCTGGCAAAGAATTTCTAGTCCTCTGAGCCTATATGGGAGCATCAGCTCCCTCTCAAAGTGTTTCTGGCCTTTGGAAGTTGAATTAGATCCCTCTGTGCATACCACCTGTGCATCGCTATGAAAGCCCTCATTACCCTGCAACATAATTAACAGTGATTCTTGTCTGTCTCCCAAATTGAGAGCGTGTTCCTTGAGCATAAGACCTTGTTCATTTCTGTAACTTTAATGCCAACCGCAGGGTCTGGCACATGATAGGAACTCAAGGTCTAAGTTTTAGATGACTAAAGTAACAAATGAATGAATGTTCTATGAAAAATTTCCTGAAGCCGGGGCTTCCCTGGTGGCGCAGTGGTTGAGAGTCCGCCTGCCAATGCAGGCGACGCGGGTTCGTGCCCCAGTCCGGGAGGATCTCACATGCCACGGAGCGCCTGGGCCCGTGAGCCATGGCCGCTGAGGCTGCGCATCCAGAGCCTGCGCTCTGCAACGGGAGAGGCCACAACAGTGAGAGGCCCGCTTACCGGAAAAAAAAAAAATCATTACAGTTAAGATAGCCCATGAAGCAGAATTTGCAGGGCATCTGGATTGAAGTTTGGTGTCTGATTAGTTTTTTAGGAGATACCTTGTGCTCATCCAAAAGAATATACGGTATTGTAAATGCTTTGAAAACCAAAAAGGTCTGTTCTCATCTTTCAATCGGCAATATTAATTGTTCTTTAAAATCTAGGAACCAAAAATATACATTACCTCATGAAAACATAACTCTTAATTTTCAAAGAAGATCTGATAGTGGTTTATGAAAAAAAAAAAACACCTCAAAACTGTTGTAGGACCACAGATAAAGACATCAGACTGAGTCACAAAGCTTTTGGGAATTCATCCCCAGCATTGTGATCTCCATTGGGCAGTGCCATCCTAATGTCCCTGCTACTTACAGGACCTGCTGGGCAAAGAAAGGAAACTCTGAGACACAGTAGATCACTGGGTAAATCATGTCATTTTTCCAATGATTTTTACTTCTTTCTGCTTTGCACTTTCAGCTTCAAATATTATTTCTTTTTTGCATCTTTCCACCAAGTGTAACTCTTGATAGATAAAACGGTTGCCAGCATGTGACTCTGGAGGCCATTAAAAGTCTCTAGAGTACATATACCACGTCTTTCACCTGGACGTGTCAATAGCTCATGTCTATGAAAGACAAGAAGACAAGGAAAAGGGGATGAAAATAAATAAGGCAAGACAGCATATTTCTGACTATGACTGTATTCAATATTGGGAAAAGCCAGACTCAGCAATGCCTAACTATTAATAAAGCTACTTGACAGTAACGAAATATTTTGAGCAATTCCAAAATTTGGGGCATAAATGGATAGGGACATTTCAAGGGCATACATGAATTAGACAAACCTCTCATGGGAATTTTGCTTGCACACAGCAGACAACATCTTGAGCTATTTGGGATAAGACACACAGAGCCAGGTACCTCAAATTCCCTTAGGAAATGGATTATTGAAGACCACAGTACCCATGGAAGAGATTCCAAAACCCTAACTTCTCTTCCTACAATTCAGGTCCCCAAAGGATTGTCAAAGTTGTATTGGGATAAGAAACTTCTGCCATTTTAAAAGGGGCCCTAACAGAGGGAGACATGTTGACATGGCGGGGACATTCTGGGGGAGCAAGCTCCCCAAGGAGATGGAAAGCTCCAGAAAAATTTAGACTAACAATTCTTTTAGTCCCTAAAACGACGAGAGCAAGGCAGTAGTGAGACAATCCAGACATTTTTCTCCAAAATCAAGTCTGAGGGTTGCATAGCAGAGTTAAAGGATTACTTACCAATTGTTCCAGCCCTGCCTGAATCTGTGTCAACTCTGGTAACGGGTTCGTTTTTCCATCCTTCCTTGCCAACAAGATACCTATTCTGTTTGTAGGCTCAGTAGAAATCTTCCTAGAAGTGGGGTTGCCTGTACTTCATACGGAACTTTATTGACTCCTGTATGAAGCAATTTAACTGAAATTGCCAACTTCGTGGGGAGAACAATGGTCCTTCAGTCACAATGGTTCCCAAATACACTCTTGCTGACATACCTCCAGATGGACACATTGTAGACTGAGATATATACTAGATCAGGCCTGAAAATCCTTGATTTGTAGCCCCAAATCTTTAGGGCCAAAACTCTGTTTTGAGTAGTTAACATGCATGTGTTTCCAGTTTGCAAGGACATTGATGTTACAACTCTTTCACGTCACCACCCTGACCAGCAACCAACTTGTCCTGAAGTGACCGTATCACTTCAAGGCCTGTTCAGGGAGCCGTGGGAAGCCAATGCCTCTCATTCGATAGATGTTCCGTACTGTCAAAGGAAGCCTGTGGCCCCACGCTCCCAGTTTTTCCTCACTCTTGCAAATTATAGGCATATTAATCCCACCTCAGGCGACCCATTATCACACAAACATCATTCTTCAAAGCCTTCTTCTTTCCCCTCCTTTAAGGTATCTCAGGAAAATGTCAACATGTCTCTCTTTGGTTTTTTTTTTTTTTTGACATTTTTGTCTCCTTTTCTTCTACTTTTTTAGCTTAAAAAATGCTTAATCACAAATGTTGAGTCAATATATTTATATGCTGATAATCCATTATGCCTTTTCGTAGATAAACTCGTCAATGAAAACACGACATTACCACCTCCTGAAACAGTCAGCAATGAAGCAGAAGGTAAAGAACCTATTGAAAAAACTATTCACAGTATTAAAGTTACAACACTGTAGTCAGACCTGGAGCATATCATTATATGACTTAAAAATTTTACTTTCATTAATCTGAGTATTTCGTAAAGTAATAATATGCTTAAAGAATGTGTACTACTACAATTTAAAGCCACTCTAAAATCTTTTAAATGGTAAAAAAAAAATCTAAGACTCAATTTTCAGATTTACTTGACAAGTGATAGGAAGTGAGCTCTTTTTAAAATACAACTTTATTTTAGTAAAATGAATTACATTTATATTTATATTAAATATATATTTATCTAAAATATCATGTGTGTATAAATATATATTTATATAAATATATTTAATACATTTTAATATAATTTTAAAATAATGATATAACAATCACATGCTTGAGAAATAAACTTGCCTCTGCTTAGAGTCAATTGCTGGTGTTTCCTAAGATTATCAGTGGGGGAAAGTTCAGAGTGAGAGTTTACAAAATCAAAATTATCCTTTTACTTTTTCTGACAAGAGTATTGTTCCTTATAAAATACTTGTGAAAACATAACAACCCAGGATGGCTCTCCTCGAAGGTCTTGAAAGAGGAGTGGTCTAATTGAAGACAGTGGACTGTCATTACATGAAACCCTATGTTCTCCAGTTCATGCAATCCAAGTATGTTTCTCATATGATTACTCTAATATTATTCACTTTCTTGATATATTTAAATATAGAAATCTGATCATCCTGGTTGGCCCCTTCTTAAATACCTTCAGTAATTTTCTACTAGGTTTGGGGTCATAGTCTAAATTCTTAACCAGGCATTCAAGTCTGAAATGATCTGACCATTGAAGAACTTGCCAGTCTCATCTCTGGTCACATTCTTCACCCGCATTCTCCACTCCAGACTACGTGAAGCTCTCAGAACTTACCGAACCTGCTTGTGACACCTGAGTTTGCTCACCGTGGAATGACCTCTCTCTTACATAGTTTGTCTGGCAAACAATTTCTAGTCCTCTGAGCCTATATGGGAGCATCAGCTCCCTCTCAAAGTGTTTCTGGCCTTTGGAAGTTGAATTAGATCCCTCTGTGCATACCACCTGTGCATCGCTATGAAAGCCCTCATTACCCTGCAACATAATTAACAGTGATTCTTGTCTGTCTCCCAAATTGAGAGCTTGTTCCTTGAGCATAAGACCTTGTTCATTTCTGTAACTTTAATGCCAACCGCAGGGTCTGGCACATGATAGGAACTCAAGGTCTAAGTTTTAGATGACTAAAGTAACAAATGAATGAATGTTCTATGAAAAATCTCCTGAAGCCGGGGCTTCCCTGGTGGCGCAGTGGTTGAGAGTCCGCCTGTCAATGCAGGCGACGCGGGTTCGTGCCCCAGTCCGGGAGGATCTCACATGCCACGGAGCGCCTGGGCCCGTGAGCCATGGCCGCTGAGCCTGCGCATCCAGAGCCTGCGCTCTGCAAGGGGAGAGGCCACAACAGTGAGAGGCCCGCGTACCGCACCAAAAAAAACCAAATTTACTGACGCCAAATTACCTTATGTTGTTATCATGTTCTATTTTGTTTTCTAAACAGAACCAATCCAGAGTCCACGTGAGACTGCATTTTGGAAAATGTTAGCTGAAGGTACGCTCATAGTAGTTGGGTTGCTGGGAAAATGTTTTGGTTTTCTAAAGTCTTCTGTAAGAAAGCCAAGATCAGTGTAAATTGTTCTAATACTGAGAATTAATAAGTCAACATTTTGCTGCCATCATCACATGTAATAGCAAATGTAAAACAAACCCAGAAAGCTGATCAGTGTCACACATTTTCTGATTCTCTCCCCAAAACTGTTATTTTCCTACAAGTGTTGCAATCTAGTCATTTAATTTATGATTAAAAATGTTAAATTAGGCTCTTGCTCAATATAATCCCTCTTTGTATTTGGAGCAGTATGCACATGGAGAGGCATGAACGAATGCAAATTATATATCAAAATATATGCATGCATAAAAGTAATATATAATCATAAATGTACAGTCATGCATGTATAAATGTAACATGCATAGCATTTGTATGTATGCATGTATAAATGTAACATGCATATCATCTATGTATGCAGACATGTATAAATATAATTCATGTATCACACACATACAAGCATGTGTTATAAATGTGAAATACATACCATATTCAATGGATCCTAACTTGCAGATTCTGTATTTGTGAATTTACCTGTATCTAAAATTTATCTGGAACCCTCCACTTGCAGAACTTTCACAGTCATTTGTGGACACACACAGAGTAGCAAAAAAAATTTAATTGCTTGATGGTCTTGTTCCTAGCTGAGGTATAACAAAGGACTCCTTTTTTCAGCTCTCATGCTTTAAACAAGTTCCTTTTTTTGTGGTCTACTTAGTGCTAGATGTTTCGCACTTTTGTGCTTTCTGTTGGCAATTTTGCTATTTTAAATGCCCCCCAAGTATAGTAGTACAATGCTGTTTAATGTTCCTAAACACAAGAAGGCTGTGGTGTACCTCAGGAGAAAAATGTGTGTATTATATAAGCTTCATGTAGGTGTGAGTTATAATGCTGTTGATTGTGAGCTCAGTGTTGATGAATCAGCAGTATATACTAAATAAAGTGTCTCTAAACAGAAACACACACATAAAACAAGGTTAGATATTCATTGGTTGATGAAAATGTAGTGACCAGAGGCTCATAGGAACCTAAGCCTGTATTTCCCTTAGGAACAATGATGGTTCAGTATTCATTGATTCAGTGCTCACATAGCTTAACTGCCATGACTACCATGAACAATGAGAATAAGCTGTATACACACACAAAAGTAAGTGAATTTTGTTTACCATAACACCAATTTATTGTTTAAACAGCTATACAGGCAGACACCAATGAGGACAACCAACGAGATGAAGCTTTTCAGCCAATTCCAAGTAAGAACAAAATACTTCAATTAAAGGGATACATAAATACTTTCACACATTGTAGTGTCTACATGGTGATACTGTTTTCCTCAGTAAGGTATAGAATATGTAAGAAGGTAGCATGGTGGCTGACATCATACCAGAGAGGACATTTACAGTTGTAGGAAAGTTATGTTTCCTAAACAGTGTTCTTCAGTGACCACATTACAGATGACTATTTCCATCTCCCTGTTTTGTAACTTATATTCCTGAAACAGTAAACCAAATGAAGGAGTAGGCAAGTGAACAATATTTAGGATGCAGTTGTCTTAAATTGACAGACATTTTTAGAGCGGTTTTAAGCTTATAGAAAAATTGAGTAGAAAGTACAGAGTTCTCATATATTCCCCCTGCTCAGTTTCCCCTGGTATTAATATCTTCCATTCGTGTGGTGCATTTTTTTAACAATTTATGAGCCAATATTGATACATTGCTATTAACTAAACTTCATAGTTTACATTAGGGTCCACCCTTTGTGTTGTACAATTCTACGGGATTTTGACAAATGCATAATGTCTTGTGTCCACCATTACAATCATACCGAGTAGCTTCATTGACCTAAAAATCCCCTACAACCTACTTAGCCATCCCTCCCTTGCCCAACCCTTGGCAACTACTGATCTTTTCACTGTCTCTATAGTTTTGCCTTTTCCAGAAGGTCAAATCATTGGAAATATACAGTATGTATCCTTTTCAGATTGGCTTCTTTTGCTTAGTAGTATGCATTTAAGATTAAACATAGAAATCTGATGATCGTGGTTGGCCCCTTCTTAAATACCTTCAGTAATTTTCTACTAGGTTTGGGGTCATAGTCTAAGTTCTTAACCAGGCATTCAAGTCTGAAATGATCTGACCATTGAAGAACTTGCCAGTCTGATCTCTGGTCACATTCCTCACCCACATTCTCCACTCCAGACTACCTGAAGCTCTCAGAACTTACCGAACCTGCTTATGACACCTGAGTTTGCTCACCGTGGAATGACCTCTCTCCTACATAGTTTGTCTGGCAAACAATTTCTAGTCCTCTGAGCCTATATGGGAGCATCAGCTCCCTCTCAAAGTGTTTCTGGCCTTTGGAAGTTGAATTAGATCCCTCTGTGCATACCACCTGTGCATCGCTATGAAAGCCCTCATTACCCTGCAACATAATTAACAGTGATTCTTGTCTGTCTCCCAAATTGAGAGCGTGTTCCTTGAGCATAAGACCTTGTTCATTTCTGTAACTTTAATGCCAACCACAGGGTCTGGCACATGATAGGAACTCAAGGTCTAACTTTTAGATGACTAAAGTAACAAATGAATGAATGTTCTATCAAAAATTTCCTGAAGCTGGGGCTTCCCTGGTGGCGCAGTGGTTGAGAGTCCGCCTGCCAATGCAGGTGACGCGGGTTCGTGCCCCAGTCCGGGAGGATCTCACATGCTACGGAGCGCCTGGGCCCGTGAGCCATGGCCGCTGATCCTGCGCATCCAGAGCCTGCGCTCTGCAACGGGAGAGGCCACAACAGTGAGAGGCCCGCTTACCGGAAAAAAAAAAAAAAATCATTACACTTAAGATAGCGAATGAACCAGAATTTGCAGGGCATTTGGATCGACGTTTGGTGTCTGATTAGTTTTTTAGGAGATACCTTGTGCTCATCCAAAAGAATATACGGTATTGTAAATGCTTTGAAAACCAAAAAGGTCTGTTCTCATCTTTCAATCGGCAATATTAATTGTTCTTTAAAATCTAGGAACCAAAAATATACATTACCTCATGAAAACATAACTCTTAATTTTCAAAGAAAATCTGATAGTGGTTTATGAAAAAAAAAAAACACCTCAAAACTGTTGTAGGACCAAAGATAAAGACATCAGACTGAGTCACAAAGCTTTTGGGAATTCATCCCCAGCATTGTGATCTCCATTGGGCAGTGCCATCCTAATGTCCCTGCTACTTACAGGACCTGCTGGGCAAAGACAGGAAACTCTGAGACACAGTAGATCACTGGGTAAATCATGTCATTTTTCCAATGATTTTTACTTCTTTCTGCTTTGCACTTTCAGCTTCAAATATTATTTCTGGGGCTTCCCTGGTGGCGCAGTGGTTGAGAGTCCGCCTGCCGATGCAGGGGACGCTGGTTCGTGCCCCGGTCCGGGAGGATCCCACATGCCTCAGAGCGGCTGGGCCCGTGAGCCATGGCTGCTGGGCCTGCGCGTCTGGAGCCTGTGCTCCGCAATGGGAGAGGCCACAACAGTGAGAGGCCCACGTACCACAAAAAAAAAAAAAAAAAAAAAAAAAAAAAAATATTATTTCTTTTTTGCATCTTTCCACCAAGTGTAACTCTTGATAGATAAAACGGTTGCCAGCATGTGACTCTGGAGGCCATTAAAAGTCTCTAGAGTACATATACCACGTCTTTCACCTGGACGTGTCAATAGCTCATGTCTATGAAAGACAAGAAGACAAGGAAAAGGGGATGAAAATAAATAAGGCAAGACAGCATATTTCTGACTATGACAATATTCAATATTGGGAAAAGCCAGACTCAGCAATGCCTAACTATTAATGAAGCTACTTGACAATAACGAAATATTTTGAGCAATTCCAAAATTTGGGGCATAAATGGATAGGGACATTTCAAGGGCATACATGAATTAGACAAACCTCTCATGGGAATTTTGCTTGCACACAGCAGACAACATCTTGAGCTATTTGGGATAAGACACACAGAGCCAGGTACCTCAAATTCCCTTAGGAAATGGATTATTGAAGACCACAGTACCCATGGAAGAGATTCCAAAACCCTAACTTCTCTTCCTACAATTCAGGTCCCCAAAGGATTGTCAAAGTTGTATTGGGATAAGAAACTTCTGCCATTTTAAAAGGGGCCCTAACAGAGGGAGACATGTTGACATGGCGGGGACATTCTGGGGGAGCAAGCTCCTCAAGGAGATGGAAAGCTCCAGAAAAATTTAGACTAACAATTCTTTTAGTCCCTAAAACGACGAGAGCAAGGCAGTAGTGAGACAATCCAGACATTTTTCTCCAAAATCAAGTCTGAGGGTTGCATAGCAGAGTTAAAGGATTACTTACCAATTGTTCCAGCCCTGCCTGAATCTGTGTCAACTCTGGTAACGGGTTCGTTTTTCCATCCTTCCTTGCCAACAAGATACCTATTCTGTTTGTAGGCTCAGTAGAAATCTTCCTAGAAGTGGGGTTGCCTGTACTTCATACGGAACTTTATTGACTCCTGTATGAAGCAATTTAACTGAAATTGCCAACTTCGTGGGGAGAACAATGGTCCTTCAGTCACAATGGTTCCCAAATACACTCTTGCTGACATACCTCCAGATGGACACATTGTAGACTGAGATATATACTAGATCAGGCCTGAAAATCCTTGATTTGTAGCCCCAAATCTTTAGGGCCAAAACTCTGTTTTGAGTAGTTAACATGCATGTGTTTCCAGTTTGCAAGGACATTGATGTTACAACTCTTTCACGTCACCACCCTGACCAGCAACCAACTTGTCCTGAAGTGACCGTATCACTTCAAGGCCTGTTCAGGGAGCCGTGGGAAGCCAATGCCTCTCATTCGATAGATGTTCCGTACTGTCAAAGGAAGCCTGTGGCCCCACGCTCCCAGTTTTTCCTCACTCTTGCAAATTATAGGCATATTAATCCCACCTCAGGCGACCCATTTTCACACAAACATTCTTCAAAGCCTTCTTCTTTCCCGTCCTTTAAGGTATCTCAGGAAAATGTCAACATCTTTCTCTTTTTTTGTTTGTTTGTTTTGATATTCTTGTCTCCTTTTCTTCTATTTTTTAGCTTAAAAAATGCTTAATCACAAATGTTGAGTCAATATATTTATATGCTGATAATCCATTATGCCTTTTCGTAGATAAACTCGTCAATGAAAACACGACATTACCACCTCCTGAAACAGTCAGCAATGAAGAAGAAGGTAAAGAACCTATTGAAAAAACTATTCACAGTATTAAAGTTACAACACTGTAGTCAGACCTGGAGCATATCATTATATGACTTAAAAATTTTACTTTCATTAATCTGAGTATTTCGTAAAGTAATAACATGCTTAAAGAATTTGTACTACTATAATTTAAAGCCACTCTAAAATCTTTTAAATGGTAAAAAAAAAATCTAAGACTCAATTTTCAGATTTACTTGACAAGTGATAGGAAGTGAGCTCTTTTTAAAATACAACTTTATTTTAGTAAAATGTATTACATTTATATTTATATTAAATATATATTTATCTAAAATATCATGTGTGTATAAATATATATTTATATAAATATATTTAATACATTTTAATATAATTTTAAAATAATGATATAACAATCACATGCTTGAGAAATAAACTTGCCTCTGCTTAGAGTCAATTGCTGGTGTTTCCTAAGATTATCAGTGGGGGAAAGTTCAGAGTGAGAGTTTACAAAATCAAAATTATCCTTTTACTTTTTCTGACAAGAGTATTGTTCCTTATAAAATACTTGTGAAAACATAACAACCCAGGATGGCTCTCCTCGAAGGTCTTGAAAGAGGAGTGGTCTAATTGAAGACAGTGGACTGTCATTACATGAAACCCTATGTTCTCCAGTTCATGCAATCCAAGTATGTTTCTCATATGATTACTCTAATATTATTCACTTTCTTGATATATTTAAATATAGAAATCTGATTATCCTGGTTGGCCCCTTCTTAAATACCTTCAGTAATTTTCTACTAGGTTTGGGGTCATAGTCTAAGTTCTTAACCAGGCATTCAAGTCTGAAATGATCTGACCATTGAAGAACTTGCCAGTCTCATCTCTGGTCACATTCCTCACCCGCATTCTCCACTCCAGACTACCTGAAGCTCTCAGAACTTACCGAACCTGCTTATGACACCTGAGTTTGCTCACCGTGGAATGACCTCTCTCTTACATAGTTTGTCTGGCAAACAATTTCTAGTCCTCTGAGCCTATATGGGAGCATCACCTCCCTCTCAAAGTGTTTCTGGCCTTTGGAAGTTGAATTAGAACCCTCTGTGCATACCACCTGTGCATCGCTATGAAAGCCCTCATTACCCTGCAACATAATTAACAGTGATTCTTGTCTGTCTCCCAAATTGAGAGCGTGTTCCTTGAGCATAAGACCTTGTTCATTTCTGTAACTTTAATGCCAACCGCAGGGTCTGGCACATGATAGGAACTCAAGGTCTAAGTTTTAGATGACTAAAGTAACAAATGAATGAATGTTCTATGAAAAATTTCCTGAAGCCGGGGCTTCCCTGGTGGCGCAGTGGTTGAGAGTCCGCCTGCCAATGCAGGCGACGCGGGTTCGTGCCCCAGTCCGGGAGGATCTCACATGCCACGGAGCGCCTGGGCCCGTGAGCCATGGCCGCTGAGGCTGCGCATCCAGAGCCTGCGCTCTGCAACGGGAGAGGCCACAACAGTGAGAGGCCCGCTTACCGGAAAAAAAAAAATCATTACAGTTAAGATAGCCCATGAAGCAGAATTTGCAGGGCATCTGGATTGAAGTTTGGTGTCTGATTAGTTTTGTAGGAGATATCTTGTGCTCATCCAAAAGAATATACGGTATTGTAAATGCTTTGAAAACCAAAAAGGTCTGTTCTCATCTTTCAATCGGCAATATTAATTGTTCTTTAAAATCTAGGAACCAAAAATATACATTACCTCATGAAAACATAACTCTTAATTTTCAAAGAAAATCTGATAGTGGTTTATGAAAAAAAAAAAAACACCTCAAAACTGTTGTAGGACCACAGATAAAGACATCAGACTGAGTCACAAAGCTTTTGGGAATTCATCCCCAGCATTGTGATCTCCATTGGGCAGTGCCATCCTAATGTCCCTGCTACTTACAGGACCTGCTGGGCAAAGAAAGGAAACTCTGAGACACAGTAGATCACTGGGTAAATCATGTCATTTTTCCAATGATTTTTACTTCTTTCTGCTTTGCACTTTCAGCTTCAAATATTATTTCTTTTTTGCATCTTTCCACCAAGTGTAACTCTTGATAGATAAAACGGTTGCCAGCATGTGACTCTGGAGGCCATTAAAAGTCTCTAGAGTACATATACCACGTCTTTCACCTGGACGTGTCAATAGCTCATGTCTATGAAAGACAAGAAGACAAGGAAAAGGGGATGAAAATAAATAAGGCAAGACAGCATATTTCTGACTATGACAGTATTCAATATTGGGAAAAGCCAGACTCAGCAATGCCTAACTATTAATAAAGCTACTTGACAATAACGAAATATTTTGAGCAATTCCAAAATTTGGGGCATAAATGGATAGGGACATTTCAAGGGCATACATGAATTAGACAAACCTCTCATGGGAATTTTGCTTGCACACAGCAGACAACATCTTGAGCTATTTGGGATAAGACACACAGAGCCAGGTACCTCAAATTCCCTTAGGAAATGGATTATTGAAGACCACAGTACCCATGGAAGAGATTCCAAAACCCTAACTTCTCTTCCTACAATTCAGGTCCCCAAAGGATTGTCAAAGTTGTATTGGGATAAGAAACTTCTGCCATTTTAAAAGGGGCCCTAACAGAGGGAGACATGTTGACATGGCGGGGACATTCTGGGGGAGCAAGCTCCCCAAGGAGATGGAAAGCTCCAGAAAAATTTAGACTAACAATTCTTTTAGTCCCTAAAACGACGAGAGCAAGGCAGTAGTGAGACAATCCAGACATTTTTCTCCAAAATCAAGTCTGAGGGTTGCATAGCAGAGTTAAAGGATTACTTACCAATTGTTCCAGCCCTGCCTGAATCTGTGTCAACTCTGGTAACGGGTTCGTTTTTCCATCCTTCCTTGCCAACAAGATACCTATTCTGTTTGTAGGCTCAGTAGAAATCTTCCTAGAAGTGGGGTTGCCTGTACTTCATACGGAACTTTATTGACTCCTGTATGAAGCAATTTAACTGAAATTGCCAACTTCGTGGGGAGAACAATGGTCCTTCAGTCACAATGGTTCCCAAATACACTCTTGCTGACATACCTCCAGATGGACACATTGTAGACTGAGATATATACTAGATCAGGCCTGAAAATCCTTGATTTGTAGCCCCAAATCTTTAGGGCCAAAACTCTGTTTTGAGTAGTTAACATGCATGTGTTTCCGGTTTGCAAGGACATTGATGTTACAACTCTTTCACGTCACCACCCTGACCAGCAACCAACTTGTCCTGAAGTGACAGTATCACTTCAAGGCCTGTTCAGGGAGCCGTGGGAAGCCAATGCCTCTCATTCGATAGATGTTCCGTACTGTCAAAGGAAGCCTGTGGCCCCACGCTCCCAGTTTTTCCTCACTCTTGCAAATTATAGGCATATTAATCCCACCTCAGGCGACCCATTATCACACAAACATCATTCTTCAAAGCCTTCTTCCTTCCCCTCCTTTAAGGTATCTCAGGAAAATGTCAACATCTTTCTCTTTTTTTGTTTGTTTTGATATTCTTGTCTCCTTTTCTTCTATTTTTTAGCTTAAAAAATGCTTAATCACAAATGTTGAGTCAATATATTTATATGCTGATAATCCATTATGCCTTTTTGTAGATAAACTCGTCAATGAAAACACGACATTACCACCTCCTGAAACAGTCAGCAATGAAGCAGAAGGTAAAGAACCTATTGAAAAAACTATTCACAGTATTAAAGTGACAACACTGTAGTCAGACCTGGAGCATATCATTATATGACTTAAAAATTTTACTTTCATTAATCTGAGTATTTCGTAAAGTAATAACATGCTTAAAGAGTTTGTACTACTACAATTTAAAGCCACTCTAAAATCTTTTAAATGGTAAAAAAAAAATCTAAGACTCAATTTTCAGATTTACTTGACAAGTGATAGGAAGTGAGCTCTTTTTAAAATACAACTTTATTTTAGTAAAATGTATTACATTTATATTTATATTAAATACATATTTATCTAAAATATCATGTGTGTATAAATATATATTTATATAAATATATTTAATACATTTTAATATAATTTTAAAATAATGATATAACAATCACATGCTTGAGAAATAAACTTGCCTCTGCTTAGAGTCAATTGCTGGTGTTTCCTAAGATTATCAGTGGGGGAAAGTTCAGAGTGAGAGTTTACAAAATCAAAATTATCCTTTTACTTTTTCTGACAAGAGTATTGTTCCTTATAAAATACTTGTGAAAACATAACAACCCAGGATGGCTCTCCTCGAAGGTCTTGAAAGAGGAGTGGTCTAATTGAAGACAGTGGACTGTCATTACATGAAACCCTATGTTCTCCAGTTCATGCAATCCAAGTATGCTTCTCATATGATTACTCTAATATTATTCACTTTCTTGATATATTTAAATATAGAAATCTGATCATCCTGGTTGGCCCCTTCTTAAATACCTTCAGTAATTTTCTACTAGGTTTGGGGTCATAGTCTAAGTTCTTAACCAGGCATTCAAGTCTGAAATGATCTGACCATTGAAGAACTTGCCAGTCTCATCTCTGGTCACATTCCTCACCCACATTCTCCACTCCAGACTACCTGAAGCTCTCAGAACTTACCGAACCTGCTTATGACACCTGAGTTTGCTCACCGTGGAATGACCTCTCTCTTACATAGTTTGTCTGGCAAACAATTTCTAGTCCTCTGAGCCTATATGGGAGCATCAGCTCCCTCTCAAAGTGTTTCTGGCCTTTGGAAGTTGAATTAGATCCCTTTGTGCATACCACCTGTGCATCGCTATGAAAGCCCTCATTACCCTGCAACATAATTAACAGTGATTCTTGTCTGTCTCCCAAATTGAGAGCGTGTTCCTTGAGCATAAGACCTTGTTCATTTCTGTAACTTTAATGCCAACCACAGGGTCTGGCACATGATAGGAACTCAAGGTCTAACTTTTAGATGACTAAAGTAACAAATGAATGAATGTTCTATCAAAAATTTCCTGAAGCTGGGGCTTCCCTGGTGGCGCAGTGGTTGAGAGTCCACCTGCCAATGCAGGTGACGCGGGTTCGTGCCCCGGTCCGGGAGGATCTCACATGCCACGGAGCGCCTGGGCCCGTGAGCCATGGCCGCTGATCCTGCGCATCCAGAGCCTGCGCTCTGCAAGGGGAGAGGCCACAACAGTGAGAGTCCCGCTTACCGGAAAAAAAAAAGAAAATCATTACACTTAAGATAGCGAATGAACCAGAATTTGCAGGGAATCTGGATCGAAGTTTGGTGTATGATTAGTTTTTTAGGAGATACCTTGTGCTCATCCAAAAGAATATACGGTATTGTAAATGCTTTGAAAACCAAAAAGGTCTGTTCTCATCTTTCAATCGGCAATATTAATTGTTCTTTAAAATCTAGGAACCAAAAATATACATTACCTCATGAAAACATAACTCTTAATTTTCAAAGAAAATCTGATAGTGGTTTATGAAAAAAAAAAAACACCTCAAAACTGTTGTAGGACCACAGATAAAGACATCAGACTGAGTCACAAAGCTTTTGGGAATTCATCCCCAGCATTGTGATCTCCATTGGGCAGTGCCATCCTAATGTCCCTGCTACTTACAGGACCTGCTGGGCAAAGAAAGGAAACTCTGAGACACAGTAGATCACTGGGTAAATCATGTCATTTTTCCAATGATTTTTACTTCTTTCTGCTTTGCACTTTCAGCTTCAAATATTATTTCTTTTTTGCATCTTTCCACCAAGTGTAACTATTGATAGATAAAACGGTTGCCAGCATGTGACTCTGGAGGCCATTAAAAGTCTCTAGAGTACATATACCACGTCTTTCACCTGGACGTGTCAATAGCTCATGTCTATGAAAGACAAGAAGACAAGGAAAAGGGGATGAAAATAAATAAGGCAAGACAGCATATTTCTGACTATGACAGTATTCAATATTGGGAAAAGCCGGACTCAGCAATGCCTAACTATTAATAAAGCTACTTGACAATAACGAAATATTTTGAGCAATTCCAAAATTTGGGGCATAAATGGTTAGGGACATTTCAAGGGCATACAAGAATTAGACAAACCTCTCATGGGAATTTTGCTTGCACACAGCAGACAACATCTTGAGCTATTTGGGATAAGACACACAGAGCCAGGTACCTCAAATTCCCTTAGGAAATGGATTATTGAAGACCACAGTACCCATGGAAGAGATTCCAAAACCCTAACTTCTCTTCCTACAATTCAGGTCCCCAAAGGATTGTCAAAGTTGTATTGGGATAAGAAACTTCTGCCATTTTAAAAGGGGCCCTAACAGAGGGAGACATGTTGACATGGCGGGGACATTCTGGGGGAGCAAGCTCCCCAAGGAGATGGAAAGCTCCAGAAAAATTTAGACTAACAATTCTTTTAGTCCCTAAAACGACGAGAGCAAGGCAGTAGTGAGACATTCCAGACATTTTTCTCCAAAATCAAGTCTGAGGGTTGCATAGCAGAGTTAAAGGATTACTTACCAATTGTTCCAGCCCTGCCTGAATCTGTGTCAACTCTGGTAACGGGTTCGTTTTTCCATCCTTCCTTGCCAACAAGATACCTATTCTGTTTGTAGGCTCAGTAGAAATCTTCCTAGAAGTGGGGTTGCCTGTACTTCATACGGAACTTTATTGACTCCTGTATGAAGCAATTTAACTGAAATTGCCAACTTCGTGGGGAGAACAATGGTCCTTCAGTCACAATGGTTCCCAAATACACTCTTGCTGACATACCTCCAGATGGACACATTGTAGACTGAGATATATACTAGATCAGGCCTGAAAATCCTTGATTTGTAGCCCCGAATCTTTAGGGCCAAAACTCTGTTTTGAGTAGTTAACATGCATGTGTTTCCAGTTTGCAAGGACATTGATGTTACAACTCTTTCACGTCACCACCCTGACCAGCAACCAACTTGTCCTGAAGTGACCGTATCACTTCAAGGCCTGTTCAGGGAGCCGTGGGAAGCCAATGCCTCTCATTCGATAGATGTTCCGTACTGTCAAAGGAAGCCTGTGGCCCCACGCTCCCAGTTTTTCCTCACTCTTGCAAATTATAGGCATATTAATCCCACCTCAGGCGACCCATTATCACACAAACATCATTCTTCAAAGCCTTCTTCCTTCCCCTCCTTTAAGGTATCTCAGGAAAATGTCAACATCTTTCTCTTTTTTTGTTTGTTTTGATATTCTTGTCTCCTTTTCTTCTATTTTTTAGCTTAAAAAATGCTTAATCACAAATGTTGAGTCAATATATTTATATGCTGATAATCCATTATGCCTTTTTGTAGATAAACTCGTCAATGAAAACACGACATTACCACCTCCTGAAACAGTCAGCAATGAAGCAGAAGGTAAAGAACCTATTGAAAAAACTATTCACAGTATTAAAGTGACAACACTGTAGTCAGACCTGGAGCATATCATTATATGACTTAAAAATTTTACTTTCATTAATCTGAGTATTTCGTAAAGTAATAACATGCTTAAAGAGTTTGTACTACTACAATTTAAAGCCACTCTAAAATCTTTTAAATGGTAAAAAAAAAATCTAAGACTCAATTTTCAGATTTACTTGACAAGTGATAGGAAGTGAGCTCTTTTTAAAATACAACTTTATTTTAGTAAAATGTATTACATTTATATTTATATTAAATACATATTTATCTAAAATATCATGTGTGTATAAATATATATTTATATAAATATATTTAATACATTTTAATATAATTTTAAAATAATGATATAACAATCACATGCTTGAGAAATAAACTTGCCTCTGCTTAGAGTCAATTGCTGGTGTTTCCTAAGATTATCAGTGGGGGAACGTACAGAGTGAGAGTTTACAAAATCAAAATTATCCTTTTACTTTTTCTGACAAGAGTATTGTTCCTTATAAAATACTTGTGAAAACATAACAACCCAGGATGGCTCTCCTCGAAGGTCTTGAAAGAGGAGTGGTCTAATTGAAGACAGTGGACTGTCATTACATGAAACCCTATGTTCTCCAGTTCATGCAATCCAAGTATGCTTCTCATATGATTACTCTAATATTATTCACTTTCTTGATATATTTAAATATAGAAATCTGATCATCCTGGTTGGCCCCTTCTTAAATACCTTCAGTAATTTTCTACTAGGTTTGGGGTCATAGTCTAAGTTCTTAACCAGGCATTCAAGTCTGAAATGATCTGACCATTGAAGAACTTGCCAGTCTCATCTCTGGTCACATTCCTCACCCACATTCTCCACTCCAGACTACCTGAAGCTCTCAGAACTTACCGAACCTGCTTATGACACCTGAGTTTGCTCACCGTGGAATGACCTCTCTCTTACATAGTTTGTCTGGCAAACAATTTCTAGTCCTCTGAGCCTATATGGGAGCATCAGCTCCCTCTCAAAGTGTTTCTGGCCTTTGGAAGTTGAATTAGATCCCTTTGTGCATACCACCTGTGCATCGCTATGAAAGCCCTCATTACCCTGCAACATAATTAACAGTGATTCTTGTCTGTCTCCCAAATTGAGAGCGTGTTCCTTGAGCATAAGACCTTGTTCATTTCTGTAACTTTAATGCCAACCACAGGGTCTGGCACATGATAGGAACTCAAGGTCTAACTTTTAGATGACTAAAGTAACAAATGAATGAATGTTCTATCAAAAATTTCCTGAAGCTGGGGCTTCCCTGGTGGCGCAGTGGTTGAGAGTCCACCTGCCAATGCAGGTGACGCGGGTTCGTGCCCCGGTCCGGGAGGATCTCACATGCCACGGAGCGCCTGGGCCCGTGAGCCATGGCCGCTGATCCTGCGCATCCAGAGCCTGCGCTCTGCAAGGGGAGAGGCCACAACAGTGAGAGTCCCGCTTACCGGAAAAAAAAAAGAAAATCATTACACTTAAGATAGCGAATGAACCAGAATTTGCAGGGAATCTGGATCGAAGTTTGGTGTATGATTAGTTTTTTAGGAGATACCTTGTGCTCATCCAAAAGAATATACGGTATTGTAAATGCTTTGAAAACCAAAAAGGTCTGTTCTCATCTTTCAATCGGCAATATTAATTGTTCTTTAAAATCTAGGAACCAAAAATATACATTACCTCATGAAAACATAACTCTTAATTTTCAAAGAAAATCTGATAGTGGTTTATGAAAAAAAAAAAACACCTCAAAACTGTTGTAGGACCACAGATAAAGACATCAGACTGAGTCACAAAGCTTTTGGGAATTCATCCCCAGCATTGTGATCTCCATTGGGCAGTGCCATCCTAATGTCCCTGCTACTTACAGGACCTGCTGGGCAAAGAAAGGAAACTCTGAGACACAGTAGATCACTGGGTAAATCATGTCATTTTTCCAATGATTTTTACTTCTTTCTGCTTTGCACTTTCAGCTTCAAATATTATTTCTTTTTTGCATCTTTCCACCAAGTGTAACTATTGATAGATAAAACGGTTGCCAGCATGTGACTCTGGAGGCCATTAAAAGTCTCTAGAGTACATATACCACGTCTTTCACCTGGACGTGTCAATAGCTCATGTCTATGAAAGACAAGAAGACAAGGAAAAGGGGATGAAAATAAATAAGGCAAGACAGCATATTTCTGACTATGACAGTATTCAATATTGGGAAAAGCCGGACTCAGCAATGCCTAACTATTAATAAAGCTACTTGACAATAACGAAATATTTTGAGCAATTCCAAAATTTGGGGCATAAATGGTTAGGGACATTTCAAGGGCATACAAGAATTAGACAAACCTCTCATGGGAATTTTGCTTGCACACAGCAGACAACATCTTGAGCTATTTGGGATAAGACACACAGAGCCAGGTACCTCAAATTCCCTTAGGAAATGGATTATTGAAGACCACAGTACCCATGGAAGAGATTCCAAAACCCTAACTTCTCTTCCTACAATTCAGGTCCCCAAAGGATTGTCAAAGTTGTATTGGGATAAGAAACTTCTGCCATTTTAAAAGGGGCCCTAACAGAGGGAGACATGTTGACATGGCGGGGACATTCTGGGGGAGCAAGCTCCCCAAGGAGATGGAAAGCTCCAGAAAAATTTAGACTAACAATTCTTTTAGTCCCTAAAACGACGAGAGCAAGGCAGTAGTGAGACATTCCAGACATTTTTCTCCAAAATCAAGTCTGAGGGTTGCATAGCAGAGTTAAAGGATTACTTACCAATTGTTCCAGCCCTGCCTGAATCTGTGTCAACTCTGGTAACGGGTTCGTTTTTCCATCCTTCCTTGCCAACAAGATACCTATTCTGTTTGTAGGCTCAGTAGAAATCTTCCTAGAAGTGGGGTTGCCTGTACTTCATACGGAACTTTATTGACTCCTGTATGAAGCAATTTAACTGAAATTGCCAACTTCGTGGGGAGAACAATGGTCCTTCAGTCACAATGGTTCCCAAATACACTCTTGCTGACATACCTCCAGATGGACACATTGTAGACTGAGATATATACTAGATCAGGCCTGAAAATCCTTGATTTGTAGCCCCGAATCTTTAGGGCCAAAACTCTGTTTTGAGTAGTTAACATGCATGTGTTTCCAGTTTGCAAGGACATTGATGTTACAACTCTTTCACGTCACCACCCTGACCAGCAACCAACTTGTCCTGAAGTGACCGTATCACTTCAAGGCCTGTTCAGGGAGCCGTGGGAAGCCAATGCCTCTCATTCGATAGATGTTCCGTACTGTCAAAGGAAGCCTGTGGCCCCACGCTCCCAGTTTTTCCTCACTCTTGCAAATTATAGGCATATTAATCCCACCTCAGGCGACCCATTATCACACAAACATCATTCTTCAAAGCCTTCTTCCTTCCCCTCCTTTAAGGTATCTCAGGAAAATGTCAACATCTTTCTCTTTTTTTGTTTGTTTTGATATTCTTGTCTCCTTTTCTTCTATTTTTTAGCTTAAAAAATGCTTAATCACAAATGTTGAGTCAATATATTTATATGCTGATAATCCATTATGCCTTTTTGTAGATAAACTCGTCAATGAAAACACGACATTACCACCTCCTGAAACAGTCAGCAATGAAGCAGAAGGTAAAGAACCTATTGAAAAAACTATTCACAGTATTAAAGTGACAACACTGTAGTCAGACCTGGAGCATATCATTATATGACTTAAAAATTTTACTTTCATTAATCTGAGTATTTCGTAAAGTAATAACATGCTTAAAGAGTTTGTACTACTACAATTTAAAGCCACTCTAAAATCTTTTAAATGGTAAAAAAAAAATCTAAGACTCAATTTTCAGATTTACTTGACAAGTGATAGGAAGTGAGCTCTTTTTAAAATACAACTTTATTTTAGTAAAATGTATTACATTTATATTTATATTAAATACATATTTATCTAAAATATCATGTGTGTATAAATATATATTTATATAAATATATTTAATACATTTTAATATAATTTTAAAATAATGATATAACAATCACATGCTTGAGAAATAAACTTGCCTCTGCTTAGAGTCAATTGCTGGTGTTTCCTAAGATTATCAGTGGGGGAAAGTTCAGAGTGAGAGTTTACAAAATCAAAATTATCCTTTTACTTTTTCTGACAAGAGTATTGTTCCTTATAAAATACTTGTGAAAACATAACAACCCAGGATGGCTCTCCTCGAAGGTCTTGAAAGAGGAGTGGTCTAATTGAAGACAGTGGACTGTCATTACATGAAACCCTATGTTCTCCAGTTCATGCAATCCAAGTATGCTTCTCATATGATTACTCTAATATTATTCACTTTCTTGATATATTTAAATATAGAAATCTGATCATCCTGGTTGGCCCCTTCTTAAATACCTTCAGTAATTTTCTACTAGGTTTGGGGTCATAGTCTAAGTTCTTAACCAGGCATTCAAGTCTGAAATGATCTGACCATTGAAGAACTTGCCAGTCTCATCTCTGGTCACATTCCTCACCCACATTCTCCACTCCAGACTACCTGAAGCTCTCAGAACTTACCGAACCTGCTTATGACACCTGAGTTTGCTCACCGTGGAATGACCTCTCTCTTACATAGTTTGTCTGGCAAACAATTTCTAGTCCTCTGAGCCTATATGGGAGCATCAGCTCCCTCTCAAAGTGTTTCTGGCCTTTGGAAGTTGAATTAGATCCCTTTGTGCATACCACCTGTGCATCGCTATGAAAGCCCTCATTACCCTGCAACATAATTAACAGTGATTCTTGTCTGTCTCCCAAATTGAGAGCGTGTTCCTTGAGCATAAGACCTTGTTCATTTCTGTAACTTTAATGCCAACCACAGGGTCTGGCACATGATAGGAACTCAAGGTCTAACTTTTAGATGACTAAAGTAACAAATGAATGAATGTTCTATCAAAAATTTCCTGAAGCTGGGGCTTCCCTGGTGGCGCAGTGGTTGAGAGTCCACCTGCCAATGCAGGTGACGCGGGTTCGTGCCCCGGTCCGGGAGGATCTCACATGCCACGGAGCGCCTGGGCCCGTGAGCCATGGCCGCTGATCCTGCGCATCCAGAGCCTGCGCTCTGCAAGGGGAGAGGCCACAACAGTGAGAGTCCCGCTTACCGGAAAAAAAAAAGAAAATCATTACACTTAAGATAGCGAATGAACCAGAATTTGCAGGGAATCTGGATCGAAGTTTGGTGTATGATTAGTTTTTTAGGAGATACCTTGTGCTCATCCAAAAGAATATACGGTATTGTAAATGCTTTGAAAACCAAAAAGGTCTGTTCTCATCTTTCAATCGGCAATATTAATTGTTCTTTAAAATCTAGGAACCAAAAATATACATTACCTCATGAAAACATAACTCTTAATTTTCAAAGAAAATCTGATAGTGGTTTATGAAAAAAAAAAAACACCTCAAAACTGTTGTAGGACCACAGATAAAGACATCAGACTGAGTCACAAAGCTTTTGGGAATTCATCCCCAGCATTGTGATCTCCATTGGGCAGTGCCATCCTAATGTCCCTGCTACTTACAGGACCTGCTGGGCAAAGAAAGGAAACTCTGAGACACAGTAGATCACTGGGTAAATCATGTCATTTTTCCAATGATTTTTACTTCTTTCTGCTTTGCACTTTCAGCTTCAAATATTATTTCTTTTTTGCATCTTTCCACCAAGTGTAACTCTTGATAGATAAAACGGTTGCCAGCATGTGACTCTGGAGGCCATTAAAAGTCTCTAGAGTACATATACCACGTCTTTCACCTGGACGTGTCAATAGCTCATGTCTATGAAAGACAAGACAAGGAAAAGGGGATGAAAATAAATAAGGCAAGACAGCATATTTCTGACTATGACAATATTCAATATTGGGAAAAGCCAGACTCAGCAATGCCTAACTATTAATAAAGCTACTTGACAGTAACGAAATATTTTGAGCAATTCCAAAATTTGGGGCATAAATGGATAGGGACATTTCAAGGGCATACATGAATTAGACAAACCTCTCATGGGAATTTTGCTTGCACACAGCAGACAACATCTTGAGCTATTTGGGATAAGACACACAGAGCCAGGTACCTCAAATTCCCTTAGGAAATGGATTATTGAAGACCACAGTACCCATGGAAGAGATTCCAAAACCCTAACTTCTCTTCCTACAATTCAGGTCCCCAAAGGATTGTCAAAGTTGTATTGGGATAAGAAACTTCTGCCATTTTAAAAGGGGCCCTAACAGAGGGAGACATGTTGACATGGTGGGGACATTCTGGGGGAGCAAGCTCCCCAAGGAGATGGAAAGCTCCAGAAAAATTTTGACTAGCAATTCTTTTAGTCCCTAAAACGACGAGAGCAAGGCAGTAGTGAGACAATCCAGACATTTTTCTCCAAAATCAAGTCTGAGGGTTGCATAGCAGAGTTAAAGGATTACTTACCAATTGTTCCAGCCCTGCCTGAATCTGTGTCAACTCTGGTAACGGGTTCGTTTTTCCATCCTTCCTTGCCAACAAGATACCTATTCTGTTTGTAGGCTCAGTAGAAATCTTCCTAGAAGTGGGGTTGCCTGTACTTCATACGGAACTTTATTGACTCCTGTATGAAGCAATTTAACTGAAATTGCCAACTTCGTGGGGAGAACAATGGTCCTTCAGTCACAATGGTTCCCAAATACACTCTTGCTGACATACCTCCAGATGGACACATTGTAGACTGAGATATATACTAGATCAGGCCTGAAAATCCTTGATTTGTAGCCCCGAATCTTTAGGGCCAAAACTCTGTTTTGAGTAGTTAACATGCATGTGTTTCCAGTTTGCAAGGACATTGATGTTACAACTCTTTCACGTCACCACCCTGACCAGCAACCAACTTGTCCTGAAGTGACCGTATCACTTCAAGGCCTGTTCAGGGAGCCGTGGGAAGCCAATGCCTCTCATTCGATAGATGTTCCGTACTGTCAAAGGAAGCCTGTGGCCCCACGCTCCCAGTTTTTCCTCACTCTTGCAAATTATAGGCATATTAATCCCACCTCAGGCGACCCATTATCACACAAACATCATTCTTCAAAGCCTTCTTCCTTCCCCTCCTTTAAGGTATCTCAGGAAAATGTCAACATCTTTCTCTTTTTTTGTTTGTTTTGATATTCTTGTCTCCTTTTCTTCTATTTTTTAGCTTAAAAAATGCTTAATCACAAATGTTGAGTCAATAGATTTATATGCTGATAATCCATTATGCCTTTTCGTAGATAAACTCGTCAATGAATACACGACATTACCACCTCCTGAAACAGTCAGCAATGAAGAAGAAGGTAAAGAACCTATTGAAAAAACTATTCACAGTATTAAAGTTACAACACTGTAGTCAGACCTGGAGCATATCATTATATGACTTAAAAATTTTACTTTCATTAATCTGAGTATTTCGTAAAGTAATAACATGCTTAAAGAATTTCTACTACTACAATTTAAAGCCACTCTAAAATCTTTTAAATGGTAAAAAAAAAATCTAAGACTCAATTTTCAGATTTACTTGACAAGTGATAGGAAGTGAGCTCTTTTTAAAATACAACTTTATTTTAGTAAAATATATTATATTTATATTTATATTAAATATATATTTATCTAAAATATCATGTGTGTATAAATATATATTTATATAAATATATTTAATACATTTTAATATAATTTTAAAATAATGATATAACAATCACATGCTTGAGAAATAAACTTGCCTCTGCTTAGAGTCAATTGTTGGTGTTTCCTAAGATTATCAGTGGGGGAACGTACAGAGTGAGAGTTTACAAAATCAAAATTATCCTTTTACTTTTTCTGACAAGAGTATTGTTCCTTATAAAATACTTGTGAAAACATAACAACCCAGGATGGCTCTCCTCGAAGGTCTTGAAAGAGGAGTGGTCTAATTGAAGACAGTGGACTGTCATTACATGAAACCCTATGTTCTCCAGTTCATGCAATCCAAGTATGCTTCTCATATGATTACTCTAATATTATTCACTTTCTTGATATATTTAAATATAGAAATCTGATCATCCTGGTTGGCCCCTTCTTAAATACCTTCAGTAATTTTCTACTAGGTTTGGGGTCATAGTCTAAGTTCTTAACCAGGCATTCAAGTCTGAAATGATCTGACCATTGAAGAACTTGCCAGTCTGATCTCTGGTCACATTCCTCACCCACATTCTCCACTCCAGACTACCTGAAGCTCTCAGAACTTACCGAACCTGCTTATGACACCTGAGTTTGCTCACCGTGGAATGACCTCTCTCTTACATAGTTTGTCTGGCAAACAATTTCTAGTCCTCTGAGCCTATATGGGAGCATCAGCTCCCTCTCAAAGTGTTTCTGGCCTTTGGAAGTTGAATTAGATCCCTCTGTGCACACCACCTGTGCATCGCTATGAAAGCCCTGATTACCCTGCAACATAATTAACAGTGATTCTTGTCTGTCTCCCAAATTGAGAGCTTGTTCCTTGAGCATAAGACCTTGTTCATTTCTGTAACTTTAATGCCAGCCGCAGGGTCTGGCACATGATAGGAACTCAAGGTCTAACTTTTAGATGACTAAAGTAACAAATGAATGAATGTTCTATGAAAAATTTCCTGAAGCCGGGGCTTCCCTGGTGGCGCAGTGGTTGAGAGTCCGCCTGCCAATGCAGGCGACGCGGGTTCGTGCCCCAGTCCGGGAGGATCTCACATGCCACGGAGCGCCTGGGCCCGTGAGCCATGGCCGCTGATCCTGCGCATCCAGAACCTGCGCTCTGCAAGGGGAGAGGCCACAACAGTGAGAGTCCCGCTTACCGGAAAAAAAAAAAAAAATCATTACAGTTAAGATAGCGAATGAACCAGAATTTGCAGGGCATTTGGATCGAAGTTTGGTGTCTGATTAGTTTTTTAGGAGATACCTTGTGCTCATCCAAAAGAATATACGGTATTGTAAATGCTTTGAAAACCAAAAAGGTCTGTTCTCATCTTTCAATCGGCAATATTAATTGTTCTTTAAAATCTAGGAACCAAAAATATACATTACCTCATGAAAACATAACTCTTAATTTTCAAAGAAAATCTGATAGTGGTTTATGAAAAAAAAAAAACACCTCAAAACTGTTGTAGGACCAAAGATAAAGACATCAGACTGAGTCACAAAGCTTTTGGGAATTCATCCCCAGCATTGTGATCTCCATTGGGCAGTGCCATCCTAATGTCCCTGCTACTTACAGGACCTGCTGGGCAAAGAAAGGAAACTCTGAGACACAGTAGATCACTGGGTAAATCATGTCATTTTTCCAATGATTTTTACTTCTTTCTGCTTTGCACTTTCAGCTTCAAATATTATTTCTTTTTTGCATCTTTCCACCAAGTGTAACTCTTGATAGATAAAACGGTTGCCAGCATGTGACTCTGGAGGCCATTAAAAGTCTCTAGAGTACATATACCACGTCTTTCACCTGGACGTGTCAATAGCTCATGTCTATGAAAGACAAGAAGACAAGGAAAAGGGGATGAAAATAAATAAGGCAAGACAGCATATTTCTGACTATGACAATATTCAATATTGGGAAAAGCCGGACTCAGCAATGCCTAACTATTAATAAAGCTACTTGACAATAACGAAATATTTTGAGCAATTCCAAAATTTGGGGCATAAATGGTTAGGGACATTTCAAGGGCATACATGAATTAGACAAACCTCTCATGGGAATTTTGCTTGCACACAGCAGACAACATCTTGAGCTATTTGGGATAAGACACACAGAGCCAGGTACCTCAAATTCCCTTAGGAAATGGATTATTGAAGACCACAGTACCCATGGAAGAGATTCCAAAACCCTAACTTCTCTTCCTACAATTCAGGTCCCCAAAGGATTGTCAAAGTTGTATTGGGATAAGAAACTTCTGCCATTTTAAAAGGGGCCCTAACAGAGGGAGACATGTTGACATGGCGGGGACATTCTGGGGGAGCAAGCTCCCCAAGGAGATGGAAAGCTCCAGAAAAATTTAGACTAACAATTCTTTTAGTCCCTAAAACGACGAGAGCAAGGCAGTAGTGAGACAATCCAGACATTTTTCTCCAAAATCAAGTCTGAGGGTTGCATAGCAGAGTTAAAGGATTACTTACCAATTGTTCCAGCCCTGCCTGAATCTGTGTCAACTCTGGTAACGGGTTCGTTTTTCCATCCTTCCTTGCCAACAAGATACCTATTCTGTTTGTAGGCTCAGTAGAAATCTTCCTAGAAGTGGGGTTGCCTGTACTTCATACGGAACTTTATTGACTCCTGTATGAAGCAATTTAACTGAAATTGCCAACTTCGTGGGGAGAACAATGGTCCTTCAGTCACAATGGTTCCCAAATACACTCTTGCTGACATACCTCCAGATGGACACATTGTAGACTGAGATATATACTAGATCAGGCCTGAAAATCCTTGATTTGTAGCCCCAAATCTTTAGGGCCAAAACTCTGTTTTGAGTAGTTAACATGCATGTGTTTCCAGTTTGCAAGGACATTGATGTTACAACTCTTTCACGTCACCACCCTGACCAGCAACCAACTTGTCCTGAAGTGACCGTATCACTTCAAGGCCTGTTCAGGGAGCCGTGGGAAGCCAATGCCTCTCATTCGATAGATGTTCCGTACTGTCAAAGGAAGCCTGTGGCCCCACGCTCCCAGTTTTTCCTCACTCTTGCAAATTATAGGCATATTAATCCCACCTCAGGCGACCCATTATCACACAAACATCATTCTTCAAAGCCTTCTTCCTTCCCCTCCTTTAAGGTATCTCAGGAAAATGTCAACATCTTTCTCTTTTTTTGTTTGTTTTGATATTCTTGTCTCCTTTTCTTCTATTTTTTAGCTTAAAAAATGCATAATCTCAAATGCTGAGTCAATATATTTATATGCTGATAATCCATTATGCCTTTTCGTAGATAAACTCGTCAATGAAAACACGACATTACCACCTCCTGAAACAGTCAGCAATGAAAAAGAAGGTAAAGAACCTATTGAAAAAACTATTCACACTATTAAAGTTACAACACTGTAGTCAGACCTGGAGCATATCATTATATGACTTAAAAATTTTACTTTCATTAATCTGAGTATTTCGTAAAGTAATAACATGCTTAAAGAGTTTGTACTACTACAATTTAAAGCTACTCTAAAATCTTTTAAATGGTAAAAAAAAAATCTAAGACTCAATTTTCAGATTTACTTGACAAGTGATAGGAAGTGAGCTCTTTTTAAAATACAACTTTATTTTAGTAAAATGTATTACATTTATATTTATATTAAATATATATTTATCTAAAATATCATGTGTGTATAAATATATATTTATATAAATATATTTAATACATTTTAATATAATTTTAAAATAATGATATAACAATCACATGCTTGAGAAATAAACTTGCCTCTGCTTAGAGTCAATTGCTGGTGTTTCCTAAGATTATCAGTGGGGGAAAGTTCAGAGTGAGAGTTTACAAAATCAAAATTATCCTTTTACTTTTTCTGACAAGAGTATTGTTCCTTATAAAATACTTGTGAAAACATAACAACCCAGGATGGCTCTCCTCGAAGGTCTTGAAAGAGGAGTGGTCTAATTGAAGACAGTGGACTGTCATTACATGAAACCCTATGTTCTCCAGTTCATGCAATCCAAGTATGTTTCTCATATGATTACTCTAATATTATTCACTTTCTTGATATATTTAAATATAGAAATCTGATCATCCTGGTTGGCCCCTTCTTAAATACCTTCAGTAATTTTCTACTAGGTTTGGGGTCATAGTCTAAGTTCTTAACCAGGCATTCAAGTCTGAAATGATCTGACCATTGAAGAACTTGCCAGTCTCATCTCTGGTCACATTCCTCACCCACATTCTCCACTCCAGACTACCTGAAGCTCTCAGAACTTACCGAACCTGCTTATGACACCTGAGTTTGCTCACCGTGGAATGACCTCTCTCTTACATAGTTTGTCTGGCAAACAATTTCTAGTCCTCTGAGCCTATATGGGAGCATCAGCTCCCTCTCAAAGTGTTTCTGGCCTTTGGAAGTTGAATTAGATCCCTTTGTGCATACCACCTGTGCATCGCTATGAAAGCCCTCATTACCCTGCAACATAATTAACAGTGATTCTTGTCTGTCTCCCAAATTGAGAGCGTGTTCCTTGAGCATAAGACCTTGTTCATTTCTGTAACTTTAATGCCAACCACAGGGTCTGGCACATGATAGGAACTCAAGGTCTAACTTTTAGATGACTAAAGTAACAAATGAATGAATGTTCTATCAAAAATTTCCTGAAGCTGGGGCTTCCCTGGTGGCGCAGTGGTTGAGAGTCCACCTGCCAATGCAGGTGACGCGGGTTCGTGCCCCGGTCCGGGAGGATCTCACATGCCACGGAGCGCCTGGGCCCGTGAGCCATGGCCGCTGATCCTGCGCATCCAGAGCCTGCGCTCTGCAAGGGGAGAGGCCACAACAGTGAGAGTCCCGCTTACCGGAAAAAAAAAAGAAAATCATTACACTTAAGATAGCGAATGAACCAGAATTTGCAGGGCATCTGGATCGACGTTTGGTGTCTGATTAGTTTTTTAGGAGATACCTTGTGCTCATCCAAAAGAATATACGGTATTGTAAATGCTTTGAAAACCAAAAAGGTCTGTTCTCATCTTTCAATCGGCAATATTAATTGTTCTTTAAAATCTAGGAACCAAAAATATACATTACCTCATGAAAACATAACTCTTAATTTTCAAAGAAAATCTGATAGTGGTTTATGAAAAAAAAAAAACACCTCAAAACTGTTGTAGGACCAAAGATAAAGACATCAGACTGAGTCACAAAGCTTTTGGGAATTCATCCCCAGCATTGTGATCTCCATTGGGCAGTGCCATCCTAATGTCCCTGCTACTTACAGAACCTGCTGGGCAAAGAAAGGAAACTCTGAGACACAGTAGATCACTGGGTAAATCATGTCATTTTTCCAATGATTTTTACTTCTTTCTGCTTTGCACTTTCAGCTTCAAATATTATTTCTTTTTTGCATCTTTCCACCAAGTGTAACTCTTGATAGATAAAACGGTTGCCAGCATGTGACTCTGGAGGCCATTAAAAGTCTCTAGAGTACATATACCACGTCTTTCACCTGGACGTGTCAATAGCTCATGTCTATGAAAGACAAGAAGACAAGGAAAAGGGGATGAAAATAAATAAGGCAAGACAGCATATTTCTGACTATGACAATATTCAATATTGGGAAAAGCCGGACTCAGCAATGCCTAACTATTAATAAAGCTACTTGACAATAACGAAATATTTTGAGCAATTCCAAAATTTGGGGCATAAATGGTTAGGGACATTTCAAGGGCATACAAGAATTAGACAAACCTCTCATGGGAATTTTGCTTGCACACAGCAGACAACATCTTGAGCTATTTGGGATAAGACACACAGAGCCAGGTACCTCAAATTCCCTTAGGAAATGGATTATTGAAGACCACAGTACCCATGGAAGAGATTCCAAAACCCTAACTTCTCTTCCTACAATTCAGGTCCCCAAAGGATTGTCAAAGTTGTATTGGGATAAGAAACTTCTGCCATTTTAAAAGGGGCCCTAACAGAGGGAGACATGTTGACATGGCGGGGACATTCTGGGGGAGCAAGCTCCCCAAGGAGATGGAAAGCTCCAGAAAAATTTAGACTAACAATTCTTTTAGTCCCTAAAACGACGAGAGCAAGGCAGTAGTGAGACAATCCAGACATTTTTCTCCAAAATCAAGTCTGAGGGTTGCATAGCAGAGTTAAAGGATTACTTACCAATTGTTCCAGCCCTGCCTGAATCTGTGTCAACTCTGGTAACGGGTTCGTTTTTCCATCCTTCCTTGCCAACAAGATACCTATTCTGTTTGTAGGCTCAGTAGAAATCTTCCTAGAAGTGGGGTTGCCTGTACTTCATACGGAACTTTATTGACTCCTGTATGAAGCAATTTAACTGAAATTGCCAACTTCGTGGGGAGAACAATGGTCCTTCAGTCACAATGGTTCCCAAATACACTCTTGCTGACATACCTCCAGATGGACACATTGTAGACTGAGATATATACTAGATCAGGCCTGAAAATCCTTGATTTGTAGCCCCAAATCTTTAGGGCCAAAACTCTGTTTTGAGTAGTTAACATGCATGTGTTTCCAGTTTGCAAGGACATTGATGTTACAACTCTTTCACGTCACCACCCTGACCAGCAACCAACTTGTCCTGAAGTGACCGTATCACTTCAAGGCCTGTTCAGGGAGCCGTGGGAAGCCAATGCCTCTCATTCGATAGATGTTCCGTACTGTCAAAGGAAGCCTGTGGCCCCACGCTCCCAGTTTTTCCTCACTCTTGCAAATTATAGGCATATTAATCCCACCTCAGGCGACCCATTATCACACAAACATCATTCTTCAAAGCCTTCTTCCTTCCCCTCCTTTAAGGTATCTCAGGAAAATGTCAACATCTTTCTCTTTTTTGTTTGTTTTGATATTCTTGTCTCCTTTTCTTCTATTTTTTAGCTTAAAAAATGCATAATCTCAAATGCTGAGTCAATATATTTATATGCTGATAATCCATTATGCCTTTTCGTAGATAAACTCGTCAATGAAAACACGACATTACCACCTCCTGAAACAGTCAGCAATGAAAAAGAAGGTAAAGAACCTATTGAAAAAACTATTCACACTATTAAAGTTACAACACTGCAGTCAGACCTGGAGCATATCATTATATGACTTAAAAATTTTACTTTCATTAATCTGAGTATTTCGTAAAGTAATAACATGCTTAAAGAGTTTGTACTACTACAATTTAAAGCCACTCTAAAATCTTTTAAATGGTAAAAAATAAATCTAAGACTCAATTTTCAGATTTACTTGACAAGTGATAGGAAGTGAGCTCTTTTTAAAATACAACTTTATTTTAGTAAAATGTATTACATTTATATTTATATTAAATACATATTTATCTAAAATATCATGTGTGTATAAATATATATTTATATAAATATATTTAATACATTTTAATATAATTTTAAAATAATGATATAACAATCACATGCTTGAGAAATAAACTTGCCTCTGCTTAGAGTCAATTGCTGGTGTTTCCTAAGATTATCAGTGGGGGAACGTACAGAGTGAGAGTTTACAAAATCAAAATTATCCTTTTACTTTTTCTGACAAGAGTATTGTTCCTTATAAAATACTTGTGAAAACATAACAACCCAGGATGGCTCTCCTCGAAGGTCTTGAAAGAGGAGTGGTCTAATTGAAGACAGTGGACTGTCATTACATGAAACCCTATGTTCTCCAGTTCATGCAATCCAAGTATGCTTCTCATATGATTACTCTAATATTATTCACTTTCTTGATATATTTAAATATAGAAATCTGATCATCCTGGTTGGCCCCTTCTTAAATACCTTCAGTAATTTTCTACTAGGTTTGGGGTCATAGTCTAAGTTCTTAACCAGGCATTCAAGTCTGAAATGATCTGACCATTGAAGAACTTGCCAGTCTCATCTCTGGTCACATTCCTCACCCACATTCTCCACTCCAGACTACCTGAAGCTCTCAGAACTTACCGAACCTGCTTATGACACCTGAGTTTGCTCACCGTGGAATGACCTCTCTCTTACATAGTTTGTCTGGCAAACAATTTCTAGTCCTCTGAGCCTATATGGGAGCATCAGCTCCCTCTCAAAGTGTTTCTGGCCTTTGGAAGTTGAATTAGATCCCTTTGTGCATACCACCTGTGCATCGCTATGAAAGCCCTCATTACCCTGCAACATAATTAACAGTGATTCTTGTCTGTCTCCCAAATTGAGAGCGTGTTCCTTGAGCATAAGACCTTGTTCATTTCTGTAACTTTAATGCCAACCACAGGGTCTGGCACATGATAGGAACTCAAGGTCTAACTTTTAGATGACTAAAGTAACAAATGAATGAATGTTCTATCAAAAATTTCCTGAAGCTGGGGCTTCCCTGGTGGCGCAGTGGTTGAGAGTCCACCTGCCAATGCAGGTGACGCGGGTTCGTGCCCCGGTCCGGGAGGATCTCACATGCCACGGAGCGCCTGGGCCCGTGAGCCATGGCCGCTGATCCTGCGCATCCAGAGCCTGCGCTCTGCAAGGGGAGAGGCCACAACAGTGAGAGTCCCGCTTACCGGAAAAAAAAAAAAAAATCATTACACTTAAGATAGCGAATGAACCAGAATTTGCAGGGAATCTGGATCGAAGTTTGGTGTCTGATTAGTTTTTTAGGAGATACCTTGTGCTCATCCAAAAGAATATACGGTATTGTAAATGCTTTGAAAACCAAAAAGGTCTGTTCTCATCTTTCAATCGGCAATATTAATTGTTCTTTAAAATCTAGGAACCAAAAATATACATTACCTCATGAAAACATAACTCTTAATTTTCAAAGAAAATCTGATAGTGGTTTATGAAAAAAAAAAAACACCTCAAAACTGTTGTAGGACCACAGATAAAGACATCAGACTGAGTCACAAAGCTTTTGGGAATTCATCCCCAGCATTGTGATCTCCATTGGGCAGTGCCATCCTAATGTCCCTGCTACTTACAGGACCTGCTGGGCAAAGAAAGGAAACTCTGAGACACAGTAGATCACTGGGTAAATCATGTCATTTTTCCAATGATTTTTACTTCTTTCTGCTTTGCACTTTCAGCTTCAAATATTATTTCTTTTTTGCATCTTTCCACCAAGTGTAACTCTTGATAGATAAAACGGTTGCCAGCATGTGACTCTGGAGGCCATTAAAAGTCTCTAGAGTACATATACCACGTCTTTCACCTGGACGTGTCAATAGCTCATGTCTATGAAAGACAAGAAGACAAGGAAAAGGGGATGAAAATAAATAAGGCAAGACAGCATATTTCTGACTATGACAATATTCAATATTGGGAAAAGCCAGACTCAGCAATGCCTAACTATTAATAAAGCTACTTGACAGTAACGAAATATTTTGAGCAATTCCAAAATTTGGGGCATAAATGGATAGGGACATTTCAAGGGCATACATGAATTAGACAAACCTCTCATGGGAATTTTGCTTGCACACAGCAGACAACATCTTGAGCTATTTGGGATAAGACACACAGAGCCAGGTACCTCAAATTCCCTTAGGAAATGGATTATTGAAGACCACAGTACCCATGGAAGAGATTCCAAAACCCTAACTTCTCTTCCTACAATTCAGGTCCCCAAAGGATTGTCAAAGTTGTATTGGGATAAGAAACTTCTGCCATTTTAAAAGGGGCCCTAACAGAGGGAGACATGTTGACATGGTGGGGACATTCTGGGGGAGCAAGCTCCCCAAGGAGATGGAAAGCTCCAGAAAAATTTTGACTAGCAATTCTTTTAGTCCCTAAAACGACGAGAGCAAGGCAGTAGTGAGACAATCCAGACATTTTTCTCCAAAATCAAGTCTGAGGGTTGCATAGCAGAGTTAAAGGATTACTTACCAATTGTTCCAGCCCTGCCTGAATCTGTGTCAACTCTGGTAACGGGTTCGTTTTTCCATCCTTCCTTGCCAACAAGATACCTATTCTGTTTGTAGGCTCAGTAGAAATCTTCCTAGAAGTGGGGTTGCCTGTACTTCATACGGAACTTTATTGACTCCTGTATGAAGCAATTTAACTGAAATTGCCAACTTCGTGGGGAGAACAATGGTCCTTCAGTCACAATGGTTCCCAAATACACTCTTGCTGACATACCTCCAGATGGACACATTGTAGACTGAGATATATACTAGATCAGGCCTGAAAATCCTTGATTTGTAGCCCCGAATCTTTAGGGCCAAAACTCTGTTTTGAGTAGTTAACATGCATGTGTTTCCAGTTTGCAAGGACATTGATGTTACAACTCTTTCACGTCACCACCCTGACCAGCAACCAACTTGTCCTGAAGTGACCGTATCACTTCAAGGCCTGTTCAGGGAGCCGTGGGAAGCCAATGCCTCTCATTCGATAGATGTTCCGTACTGTCAAAGGAAGCCTGTGGCCCCACGCTCCCAGTTTTTCCTCACTCTTGCAAATTATAGGCATATTAATCCCACCTCAGGCGACCCATTATCACACAAACATCATTCTTCAAAGCCTTCTTCCTTCCCCTCCTTTAAGGTATCTCAGGAAAATGTCAACATCTTTCTCTTTTTTTGTTTGTTTTGATATTCTTGTCTCCTTTTCTTCTATTTTTTAGCTTAAAAAATGCTTAATCACAAATGTTGAGTCAATAGATTTATATGCTGATAATCCATTATGCCTTTTCGTAGATAAACTCGTCAATGAATACACGACATTACCACCTCCTGAAACAGTCAGCAATGAAGAAGAAGGTAAAGAACCTATTGAAAAAACTATTCACAGTATTAAAGTTACAACACTGTAGTCAGACCTGGAGCATATCATTATATGACTTAAAAATTTTACTTTCATTAATCTGAGTATTTCGTAAAGTAATAACATGCTTAAAGAATTTCTACTACTACAATTTAAAGCCACTCTAAAATCTTTTAAATGGTAAAAAAAAAATCTAAGACTCAATTTTCAGATTTACTTGACAAGTGATAGGAAGTGAGCTCTTTTTAAAATACAACTTTATTTTAGTAAAATATATTATATTTATATTTATATTAAATATATATTTATCTAAAATATCATGTGTGTATAAATATATATTTATATAAATATATTTAATACATTTTAATATAATTTTAAAATAATGATATAACAATCACATGCTTGAGAAATAAACTTGCCTCTGCTTAGAGTCAATTGTTGGTGTTTCCTAAGATTATCAGTGGGGGAACGTACAGAGTGAGAGTTTACAAAATCAAAATTATCCTTTTACTTTTTCTGACAAGAGTATTGTTCCTTATAAAATACTTGTGAAAACATAACAACCCAGGATGGCTCTCCTCGAAGGTCTTGAAAGAGGAGTGGTCTAATTGAAGACAGTGGACTGTCATTACATGAAACCCTATGTTCTCCAGTTCATGCAATCCAAGTATGCTTCTCATATGATTACTCTAATATTATTCACTTTCTTGATATATTTAAATATAGAAATCTGATCATCCTGGTTGGCCCCTTCTTAAATACCTTCAGTAATTTTCTACTAGGTTTGGGGTCATAGTCTAAGTTCTTAACCAGGCATTCAAGTCTGAAATGATCTGACCATTGAAGAACTTGCCAGTCTGATCTCTGGTCACATTCCTCACCCACATTCTCCACTCCAGACTACCTGAAGCTCTCAGAACTTACCGAACCTGCTTATGACACCTGAGTTTGCTCACCGTGGAATGACCTCTCTCTTACATAGTTTGTCTGGCAAACAATTTCTAGTCCTCTGAGCCTATATGGGAGCATCAGCTCCCTCTCCAAGTGTTTCTGGCCTTTGGAAGTTGAATTAGATCCCTCTGTGCATACCACCTGTGCATCGCTATGAAAGCCCTGATTACCCTGCAACATAATTAACAGTGATTCTTGTCTGTCTCCCAAATTGAGAGCTTGTTCCTTGAGCATAAGACCTTGTTCATTTCTGTAACTTTAATGCCAGCCGCAGGGTCTGGCACATGATAGGAACTCAAGGTCTAACTTTTAGATGACTAAAGTAACAAATGAATGAATGTTCTATGAAAAATTTCCTGAAGCCGGGGCTTCCCTGGTGGCGCAGTGGTTGAGAGTCCGCCTGCCAATGCAGGCGACGCGGGTTCGTGCCCCAGTCCGGGAGGATCTCACATGCCACGGAGCGCCTGGGCCCGTGAGCCATGGCCGCTGATCCTGCGCATCCAGAGCCTGCGCTCTGCAAGGGGAGAGGCCACAACAGTGAGAGTCCCGCTTACCGGAAAAAAAAAAAAAATCATTACAGTTAAGATAGCGAATGAACCAGAATTTGCAGGGCATTTGGATCGACGTTTGGTGTCTGATTAGTTTTTTAGGAGATACCTTGTGCTCATCCAAAAGAATATACGGTATTGTAAATGCTTTGAAAACCAAAAAGGTCTGTTCTCATCTTTCAATCGGCAATATTAATTGTTCTTTAAAATCTAGGAACCAAAAATATACATTACCTCATGAAAACATAACTCTTAATTTTCAAAGAAAATCTGATAGTGGTTTATGAAAAAAAAAAAAACACCTCAAAACTGTTGTAGGACCAAAGATAAAGACATCAGACTGAGTCACAAAGCTTTTGGGAATTCATCCCCAGCATTGTGATCTCCATTGGGCAGTGCCATCCTAATGTCCCTGCTACTTACAGGACCTGCTGGGCAAAGAAAGGAAACTCTGAGACACAGTAGATCACTGGGTAAATCATGTCATTTTTCCAATGATTTTTACTTCTTTCTGCTTTGCACTTTCAGCTTCAAATATTATTTCTTTTTTGCATCTTTCCACCAAGTGTAACTCTTGATAGATAAAACGGTTGCCAGCATGTGACTCTGGAGGCCATTAAAAGTCTCTAGAGTACATATACCACGTCTTTCACCTGGACGTGTCAATAGCTCATGTCTATGAAAGACAAGAAGACAAGGAAAAGGGGATGAAAATAAATAAGGCAAGACAGCATATTTCTGACTATGACAATATTCAATATTGGGAAAAGCCGGACTCAGCAATGCCTAACTATTAATAAAGCTACTTGACAATAACGAAATATTTTGAGCAATTCCAAAATTTGGGGCATAAATGGTTAGGGACATTTCAAGGGCATACATGAATTAGACAAACCTCTCATGGGAATTTTGCTTGCACACAGCAGACAACATCTTGAGCTATTTGGGATAAGACACACAGAGCCAGGTACCTCAAATTCCCTTAGGAAATGGATTATTGAAGACCACAGTACCCATGGAAGAGATTCCAAAACCCTAACTTCTCTTCCTACAATTCAGGTCCCCAAAGGATTGTCAAAGTTGTATTGGGATAAGAAACTTCTGCCATTTTAAAAGGGGCCCTAACAGAGGGAGACATGTTGACATGGCGGGGACATTCTGGGGGAGCAAGCTCCCCAAGGACATGGAAAGCTCCAGAAAAATTTTGACTAGCAATTCTTTTAGTCCCTAAAATGACGAGAGCAAGGCAGTAGTGAGACAATCCAGACATTTTTCTCCAAAATCAAGTCTGAGGGTTGCATAGCAGAGTTAAAGGATTACTTACCAATTGTTCCAGCCCTGCCTGAATCTGTGTCAACTCTGGTAACGGGTTCGTTTTTCCATCCTTCCTTGCCAACAAGATACCTATTCTGTTTGTAGGCTCAGTAGAAATCTTCCTAGAAGTGGGGTTGCCTGTACTTCATACGGAACTTTATTGACTCCTGTATGAAGCAATTTAACTGAAATTGCCAACTTCGTGGGGAGAACAATGGTCCTTCAGTCACAATGGTTCCCAAATACACTCTTGCTGACATACCTCCAGATGGACACATTGTAGACTGAGATATATACTAGATCAGGCCTGAAAATCCTTGATTTGTAGCCCCAAATCTTTAGGGCCAAAACTCTGTTTTGAGTAGTTAACATGCATGTGTTTCCAGTTTGCAAGGACATTGATGTTACAACTCTTTCACGTCACCACCCTGACCAGCAACCAACTTGTCCTGAAGTGACCGTATCACTTCAAGGCCTGTTCAGGGAGCCGTGGGAAGCCAATGCCTCTCATTCGATAGATGTTCCGTACTGTCAAAGGAAGCCTGTGGCCCCACGCTCCCAGTTTTTCCTCACTCTTGCAAATTATAGGCATATTAATCCCACCTCAGGCGACCCATTATCACACAAACATCATTCTTCAAAGCCTTCTTCCTTCCCCTCCTTTAAGGTATCTCAGGAAAATGTCAACATCTTTCTCTTTTTTTGTTTGTTTTGATATTCTTGTCTCCTTTTCTTCTATTTTTTAGCTTAAAAAATGCATAATCTCAAATGCTGAGTCAATATATTTATATGCTGATAATCCATTATGCCTTTTTGTAGATAAACTCGTCAATGAAAACACGACATTACCACCTCCTGAAACAGTCAGCAATGAAGCAGAAGGTAAAGAACCTATTGAAAAAACTATTCACAGTATTAAAGTTACAACACTGTAGTCAGACC
The DNA here is from genome assembly GCF_964165515.1 of Mesoplodon bidens. Lineage (NCBI taxonomy): Eukaryota > Metazoa > Chordata > Mammalia > Artiodactyla > Ziphiidae > Mesoplodon > Mesoplodon bidens. The sequence continues at coordinate 51,430,599 of NC_138162.1, forward strand.
TGGAGCATATCATTATATGACTTAAAAATTTTACTTTCATTAATCTGAGTATTTCGTAAAGTAATAACATGCTTAAAGAGTTTGTACTACTACAATTTAAAGCCACTCTAAAATCTTTTAAATGGTAAAAAAAAAATCTAAGACTCAATTTTCAGATTTACTTGACAAGTGATAGGAAGTGAGCTCTTTTTAAAATACAACTTTATTTTAGTAAAATGTATTACATTTATATTTATATTAAATACATATTTATCTAAAATATCATGTGTGTATAAATATATATTTATATAAATATATTTAATACATTTTAATATAATTTTAAAATAATGATATAACAATCACATGCTTGAGAAATAAACTTGCCTCTGCTTAGAGTCAATTGCTGGTGTTTCCTAAGATTATCAGTGGGGGAACGTACAGAGTGAGAGTTTACAAAATCAAAATTATCCTTTTACTTTTTCTGACAAGAGTATTGTTCCTTATAAAATACTTGTGAAAACATAACAACCCAGGATGGCTCTCCTCGAAGGTCTTGAAAGAGGAGTGGTCTAATTGAAGACAGTGGACTGTCATTACATGAAACCCTATGTTCTCCAGTTCATGCAATCCAAGTATGCTTCTCATATGATTACTCTAATATTATTCACTTTCTTGATATATTTAAATATAGAAATCTGATCATCCTGGTTGGCCCCTTCTTAAATACCTTCAGTAATTTTCTACTAGGTTTGGGGTCATAGTCTAAGTTCTTAACCAGGCATTCAAGTCTGAAATGATCTGACCATTGAAGAACTTGCCAGTCTCATCTCTGGTCACATTCCTCACCCACATTCTCCACTCCAGACTACCTGAAGCTCTCAGAACTTACCGAACCTGCTTATGACACCTGAGTTTGCTCACCGTGGAATGACCTCTCTCTTACATAGTTTGTCTGGCAAACAATTTCTAGTCCTCTGAGCCTATATGGGAGCATCAGCTCCCTCTCAAAGTGTTTCTGGCCTTTGGAAGTTGAATTAGATCCCTTTGTGCATACCACCTGTGCATCGCTATGAAAGCCCTCATTACCCTGCAACATAATTAACAGTGATTCTTGTCTGTCTCCCAAATTGAGAGCGTGTTCCTTGAGCATAAGACCTTGTTCATTTCTGTAACTTTAATGCCAACCACAGGGTCTGGCACATGATAGGAACTCAAGGTCTAACTTTTAGATGACTAAAGTAACAAATGAATGAATGTTCTATCAAAAATTTCCTGAAGCTGGGGCTTCCCTGGTGGCGCAGTGGTTGAGAGTCCACCTGCCAATGCAGGTGACGCGGGTTCGTGCCCCGGTCCGGGAGGATCTCACATGCCACGGAGCGCCTGGGCCCGTGAGCCATGGCCGCTGATCCTGCGCATCCAGAGCCTGCGCTCTGCAAGGGGAGAGGCCACAACAGTGAGAGTCCCGCTTACCGGAAAAAAAAAAAAAAATCATTACACTTAAGATAGCGAATGAACCAGAATTTGCAGGGAATCTGGATCGAAGTTTGGTGTCTGATTAGTTTTTTAGGAGATACCTTGTGCTCATCCAAAAGAATATACGGTATTGTAAATGCTTTGAAAACCAAAAAGGTCTGTTCTCATCTTTCAATCGGCAATATTAATTGTTCTTTAAAATCTAGGAACCAAAAATATACATTACCTCATGAAAACATAACTCTTAATTTTCAAAGAAAATCTGATAGTGGTTTATGAAAAAAAAAAAACACCTCAAAACTGTTGTAGGACCACAGATAAAGACATCAGACTGAGTCACAAAGCTTTTGGGAATTCATCCCCAGCATTGTGATCTCCATTGGGCAGTGCCATCCTAATGTCCCTGCTACTTACAGGACCTGCTGGGCAAAGAAAGGAAACTCTGAGACACAGTAGATCACTGGGTAAATCATGTCATTTTTCCAATGATTTTTACTTCTTTCTGCTTTGCACTTTCAGCTTCAAATATTATTTCTTTTTTGCATCTTTCCACCAAGTGTAACTCTTGATAGATAAAACGGTTGCCAGCATGTGACTCTGGAGGCCATTAAAAGTCTCTAGAGTACATATACCACGTCTTTCACCTGGACGTGTCAATAGCTCATGTCTATGAAAGACAAGAAGACAAGGAAAAGGGGATGAAAATAAATAAGGCAAGACAGCATATTTCTGACTATGACAATATTCAATATTGGGAAAAGCCAGACTCAGCAATGCCTAACTATTAATAAAGCTACTTGACAGTAACGAAATATTTTGAGCAATTCCAAAATTTGGGGCATAAATGGATAGGGACATTTCAAGGGCATACATGAATTAGACAAACCTCTCATGGGAATTTTGCTTGCACACAGCAGACAACATCTTGAGCTATTTGGGATAAGACACACAGAGCCAGGTACCTCAAATTCCCTTAGGAAATGGATTATTGAAGACCACAGTACCCATGGAAGAGATTCCAAAACCCTAACTTCTCTTCCTACAATTCAGGTCCCCAAAGGATTGTCAAAGTTGTATTGGGATAAGAAACTTCTGCCATTTTAAAAGGGGCCCTAACAGAGGGAGACATGTTGACATGGTGGGGACATTCTGGGGGAGCAAGCTCCCCAAGGAGATGGAAAGCTCCAGAAAAATTTTGACTAGCAATTCTTTTAGTCCCTAAAACGACGAGAGCAAGGCAGTAGTGAGACAATCCAGACATTTTTCTCCAAAATCAAGTCTGAGGGTTGCATAGCAGAGTTAAAGGATTACTTACCAATTGTTCCAGCCCTGCCTGAATCTGTGTCAACTCTGGTAACGGGTTCGTTTTTCCATCCTTCCTTGCCAACAAGATACCTATTCTGTTTGTAGGCTCAGTAGAAATCTTCCTAGAAGTGGGGTTGCCTGTACTTCATACGGAACTTTATTGACTCCTGTATGAAGCAATTTAACTGAAATTGCCAACTTCGTGGGGAGAACAATGGTCCTTCAGTCACAATGGTTCCCAAATACACTCTTGCTGACATACCTCCAGATGGACACATTGTAGACTGAGATATATACTAGATCAGGCCTGAAAATCCTTGATTTGTAGCCCCGAATCTTTAGGGCCAAAACTCTGTTTTGAGTAGTTAACATGCATGTGTTTCCAGTTTGCAAGGACATTGATGTTACAACTCTTTCACGTCACCACCCTGACCAGCAACCAACTTGTCCTGAAGTGACCGTATCACTTCAAGGCCTGTTCAGGGAGCCGTGGGAAGCCAATGCCTCTCATTCGATAGATGTTCCGTACTGTCAAAGTAAGCCTGTGGCCCCACGCTCCCAGTTTTTCCTCACTCTTGCAAATTATAGGCATATTAATCCCACCTCAGGCGACCCATTATCACACAAACATCATTCTTCAAAGCCTTCTTCCTTCCCCTCCTTTAAGGTATCTCAGGAAAATGTCAACATCTTTCTCTTTTTTTGTTTGTTTTGATATTCTTGTCTCCTTTTCTTCTATTTTTTAGCTTAAAAAATGCTTAATCACAAATGTTGAGTCAATAGATTTATATGCTGATAATCCATTATGCCTTTTCGTAGATAAACTCGTCAATGAATACACGACATTACCACCTCCTGAAACAGTCAGCAATGAAGAAGAAGGTAAAGAACCTATTGAAAAAACTATTCACAGTATTAAAGTTACAACACTGTAGTCAGACCTGGAGCATATCATTATATGACTTAAAAATTTTACTTTCATTAATCTGAGTATTTCGTAAAGTAATAACATGCTTAAAGAATTTCTACTACTACAATTTAAAGCCACTCTAAAATCTTTTAAATGGTAAAAAAAAAATCTAAGACTCAATTTTCAGATTTACTTGACAAGTGATAGGAAGTGAGCTCTTTTTAAAATACAACTTTATTTTAGTAAAATATATTATATTTATATTTATATTAAATATATATTTATCTAAAATATCATGTGTGTATAAATATATATTTATATAAATATATTTAATACATTTTAATATAATTTTAAAATAATGATATAACAATCACATGCTTGAGAAATAAACTTGCCTCTGCTTAGAGTCAATTGTTGGTGTTTCCTAAGATTATCAGTGGGGGAACGTACAGAGTGAGAGTTTACAAAATCAAAATTATCCTTTTACTTTTTCTGACAAGAGTATTGTTCCTTATAAAATACTTGTGAAAACATAACAACCCAGGATGGCTCTCCTCGAAGGTCTTGAAAGAGGAGTGGTCTAATTGAAGACAGTGGACTGTCATTACATGAAACCCTATGTTCTCCAGTTCATGCAATCCAAGTATGCTTCTCATATGATTACTCTAATATTATTCACTTTCTTGATATATTTAAATATAGAAATCTGATCATCCTGGTTGGCCCCTTCTTAAATACCTTCAGTAATTTTCTACTAGGTTTGGGGTCATAGTCTAAGTTCTTAACCAGGCATTCAAGTCTGAAATGATCTGACCATTGAAGAACTTGCCAGTCTGATCTCTGGTCACATTCCTCACCCACATTCTCCACTCCAGACTACCTGAAGCTCTCAGAACTTACCGAACCTGCTTATGACACCTGAGTTTGCTCACCGTGGAATGACCTCTCTCTTACATAGTTTGTCTGGCAAACAATTTCTAGTCCTCTGAGCCTATATGGGAGCATCAGCTCCCTCTCCAAGTGTTTCTGGCCTTTGGAAGTTGAATTAGATCCCTCTGTGCATACCACCTGTGCATCGCTATGAAAGCCCTGATTACCCTGCAACATAATTAACAGTGATTCTTGTCTGTCTCCCAAATTGAGAGCTTGTTCCTTGAGCATAAGACCTTGTTCATTTCTGTAACTTTAATGCCAGCCGCAGGGTCTGGCACATGATAGGAACTCAAGGTCTAACTTTTAGATGACTAAAGTAACAAATGAATGAATGTTCTATGAAAAATTTCCTGAAGCCGGGGCTTCCCTGGTGGCGCAGTGGTTGAGAGTCCGCCTGCCAATGCAGGCGACGCGGGTTCGTGCCCCAGTCCGGGAGGATCTCACATGCCACGGAGCGCCTGGGCCCGTGAGCCATGGCCGCTGATCCTGCGCATCCAGAGCCTGCGCTCTGCAAGGGGAGAGGCCACAACAGTGAGAGTCCCGCTTACCGGAAAAAAAAAAAAAATCATTACAGTTAAGATAGCGAATGAACCAGAATTTGCAGGGCATTTGGATCGACGTTTGGTGTCTGATTAGTTTTTTAGGAGATACCTTGTGCTCATCCAAAAGAATATACGGTATTGTAAATGCTTTGAAAACCAAAAAGGTCTGTTCTCATCTTTCAATCGGCAATATTAATTGTTCTTTAAAATCTAGGAACCAAAAATATACATTACCTCATGAAAACATAACTCTTAATTTTCAAAGAAAATCTGATAGTGGTTTATGAAAAAAAAAAAAAACACCTCAAAACTGTTGTAGGACCAAAGATAAAGACATCAGACTGAGTCACAAAGCTTTTGGGAATTCATCCCCAGCATTGTGATCTCCATTGGGCAGTGCCATCCTAATGTCCCTGCTACTTACAGGACCTGCTGGGCAAAGAAAGGAAACTCTGAGACACAGTAGATCACTGGGTAAATCATGTCATTTTTCCAATGATTTTTACTTCTTTCTGCTTTGCACTTTCAGCTTCAAATATTATTTCTTTTTTGCATCTTTCCACCAAGTGTAACTATTGATAGATAAAACGGTTGCCAGCATGTGACTCTGGAGGCCATTAAAAGTCTCTAGAGTACATATACCACGTCTTTCACCTGGACGTGTCAATAGCTCATGTCTATGAAAGACAAGAAGACAAGGAAAAGGGGATGAAAATAAATAAGGCAAGACAGCATATTTCTGACTATGACAATATTCAATATTGGGAAAAGCCGGACTCAGCAATGCCTAACTATTAATAAAGCTACTTGACAATAACGAAATATTTTGAGCAATTCCAAAATTTGGGGCATAAATGGTTAGGGACATTTCAAGGGCATACATGAATTAGACAAACCTCTCATGGGAATTTTGCTTGCACACAGCAGACAACATCTTGAGCTATTTGGGATAAGACACACAGAGCCAGGTACCTCAAATTCCCTTAGGAAATGGATTATTGAAGACCACAGTACCCATGGAAGAGATTCCAAAACCCTAACTTCTCTTCCTACAATTCAGGTCCCCAAAGGATTGTCAAAGTTGTATTGGGATAAGAAACTTCTGCCATTTTAAAAGGGGCCCTAACAGAGGGAGACATGTTGACATGGCGGGGACATTCTGGGGGAGCAAGCTCCCCAAGGACATGGAAAGCTCCAGAAAAATTTTGACTAGCAATTCTTTTAGTCCCTAAAATGACGAGAGCAAGGCAGTAGTGAGACAATCCAGACATTTTTCTCCAAAATCAAGTCTGAGGGTTGCATAGCAGAGTTAAAGGATTACTTACCAATTGTTCCAGCCCTGCCTGAATCTGTGTCAACTCTGGTAACGGGTTCGTTTTTCCATCCTTCCTTGCCAACAAGATACCTATTCTGTTTGTAGGCTCAGTAGAAATCTTCCTAGAAGTGGGGTTGCCTGTACTTCATACGGAACTTTATTGACTCCTGTATGAAGCAATTTAACTGAAATTGCCAACTTCGTGGGGAGAACAATGGTCCTTCAGTCACAATGGTTCCCAAATACACTCTTGCTGACATACCTCCAGATGGACACATTGTAGACTGAGATATATACTAAATCAGGCCTGAAAATCCTTGATTTGTAGCCCCAAATCTTTAGGGCCAAAACTCTGTTTTGAGTAGTTAACATGCATGTGTTTCCAGTTTGCAAGGACATTGATGTTACAACTCTTTCACGTCACCACCCTGACCAGCAACCAACTTGTCCTGAGTGACCGTATCACTTCAAGGCCTGTTCAGGGAGCCGTGGGAAGCCAATGCCTCTCATTCGATAGATGTTCCGTACTGTCAAAGGAAGCCTGTGGCCCCACGCTCCCAGTTTTTCCTCACACTTGCAAATTATAGGCATATTAATCCCACCTCAGGCGACCCATTATCACACAAACATCATTCTTCAAAGCCTTCTTCCTTCCCCTCCTTTAAGGTATCTCAGGAAAATGTCAACATCTTTCTCTTTTTTTGTTTGTTTTGATATTCTTGTCTCCTTTTCTTCTATTTTTTAGCTTAAAAAATGCTTAATCACAAATGTTGAGTCAATAGATTTATATGCTGATAATCCATTATGCCTTTTCGTAGATAAACTCGTCAATGAATACACGACATTACCACCTCCTGAAACAGTCAGCAATGAAGAAGAAGGTAAAGAACCTACTGAAAAAACTATTCACACTATTAAAGTTACAACACTGTAGTCAGACCTGGAGCATATCATTATATGACTTAAAAATTTTACTTTCATTAATCTGAGTATTTCGTAAAGTAATAACATGCTTAAAGAGTTTGTACTACTACAATTTAAAGCCACTCTAAAATCTTTTAAATGGTAAAAAAAAAATCTAAGACTCAATTTTCAGATTTACTTGACAAGTGATAGGAAGTGAGCTCTTTTTAAAATACAACTTTATTTTAGTAAAATGTATTACATTTATATTTATATTAAATATATATTTATCTAAAATATCACGTGTGTATAAATATATATTTATATAAATATATTTAATACATTTTAATATAATTTTAAAATAATGATATAACAATCACATGCTTGAGAAATAAACTTGCCTCTGCTTAGAGTCAATTGCTGGTGTTTCCTAAGATTATCAGTGGGGGAAAGTTCAGAGTGAGAGTTTACAAAATCAAAATTATCCTTTTACTTTTTCTGACAAGAGTATTGTTCCTTATAAAATACTTGTGAAAACATAACAACCCAGGATGGCTCTCCTCGAAGGTCTTGAAAGAGGAGTGGTCTAATTGAAGACAGTGGACTGTCATTACATGAAACCCTATGTTCTCCAGTTCATGCAATCCAAGTATGTTTCTCATATGATTACTCTAATATTATTCACTTTCTTGATATATTTAAATATAGAAATCTGATCATCCTGGTTGGCCCCTTCTTAAATACCTTCAGTAATTTTCTACTAGGTTTGGGGTCATAGTCTAAGTTCTTAACCAGGCATTCAAGTCTGAAATGATCTGACCATTGAAGAACTTGCCAGTCTCATCTCTGGTCACATTCCTCACCCACATTCTCCACTCCAGACTACCTGAAGCTCTCAGAACTTACCGAACCTGCTTATGACACCTGAGTTTGCTCACCGTGGAATGACCTCTCTCTTACATAGTTTGTCTGGCAAACAATTTCTAGTCCTCTGAGCCTATATGGGAGCATCAGCTCCCTCTCAAAGTGTTTCTGGCCTTTGGAAGTTGAATTAGATCCCTCTGTGCATACCAGCTGTGCATCGCTATGAAAGCCCTCATTACCCTGCAACATAATTAACAGTGATTCTTGTCTGTCTCCCAAATTGAGAGCGTGTTCCTTGAGCATAAGACCTTGTTCATTTCTGTAACTTTAATGCCAACCACAGGGTCTGGCACATGATAGGAACTCAAGGTCTAACTTTTAGATGACTAAAGTAACAAATGAATGAATGTTCTATCAAAAATTTCCTGAAGCTGGGGCTTCCCTGGTGGCGCAGTAATTGAGAGTCCGCCTGCCAATGCAGGTGACGCGGGTTCGTGCCCCGGTCCGGGAGGATCTCACATGCCACGGAGCGCCTGGGCCCGTGAGCCATGGCCGCTGATCCTGCGCATCCAGAGCCTGCGCTCTGCAAGGGGAGAGGCCACAACAGTGAGAGTCCCGCTTACCGGAAAAAAAAAAAAATCATTACACTTAAGATAGCGAATGAACCAGAATTTGCAGGGCATTTGGATCGAAGTTTGGTGTCTGATTAGTTTTTTAGGAGATACCTTGTGCTCATCCAAAAGAATATACGGTATTGTAAATGCTTTGAAAACCAAAAAGGTCTGTTCTCATCTTTCAATCGGCAATATTAATTGTTCTTTAAAATCTAGGAACCAAAAATATACATTACCTCATGAAAACATAACTCTTAATTTTCAAAGAAAATCTGATAGTGGTTTATGAAAAAAAAAAAACACCTCAAAACTGTTGTAGGACCACAGATAAAGACATCAGACTGAGTCACAAAGCTTTTGGGAATTCATCCCCAGCATTGTGATCTCCATTGGGCAGTGCCATCCTAATGTCCCTGCTACTTACAGGACCTGCTGGGCAAAGAAAGGAAACTCTGAGACACAGTAGATCACTGGGTAAATCATGTCATTTTTCCAATGATTTTTACTTCTTTCTGCTTTGCACTTTCAGCTTCAAATATTATTTCTTTTTTGCATCTTTCCACCAAGTGTAACTATTGATAGATAAAACGGTTGCCAGCATGTGACTCTGGAGGCCATTAAAAGTCTCTAGAGTACATATACCACGTCTTTCACCTGGACGTGTCAATAGCTCATGTCTATGAAAGACAAGAAGACAAGGAAAAGGGGATGAAAATAAATAAGGCAAGACAGCATATTTCTGACTATGACAATATTCAATATTGGGAAAAGCCGGACTCAGCAATGCCTAACTATTAATAAAGCTACTTGACAATAACGAAATATTTTGAGCAATTCCAAAATTTGGGGCATAAATGGTTAGGGACATTTCAAGGGCATACATGAATTAGACAAACCTCTCATGGGAATTTTGCTTGCACACAGCAGACAACATCTTGAGCTATTTGGGATAAGACACACAGAGCCAGGTACCTCAAATTCCCTTAGGAAATGGATTATTGAAGACCACAGTACCCATGGAAGAGATTCCAAAACCCTAACTTCTCTTCCTACAATTCAGGTCCCCAAAGGATTGTCAAAGTTGTATTGGGATAAGAAACTTCTGCCATTTTAAAAGGGGCCCTAACAGAGGGAGACATGTTGACATGGCGGGGACATTCTGGGGGAGCAAGCTCCCCAAGGAGATGGAAAGCTCCAGAAAAATTTTGACTAGCAATTCTTTTAGTCCCTAAAACGACGAGAGCAAGGCAGTAGTGAGACAATCCAGACATTTTTCTCCAAAATCAAGTCTGAGGGTTGCATAGCAGAGTTAAAGGATTACTTACCAATTGTTCCAGCCCTGCCTGAATCTGTGTCAACTCTGGTAACGGGTTCGTTTTTCCATCCTTCCTTGCCAACAAGATACCTATTCTGTTTGTAGGCTCAGTAGAAATCTTCCTAGAAGTGGGGTTGCCTGTACTTCATACGGAACTTTATTGACTCCTGTATGAAGCAATTTAACTGAAATTGCCAACTTCGTGGGGAGAACAATGGTCCTTCAGTCACAATGGTTCCCAAATACACTCTTGCTGACATACCTCCAGATGGACACATTGTAGACTGAGATATATACTAGATCAGGCCTGAAAATCCTTGATTTGTAGCCCCAAATCTTTAGGGCCAAAACTCTGTTTTGAGTAGTTAACATGCATGTGTTTCCAGTTTGCAAGGACATTGATGTTACAACTCTTTCACGTCACCACCCTGACCAGCAACCAACTTGTCCTGAAGTGACCGTATCACTTCAAGGCCTGTTCAGGGAGCCGTGGGAAGCCAATGCCTCTCATTCGATAGATGTTCCGTACTGTCAAAGGAAGCCTGTGGCCCCACGCTCCCAGTTTTTCCTCACTCTTGCAAATTATAGGCATATTAATCCCACCTCAGGCGACCCATTATCACACAAACATCATTCTTCAAAGCCTTCTTCTTTCCCCTCCTTTAAGGTATCTCAGGAAAATGTCAACATGTCTCTCTTTGGTTTTTTTTTTTTTTTGACATTTTTGTCTCCTTTTCTTCTACTTTTTTAGCTTAAAAAATGCTTAATCACAAATGTTGAGTCAATATATTTATATGCTGATAATCCATTATGCCTTTTCGTAGATAAACTCGTCAATGAAAACACGACATTACCACCTCCTGAAACAGTCAGCAATGAAGCAGAAGGTAAAGAACCTATTGAAAAAACTATTCACAGTATTAAAGTTACAACACTGTAGTCAGACCTGGAGCATATCATTATATGACTTAAAAATTTTACTTTCATTAATCTGAGTATTTCGTAAAGTAATAATATGCTTAAAGAATGTGTACTACTACAATTTAAAGCCACTCTAAAATCTTTTAAATGGTAAAAAAAAAATCTAAGACTCAATTTTCAGATTTACTTGACAAGTGATAGGAAGTGAGCTCTTTTTAAAATACAACTTTATTTTAGTAAAATGAATTACATTTATATTTATATTAAATATATATTTATCTAAAATATCATGTGTGTATAAATATATATTTATATAAATATATTTAATACATTTTAATATAATTTTAAAATAATGATATAACAATCACATGCTTGAGAAATAAACTTGCCTCTGCTTAGAGTCAATTGCTGGTGTTTCCTAAGATTATCAGTGGGGGAAAGTTCAGAGTGAGAGTTTACAAAATCAAAATTATCCTTTTACTTTTTCTGACAAGAGTATTGTTCCTTATAAAATACTTGTGAAAACATAACAACCCAGGATGGCTCTCCTCGAAGGTCTTGAAAGAGGAGTGGTCTAATTGAAGACAGTGGACTGTCATTACATGAAACCCTATGTTCTCCAGTTCATGCAATCCAAGTATGTTTCTCATATGATTACTCTAATATTATTCACTTTCTTGATATATTTAAATATAGAAATCTGATCATCCTGGTTGGCCCCTTCTTAAATACCTTCAGTAATTTTCTACTAGGTTTGGGGTCATAGTCTAAATTCTTAACCAGGCATTCAAGTCTGAAATGATCTGACCATTGAAGAACTTGCCAGTCTCATCTCTGGTCACATTCTTCACCCGCATTCTCCACTCCAGACTACGTGAAGCTCTCAGAACTTACCGAACCTGCTTGTGACACCTGAGTTTGCTCACCGTGGAATGACCTCTCTCTTACATAGTTTGTCTGGCAAACAATTTCTAGTCCTCTGAGCCTATATGGGAGCATCAGCTCCCTCTCAAAGTGTTTCTGGCCTTTGGAAGTTGAATTAGATCCCTCTGTGCATACCACCTGTGCATCGCTATGAAAGCCCTCATTACCCTGCAACATAATTAACAGTGATTCTTGTCTGTCTCCCAAATTGAGAGCTTGTTCCTTGAGCATAAGACCTTGTTCATTTCTGTAACTTTAATGCCAACCACAGGGTCTGGCACATGATAGGAACTCAAGGTCTAACTTTTAGATGACTAAAGTAACAAATGAATGAATGTTCTATGAAAAATCTCCTGAAGCCGGGGCTTCCCTGGTGGCGCAGTGGTTGAGAGTCCGCCTGTCAATGCAGGCGACGCGGGTTCGTGCCCCAGTCCGGGAGGATCTCACATGCCACGGAGCGCCTGGGCCCGTGAGCCATGGCCGCTGAGCCTGCGCATCCAGAGCCTGCGCTCTGCAAGGGGAGAGGCCACAACAGTGAGAGGCCCGCGTACCGCACCAAAAAAAACCAAATTTACTGACGCCAAATTACCTTATGTTGTTATCATGTTCTATTTTGTTTTCTAAACAGAACCCATCCAGAGTCCACGTGAGACTGCATTTTGGAAAATGTTAGCTGAAGGTACGCTCATAGTAGTTGGGTTGCTGGGAAAATGTTTTGGTTTTCTAAAGTCTTCTGTAAGAAAGCCAAGATCAGTGTAAATTGTTCTAATACTGAGAATTAATAAGTCAACATTTTGCTGCCATCATCACATGTAATAGCAAATGTAAAACAAACCCAGAAAGCTGATCAGTGTCACACATTTTCTGATTCTCTCCCCAAAACTGTTATTTTCCTACAAGTGTTGCAATCTAGTCATTTAATTTATGATTAAAAATGTTAAATTAGGCTCTTGCTCAATATAATCCCTCTTTGTATTTGGAGCAGTATGCACATGGAGAGGCATGAACGAATGCAAATTATATATCAAAATATATGCATGCATAAAAGTAATATATAATCATAAATGTACAGTCATGCATGTATAAATGTAACATGCATAGCATTTGTATGTATGCATGTATAAATGTAACATGCATATCATCTATGTATGCAGACATGTATAAATATAATTCATGTATCACACACATACAAGCATGTGTTATAAATGTGAAATACATACCATATTCAATGGATCCTAACTTGCAGATTCTGTATTTGTGAATTTACCTGTATCTAAAATTTATCTGGAACCCTCCACTTGCAGAACTTTCACAGTCATTTGTGGACACACACAGAGTAGCAAAAAAAATTTAATTGCTTGATGGTCTTGTTCCTAGCTGAGGTATAACAAAGGACTCCTTTTTTCAGCTCTCATGCTTTAAACAAGTTCCTTTTTTTGTGGTCTACTTAGTGCTAGATGTTTCGCACTTTTGTGCTTTCTGTTGGCAATTTTGCTATTTTAAATGCCCCCCAAGTATAGTAGTACAATGCTGTTTAATGTTCCTAAACACAAGAAGGCTGTGGTGTACCTCAGGAGAAAAATGTGTGTATTATATAAGCTTCATGTAGGTGTGAGTTATAATGCTGTTGATTGTGAGCTCAGTGTTGATGAATCAGCAGTATATACTAAATAAAGTGTCTCTAAACAGAAACACACACATAAAACAAGGTTAGATATTCATTGGTTGATGAAAATGTAGTGACCAGAGGCTCATAGGAACCTAAGCCTGTATTTCCCTTAGGAACAATGATGGTTCAGTATTCATTGATTCAGTGCTCACATAGCTTAACTGCCATGACTACCATGAACAATGAGAATAAGCTGTATACACACACAAAAGTAAGTGAATTTTGTTTACCATAACACCAATTTATTGTTTAAACAGCTATACAGGCAGACACCAATGAGGACAACCAACGAGATGAAGCTTTTCAGCCAATTCCAAGTAAGAACAAAATACTTCAATTAAAGGGATACATAAATACTTTCACACATTGTAGTGTCTACATGGTGATACTGTTTTCCTCAGTAAGGTATAGAATATGTAAGAAGGTAGCATGGTGGCTGACATCATACCAGAGAGGACATTTACAGTTGTAGGAAAGTTATGTTTCCTAAACAGTGTTCTTCAGTGACCACATTACAGATGACTATTTCCATCTCCCTGTTTTGTAACTTATATTCCTGAAACAGTAAACCAAATGAAGGAGTAGTCAAGTGAACAATATTTAGGATGCAGTTGTCTTAAATTGACAGACATTTTTAGAGCGGTTTTAAGCTTATAGAAAAATTGAGTAGAAAGTACAGAGTTCTCATATATTCCCCCTGCTCAGTTTCCCCTGGTATTAATATCTTCCATTCGTGTGGTGCATTTTTTTAACAATTTATGAGCCAATATTGATACATTGCTATTAACTAAACTTCATAGTTTACATTAGGGTCCACCCTTTGTGTTGTACAATTCTACGGGATTTTGACAAATGCATAATGTCTTGTGTCCACCATTACAATCATACCGAGTAGCTTCATTGACCTAAAAATCCCCTACAACCTACTTAGCCATCCCTCCCTTGCCCAACCCTTGGCAACTACTGATCTTTTCACTGTCTCTATAGTTTTGCCTTTTCCAGAAGGTCAAATCATTGGAAATATACAGTATGTATCCTTTTCAGATTGGCTTCTTTTGCTTAGTAGTATGCATTTAAGATTAAACATAGAAATCTGATGATCGTGGTTGGCCCCTTCTTAAATACCTTCAGTAATTTTCTACTAGGTTTGGGGTCATAGTCTAAGTTCTTAACCAGGCATTCAAGTCTGAAATGATCTGACCATTGAAGAACTTGCCAGTCTCATCTCTGGTCACATTCCTCACCGACATTCTCCACTCCAGACTACCTGAAGCTCTCAGAACTTACCGAACCTGCTTATGACACCTGAGTTTGCTCACCGTGGAATGACCTCTCTCCTACATAGTTTGTCTGGCAAACAATTTCTAGTCCTCTGAGCCTATATGGGAGCATCAGCTCCCTCTCCAAGTGTTTCTGGCCTTTGGAAGTTGAATTAGATCCCTCTGTGCATACCACCTGTGCATCGCTATGAAAGCCCTCATTACCCTGCAACATAATTAACAGTGATTCTTGTCTGTCTCCCAAATTGAGAGCGTGTTCCTTGAGCATAAGACCTTGTTCATTTCTGTAACTTTAATGCCAACCACAGGGTCTGGCACATGATAGGAACTCAAGGTCTAACTTTTAGATGACTAAAGTAACAAATGAATGAATGTTCTATCAAAAATTTCCTGAAGCTGGGGCTTCCCTGGTGGCGCAGTGGTTGAGAGTCCGCCTGCCAATGCAGGTGACGCGGGTTCGTGCCCCAGTCCGGGAGGATCTCACATGCTACGGAGCGCCTGGGCCCGTGAGCCATGGCCGCTGATCCTGCGCATCCAGAGCCTGCGCTCTGCAACGGGAGAGGCCACAACAGTGAGAGGCCCGCTTACCGGAAAAAAAAAAAAAATCATTACACTTAAGATAGCGAATGAACCAGAATTTGCAGGGCATTTGGATCGACGTTTGGTGTCTGATTAGTTTTTTAGGAGATACCTTGTGCTCATCCAAAAGAATATACGGTATTGTAAATGCTTTGAAAACCACAAAGGTCTGTTCTCATCTTTCAATCGGCAATATTAATTGTTCTTTAAAATCTAGGAACCAAAAATATACATTACCTCATGAAAACATAACTCTTAATTTTCAAAGAAAATCTGATAGTGGTTTATGAAAAAAAAAACACCTCAAAACTGTTGTAGGACCAAAGATAAAGACATCAGACTGAGTCACAAAGCTTTTGGGAATTCATCCCCAGCATTGTGATCTCCATTGGGCAGTGCCATCCTAATGTCCCTGCTACTTACAGGACCTGCTGGGCAAAGAAAGGAAACTCTGAGACACAGTAGATCACTGGGTAAATCATGTCATTTTTCCAATGATTTTTACTTCTTTCTGCTTTGCACTTTCAGCTTCAAATATTATTTCTTTTTTGCATCTTTCCACCAAGTGTAACTATTGATAGATAAAACGGTTGCCAGCATGTGACTCTGGAGGCCATTAAAAGTCTCTAGAGTACATATACCACGTCTTTCACCTGGACGTGTCAATAGCTCATGTCTATGAAAGACAAGAAGACAAGGAAAAGGGGATGAAAATAAATAAGGCCAGACAGCATATTTCTGACTATGACAATATTCAATATTGGGAAAAGCCAGACTCAGCAATGCCTAACTATTAATGAAGCTACTTGACAATAACGAAATATTTTGAGCAATTCCAAAATTTGGGGCATAAATGGATAGGGACATTTCAAGGGCATACATGAATTAGACAAACCTCTCATGGGAATTTTGCTTGCACACAGCAGACAACATCTTGAGCTATTTGGGATAAGACACACAGAGCCAGGTACCTCAAATTCCCTTAGGAAATGGATTATTGAAGACCACAGTACCCATGGAAGAGATTCCAAAACCCTAACTTCTCTTCCTACAATTCAGGTCCCCAAAGGATTGTCAAAGTTGTATTGGGATAAGAAACTTCTGCCATTTTAAAAGGGGCCCTAACAGAGGGAGACATGTTGACATGGCGGGGACATTCTGGGGGAGCAAGCTCCTCAAGGAGATGGAAAGCTCCAGAAAAATTTAGACTAACAATTCTTTTAGTCCCTAAAACGACGAGAGCAAGGCAGTAGTGAGACAATCCAGACATTTTTCTCCAAAATCAAGTCTGAGGGTTGCATAGCAGAGTTAAAGGATTACTTACCAATTGTTCCAGCCCTGCCTGAATCTGTGTCAACTCTGGTAACGGGTTCGTTTTTCCATCCTTCCTTGCCAACAAGATACCTATTCTGTTTGTAGGCTCAGTAGAAATCTTCCTAGAAGTGGGGTTGCCTGTACTTCATACGGAACTTTATTGACTCCTGTATGAAGCAATTTAACTGAAATTGCCAACTTCGTGGGGAGAACAATGGTCCTTCAGTCACAATGGTTCCCAAATACACTCTTGCTGACATACCTCCAGATGGACACATTGTAGACTGAGATATATACTAGATCAGGCCTGAAAATCCTTGATTTGTAGCCCCAAATCTTTAGGGCCAAAACTCTGTTTTGAGTAGTTAACATGCATGTGTTTCCAGTTTGCAAGGACATTGATGTTACAACTCTTTCACGTCACCACCCTGACCAGCAACCAACTTGTCCTGAAGTGACCGTATCACTTCAAGGCCTGTTCAGGGAGCCGTGGGAAGCCAATGCCTCTCATTCGATAGATGTTCCGTACTGTCAAAGGAAGCCTGTGGCCCCACGCTCCCAGTTTTTCCTCACTCTTGCAAATTATAGGCATATTAATCCCACCTCAGGCGACCCATTTTCACACAAACATTCTTCAAAGCCTTCTTCTTTCCCGTCCTTTAAGGTATCTCAGGAAAATGTCAACATCTTTCTCTTTTTTTGTTTGTTTGTTTTGATATTCTTGTCTCCTTTTCTTCTATTTTTTAGCTTAAAAAATGCTTAATCACAAATGTTGAGTCAATATATTTATATGCTGATAATCCATTATGCCTTTTCGTAGATAAACTCGTCAATGAAAACACGACATTACCACCTCCTGAAACAGTCAGCAATGAAGAAGAAGGTAAAGAACCTATTGAAAAAACTATTCACAGTATTAAAGTTACAACACTGTAGTCAGACCTGGAGCATATCATTATATGACTTAAAAATTTTACTTTCATTAATCTGAGTATTTCGTAAAGTAATAACATGCTTAAAGAATTTGTACTACTATAATTTAAAGCCACTCTAAAATCTTTTAAATGGTAAAAAAAAAATCTAAGACTCAATTTTCAGATTTACTTGACAAGTGATAGGAAGTGAGCTCTTTTTAAAATACAACTTTATTTTAGTAAAATGTATTACATTTATATTTATATTAAATATATATTTATCTAAAATATCATGTGTGTATAAATATATATTTATATAAATATATTTAATACATTTTAATATAATTTTAAAATAATGATATAACAATCACATGCTTGAGAAATAAACTTGCCTCTGCTTAGAGTCAATTGCTGGTGTTTCCTAAGATTATCAGTGGGGGAAAGTTCAGAGTGAGAGTTTACAAAATCAAAATTATCCTTTTACTTTTTCTGACAAGAGTATTGTTCCTTATAAAATACTTGTGAAAACATAACAAACCAGGATGGCTCTCCTCGAAGGTCTTGAAAGAGGAGTGGTCTAATTGAAGACAGTGGACTGTCATTACATGAAACCCTATGTTCTCCAGTTCATGCAATCCAAGTATGTTTCTCATATGATTACTCTAATATTATTCACTTTCTTGATATATTTAAATATAGAAATCTGATCATCCTGGTTGGCCCCTTCTTAAATACCTTCAGTAATTTTCTACTAGGTTTGGGGTCATAGTCTAAGTTCTTAACCAGACATTCAAGTCTGAAATGATCTGACCATTGAAGAACTTGCCAGTCTCATCTCTGGTCACATTCCTCACCCGCATTCTCAACTCCAGACTACCTGAAGCTCTCAGAACTTACCGAACCTGCTTATGACACCTGAGTTTGCTCACCGTGGAATGACCTCTCTCTTACATAGTTTGTCTGGCAAAGAATTTCTAGTCCTCTGAGCCTATATGGGAGCATCAGCTCCCTCTCAAAGTGTTTCTGGCCTTTGGAAGTTGAATTAGATCCCTCTGTGCATACCACCTGTGCATCGCTATGAAAGCCCTCATTACCCTGCAACATAATTAACAGTGATTCTTGTCTGTCTCCCAAATTGAGAGCGTGTTCCTTGAGCATAAGACCTTGTTCATTTCTGTAACTTTAATGCCAACCGCAGGGTCTGGCACATGATTGGAACTCAAGGTCTAACTTTTAGATGACTAAAGTAACAAATGAATGAATGTTCTATGAAAAATTTCCTGAAGCCGGGGCTTCCCTGGTGGCGCAGTGGTTGAGAGTCCGCCTGCCAATGCAGGCGACGCGGGTTCGTGCCCCAGTCCGGGAGGATCTCACATGCCACGGAGCGCCTGGGCCCGTGAGCCATGGCCGCTGAGGCTGCGCATCCAGAGCCTGCGCTCTGCAACGGGAGAGGCCACAACAGTGAGAGGCCCGCTTACCGGAAAAAAAAAAAATCATTACAGTTAAGATAGCCCATGAAGCAGAATTTGCAGGGCATCTGGATTGAAGTTTGGTGTCTGATTAGTTTTTTAGGAGATACCTTGTGCTCATCCAAAAGAATATACGGTATTGTAAATGCTTTGAAAACCAAAAAGGTCTGTTCTCATCTTTCAATCGGCAATATTAATTGTTCTTTAAAATCTAGGAACCAAAAATATACATTACCTCATGAAAACATAACTCTTAATTTTCAAAGAAAATCTGATAGTGGTTTATGAAAAAAAAAAAACACCTCAAAACTGTTGTAGGACCACAGATAAAGACATCAGACTGAGTCACAAAGCTTTTGGGAATTCATCCCCAGCATTGTGATCTCCATTGGGCAGTGCCATCCTAATGTCCCTGCTACTTACAGGACCTGCTGGGCAAAGAAAGGAAACTCTGAGACACAGTAGATCACTGGGTAAATCATGTCATTTTTCCAATGATTTTTACTTCTTTCTGCTTTGCACTTTCAGCTTCAAATATTATTTCTTTTTTGCATCTTTCCACCAAGTGTAACTCTTGATAGATAAAACGGTTGCCAGCATGTGACTCTGGAGGCCATTAAAAGTCTCTAGAGTACATATACCACGTCTTTCACCTGGACGTGTCAATAGCTCATGTCTATGAAAGACAAGAAGACAAGGAAAAGGGGATGAAAATAAATAAGGCAAGACAGCATATTTCTGACTATGACAGTATTCAATATTGGGAAAAGCCAGACTCAGCAATGCCTAACTATTAATAAAGCTACTTGACAGTAACGAAATATTTTGAGCAATTCCAAAATTTGGGGCATAAATGGATAGGGACATTTCAAGGGCATACATGAATTAGACAAACCTCTCATGGGAATTTTGCTTGCACACAGCAGACAACATCTTGAGCTATTTGGGATAAGACACACAGAGCCAGGTACCTCAAATTCCCTTAGGAAATGGATTATTGAAGACCACAGTACCCATGGAAGAGATTCCAAAACCCTAACTTCTCTTCCTACAATTCAGGTCCCCAAAGGATTGTCAAAGTTGTATTGGGATAAGAAACTTCTGCCATTTTAAAAGGGGCCCTAACAGAGGGAGACATGTTGACATGGTGGGGACATTCTGGGGGAGCAAGCTCCCCAAGGAGATGGAAAGCTCCAGAAAAATTTTGACTAGCAATTCTTTTAGTCCCTAAAACGACGAGAGCAAGGCAGTAGTGAGACAATCCAGACATTTTTCTCCAAAATCAAGTCTGAGGGTTGCATAGCAGAGTTAAAGGATTACTTACCAATTGTTCCAGCCCTGCCTGAATCTGTGTCAACTCTGGTAACGGGTTCGTTTTTCCATCCTTCCTTGCCAACAAGATACCTATTCTGTTTGTAGGCTCAGTAGAAATCTTCCTAGAAGTGGGGTTGCCTGTACTTCATACGGAACTTTATTGACTCCTGTATGAAGCAATTTAACTGAAATTGCCAACTTCGTGGGGAGAACAATGGTCCTTCAGTCACAATGGTTCCCAAATACACTCTTGCTGACATACCTCCAGATGGACACATTGTAGACTGAGATATATACTAGATCAGGCCTGAAAATCCTTGATTTGTAGCCCCAAATCTTTAGGGCCAAAACTCTGTTTTGAGTAGTTAACATGCATGTGTTTCCAGTTTGCAAGGACATTGATGTTACAACTCTTTCACGTCACCACCCTGACCAGCAACCAACTTGTCCTGAAGTGACCGTATCACTTCAAGGCCTGTTCAGGGAGCCGTGGGAAGCCAATGCCTCTCATTCGATAGATGTTCCGTACTGTCAAAGGAAGCCTGTGGCCCCACGCTCCCAGTTTTTCCTCACTCTTGCAAATTATAGGCATATTAATCCCACCTCAGGCGACCCATTATCACACAAACATCATTCTTCAAAGCCTTCTTCCTTCCCCTCCTTTAAGGTATCTCAGGAAAATGTCAACATCTTTCTCTTTTTTTGTTTGTTTTGATATTCTTGTCTCCTTTTCTTCTATTTTTTAGCTTAAAAAATGCTTAATCACAAATGTTGAGTCAATATATTTATATGCTGATAATCCATTATGCCTTTTTGTAGATAAACTCGTCAATGAAAACACGACATTACCACCTCCTGAAACAGTCAGCAATGAAGCAGAAGGTAAAGAACCTATTGAAAAAACTATTCACAGTATTAAAGTGACAACACTGTAGTCAGACCTGGAGCATATCATTATATGACTTAAAAATTTTACTTTCATTAATCTGAGTATTTCGTAAAGTAATAACATGCTTAAAGAGTTTGTAGTACTACAATTTAAAGCCACTCTAAAATCTTTTAAATGGTAAAAAAAAAATCTAAGACTCAATTTTCAGATTTACTTGACAAGTGATAGGAAGTGAGCTCTTTTTAAAATACAACTTTATTTTAGTAAAATGTATTACATTTATATTTATATTAAATACATATTTATCTAAAATATCATGTGTGTATAAATATATATTTATATAAATATATTTAATACATTTTAATATAATTTTAAAATAATGATATAACAATCACATGCTTGAGAAATAAACTTGCCTCTGCTTAGAGTCAATTGCTGGTGTTTCCTAAGATTATCAGTGGGGGAACGTACAGAGTGAGAGTTTACAAAATCAAAATTATCCTTTTACTTTTTCTGACAAGAGTATTGTTCCTTATAAAATACTTGTGAAAACATAACAACCCAGGATGGCTCTCCTCGAAGGTCTTGAAAGAGGAGTGGTCTAATTGAAGACAGTGGACTGTCATTACATGAAACCCTATGTTCTCCAGTTCATGCAATCCAAGTATGCTTCTCATATGATTACTCTAATATTATTCACTTTCTTGATATATTTAAATATAGAAATCTGATCATCCTGGTTGGCCCCTTCTTAAATACCTTCAGTAATTTTCTACTAGGTTTGGGGTCATAGTCTAAGTTCTTAACCAGGCATTCAAGTCTGAAATGATCTGACCATTGAAGAACTTGCCAGTCTCATCTCTGGTCACATTCCTCACCCACATTCTCCACTCCAGACTACCTGAAGCTCTCAGAACTTACCGAACCTGCTTATGACACCTGAGTTTGCTCACCGTGGAATGACCTCTCTCCTACATAGTTTGTCTGGCAAACAATTTCTAGTCCTCTGAGCCTATATGGGAGCATCAGCTCCCTCTCAAAGTGTTTCTGGCCTTTGGAAGTTGAATTAGATCCCTTTGTGCATACCACCTGTGCATCGCTATGAAAGCCCTCATTACCCTGCAACATAATTAACAGTGATTCTTGTCTGTCTCCCAAATTGAGAGCGTGTTCCTTGAGCATAAGACCTTGTTCATTTCTGTAACTTTAATGCCAACCACAGGGTCTGGCACATGATAGGAACTCAAGGTCTAACTTTTAGATGACTAAAGTAACAAATGAATGAATGTTCTATCAAAAATTTCCTGAAGCTGGGGCTTCCCTGGTGGCGCAGTGGTTGAGAGTCCACCTGCCAATGCAGGTGACGCGGGTTCGTGCCCCGGTCCGGGAGGATCTCACATGCCACGGAGCGCCTGGGCCCGTGAGCCATGGCCGCTGATCCTGCGCATCCAGAGCCTGCGCTCTGCAAGGGGAGAGGCCACAACAGTGAGAGTCCCGCTTACCGGAAAAAAAAAAGAAAATCATTACACTTAAGATAGCGAATGAACCAGAATTTGCAGGGAATCTGGATCGAAGTTTGGTGTATGATTAGTTTTTTAGGAGATACCTTGTGCTCATCCAAAAGAATATACGGTATTGTAAATGCTTTGAAAACCAAAAAGGTCTGTTCTCATCTTTCAATCGGCAATATTAATTGTTCTTTAAAATCTAGGAACCAAAAATATACATTACCTCATGAAAACATAACTCTTAATTTTCAAAGAAAATCTGATAGTGGTTTATGAAAAAAAAAAAACACCTCAAAACTGTTGTAGGACCACAGATAAAGACATCAGACTGAGTCACAAAGCTTTTGGGAATTCATCCCCAGCATTGTGATCTCCATTGGGCAGTGCCATCCTAATGTCCCTGCTACTTACAGGACCTGCTGGGCAAAGAAAGGAAACTCTGAGACACAGTAGATCACTGGGTAAATCATGTCATTTTTCCAATGATTTTTACTTCTTTCTGCTTTGCACTTTCAGCTTCAAATATTATTTCTTTTTTGCATCTTTCCACCAAGTGTAACTCTTGATAGATAAAACGGTTGCCAGCATGTGACTCTGGAGGCCATTAAAAGTCTCTAGAGTACATATACCACGTCTTTCACCTGGACGTGTCAATAGCTCATGTCTATGAAAGACAAGAAGACAAGGAAAAGGGGATGAAAATAAATAAGGCAAGACAGCATATTTCTGACTATGACAATATTCAATATTGGGAAAAGCCGGACTCAGCAATGCCTAACTATTAATAAAGCTACTTGACAATAACGAAATATTTTGAGCAATTCCAAAATTTGGGGCATAAATGGTTAGGGACATTTCAAGGGCATACATGAATTAGACAAACCTCTCATGGGAATTTTGCTTGCACACAGCAGACAACATCTTGAGCTATTTGGGATAAGACACACAGAGCCAGGTACCTCAAATTCCCTTAGGAAATGGATTATTGAAGACCACAGTACCCATGGAAGAGATTCCAAAACCCTAACTTCTCTTCCTACAATTCAGGTCCCCAAAGGATTGTCAAAGTTGTATTGGGATAAGAAACTTCTGCCATTTTAAAAGGGGCCCTAACAGAGGGAGACATGTTGACATGGTGGGGACATTCTGGGGGAGCAAGCTCCCCAAGGAGATGGAAAGCTCCAGAAAAATTTTGACTAGCAATTCTTTTAGTCCCTAAAACGACGAGAGCAAGGCAGTAGTGAGACAATCCAGACATTTTTCTCCAAAATCAAGTCTGAGGGTTGCATAGCAGAGTTAAAGGATTACTTACCAATTGTTCCAGCCCTGCCTGAATCTGTGTCAACTCTGGTAACGGGTTCGTTTTTCCATCCTTCCTTGCCAACAAGATACCTATTCTGTTTGTAGGCTCAGTAGAAATCTTCCTAGAAGTGGGGTTTCCTGTACTTCATACGGAACTTTATTGACTCCTGTATGAAGCAATTTAACTGAAATTGCCAACTTCGTGGGGAGAACAATGGTCCTTCAGTCACAATGGTTCCCAAATACACTCTTGCTGACATACCTCCAGATGGACACATTGTAGACTGAGATATATACTAGATCAGGCCTGAAAATCCTTGATTTGTAGCCCCGAATCTTTAGGGCCAAAACTCTGTTTTGAGTAGTTAACATGCATGTGTTTCCAGTTTGCAAGGACATTGATGTTACAACTCTTTCACGTCACCACCCTGACCAGCAACCAACTTGTCCTGAAGTGACCGTATCACTTCAAGGCCTGTTCAGGGAGCCGTGGGAAGCCAATGCCTCTCATTCGATAGATGTTCCGTACTGTCAAAGGAAGCCTGTGGCCCCACGCTCCCAGTTTTTCCTCACTCTTGCAAATTATAGGCATATTAATCCCACCTCAGGCGACCCATTATCACACAAACATCATTCTTCAAAGCCTTCTTCCTTCCCCTCCTTTAAGGTATCTCAGGAAAATGTCAACATCTTTCTCTTTTTTTGTTTGTTTTGATATTCTTGTCTCCTTTTCTTCTATTTTTTAGCTTAAAAAATGCTTAATCACAAATGTTGAGTCAATAGATTTATATGCTGATAATCCATTATGCCTTTTCGTAGATAAACTCGTCAATGAATACACGACATTACCACCTCCTGAAACAGTCAGCAATGAAGAAGAAGGTAAAGAACCTATTGAAAAAACTATTCACAGTATTAAAGTTACAACACTGTAGTCAGACCTGGAGCATATCATTATATGACTTAAAAATTTTACTTTCATTAATCTGAGTATTTCGTAAAGTAATAACATGCTTAAAGAATTTGTACTACTACAATTTAAAGCCACTCTAAAATCTTTTAAATGGTAAAAAAAAAATCTAAGACTCAATTTTCAGATTTACTTGACAAGTGATAGGAAGTGAGCTCTTTTTAAAATACAACTTTATTTTAGTAAAATGTATTACATTTATATTTATATTAAATACATATTTATCTAAAATATCATGTGTGTATAAATATATATTTATATAAATATATTTAATACATTTTAATATAATTTTAAAATAATGATATAACAATCACATGCTTGAGAAATAAACTTGCCTCTGCTTAGAGTCAATTGTTGGTGTTTCCTAAGATTATCAGTGGGGGAACGTACAGAGTGAGAGTTTACAAAATCAAAATTATCCTTTTACTTTTTCTGACAAGAGTATTGTTCCTTATAAAATACTTGTGAAAACATAACAACCCAGGATGGCTCTCCTCGAAGGTCTTGAAAGAGGAGTGGTCTAATTGAAGACAGTGGACTGTCATTACATAAAACCCTATGTTCTCCAGTTCATGCAATCCAAGTATGTTTCTCATATGATTACTCTAATATTATTCACTTTCTTGATATATTTAAATATAGAAATCTGATCATCCTGGTTGGCCCCTTCTTAAATACCTTCAGTAATTTTCTACTAGGTTTGGGGTCATAGTCTAAGTTCTTAACCAGGCATTCAAGTCTGAAATGATCTGACCATTGAAGAACTTGCCAGTCTGATCTCTGGTCACATTCCTCACCCACATTCTCCACTCCAGACTACCTGAAGCTCTCAGAACTTACCGAACCTGCTTATGACACCTGAGTTTGCTCACCGTGGAATGACCTCTCTCTTACATAGTTTGTCTGGCAAACAATTTCTAGTCCTCTGAGCCTATATGGGAGCATCAGCTCCCTCTCAAAGTGTTTCTGGCCTTTGGAAGTTGAATTAGATCCCTCTGTACATACCACCTGTGCATCGCTATGAAAGCCCTCATTACCCTGCAACATAATTAACAGTGATTCTTGTCTGTCTCCCAAATTGAGAGCTTGTTCCTTGAGCATAAGACCTTGTTCATTTCTGTAACTTTAATGCCAGCCGCAGGGTCTGGCACATGATAGGTACTCAAGGTCTAACTTTTAGATGACTAAAGTAACAAATGAATGAATGTTCTATGAAAAATTTCCTGAAGCCGGGGCTTCCCTGGTGGCGCAGTGGTTGAGAGTCCGCCTGCCAATGCAGGCGACGCGGGTTCGTGCCCCAGTCCGGGAGGATCTCACATGCCACGGAGCGCCTGGGCCCGTGAGCCATGGCCGCTGATCCTGCGCATCCAGAACCTGCGCTCTGCAAGGGGAGAGGCCACAACAGTGAGAGTCCCGCTTAACGGAAAAAAAAAAGAAAATCATTACACTTAAGATAGCGAATGAACCAGAATTTGCAGGGCATTTGGATCGAAGTTTGGTGTCTGATTAGTTTTTTAGGAGATACCTTGTGCTCATCCAAAAGAATATACGGTATTGTAAATGCTTTGAAAACCAAAAAGGTCTGTTCTCATCTTTCAATCGGCAATATTAATTGTTCTTTAAAATCTAGGAACCAAAAATATACATTACCTCATGAAAACATAACTCTTAATTTTCAAAGAAAATCTGATAGTGGTTTATGAAAAAAAAAAACACCTCAAAACTGTTGTAGGACCAAAGATAAAGACATCAGACTGAGTCACAAAGCTTTTGGGAATTCATCCCCAGCATTGTGATCTCCATTGGGCAGTGCCATCCTAATGTCCCTGCTAATTACAGGACCTGCTGGGCAAAGAAAGGAAACTCTGAGACACAGTAGATCACTGGGTAAATCATGTCATTTTTCCAATGATTTTTACTTCTTTCTGCTTTGCACTTTCAGCTTCAAATATTATTTCTTTTTTGCATCTTTCCACCAAGTGTAACTCTTGATAGATAAAACGGTTGCCAGCATGTGACTCTGGAGGCCATTAAAAGTCTCTAGAGTACATATACCACGTCTTTCACCTGGACGTGTCAATAGCTCATGTCTATGAAAGACAAGAAGACAAGGAAAAGGGGATGAAAATAAATAAGGCAAGACAGCATATTTCTGACTATGACAATATTCAATATTGGGAAAAGCCGGACTCAGCAATGCCTAACTATTAATAAAGCTACTTGACAATAACGAAATATTTTGAGCAATTCCAAAATTTGGGGCATAAATGGTTAGGGACATTTCAAGGGCATACAAGAATTAGACAAACCTCTCATGGGAATTTTGCTTGCACACAGCAGACAACATCTTGAGCTATTTGGGATAAGACACACAGAGCCAGGTACCTCAAATTCCCTTAGGAAATGGATTATTGAAGACCACAGTACCCATGGAAGAGATTCCAAAACCCTAACTTCTCTTCCTACAATTCAGGTCCCCAAAGGATTGTCAAAGTTGTATTGGGATAAGAAACTTCTGCCATTTTAAAAGGGGCCCTAACAGAGGGAGACATGTTGACATGGCGGGGACATTCTGGGGGAGCAAGCTCCCCAAGGAGATGGAAAGCTCCAGAAAAATTTAGACTAACAATTCTTTTAGTCCCTAAAACGACGAGAGCAAGGCAGCAGTGAGACAATCCAGACATTTTTCTCCAAAATCAAGTCTGAGGGTTGCATAGCAGAGTTAAAGGATTACTTACCAATTGTTCCAGCCCTGCCTGAATCTGTGTCAACTCTGGTAACGGGTTCGTTTTTCCATCCTTCCTTGCCAACAAGATACCTATTCTGTTTGTAGGCTCAGTAGAAATCTTCCTAGAAGTGGGGTTGCCTGTACTTCATACGGAACTTTATTGACTCCTGTATGAAGCAATTTAACTGAAATTGCCAACTTCGTGGGGAGAACAATGGTCCTTCAGTCACAATGGTTCCCAAATACACTCTTGCTGACATACCTCCAGATGGACACATTGTAGACTGAGATATATACTAGATCAGGCCTGAAAATCCTTGATTTGTAGCCCCGAATCTTTAGGGCCAAAACTCTGTTTTGAGTAGTTAACATGCATGTGTTTCCAGTTTGCAAGGACATTGATGTTACAACTCTTTCACGTCACCACCCTGACCAGCAACCAACTTGTCCTGAAGTGACCGTATCACTTCAAGGCCTGTTCAGGGAGCCGTGGGAAGCCAATGCCTCTCATTCGATAGATGTTCCGTACTGTCAAAGGAAGCCTGTGGCCCCACGCTCCCAGTTTTTCCTCACTCTTGCAAATTATAGGCATATTAATCCCACCTCAGGCGACCCATTATCACACAAACATCATTCTTCAAAGCCTTCTTCCTTCCCCTCCTTTAAGGTATCTCAGGAAAATGTCAACATCTTTCTCTTTTTTTGTTTGTTTTGATATTCTTGTCTCCTTTTCTTCTATTTTTTAGCTTAAAAAATGCTTAATCACAAATGTTGAGTCAATAGATTTATATGCTGATAATCCATTATGCCTTTTCGTAGATAAACTCGTCATGAATACACGACATTACCACCTCCTGAAACAGTCAGCAATGAAGAAGAAGGTAAAGAACCTATTGAAAAAACTATTTACAGTATTAAAGTTACAACACTGTAGTCAGACCTGGAGCATATCATTATATGACTTAAAAATTTTACTTTCATTAATCTGAGTATTTCGTAAAGTAATAACATGCTTAAAGAATTTCTACTACTACAATTTAAAGCCACTCTAAAATCTTTTAAATGGTAAAAAAAAAATCTAAGACTCAATTTTCAGATTTACTTGACAAGTGATAGGAAGTGAGCTCTTTTTAAAATACAACTTTATTTTAGTAAAATATATTATATTTATATTTATATTAAATATATATTTATCTAAAATATCATGTGTGTATAAATATATATTTATATAAATATATTTAATACATTTTAATATAATTTTAAAATAATGATATAACAATCACATGCTTGAGAAATAAACTTGCCTCTGCTTAGAGTCAATTGTTGGTGTTTCCTAAGATTATCAGTGGGGGAACGTACAGAGTGAGAGTTTACAAAATCAAAATTATCCTTTTACTTTTTCTGACAAGAGTATTGTTCCTTATAAAATACTTGTGAAAACATAACAACCCAGGATGGCTCTCCTCGAAGGTCTTGAAAGAGGAGTGGTCTAATTGAAGACAGTGGACTGTCATTACATGAAACCCTATGTTCTCCAGTTCATGCAATCCAAGTATGCTTCTCATATGATTACTCTAATATTATTCACTTTCTTGATATATTTAAATATAGAAATCTGATCATCCTGGTTGGCCCCTTCTTAAATACCTTCAGTAATTTTCTACTAGGTTTGGGGTCATAGTCTAAGTTCTTAACCAGGCATTCAAGTCTGAAATGATCTGACCATTGAAGAACTTGCCAGTCTGATCTCTGGTCACATTCCTCACCCACATTCTCCACTCCAGACTACCTGAAGCTCTCAGAACTTACCGAACCTGCTTATGACACCTGAGTTTGCTCACCGTGGAATGACCTCTCTCCTACATAGTTTGTCTGGCAAACAATTTCTAGTCCTCTGAGCCTATATGGGAGCATCAGCTCCCTCTCAAAGTGTTTCTGGCCTTTGGAAGTTGAATTAGATCCCTCTGTGCACACCACCTGTGCATCGCTATGAAAGCCCTGATTACCCTGCAACATAATTAACAGTGATTCTTGTCTGTCTCCCAAATTGAGAGCTTGTTCCTTGAGCATAAGACCTTGTTCATTTCTGTAACTTTAATGCCAGCCGCAGGGTCTGGCACATGATAGGAACTCAAGGTCTAACTTTTAGATGACTAAAGTAACAAATGAATGAATGTTCTATGAAAAATTTCCTGAAGCCGGGGCTTCCCTGGTGGCGCAGTGGTTGAGAGTCCGCCTGCCAATGCAGGCGACGCGGGTTCGTGCCCCAGTCCGGGAGGATCTCACATGCCACGGAGCGCCTGGGCCCGTGAGCCATGGCCGCTGATCCTGCGCATCCAGAACCTGCGCTCTGCAAGGGGAGAGGCCACAACAGTGAGAGTCCCGCTTACCGGAAAAAAAAAAGAAAATCATTACACTTAAGATAGCGAATGAACCAGAATTTGCAGGGCATTTGGATCGAAGTTTGGTGTCTGATTAGTTTTTTAGGAGATACCTTGTGCTCATCCAAAAGAATATACGGTATTGTAAATGCTTTGAAAACCAAAAAGGTCTGTTCTCATCTTTCAATCGGCAATATTAATTGTTCTTTAAAATCTAGGAACCAAAAATATACATTACCTCATGAAAACATAACTCTTAATTTTCAAAGAAAATCTGATAGTGGTTTATGAAAAAAAAAAAACACCTCAAAACTGTTGTAGGACCAAAGATAAAGACATCAGACTGAGTCACAAAGCTTTTGGGAATTCATCCCCAGCATTGTGATCTCCATTGGGCAGTGCCATCCTAATATCCCTGCTACTTACAGGACCTGCTGGGCAAAGAAAGGAAACTCTGAGACACAGTAGATCACTGGGTAAATCATGTCATTTTTCCAATGATTTTTACTTCTTTCTGCTTTGCACTTTCAGCTTCAAATATTATTTCTTTTTTGCATCTTTCCACCAAGTGTAACTCTTGATAGATAAAACGGTTGCCAGCATGTGACTCTGGAGGCCATTAAAAGTCTCTAGAGTACATATACCACGTCTTTCACCTGGACGTGTCAATAGCTCATGTCTATGAAAGACAAGAAGACAAGGAAAAGGGGATGAAAATAAATAAGGCAAGACAGCATATTTCTGACTATGACAATATTCAATATTGGGAAAAGCCGGACTCAGCAATGCCTAACTATTAATAAAGCTACTTGACAATAACGAAATATTTTGAGCAATTCCAAAATTTGGGGCATAAATGGTTAGGGACATTTCAAGGGCATACATGAATTAGACAAACCTCTCATGGGAATTTTGCTTGCACACAGCAGACAACATCTTGAGCTATTTGGGATAAGACACACAGAGCCAGGTACCTCAAATTCCCTTAGGAAATGGATTATTGAAGACCACAGTACCCATGGAAGAGATTCCAAAACCCTAACTTCTCTTCCTACAATTCAGGTCCCCAAAGGATTGTCAAAGTTGTATTGGGATAAGAAACTTCTGCCATTTTAAAAGGGGCCCTAACAGAGGGAGACATGTTGACATGGCGGGGACATTCTGGGGTAGCAAGCTCCCCAAGGAGATGGAAAGCTCCAGAAAAATTTAGACTAACAATTCTTTTAGTCCCTAAAACGACGAGAGCAAGGCAGTAGTGAGACAATCCAGACATTTTTCTCCAAAATCAAGTCTGAGGGTTGCATAGCAGAGTTAAAGGATTACTTACCAATTGTTCCAGCCCTGCCTGAATCTGTGTCAACTCTGGTAACGGGTTCGTTTTTCCATCCTTCCTTGCCAACAAGATACCTATTCTGTTTGTAGGCTCAGTAGAAATCTTCCTAGAAGTGGGGTTGCCTGTACTTCATACGGAACTTTATTGACTCCTGTATGAAGCAATTTAACTGAAATTGCCAACTTCGTGGGGAGAACAATGGTCCTTCAGTCACAATGGTTCCCAAATACACTCTTGCTGACATACCTCCAGATGGACACATTGTAGACTGAGATATATACTAAATCAGGCCTGAAAATCCTTGATTTGTAGCCCCAAATCTTTAGGGCCAAAACTCTGTTTTGAGTAGTTAACATGCATGTGTTTCCAGTTTTCAAGGACATTGATGTTACAACTCTTTCACGTCACCACCCTGACCAGCAACCAACTTGTCCTGAAGTGACCGTATCACTTCAAGGCCTGTTCAGGGAGCCGTGGGAAGCCAATGCCTCTCATTCGATAGATGTTCCGTACTGTCAAAGGAAGCCTGTGGCCCCACGCTCCCAGTTTTTCCTCACTCTTGCAAATTATAGGCATATTAATCCCACCTCAGGCGACCCATTATCACACAAACATCATTCTTCAAAGCCTTCTTCCTTCCCCTCCTTTAAGGTATCTCAGGAAAATGTCAACATCTTTCTCTTTTTTTGTTTGTTTTGATATTCTTGTCTCCTTTTCTTCTATTTTTTAGCTTAAAAAATGCTTAATCACAAATGCTGAGTCAATATATTTATATGCTGATAATCCATTATGCCTTTTCGTAGATAAACTCGTCAATGAAAACACGACATTACCACCTCCTGAAACAGTCAGCAATGAAAGAGAAGGTAAAGAACCTATTGAAAAAACTATTCACACTATTAAAGTTACAACACTGTAGTCAGACCTGGAGCATATCATTATATGACTTAAAAATTTTACTTTCATTAATCTGAGTATTTCGTAAAGTAATAACATGCTTAAAGAGTTTGTACTACTACAATTTAAAGCTACTCTAAAATCTTTTAAATGGTAAAAAAAAAATCTAAGACTCAATTTTCAGATTTACTTGACAAGTGATAGGAAGTGAGCTCTTTTTAAAATACAACTTTATTTTAGTAAAATGTATTACATTTATATTTATATTAAATATATATTTATCTAAAATATCATGTGTGTATAAATATATATTTATATAAATATATTTAATACATTTTAATATAATTTTAAAATAATGATATAACAATCACATGCTTGAGAAATAAACTTGCCTCTGCTTAGACTCAATTGCTGGTGTTTCCTAAGATTATCAGTGGGGGAAAGTTCAGAGTGAGAGTTTACAAAATCAAAATTATCCTTTTACTTTTTCTGACAAGAGTATTGTTCCTTATAAAATACTTGTGAAAACATAACAACCCAGGATGGCTCTCCTCGATGGTCTTGAAAGAGGAGTGGTCTAATTGAAGACAGTGGACTGTCATTACATGAAACCCTATGTTCTCCAGTTCATGCAATCCAAGTATGCTTCTCATATGATTACTCTAATATTATTCACTTTCTTGATATATTTAAATATAGAAATCTGATCATCCTGGTTGGCCCCTTCTTAAATACCTTCAGTAATTTTCTACTAGGTTTGGGGTCATAGTCTAAGTTCTTAACCAGGCATTCAAGTCTGAAATGATCTGACCATTGAAGAACTTGCCAGTCTCATCTCTGGTCACATTCCTCACCCACATTCTCCACTCCAGACTACCTGAAGCTCTCAGAACTTACCGAACCTGCTTATGACACCTGAGTTTGCTCACCGTGGAATGACCTCTCTCTTACATAGTTTGTCTGGCAAACAATTTCTAGTCCTCTGAGCCTATATGGGAGCATCAGCTCCCTCTCCAAGTGTTTCTGGCCTTTGGAAGTTGAATTAGATCCCTTTGTGCATACCACCTGTGCATCGCTATGAAAGCCCTGATTACCCTGCAACATAATTAACAGTGATTCTTGTCTGTCTCCCAAATTGAGAGCGTGTTCCTTGAGCATAAGACCTTGTTCATTTCTGTAACTTTAATGCCAACCACAGGGTCTGGCACATGATAGGAACTCAAGGTCTAACTTTTAGATGACTAAAGTAACAAATGAATGAATGTTCTATGAAAAATTTCCTGAAGCCGGGGCTTCCGTGGTGGCGCAGTGGTTGAGAGTCCACCTGCCAATGCAGGTGACGCGGGTTCGTGCCCCGGTCCGGGAGGATCTCACATGCCACGGAGCGCCTGGGCCCGTGAGCCATGGCCGCTGATCCTGCGCATCCAGAGCCTGCGCTCTGCAAGGGGAGAGGCCACAACAGTGAGAGTCCCGCTTACCGGAAAAAAAAAAGAAAATCATTACACTTAAGATAGCGAATGAACCAGAATTTGCAGGGCATCTGGATCGACGTTTGGTGTCTGATTAGTTTTTTAGGAGATACCTTGTGCTCATCCAAAAGAATATACGGTATTGTAAATGCTTTGAAAACCAAAAAGGTCTGTTCTCATCTTTCAATCGGCAATATTAATTGTTCTTTAAAATCTAGGAACCAAAAATATACATTACCTCATGAAAACATAACTCTTAATTTTCAAAGAAAATCTGATAGTGGTTTATGAAAAAAAAAAAACACCTCAAAACTGTTGTAGGACCAAAGATAAAGACATCAGACTGAGTCACAAAGCTTTTGGGAATTCATCCCCAGCATTGTGATCTCCATTGGGCAGTGCCATCCTAATGTCCCTGCTACTTACAGGACCTGCTGGGCAAAGAAAGGAAACTCTGAGACACAGTAGATCACTGGGTAAATCATGTCATTTTTCCAATGATTTTTACTTCTTTCTGCTTTGCACTTTCAGCTTCAAATATTATTTCTTTTTTGCATCTTTCCACCAAGTGTAACTATTGATAGATAAAACGGTTGCCAGCATGTGACTCTGGAGGCCATTAAAAGTCTCTAGAGTACATATACCACGTCTTTCACCTGGACGTGTCAATAGCTCATGTCTATGAAAGACAAGAAGACAAGGAAAAGGGGATGAAAATAAATAAGGCAAGACAGCATATTTCTGACTATGACAATATTCAATATTGGGAAAAGCCGGACTCAGCAATGCCTAACTATTAATAAAGCTACTTGACAATAACGAAATATTTTGAGCAATTCCAAAATTTGGGGCATAAATGGTTAGGGACATTTCAAGGGCATACAAGAATTAAACAAACCTCTCATGGGAATTTTGCTTGCACACAGCAGACAACATCTTGAGCTATTTGGGATAAGACACACAGAGCCAGGTACCTCAAATTCCCTTAGGAAATGGATTATTGAAGACCACAGTACCCATGGAAGAGATTCCAAAACCCTAACTTCTCTTCCTACAATTCAGGTCCCCAAAGGATTGTCAAAGTTGTATTGGGATAAGAAACTTCTGCCATTTTAAAAGGGGCCCTAACAGAGGGAGACATGTTGACATGGCGGGGACATTCTGGGGGAGCAAGCTCCCCAAGGAGATGGAAAGCTCCAGAAAAATTTAGACTAACAATTCTTTTAGTCCCTAAAACGACGAGAGCAAGGCAGTAGTGAGACAATCCAGACATTTTTCTCCAAAATCAAGTCTGAGGGTTGCATAGCAGAGTTAAAGGATTACTTACCAATTGTTCCAGCCCTGCCTGAATCTGTGTCAACTCTGGTAACGGGTTCGTTTTTCCATCCTTCCTTGCCAACAAGATACCTATTCTGTTTGTAGGCTCAGTAGAAATCTTCCTAGAAGTGGGGTTGCCTGTACTTCATACGGAACTTTATTGACTCCTGTATGAAGCAATTTAACTGAAATTGCCAACTTCGTGGGGAGAACAATGGTCCTTCAGTCACAATGGTTCCCAAATACACTCTTGCTGACATACCTCCAGATGGACACATTGTAGACTGAGATATATACTAGATCAAGCCTGAAAATCCTTGATTTGTAGCCCCAAATCTTTAGGGCCAAAACTCTGTTTTGAGTAGTTAACATGCATGTGTTTCCAGTTTGCAAGGACATTGATGTTACAACTCTTTCACGTCACCACCCTGACCAGCAACCAACTTGTCCTGAAGTGACCGTATCAATTCAAGGCCTGTTCAGGGAGCCGTGGGAAGCCAATGCCTCTCATTCGATAGATGTTCCGTACTGTCAAAGGAAGCCTGTGGCCCCACGCTCCCAGTTTTTCCTCACTCTTGCAAATTATAGGCATATTAATCCCACCTCAGGCGACCCATTATCACACAAACATCATTCTTCAAAGCCTTCTTCCTTCCCCTCCTTTAAGGTATCTCAGGAAAATGTCAACATCTTTCTCTTTTTTTGTTTGTTTTGATATTCTTGTCTCCTTTTCTTCTATTTTTTAGCTTAAAAAATGCTTAATCACAAATGTTGAGTCAATAGATTTATATGCTGATAATCCATTATGCCTTTTTGTAGATAAACTCGTCAATGAAAACACGACATTACCACCTCCTGAAACAGTCAGCAATGAAGCAGAAGGTAAAGAACCTATTGAAAAAACTATTCACAGTATTAAAGTTACAACACTGTAGTCAGACCTGGAGCATATCATTATATGACTTAAAAATTTTACTTTCATTAATCTGAGTATTTCGTAAAGTAATAACATGCTTAAAGAGTTTGTACTACTACAATTTAAAGCCACTCTAAAATCTTTTAAATGGTAAAAAAAAAATCTAAGACTCAATTTTCAGATTTACTTGACAAGTGATAGGAAGTGAGCTCTTTTTAAAATACAACTTTATTTTAGTAAAATGTATTACATTTATATTTATATTAAATACATATTTATCTAAAATATCATGTGTGTATAAATATATATTTATATAAATATATTTAATACATTTTAATATAATTTTAAAATAATGATATAACAATCACATGCTTGAGAAATAAACTTGCCTCTGCTTAGAGTCAATTGCTGGTGTTTCCTAAGATTATCAGTGGGGGAAAGTTCAGAGTGAGAGTTTACAAAATCAAAATTATCCTTTTACTTTTTCTGACAAGAGTATTGTTCCTTATAAAATACTTGTGAAAACATAACAACCCAGGATGGCTCTCCTCGAAGGTCTTGAAAGAGGAGTGGTCTAATTGAAGACAGTGGACTGTCATTACATGAAACCCTATGTTCTCCAGTTCATGCAATCCAAGTATGCTTCTCATATGATTACTCTAATATTATTCACTTTCTTGATATATTTAAATATAGAAATCTGATCATCCTGGTTGGCCCCTTCTTAAATACCTTCAGTAATTTTCTACTAGGTTTGGGGTCATAGTCTAAGTTCTTAACCAGGCATTCACGTCTGAAATGATCTGACCATTGAAGAACTTGCCAGTCTGATCTCTGGTCACATTCCTCACCCACATTCTCCACTCCAGACTACCTGAAGCTCTCAGAACTTACCGAACCTGCTTATGACACCTGAGTTTGCTCACCGTGGAATGACCTCTCTCTTACATAGTTTGTCTGGCAAACAATTTCTAGTCCTCTGAGCCTATATGGGAGCATCAGCTCCCTCTCAAAGTGTTTCTGGCCTTTGGAAGTTGAATTAGATCCCTTTGTGCATACCACCTGTGCATCGCTATGAAAGCCCTCATTACCCTGCAACATAATTAACAGTGATTCTTGTCTGTCTCCCAAATTGAGAGCGTGTTCCTTGAGCATAAGACCTTGTTCATTTCTGTAACTTTAATGCCAACCACAGGGTCTGGCACATGATAGGAACTCAAGGTCTAACTTTTAGATGACTAAAGTAACAAATGAATGAATGTTCTATCAAAAATTTCCTGAAGCTGGGGCTTCCCTGGTGGCGCAGTGGTTGAGAGTCCACCTGCCAATGCAGGTGACGCGGGTTCGTGCCCCGGTCCGGGAGGATCTCACATGCCACGGAGCGCCTGGGCCCGTGAGCCATGGCCGCTGATCCTGCGCATCCAGAGCCTGCGCTCTGCAAGGGGAGAGGCCACAACAGTGAGAGTCCCGCTTACCGGAAAAAAAAAAAAAAATCATTACACTTAAGATAGCGAATGAACCAGAATTTGCAGGGAATCTGGATCGAAGTTTGGTGTCTGATTAGTTTTTTAGGAGATACCTTGTGCTCATCCAAAAGAATATACGGTATTGTAAATGCTTTGAAAACCAAAAAGGTCTGTTCTCATCTTTCAATCGGCAATATTAATTGTTCTTTAAAATCTAGGAACCAAAAATATACATTACCTCATGAAAACATAACTCTTAATTTTCAAAGAAAATCTGATAGTGGTTTATGAAAAAAAAAAAACACCTCAAAACTGTTGTAGGACCAAAGATAAAGACATCAGACTGAGTCACAAAGCTTTTGGGAATTCATCCCCAGCATTGTGATCTCCATTGGGCAGTGCCATCCTAATGTCCCTGCTACTTACAGGACCTGCTGGGCAAAGAAAGGAAACTCTGAGACACAGTAGATCACTGGGTAAATCATGTCATTTTTCCAATGATTTTTACTTCTTTCTGCTTTGCACTTTCAGCTTCAAATATTATTTCTTTTTTGCATCTTTCCACCAAGTGTAACTCTTGATAGATAAAACGGTTGCCAGCATGTGACTCTGGAGGCCATTAAAAGTCTCTAGAGTACATATACCACGTCTTTCACCTGGACGTGTCAATAGCTCATGTCTATGAAAGACAAGAAGACAAGGAAAAGGGGATGAAAATAAATAAGGCAAGACAGCATATTTCTGACTATGACAATATGCAATATTGGGAAAAGCCAGACTCAGCAATGCCTAACTATTAATAAAGCTACTTGACAGTAACGAAATATTTTGAGCAATTCCAAAATTTGGGGCATAAATGGATAGGGACATTTCAAGGGCATACATGAATTAGACAAACCTCTCATGGGAATTTTGCTTGCACACAGCAGACAACATCTTGAGCTATTTGGGATAAGACACACAGAGCCAGGTACCTCAAATTCCCTTAGGAAATGGATTATTGAAGACCACAGTACCCATGGAAGAGATTCCAAAACCCTAACTTCTCTTCCTACAATTCAGGTCCCCAAAGGATTGTCAAAGTTGTATTGGGATAAGAAACTTCTGCCATTTTAAAAGGGGCCCTAACAGAGGGAGACATGTTGACATGGCGGGGACATTCTGGGGGAGCAAGCTCCCCAAGGAGATGGAAAGCTCCAGAAAAATTTTGACTAGCAATTCTTTTAGTCCCTAAAACGACGAGAGCAAGGCAGTAGTGAGACAATCCAGACATTTTTCTCCAAAATCAAGTCTGAGGGTTGCATAGCAGAGTTAAAGGATTACTTACCAATTGTTCCAGCCCTGCCTGAATCTGTGTCAACTCTGGTAACGGGTTCGTTTTTCCATCCTTCCTTGCCAACAAGATACCTATTCTGTTTGTAGGCTCAGTAGAAATCTTCCTAGAAGTGGGGTTGCCTGTACTTCATACGGAACTTTATTGACTCCTGTATGAAGCAATTTAACTGAAATTGCCAACTTCGTGGGGAGAACAATGGTCCTTCAGTCACAATGGTTCCCAAATACACTCTTGCTGACATACCTCCAGATGGACACATTGTAGACTGAGATATATACTAGATCAGGCCTGAAAATCCTTGATTTGTAGCCCCGAATCTTTAGGGCCAAAACTCTGTTTTGAGTAGTTAACATGCATGTGTTTCCAGTTTGCAAGGACATTGATGTTACAACTCTTTCACGTCACCACCCTGACCAGCAACCAACTTGTCCTGAAGTGACCGTATCACTTCAAGGCCTGTTCAGGGAGCCGTGGGAAGCCAATGCCTCTCATTCGATAGATGTTCCGTACTGTCAAAGGAAGCCTGTGGCCCCACGCTCCCAGTTTTTCCTCACTCTTGCAAATTATAGGCATATTAATCCCACCTCAGGCGACCCATTATCACACAAACATCATTCTTCAAAGCCTTCTTCCTTCCCCTCCTTTAAGGTATCTCAGGAAAATGTCAACATCTTTCTCTTTTTTTGTTTGTTTTGATATTCTTGTCTCCTTTTCTTCTATTTTTTAGCTTAAAAAATGCTTAATCACAAATGTTGAGTCAATAGATTTATATGCTGATAATCCATTATGCCTTTTCGTAGATAAACTCGTCAATGAATACACGACATTACCACCTCCTGAAACAGTCAGCAATGAAGAAGAAGGTAAAGAACCTATTGAAAAAACTATTCACAGTATTAAAGTTACAACACTGTAGTCAGACCTGGAGCATATCATTATATGACTTAAAAATTTTACTTTCATTAATCTGAGTATTTCGTAAAGTAATAACATGCTTAAAGAATTTCTACTACTACAATTTAAAGCCACTCTAAAATCTTTTAAATGGTAAAAAAAAAATCTAAGACTCAATTTTCAGATTTACTTGACAAGTGATAGGAAGTGAGCTCTTTTTAAAATACAACTTTATTTTAGTAAAATATATTATATTTATATTTATATTAAATATATATTTATCTAAAATATCATGTGTGTATAAATATATATTTATATAAATATATTTAATACATTTTAATATAATTTTAAAATAATGATATAACAATCACATGCTTGAGAAATAAACTTGCCTCTGCTTAGAGTCAATTGTTGGTGTTTCCTAAGATTATCAGTGGGGGAACGTACAGAGTGAGAGTTTACAAAATCAAAATTATCCTTTTACTTTTTCTGACAAGAGTATTGTTCCTTATAAAATACTTGTGAAAACATAACAACCCAGGATGGCTCTCCTCGAAGGTCTTGAAAGAGGAGTGGTCTAATTGAAGACAGTGGACTGTCATTACATGAAACCCTATGTTCTCCAGTTCATGCAATCCAAGTATGCTTCTCATATGATTACTCTAATATTATTCACTTTCTTGATATATTTAAATATAGAAATCTGATCATCCTGGTTGGCCCCTTCTTAAATACCTTCAGTAATTTTCTACTAGGTTTGGGGTCATAGTCTAAGTTCTTAACCAGGCATTCAAGTCTGAAATGATCTGACCATTGAAGAACTTGCCAGTCTGATCTCTGGTCACATTCCTCACCCACATTCTCCACTCCAGACTACCTGAAGCTCTCAGAACTTACCGAACCTGCTTATGACACCTGAGTTTGCTCACCGTGGAATGACCTCTCTCTTACATAGTTTGTCTGGCAAACAATTTCTAGTCCTCTGAGCCTATATGGGAGCATCAGCTCCCTCTCAAAGTGTTTCTGGCCTTTGGAAGTTGAATTAGATCCCTCTGTGCACACCACCTGTGCATCGCTATGAAAGCCCTGATTACCCTGCAACATAATTAACAGTGATTCTTGTCTGTCTCCCAAATTGAGAGCTTGTTCCTTGAGCATAAGACCTTGTTCATTTCTGTAACTTTAATGCCAGCCGCAGGGTCTGGCACATGATAGGAACTCAAGGTCTAACTTTTAGATGACTAAAGTAACAAATGAATGAATGTTCTATGAAAAATTTCCTGAAGCCGGGGCTTCCCTGGTGGCGCAGTGGTTGAGAGTCCGCCTGCCAATGCAGGCGACGCGGGTTCGTGCCCCAGTCCGGGAGGATCTCACATGCCACGGAGCGCCTGGGCCCGTGAGCCATGGCCGCTGATCCTGCGCATCCAGAACCTGCGCTCTGCAAGGGGAGAGGCCACAACAGTGAGAGTCCCGCTTACCGGAAAAAAAAAAAAAATCATTACAGTTAAGATAGCGAATGAACCAGAATTTGCAGGGCATTTGGATCGACGTTTGGTGTCTGATTAGTTTTTTAGGAGATACCTTGTGCTCATCCAAAAGAATATACGGTATTGTAAATGCTTTGAAAACCAAAAAGGTCTGTTCTCATCTTTCAATCGGCAATATTAATTGTTCTTTAAAATCTAGGAACCAAAAATATACATTACCTCATGAAAACATAACTCTTAATTTTCAAAGAAAATCTGATAGTGGTTTATGAAAAAAAAAAAACACCTCAAAACTGTTGTAGGACCAAAGATAAAGACATCAGACTGAGTCACAAAGCTTTTGGGAATTCATCCCCAGCATTGTGATCTCCATTGGGCAGTGCCATCCTAATGTCCCTGCTACTTACAGGACCTGCTGGGCAAAGAAAGGAAACTCTGAGACACAGTAGATCACTGGGTAA
Source organism: Mesoplodon bidens (assembly GCF_964165515.1). Lineage (NCBI taxonomy): Eukaryota > Metazoa > Chordata > Mammalia > Artiodactyla > Ziphiidae > Mesoplodon > Mesoplodon bidens. The sequence goes on from NC_138162.1 coordinate 51,472,490, forward strand.
ATCATGTCATTTTTCCAATGATTTTTACTTCTTTCTGCTTTGCACTTTCAGCTTCAAATATTATTTCTTTTTTGCATCTTTCCACCAAGTGTAACTATTGATAGATAAAACGGTTGACAGCATGTGACTCTGGAGGCCATTAAAAGTCTCTAGAGTACATATACCACGTCTTTCACCTGGACGTGTCAATAGCTCATGTCTATGAAAGACAAGAAGACAAGGAAAAGGGGATGAAAATAAATAAGGCAAGACAGCATATTTCTGACTATGACAATATTCAATATTGGGAAAAGCCGGACTCAGCAATGCCTAACTATTAATAAAGCTACTTGACAATAACGAAATATTTTGAGCAATTCCAAAATTTGGGGCATAAATGGTTAGGGACATTTCAAGGGCATACATGAATTAGACAAACCTCTCATGGGAATTTTGCTTGCACACAGCAGACAACATCTTGAGCTATTTGGGATAAGACACACAGAGCCAGGTACCTCAAATTCCCTTAGGAAATGGATTATTGAAGACCACAGTACCCATGGAAGAGATTCCAAAACCCTAACTTCTCTTCCTACAATTCAGGTCCCCAAAGGATTGTCAAAGTTGTATTGGGATAAGAAACTTCTGCCATTTTAAAAGGGGCCCTAACAGAGGGAGACATGTTGACATGGCGGGGACATTCTGGGGGAGCAAGCTCCCCAAGGAGATGGAAAGCTCCAGAAAAATTTTGACTAGCAATTCTTTTAGTCCCTAAAATGACGAGAGCAAGGCAGTAGTGAGACAATCCAGACATTTTTCTCCAAAATCAAGTCTGAGGGTTGCATAGCAGAGTTAAAGGATTACTTACCAATTGTTCCAGCCCTGCCTGAATCTGTGTCAACTCTGGTAACGGGTTCGTTTTTCCATCCTTCCTTGCCAACAAGATACCTATTCTGTTTGTAGGCTCAGTAGAAATCTTCCTAGAAGTGGGGTTGCCTGTACTTCATACGGAACTTTATTGACTCCTGTATGAAGCAATTTAACTGAAATTGCCAACTTCGTGGGGAGAACAATGGTCCTTCAGTCACAATGGTTCCCAAATACACTCTTGCTGACATACCTCCAGATGGACACATTGTAGACTGAGATATATACTAAATCAGGCCTGAAAATCCTTGATTTGTAGCCCCAAATCTTTAGGGCCAAAACTCTGTTTTGAGTAGTTAACATGCATGTGTTTCCAGTTTGCAAGGACATTGATGTTACAACTCTTTCACGTCACCACCCTGACCAGCAACCAACTTGTCCTGAAGTGACCGTATCACTTCAAGGCCTGTTCAGGGAGCCGTGGGAAGCCAATGCCTCTCATTCGATAGATGTTCCGTACTGTCAAAGGAAGCCTGTGGCCCCACGCTCCCAGTTTTTCCTCACACTTGCAAATTATAGGCATATTAATCCCACCTCAGGCGACCCATTATCACACAAACATCATTCTTCAAAGCCTTCTTCCTTCCCCTCCTTTAAGGTATCTCAGGAAAATGTCAACATCTTTCTCTTTTTTTGTTTGTTTTGATATTCTTGTCTCCTTTTCTTCTATTTTTTAGCTTAAAAAATGCTTAATCACAAATGTTGAGTCAATAGATTTATATGCTGATAATCCATTATGCCTTTTCGTAGATAAACTCGTCAATGAATACACGACATTACCACCTCCTGAAACAGTCAGCAATGAAGAAGAAGGTAAAGAACCTATTGAAAAAACTATTCACACTATTAAAGTTACAACACTGTAGTCAGACCTGGAGCATATCATTATATGACTTAAAAATTTTACTTTCATTAATCTGAGTATTTCGTAAAGTAATAACATGCTTAAAGAGTTTGTACTACTACAATTTAAAGCTACTCTAAAATCTTTTAAATGGTAAAAAAAAAATCTAAGACTCAGTTTTCAGATTTACTTGACAAGTGATAGGAAGTGAGCTCTTTTTAAAATACAACTTTATTTTAGTAAAATGTATTACATTTATATTTATATTAAATATATATTTATCTAAAATATCACGTGTGTATAAATATATATTTATATAAATATATTTAATACATTTTAATATAATTTTAAAATAATGATATAACAATCACATGCTTGAGAAATAAACTTGCCTCTGCTTAGAGTCAATTGCTGGTGTTTCCTAAGATTATCAGTGGGGGAAAGTTCAGAGTGAGAGTTTACAAAATCAAAATTATCCTTTTACTTTTTCTGACAAGAGTATTGTTCCTTATAAAATACTTGTGAAAACATAACAACCCAGGATGGCTCTCCTCGATGGTCTTGAAAGAGGAGTGGTCTAATTGAAGACAGTGGACTGTCATTACATGAAACCCTATGTTCTCCAGTTCATGCAATCCAAGTATGCTTCTCATATGATTACTCTAATATTATTCACTTTCTTGATATATTTAAATATAGAAATCTGATCATCCTGGTTGGCCCCTTCTTAAATACCTTCAGTAATTTTCTACTAGGTTTGGGGTCATAGTCTAAGTTCTTAACCAGGCATTCAAGTCTGAAATGATCTGACCATTGAAGAACTTGCCAGTCTCATCTCTGGTCACATTCCTCACCCACATTCTCCACTCCAGACTACCTGAAGCTCTCAGAACTTACCGAACCTGCTTATGACACCTGAGTTTGCTCACCGTGGAATGACCTCTCTCTTACATAGTTTGTCTGGCAAACAATTTCTAGTCCTCTGAGCCTATATGGGAGCATCAGCTCCCTCTCAAAGTGTTTCTGGCCTTTGGAAGTTGAATTAGATCCCTTTGTGCATACCACCTGTGCATCGCTATGAAAGCCCTCATTACCCTGCAACATAATTAACAGTGATTCTTGTCTGTCTCCCAAATTGAGAGCGTGTTCCTTGAGCATAAGACCTTGTTCATTTCTGTAACTTTAATGCCAACCACAGGGTCTGGCACATGATAGGAACTCAAGGTCTAACTTTTAGATGACTAAAGTAACAAATGAATGAATGTTCTATCAAAAATTTCCTGAAGCTGGGGCTTCCCTGGTGGCGCAGTGGTTGAGAGTCCACCTGCCAATGCAGGTGACGCGGGTTCGTGCCCCGGTCCGGGAGGATCTCACATGCCACGGAGCGCCTGGGCCCGTGAGCCATGGCCGCTGATCCTGCGCATCCAGAGCCTGCGCTCTGCAAGGGGAGAGGCCACAACAGTGAGAGTCCCGCTTACCGGAAAAAAAAAAGAAAATCATTACACTTAAGATAGCGAATGAACCAGAATTTGCAGGGCATCTGGATCGAAGTTTGGTGTCTGATTAGTTTTTTAGGAGATACCTTGTGCTCATCCAAAAGAATATACGGTATTGTAAATGCTTTGAAAACCAAAAAGGTCTGTTCTCATCTTTCAATCGGCAATATTAATTGTTCTTTAAAATCTAGGAACCAAAAATATACATTACCTCATGAAAACATAACTCTTAATTTTCAAAGAAAATCTGATAGTGGTTTATGAAAAAAAAAAACACCTCAAAACTGTTGTAGGACCAAAGATAAAGACATCAGACTGAGTCACAAAGCTTTTGGGAATTCATCCCCAGCATTGTGATCTCCATTGGGCAGTGCCATCCTAATGTCCCTGCTACTTACAGGACCTGCTGGGCAAAGAAAGGAAACTCTGAGACACAGTAGATCACTGGGTAAATCATGTCATTTTTCCAATGATTTTTACTTCTTTCTGCTTTGCACTTTCAGCTTCAAATATTATTTCTTTTTTGCATCTTTCCACCAAGTGTAACTATTGATAGATAAAACGGTTGCCAGCATGTGACTCTGGAGGCCATTAAAAGTCTCTAGAGTACATATACCACGTCTTTCACCTGGACGTGTCAATAGCTCATGTCTATGAAAGACAAGAAGACAAGGAAAAGGGGATGAAAATAAATAAGGCAAGACAGCATATTTCTGACTATGACAATATTCAATATTGGGAAAAGCCGGACTCAGCAATGCCTAACTATTAATAAAGCTACTTGACAATAACGAAATATTTTGAGCAATTCCAAAATTTGGGGCATAAATGGTTAGGAACATTTCAAGGGCATACATGAATTAGACAAACCTCTCATGGGAATTTTGCTTGCACACAGCAGACAACATCTTGAGCTATTTGGGATAAGACACACAGAGCCAGGTACCTCAAATTCCCTTAGGAAATGGATTATTGAAGACCACAGTACCCATGGAAGAGATTCCAAAACCCTAACTTCTCTTCCTACAATTCAGGTCCCCAAAGGATTGTCAAAGTTGTATTGGGATAAGAAACTTCTGCCATTTTAAAAGGGGCCCTAACAGAGGGAGACATGTTGACATGGCGGGGACATTCTGGGGGAGCAAGCTCCCCAAGGAGATGGAAAGCTCCAGAAAAATTTTGACTAGCAATTCTTTTAGTCCCTAAAACGACGAGAGCAAGGCAGTAGTGAGACAATCCAGACATTTTTCTCCAAAATCAAGTCTGAGGGTTGCATAGCAGAGATAAAGGATTACTTACCAATTGTTCCAGCCCTGCCTGAATCTGTGTCAACTCTGGTAACGGGTTCGTTTTTCCATCCTTCCTTGCCAACAAGATACCTATTCTGTTTGTAGGCTCAGTAGAAATCTTCCTAGAAGTGGGGTTGCCTGTACTTCATACGGAACTTTATTGACTCCTGTATGAAGCAATTTAACTGAAATTGCCAACTTCGTGGGGAGAACAATGGTCCTTCAGTCACAATGGTTCCCAAATACACTCTTGCTGACATACCTCCAGATGGACACATTGTAGACTGAGATATATACTAGATCAGGCCTGAAAATCCTTGATTTGTAGCCCCAAATCTTTAGGGCCAAAACTCTGTTTTGAGTAGTTAACATGCATGTGTTTCCGGTTTGCAAGGACATTGATGTTACAACTCTTTCACGTCACCACCCTGACCAGCAACCAACTTGTCCTGAAGTGACAGTATCACTTCAAGGCCTGTTCAGGGAGCCGTGGGAAGCCAATGCCTCTCATTCGATAGATGTTCCGCACTGTCAAAGGAAGCCTGTGGCCCCACGCTCTCAGTTTTTCCTCACTCTTGCAAATTATAGGCATATTAATCCCACCTCAGGCGACCCATTATCACACAAACATCATTCTTCAAAGCCTTCTTCCTTCCCCTCCTTTAAGGTATCTCAGGAAAATGTCAACATCTTTCTCTTTTTTTGTTTGTTTTGATATTCTTGTCTCCTTTTCTTCTATTTTTTAGCTTAAAAAATGCTTAATCACAAATGTTGAGTCAATATATTTATATGCTGATAATCCATTATGCCTTTTTGTAGATAAACTCGTCAATGAAAACACGACATTACCACCTCCTGAAACAGTCAGCAATGAAGCAGAAGGTAAAGAACCTATTGAAAAAACTATTCACAGTATTAAAGTTACAACACTGTAGTCAGACCTGGAGCATATCATTATATGACTTAAAAATTTTACTTTCATTAATCTGAGTATTTCGTAAAGTAATAACATGCTTAAAGAGTTTGTACTACTACAATTTAAAGCCACTCTAAAATCTTTTAAATGGTAAAAAAAAAATCTAAGACTCAATTTTCAGATTTACTTGACAAGTGATAGGAAGTGAGCTCTTTTTAAAATACAACTTTATTTTAGTAAAATGTATTACATTTATATTTATATTAAATACATATTTATCTAAAATATCATGTGTGTATAAATATATATTTATATAAATATATTTAATACATTTTAATATAATTTTAAAATAATGATATAACAATCACATGCTTGAGAAATAAACTTGCCTCTGCTTAGAGTCAATTGCTGGTGTTTCCTAAGATTATCAGTGGGGGAAAGTTCAGAGTGAGAGTTTACAAAATCAAAATTATCCTTTTACTTTTTCTGACAAGAGTATTGTTCCTTATAAAATACTTGTGAAAACATAACAACCCAGGATGGCTCTCCTCGAAGGTCTTGAAAGAGGAGTGGTCTAATTGAAGACAGTGGACTGTCATTACATGAAACCCTATGTTCTCCAGTTCATGCAATCCAAGTATGCTTCTCATATGATTACTCTAATATTATTCACTTTCTTGATATATTTAAATATAGAAATCTGATCATCCTGGTTGGCCCCTTCTTAAATACCTTCAGTAATTTTCTACTAGGTTTGGGGTCATAGTCTAAGTTCTTAACCAGGCATTCAAGTCTGAAATGATCTGACCATTGAAGAACTTGCCAGTCTCATCTCTGGTCACATTCCTCACCCACATTCTCCACTCCAGACTACCTGAAGCTCTCAGAACTTACCGAACCTGCTTATGACACCTGAGTTTGCTCACCGTGGAATGACCTCTCTCTTACATAGTTTGTCTGGCAAACAATTTCTAGTCCTCTGAGCCTATATGGGAGCATCAGCTCCCTCTCAAAGTGTTTCTGGCCTTTGGAAGTTGAATTAGATCCCTTTGTGCATACCACCTGTGCATCGCTATGAAAGCCCTCATTACCCTGCAACATAATTAACAGTGATTCTTGTCTGTCTCCCAAATTGAGAGCGTGTTCCTTGAGCATAAGACCTTGTTCATTTCTGTAACTTTAATGCCAACCACAGGGTCTGGCACATGATAGGAACTCAAGGTCTAACTTTTAGATGACTAAAGTAACAAATGAATGAATGTTCTATCAAAAATTTCCTGAAGCTGGGGCTTCCCTGGTGGCGCAGTGGTTGAGAGTCCACCTGCCAATGCAGGTGACGCGGGTTCGTGCCCCGGTCCGGGAGGATCTCACATGCCACGGAGCGCCTGGGCCCGTGAGCCATGGCCGCTGATCCTGCGCATCCAGAGCCTGCGCTCTGCAAGGGGAGAGGCCACAACAGTGAGAGTCCCGCTTACGGGAAAAAAAAAAAATCATTACACTTAAGATAGCGAATGAACCAGAATTTGCAGGGCATTTGGATCGAAGTTTGGTGTCTGATTAGTTTTTTAGGAGATACCTTGTGCTCATCCAAAAGAATATACGGTATTGTAAATGCTTTGAAAACCAAAAAGGTCTGTTCTCATCTTTCAATCGGCAATATTAATTATTCTTTAAAATCTAGGAACCACGGGCCTCCCTGGTGGCGCAGTGGTTGAGAGTCCGCCTGCCGATGCAGGGGATACGGGTTCGTGCCCCGGTCTGGGAGGATCCCATATGCCGCGGAGCGGCTGGGCCCGTGAGCCATGGCCGCTGGGCCTGCGCATCCGGAGTCTGTGCTCCGCAACGGGAGAGGCCACAACAGTGAGAGGCCCGCATACCGCAAAAAAAAAAATCTAGGAACCAAAAATATACATTACCTCATGAAAACATAACTCTTAATTTTCAAAGAAAATCTGATAGTGGTTTATGAAAAAAAAAAAACACCTCAAAACTGTTGTAGGACCAAAGATAAAGACATCAGACTGAGTCACAAAGCTTTTGGGAATTCATCCCCAGCATTGTGATCTCCATTGGGCAGTGCCATCCTAATGTCCCTGCTACTTACAGGACCTGCTGGGCAAAGAAAGGAAACTCTGAGACACAGTAGATCACTGGGTAAATCATGTCATTTTTCCAATGATTTTTACTTCTTTCTGCTTTGCACTTTCAGCTTCAAATATTATTTCTTTTTTGCATCTTTCCACCAAGTGTAACTCTTGATAGATAAAACGGTTGCCAGCATGTGACTCTGGAGGCCATTAAAAGTCTCTAGAGTACATATACCACGTCTTTCACCTGGACGTGTCAATAGCTCATGTCTATGAAAGACAAGAAGACAAGGAAAAGGGGATGAAAATAAATAAGGCAAGACAGCATATTTCTGACTATGACAATATTCAATATTGGGAAAAGCCAGACTCAGCAATGCCTAACTATTAATAAAGCTACTTGACAATAACGAAATATTTTGAGCAATTCCAAAATTTGGGGCATAAATGGATAGGGACATTTCAAGGGCATACATGAATTAGACAAACCTCTCATGGGAATTTTGCTTGCACACAGCAGACAACATCTTGAGCTATTTGGGATAAGACACACAGAGCCAGGTACCTCAAATTCCCTTAGGAAATGGATTATTGAAGACCACAGTACCCATGGAAGAGATTCCAAAACCCTAACTTCTCTTCCTACAATTCAGGTCCCCAAAGGATTGTCAAAGTTGTATTGGGATAAGAAACTTCTGCCATTTTAAAAGGGGCCCTAACAGAGGGAGACATGTTGACATGGTGGGGACATTCTGGGGGAGCAAGCTCCCCAAGGAGATGGAAAGCTCCAGAAAAATTTTGACTAGCAATTCTTTTAGTCCCTAAAACGACGAGAGCAAGGCAGTAGTGAGACAATCCAGACATTTTTCTCCAAAATCAAGTCTGAGGGTTGCATAGCAGAGTTAAAGGATTACTTACCAATTGTTCCAGCCCTGCCTGAATCTGTGTCAACTCTGGTAACGGGTTCGTTTTTCCATCCTTCCTTGCCAACAAGATACCTATTCTGTTTGTAGGCTCAGTAGAAATCTTCCTAGAAGTGGGGTTGCCTGTACTTCATACGGAACTTTATTGACTCCTGTATGAAGCAATTTAACTGAAATTGCCAACTTCGTGGGGAGAACAATGGTCCTTCAGTCACAATGGTTCCCAAATACACTCTTGCTGACATACCTCCAGATGGACACATTGTAGACTGAGATATATACTAGATCAGGCCTGAAAATCCTTGATTTGTAGCCCCGAATCTTTAGGGCCAAAACTCTGTTTTGAGTAGTTAACATGCATGTGTTTCCAGTTTGCAAGGACATTGATGTTACAACTCTTTCACGTCACCACCCTGACCAGCAACCAACTTGTCCTGAAGTGACCGTATCACTTCAAGGCCTGTTCAGGGAGCCGTGGGAAGCCAATGCCTCTCATTCGATAGATGTTCCGTACTGTCAAAGGAAGCCTGTGGCCCCACGCTCCCAGTTTTTCCTCACTCTTGCAAATTATAGGCATATTAATCCCACCTCAGGCGACCCATTATCACACAAACATCATTCTTCAAAGCCTTCTTCCTTCCCCTCCTTTAAGGTATCTCAGGAAAATGTCAACATCTTTCTCTTTTTTTGTTTGTTTTGATATTCTTGTCTCCTTTTCTTCTATTTTTTAGCTTAAAAAATGCTTAATCACAAATGTTGAGTCAATAGATTTATATGCTGATAATCCATTATGCCTTTTCGTAGATAAACTCGTCAATGAATACACGACATTACCACCTCCTGAAACAGTCAGCAATGAAGAAGAAGGTAAAGAACCTATTGAAAAAACTATTCACAGTATTAAAGTTACAACACTGTAGTCAGACCTGGAGCATATCATTATATGACTTAAAAATTTTACTTTCATTAATCTGAGTATTTCGTAAAGTAATAACATGCTTAAAGAATTTCTACTACTACAATTTAAAGCCACTCTAAAATCTTTTAAATGGTAAAAAAAAAATCTAAGACTCAATTTTCAGATTTACTTGACAAGTGATAGGAAGTGAGCTCTTTTTAAAATACAACTTTATTTTAGTAAAATATATTATATTTATATTTATATTAAATATATATTTATCTAAAATATCATGTGTGTATAAATATATATTTATATAAATATATTTAATACATTTTAATATAATTTTAAAATAATGATATAACAATCACATGCTTGAGAAATAAACTTGCCTCTGCTTAGAGTCAATTGTTGGTGTTTCCTAAGATTATCAGTGGGGGAACGTACAGAGTGAGAGTTTACAAAATCAAAATTATCCTTTTACTTTTTCTGACAAGAGTATTGTTCCTTATAAAATACTTGTGAAAACATAACAACCCAGGATGGCTCTCCTCGAAGGTCTTGAAAGAGGAGTGGTCTAATTGAAGACAGTGGACTGTCATTACATGAAACCCTATGTTCTCCAGTTCATGCAATCCAAGTATGCTTCTCATATGATTACTCTAATATTATTCACTTTCTTGATATATTTAAATATAGAAATCTGATCATCCTGGTTGGCCCCTTCTTAAATACCTTCAGTAATTTTCTACTAGGTTTGGGGTCATAGTCTAAGTTCTTAACCAGGCATTCAAGTCTGAAATGATCTGACCATTGAAGAACTTGCCAGTCTGATCTCTGGTCACATTCCTCACCCACATTCTCCACTCCAGACTACCTGAAGCTCTCAGAACTTACCGAACCTGCTTATGACACCTGAGTTTGCTCACCGTGGAATGACCTCTCTCTTACATAGTTTGTCTGGCAAACAATTTCTAGTCCTCTGAGCCTATATGGGAGCATCAGCTCCCTCTCCAAGTGTTTCTGGCCTTTGGAAGTTGAATTAGATCCCTCTGTGCATACCACCTGTGCATCGCTATGAAAGCCCTCATTACCCTGCAACATAATTAACAGTGATTCTTGTCTGTCTCCCAAATTGAGAGCGTGTTCCTTGAGCATAAGACCTTGTTCATTTCTGTAACTTTAATGCCAGCCGCAGGGTCTGGCACATGATAGGAACTCAAGGTCTAACTTTTAGATGACTAAAGTAACAAATGAATGAATGTTCTATGAAAAATTTCCTGAAGCCGGGGCTTCCCTGGTGGCGCAGTGGTTGAGAGTCCGCCTGCCAATGCAGGCGACGCGGGTTCGTGCCCCAGTCCGGGAGGATCTCACATGCCACGGAGCGCCTGGGCCCGTGAGCCATGGCCGCTGATCCTGCGCATCCAGAACCTGCGCTCTGCAAGGGGAGAGGCCACAACAGTGAGAGTCCCGCTTACCGGAAAAAAAAAAAAAATCATTACAGTTAAGATAGCGAATGAACCAGAATTTGCAGGGCATTTGGATCGACGTTTGGTGTCTGATTAGTTTTTTAGGAGATACCTTGTGCTCATCCAAAAGAATATACGGTATTGTAAATGCTTTGAAAACCAAAAAGGTCTGTTCTCATCTTTCAATCGGCAATATTAATTGTTCTTTAAAATCTAGGAACCAAAAATATACATTACCTCATGAAAACATAACTCTTAATTTTCAAAGAAAATCTGATAGTGGTTTATGAAAAAAAAAAAACACCTCAAAACTGTTGTAGGACCACAGATAAAGACATCAGACTGAGTCACAAAGCTTTTGGGAATTCATCCCCAGCATTGTGATCTCCATTGGGCAGTGCCATCCTAATGTCCCTGCTACTTACAGGACCTGCTGGGCAAAGAAAGGAAACTCTGAGACACAGTAGATCACTGGGTAAATCATGTCATTTTTCCAATGATTTTTACTTCTTTCTGCTTTGCACTTTCAGCTTCAAATATTATTTCTTTTTTGCATCTTTCCACCAAGTGTAACTCTTGATAGATAAAACGGTTGCCAGCATGTGACTCTGGAGGCCATTAAAAGTCTCTAGAGTACATATACCACGTCTTTCACCTGGACGTGTCAATAGCTCATGTCTATGAAAGACAAGAAGACAAGGAAAAGGGGATGAAAATAAATAAGGCAAGACAGCATATTTCTGACTATGACAATATTCAATATTGGGAAAAGCCGGACTCAGCAGTGCCTAACTATTAATAAAGCTACTTGACAATAACGAAATATTTTGAGCAATTCCAAAATTTGGGGCATAAATGGTTAGGGACATTTCAAGGGCATACAAGAATTAGACAAACCTCTCATGGGAATTTTGCTTGCACACAGCAGACAACATCTTGAGCTATTTGGGATAAGACACACAGAGCCAGGTACCTCAAATTCCCTTAGGAAATGGATTATTGAAGACCACAGTACCCATGGAAGAGATTCCAAAACCCTAACTTCTCTTCCTACAATTCAGGTCCCCAAAGGATTGTCAAAGTTGTATTGGGATAAGAAACTTCTGCCATTTTAAAAGGGGCCCTAACAGAGGGAGACATGTTGACATGGCGGGGACATTCTGGGGGAGCAAGCTCCCCAAGGAGATGGAAAGCTCCAGAAAAATTTTGACTAGCAATTCTTTTAGTCCCTAAAATGACGAGAGCAAGGCAGTAGTGAGACAATCCAGACATTTTTCTCCAAAATCAAGTCTGAGGGTTGCATAGCAGAGTTAAAGGATTACTTACCAATTGTTCCAGCCCTGCCTGAATCTGTGTCAACTCTGGTAACGGGTTCGTTTTTCCATCCTTCCTTGCCAACAAGATACCTATTCTGTTTGTAGGCTCAGTAGAAATCTTCCTAGAAGTGGGGTTGCCTGTACTTCATACGGAACTTTATTGACTCCTGTATGAAGCAATTTAACTGAAATTGCCAACTTCGTGGGGAGAACAATGGTCCTTCAGTCACAATGGTTCCCAAATACACTCTTGCTGACATACCTCCAGATGGACACATTGTAGACTGAGATATATACTAGATCAGGCCTGAAAATCCTTGATTTGTAGCCCCAAATCTTTAGGGCCAAAACTCTGTTTTGAGTAGTTAACATGCATGTGTTTCCGGTTTGCAAGGACATTGATGTTACAACTCTTTCACGTCACCACCCTGACCAGCAACCAACTTGTCCTGAAGTGACCGTATCACTTCAAGGCCTGTTCAGGGAGCCGTGGGAAGCCAATGCCTCTCATTCGATAGATGTTCCGTACTGTCAAAGGAAGCCTGTGGCCCCACGCTCCCAGTTTTTCCTCACTCTTGCAAATTATAGGCATATTAATCCCACCTCAGGCGACCCATTATCACACAAACATCATTCTTCAAAGCCTTCTTCCTTCCCCTCCTTTAAGGTATCTCAGGAAAATGTCAACATCTTTCTCTTTTTTTGTTTGTTTTGATATTCTTGTCTCCTTTTCTTCTATTTTTTAGCTTAAAAAATGCTTAATCACAAATGTTGAGTCAGTATATTTATATGCTGATAATCCATTATGCCTTTTCGTAGATAAACTCGTCAATGAAAACACGACATTACCACCTCCTGAAACAGTCAGCAATGAAGCAGAAGGTAAAGAACCTATTGAAAAAACTATTCACAGTATTAAAGTTACAACACTGTAGTCAGACCTGGAGCATATCATTATATGACTTAAAAATTTTACTTTCATTAATCTGAGTATTTCGTAAAGTAATAACATGCTTAAAGAGTTTGTACTACTACAATTTAAAGCCACTCTAAAATCTTTTAAATGGTAAAAAAAAAATCTAAGACTCAATTTTCAGATTTACTTGACAAGTGATAGGAAGTGAGCTCTTTTTAAAATACAACTTTATTTTAGTAAAATGTATTACATTTATATTTATATTAAATATATATTTATCTAAAATATCATGTGTGTATAAATATATATTTATATAAATATATTTAATACATTTTAATATAATTTTAAAATAATGATATAACTATCACATGCTTGAGAAATAAACTTGCCTCTGCTTTGAGTCAATTGCTGGTGTTTCCTAAGATTATCAGTGGGGGAAAGTTCAGAGTGAGAGTTTACAAAATCAAAATTATCCTTTTACTTTTTCTGACAAGAGTATTGTTCCTTATAAAATACTTGTGAAAACATAACAACCCAAGATGGCTCTCCTCGAAGGTCTTGAAAGAGGAGTGGTCTAATTGAAGACAGTGCACTGTCATTACATGAAACCCTATGTTCTCCAGTTCATGCAATCCAAGTATGCTTCTCATATGATTACTCTAATATTATTCACTTTCTTGATATATTTAAATATAGAAATCTGATCATCCTGGTTGGCCCCTTCTTAAATACCTTCAGTAATTTTCTACTAGGTTTGGGGTCATAGTCTAAGTTCTTAACCAGGCATTCAAGTCTGAAATGATCTGACCATTGAAGAACTTGCCAGTCTCATCTCTGGTCACATTCCTCACCCACATTCTCCACTCCAGACTACCTGAAGCTCTCAGAACTTACCGAACCTGCTTATGACACCTGAGTTTGCTCACCGTGGAATGACCTCTCTCTTACATAGTTTGTCTGGCAAACAATTTCTAGTCCTCTGAGCCTATATGGGAGCATCAGCTCCCTCTCCAAGTGTTTCTGGCCTTTGGAAGTTGAATTAGATCCCTTTGTGCATACCACCTGTGCATCGCTATGAAAGCCCTCATTACCCTGCAACATAATTAACAGTGATTCTTGTCTGTCTCCCAAATTGAGAGCGTGTTCCTTGAGCATAAGACCTTGTTCATTTCTGTAACTTTAATGCCAACCACAGGGTCTGGCACATGATAGGAACTCAAGGTCTAACTTTTAGAGGACTAAAGTAACAAATGAATGAATGTTCTATCAAAAATTTCCTGAAGCTGGGGCTTCCCTGGTGGCGCAGTGGTTGAGAGTCCACCTGCCAATGCAGGTGACGCGGGTTCGTGCCCCGGTCCGGGAGGATCTCACATGCCACGGAGCGCCTGGGCCCGTGAGCCATGGCCGCTGATCCTGCGCATCCAGAGCCTGCGCTCTGCAAGGGGAGAGGCCACAACAGTGAGAGTCCCGCTTACGGGAAAAAAAAAAAATCATTACACTTAAGATAGCGAATGAACCAGAATTTGCAGGGCATTTGGATCGAAGTTTGGTGTCTGATTAGTTTTTTAGGAGATACCTTGTGCTCATCCAAAAGAATATACGGTATTGTAAATGCTTTGAAAACCAAAAAGGTCTGTTCTCATCTTTCAATCGGCAATATTAATTATTCTTTAAAATCTAGGAACCACGGGCCTCCCTGGTGGCGCAGTGGTTGAGAGTCCGCCTGCCGATGCAGGGGATACGGGTTCGTGCCCCGGTCTGGGAGGATCCCATATGCCGCGGAGCGGCTGGGCCCGTGAGCCATGGCCGCTGGGCCTGCGCATCCGGAGTCTGTGCTCCGCAACGGGAGAGGCCACAACAGTGAGAGGCCCGCATACCGCAAAAAAAAAAATCTAGGAACCAAAAATATACATTACCTCATGAAAACATAACTCTTAATTTTCAAAGAAAATCTGATAGTGGTTTATGAAAAAAAAAAAACACCTCAAAACTGTTGTAGGACCACAGATAAAGACATCAGACTGAGTCACAAAGCTTTTGGGAATTCATCCCCAGCATTGTGATCTCCATTGGGCAGTGCCATCCTAATGTCCCTGCTACTTACAGGACCTGCTGGGCAAAGAAAGGAAACTCTGAGACACAGTAGATCACTGGGTAAATCATGTCATTTTTCCAATGATTTTTACTTCTTTCTGCTTTGCACTTTCAGCTTCAAATATTATTTCTTTTTTGCATCTTTCCACCAAGTGTAACTCTTGATAGATAAAACGGTTGCCAGCATGTGACTCTGGAGGCCATTAAAAGTCTCTAGAGTACATATACCACGTCTTTCACCTGGACGTGTCAATAGCTCATGTCTATGAAAGACAAGAAGACAAGGAAAAGGGGATGAAAATAAATAAGGCAAGACAGCATATTTCTGACTATGACAATATTCAATATTGGGAAAAGCCAGACTCAGCAATGCCTAACTATTAATAAAGCTACTTGACAATAACGAAATATTTTGAGCAATTCCAAAATTTGGGGCATAAATGGATAGGGACATTTCAAGGGCATACATGAATTAGACAAACCTCTCATGGGAATTTTGCTTGCACACAGCAGACAACATCTTGAGCTATTTGG
Source organism: Mesoplodon bidens (assembly GCF_964165515.1). NCBI lineage: Eukaryota > Metazoa > Chordata > Mammalia > Artiodactyla > Ziphiidae > Mesoplodon > Mesoplodon bidens. Next base: position 51,488,178 of record NC_138162.1, read on the forward strand.
GATAAGACACACAGAGCCAGGTACCTCAAATTCCCTTAGGAAATGGATTATTGAAGACCACAGTACCCATGGAAGAGATTCCAAAACCCTAACTTCTCTTCCTACAATTCAGGTCCCCAAAGGATTGTCAAAGTTGTATTGGGATAAGAAACTTCTGCCATTTTAAAAGGGGCCCTAACAGAGGGAGACATGTTGACATGGTGGGGACATTCTGGGGGAGCAAGCTCCCCAAGGAGATGGAAAGCTCCAGAAAAATTTTGACTAGCAATTCTTTTAGTCCCTAAAACGACGAGAGCAAGGCAGTAGTGAGACAATCCAGACATTTTTCTCCAAAATCAAGTCTGAGGGTTGCATAGCAGAGTTAAAGGATTACTTACCAATTGTTCCAGCCCTGCCTGAATCTGTGTCAACTCTGGTAACGGGTTCGTTTTTCCATCCTTCCTTGCCAACAAGATACCTATTCTGTTTGTAGGCTCAGTAGAAATCTTCCTAGAAGTGGGGTTGCCTGTACTTCATACGGAACTTTATTGACTCCTGTATGAAGCAATTTAACTGAAATTGCCAACTTCGTGGGGAGAACAATGGTCCTTCAGTCACAATGGTTCCCAAATACACTCTTGCTGACATACCTCCAGATGGACACATTGTAGACTGAGATATATACTAGATCAGGCCTGAAAATCCTTGATTTGTAGCCCCGAATCTTTAGGGCCAAAACTCTGTTTTGAGTAGTTAACATGCATGTGTTTCCGGTTTGCAAGGACATTGATGTTACAACTCTTTCACGTCACCACCCTGACCAGCAACCAACTTGTCCTGAAGTGACCGTATCACTTCAAGGCCTGTTCAGGGAGCCGTGGGAAGCCAATGCCTCTCATTCGATAGATGTTCCGTACTGTCAAAGGAAGCCTGTGGCCCCACGCTCCCAGTTTTTCCTCACTCTTGCAAATTATAGGCATATTAATCCCACCTCAGGCGACCCATTATCACACAAACATCATTCTTCAAAGCCTTCTTCCTTCCCCTCCTTTAAGGTATCTCAGGAAAATGTCAACATCTTTCTCTTTTTTTGTTTGTTTTGATATTCTTGTCTCCTTTTCTTCTATTTTTTAGCTTAAAAAATGCTTAATCACAAATGTTGAGTCAATAGATTTATATGCTGATAATCCATTATGCCTTTTCGTAGATAAACTCGTCAATGAATACACGACATTACCACCTCCTGAAACAGTCAGCAATGAAGAAGAAGGTAAAGAACCTATTGAAAAAACTATTCACAGTATTAAAGTTACAACACTGTAGTCAGACCTGGAGCATATCATTATATGACTTAAAAATTTTACTTTCATTAATCTGAGTATTTCGTAAAGTAATAACATGCTTAAAGAATTTCTACTACTACAATTTAAAGCCACTCTAAAATCTTTTAAATGGTAAAAAAAAAATCTAAGACTCAATTTTCAGATTTACTTGACAAGTGATAGGAAGTGAGCTCTTTTTAAAATACAACTTTATTTTAGTAAAATATATTATATTTATATTTATATTAAATATATATTTATCTAAAATATCATGTGTGTATAAATATATATTTATATAAATATATTTAATACATTTTAATATAATTTTAAAATAATGATATAACAATCACATGCTTGAGAAATAAACTTGCCTCTGCTTAGAGTCAATTGTTGGTGTTTCCTAAGATTATCAGTGGGGGAACGTACAGAGTGAGAGTTTACAAAATCAAAATTATCCTTTTACTTTTTCTGACAAGAGTATTGTTCCTTATAAAATACTTGTGAAAACATAACAACCCAGGATGGCTCTCCTCGAAGGTCTTGAAAGAGGAGTGGTCTAATTGAAGACAGTGGACTGTCATTACATGAAACCCTATGTTCTCCAGTTCATGCAATCCAAGTATGCTTCTCATATGATTACTCTAATATTATTCACTTTCTTGATATATTTAAATATAGAAATCTGATCATCCTGGTTGGCCCCTTCTTAAATACCTTCAGTAATTTTCTACTAGGTTTGGGGTCATAGTCTAAGTTCTTAACCAGGCATTCAAGTCTGAAATGATCTGACCATTGAAGAACTTGCCAGTCTGATCTCTGGTCACATTCCTCACCCACATTCTCCACTCCAGACTACCTGAAGCTCTCAGAACTTACCGAACCTGCTTATGACACCTGAGTTTGCTCACCGTGGAATGACCTCTCTCTTACATAGTTTGTCTGGCAAACAATTTCTAGTCCTCTGAGCCTATATGGGAGCATCAGCTCCCTCTCCAAGTGTTTCTGGCCTTTGGAAGTTGAATTAGATCCCTCTGTGCATACCACCTGTGCATCGCTATGAAAGCCCTCATTACCCTGCAACATAATTAACAGTGATTCTTGTCTGTCTCCCAAATTGAGAGCGTGTTCCTTGAGCATAAGACCTTGTTCATTTCTGTAACTTTAATGCCAGCCGCAGGGTCTGGCACATGATAGGAACTCAAGGTCTAACTTTTAGATGACTAAAGTAACAAATGAATGAATGTTCTATGAAAAATTTCCTGAAGCCGGGGCTTCCCTGGTGGCGCAGTGGTTGAGAGTCCGCCTGCCAATGCAGGCGACGCGGGTTCGTGCCCCAGTCCGGGAGGATCTCACATGCCACGGAGCGCCTGGGCCCGTGAGCCATGGCCGCTGATCCTGCGCATCCAGAACCTGCGCTCTGCAAGGGGAGAGGCCACAACAGTGAGAGTCCCGCTTACCGGAAAAAAAAAAAAAATCATTACAGTTAAGATAGCGAATGAACCAGAATTTGCAGGGCATTTGGATCGACGTTTGGTGTCTGATTAGTTTTTTAGGAGATACCTTGTGCTCATCCAAAAGAATATACGGTATTGTAAATGCTTTGAAAACCAAAAAGGTCTGTTCTCATCTTTCAATCGGCAATATTAATTGTTCTTTAAAATCTAGGAACCAAAAATATACATTACCTCATGAAAACATAACTCTTAATTTTCAAAGAAAATCTGATAGTGGTTTATGAAAAAAAAAAAACACCTCAAAACTGTTGTAGGACCACAGATAAAGACATCAGACTGAGTCACAAAGCTTTTGGGAATTCATCCCCAGCATTGTGATCTCCATTGGGCAGTGCCATCCTAATGTCCCTGCTACTTACAGGACCTGCTGGGCAAAGAAAGGAAACTCTGAGACACAGTAGATCACTGGGTAAATCATGTCATTTTTCCAATGATTTTTACTTCTTTCTGCTTTGCACTTTCAGCTTCAAATATTATTTCTTTTTTGCATCTTTCCACCAAGTGTAACTCTTGATAGATAAAACGGTTGCCAGCATGTGACTCTGGAGGCCATTAAAAGTCTCTAGAGTACATATACCACGTCTTTCACCTGGACGTGTCAATAGCTCATGTCTATGAAAGACAAGAAGACAAGGAAAAGGGGATGAAAATAAATAAGGCAAGACAGCATATTTCTGACTATGACAATATTCAATATTGGGAAAAGCCAGACTCAGCAATGCCTAACTATTAATAAAGCTACTTGACAATAACGAAATATTTTGAGCAATTCCAAAATTTGGGGCATAAATGGATAGGGACATTTCAAGGGCATACATGAATTAGACAAACCTCTCATGGGAATTTTGCTTGCACACAGCAGACAACATCTTGAGCTATTTGGGATAAGACACACAGAGCCAGGTACCTCAAATTCCCTTAGGAAATGGATTATTGAAGACCACAGTACCCATGGAAGAGATTCCAAAACCCTAACTTCTCTTCCTACAATTCAGGTCCCCAAAGGATTGTCAAAGTTGTATTGGGATAAGAAACTTCTGCCATTTTAAAAGGGGCCCTAACAGAGGGAGACATGTTGACATGGTGGGGACATTCTGGGGGAGCAAGCTCCCCAAGGAGATGGAAAGCTCCAGAAAAATTTTGACTAGCAATTCTTTTAGTCCCTAAAACGACGAGAGCAAGGCAGTAGTGAGACAATCCAGACATTTTTCTCCAAAATCAAGTCTGAGGGTTGCATAGCAGAGTTAAAGGATTACTTACCAATTGTTCCAGCCCTGCCTGGATCTGTGTCAACTCTGGTAACGGGTTCGTTTTTCCATCCTTCCTTGCCAACAAGATACCTATTCTGTTTGTAGGCTCAGTAGAAATCTTCCTAGAAGTGGGGTTGCCTGTACTTCATACGGAACTTTATTGACTCCTGTATGAAGCAATTTAACTGAAATTGCCAACTTCGTGGGGAGAACAATGGTCCTTCAGTCACAATGGTTCCCAAATACACTCTTGCTGACATACCTCCAGATGGACACATTGTAGACTGAGATATATACTAGATCAGGCCTGAAAATCCTTGATTTGTAGCCCCGAATCTTTAGGGCCAAAACTCTGTTTTGAGTAGTTAACATGCATGTGTTTCCAGTTTGCAAGGACATTGATGTTACAACTCTTTCACGTCACCACCCTGACCAGCAACCAACTTGTCCTGAAGTGACCGTATCACTTCAAGGCCTGTTCAGGGAGCCGTGGGAAGCCAATGCCTCTCATTCGATAGATGTTCCGTACTGTCAAAGGAAGCCTGTGGCCCCACGCTCCCAGTTTTTCCTCACTCTTGCAAATTATAGGCATATTAATCCCACCTCAGGCGACCCATTATCACACAAACATCATTCTTCAAAGCCTTCTTCCTTCCCCTCCTTTAAGGTATCTCAGGAAAATGTCAACATCTTTCTCTTTTTTTGTTTGTTTTGATATTCTTGTCTCCTTTTCTTCTATTTTTTAGCTTAAAAAATGCTTAATCACAAATGTTGAGTCAATAGATTTATATGCTGATAATCCATTATGCCTTTTCGTAGATAAACTCGTCAATAAATACACGACATTACCACCTCCTGAAACAGTCAGCAATGAAGAAGAAGGTAAAGAACCTATTGAAAAAACTATTCACAGTATTAAAGTTACAACACTGTAGTCAGACCTGGAGCATATCATTATATGACTTAAAAATTTTACTTTCATTAATCTGAGTATTTCGTAAAGTAATAACATGCTTAAAGAATTTCTACTACTACAATTTAAAGCCACTCTAAAATCTTTTAAATGGTAAAAAAAAAATCTAAGACTCAATTTTCAGATTTACTTGACAAGTGATAGGAAGTGAGCTCTTTTTAAAATACAACTTTATTTTAGTAAAATATATTATATTTATATTTATATTAAATATATATTTATCTAAAATATCATGTGTGTATAAATATATATTTATATAAATATATTTAATACATTTTAATATAATTTTAAAATAATGATATAACAATCACATGCTTGAGAAATAAACTTGCCTCTGCTTAGAGTCAATTGTTGGTGTTTCCTAAGATTATCAGTGGGGGAACGTACAGAGTGAGAGTTTACAAAATCAAAATTATCCTTTTACTTTTTCTGACAAGAGTATTGTTCCTTATAAAATACTTGTGAAAACATAACAACCCAGGATGGCTCTCCTCGAAGGTCTTGAAAGAGGAGTGGTCTAATTGAAGACAGTGGACTGTCATTACATGAAACCCTATGTTCTCCAGTTCATGCAATCCAAGTATGCTTCTCATATGATTACTCTAATATTATTCACTTTCTTGATATATTTATATATAGAAATCTGATCATCCTGGTTGGCCCCTTCTTAAATACCTTCAGTAATTTTCTACTAGGTTTGGGGTCATAGTCTAAGTTCTTAACCAGGCATTCAAGTCTGAAATGATCTGACCATTGAAGAACTTGCCAGTCTGATCTCTGGTCACATTCCTCACCCACATTCTCCACTCCAGACTACCTGAAGCTCTCAGAACTTACCGAACCTGCTTATGACACCTGAGTTTGCTCACCGTGGAATGACCTCTCTCTTACATAGTTTGTCTGGCAAACAATTTCTAGTCCTCTGAGCCTATATGGGAGCATCAGCTCCCTCTCAAAGTGTTTCTGGCCTTTGGAAGTTGAATTAGATCCCTCTGTGCACACCACCTGTGCATCGCTATGAAAGCCCTGATTACCCTGCAACATAATTAACAGTGATTCTTGTCTGTCTCCCAAATTGAGAGCTTGTTCCTTGAGCATAAGACCTTGTTCATTTCTGTAACTTTAATGCCAGCCGCAGTGTCTGGCACATGATAGGAACTCAAGGTCTAACTTTTAGATGACTAAAGTAACAAATGAATGAATGTTCTATGAAAAATTTCCTGAAGCCGGGGCTTCCCTGGTGGCGCAGTGGTTGAGAGTCCGCCTGCCAATGCAGGCGACGCGGGTTCGTGCCCCAGTCCGGGAGGATCTCACATGCCACGGAGCGCCTGGGCCCGTGAGCCATGGCCGCTGATCCTGCGCATCCAGAACCTGCGCTCTGCAAGGGGAGAGGCCACAACAGTGAGAGTCCCGCTTACCGGAAAAAAAAGAAAAATCATTACAGTTAAGATAGCGAATGAACCAGAATTTGCAGGGCATTTGGATCGAAGTTTGGTGTCTGATTAGTTTTTTAGGAGATACCTTGTGCTCATCCAAAAGAATATACGGTATTGTAAATGCTTTGAAAACCAAAAAGGTCTGTTCTCATCTTTCAATCGGCAATATTAATTGTTCTTTAAAATCTAGGAACCCAAAATATACATTACCTCATGAAAACATAACTCTTAATTTTCAAAGAAAATCTGATAGTGGTTTATGAAAAAAAAAAAACACCTCAAAACTGTTGTAGGACCAAAGATAAAGACATCAGACTGAGTCACAAAGCTTTTGGGAATTCATCCCCAGCATTGTGATCTCCATTGGGCAGTGCCATCCTAATGTCCCTGCTACTTACAGGACCTGCTGGGCAAAGAAAGGAAACTCTGAGACACAGTAGATCACTGGGTAAATCATGTCATTTTTCCAATGATTTTTACTTCTTTCTGCTTTGCACTTTCAGCTTCAAATATTATTTCTTTTTTGCATCTTTCCACCAAGTGTAACTCTTGATAGATAAAACGGTTGCCAGCATGTGACTCTGGAGGCCATTAAAAGTCTCTAGAGTACATATACCACGTCTTTCACCTGGACGTGTCAATAGCTCATGTCTATGAAAGACAAGAAGACAAGGAAAAGGGGATGAAAATAAATAAGGCAAGACAGCATATTTCTGACTATGACAATATTCAATATTGGGAAAAGCCGGACTCAGCAATGCCTAACTATTAATAAAGCTACTTGACAATAACGAAATATTTTGAGCAATTCCAAAATTTGGGGCATAAATGGTTAGGGACATTTCAAGGGCATACATGAATTAGACAAACCTCTCATGGGAATTTTGCTTGCACACAGCAGACAACATCTTGAGCTATTTGGGATAAGACACACAGAGCCAGGTACCTCAAATTCCCTTAGGAAATGGATTATTGAAGACCACAGTACCCATGGAAGAGATTCCAAAACCCTAACTTCTCTTCCTACAATTCAGGTCCCCAAAGGATTGTCAAAGTTGTATTGGGATAAGAAACTTCTGCCATTTTAAAAGGGGCCCTAACAGAGGGAGACATGTTGACATGGCGGGGACATTCTGGGGGAGCAAGCTCCCCAAGGAGATGGAAAGCTCCAGAAAAATTTAGACTAGCAATTCTTTTAGTCCCTAAAATGACGAGAGCAAGGCAGTAGTGAGACAATCCAGACATTTTTCTCCAAAATCAAGTCTGAGGGTTGCATAGCAGAGTTAAAGGATTACTTACCAATTGTTCCAGCCCTGCCTGAATCTGTGTCAACTCTGGTAACGGGTTCGTTTTTCCATCCTTCCTTGCCAACAAGATACCTATTCTGTTTGTAGGCTCAGTAGAAATCTTCCTAGAAGTGGGGTTGCCTGTACTTCATACGGAACTTTATTGACTCCTGTATGAAGCAATTTAACTGAAATTGCCAACTTCGTGGGGAGAACAATGGTCCTTCAGTCACAATGGTTCCCAAATACACTCTTGCTGACATACCTCCAGATGGACACATTGTAGACTGAGATATATACTAAATCAGGCCTGAAAATCCTTGATTTGTAGCCCCAAATCTTTAGGGCCAAAACTCTGTTTTGAGTAGTTAACATGCATGTGTTTCCAGTTTGCAAGGACATTGATGTTACAACTCTTTCACGTCACCACCCTGACCAGCAACCAACTTGTCCTGAAGTGACCGTATCACTTCAAGGCCTGTTCAGGGAGCCGTGGGAAGCCAATGCCTCTCATTCGATAGATGTTCCGTACTGTCAAAGGAAGCCTGTGGCCCCACGCTCCCAGTTTTTCCTCACTCTTGCAAATTATAGGCATATTAATCCCACCTCAGGCGACCCATTATCACACAAACATCATTCTTCAAAGCCTTCTTCCTTCCCCTCCTTTAAGGTATCTCAGGAAAATGTCAACATCTTTCTCTTTTTTTGTTTGTTTTGATATTCTTGTCTCCTTTTCTTCTATTTTTTAGCTTAAAAAATGCTTAATCACAAATACTGAGTCAATATATTTATATGCTGATAATCCATTATGCCTTTTCGTAGATAAACTCGTCAATGAAAACACGACATTACCACCTCCTGAAACAGTCAGCAATGAAGAAGAAGGTAAAGAACCTATTGAAAAAACTATTCACACTATTAAAGTTACAACACTGTAGTCAGACCTGGAGCATATCATTATATGACTTAAAAATTTTACTTTCATTAATCTGAGTATTTCGTAAAGTAATAACATGCTTAAAGAGTTTGTACTACTACAATTTAAAGCTACTCTAAAATCTTTTAAATGGTAAAAAAAAAATCTAAGACTCAATTTTCAGATTTACTTGACAAGTGATAGGAAGTGAGCTCTTTTTAAAATACAACTTTATTTTAGTAAAATGTATTACATTTATATTTATATTAAATATATATTTATCTAAAATATCATGTGTGTATAAATATATATTTATATAAATATATTTAATACATTTTAATATAATTTTAAAATAATGATATAACAATCACATGCTTGAGAAATAAACTTGCCTCTGCTTAGAGTCAATTGCTGGTGTTTCCTAAGATTATCAGTGGGGGAAAGTTCAGAGTGAGAGTTTACAAAATCAAAATTATCCTTTTACTTTTTCTGACAAGAGTATTGTTCCTTATAAAATACTTGTGAAAACATAACAACCCAGGATGGCTCTCCTCGAAGGTCTTGAAAGAGGAGTGGTCTAATTGAAGACAGTGGACTGTCATTACATGAAACCCTATGTTCTCCAGTTCATGCAATCCAAGTATGTTTCTCATATGATTACTCTAATATTATTCACTTTCTTGATATATTTAAATATAGAAATCTGATCATCCTGGTTGGCCCCTTCTTAAATACCTTCAGTAATTTTCTACTAGGTTTGGGGTCATAGTCTAAGTTCTTAACCAGGCATTCAAGTCTGAAATGATCTGACCATTGAAGAACTTGCCAGTCTCATCTCTGGTCACATTCCTCACCCACATTCTCCACTCCAGACTACCTGAAGCTCTCAGAACTTACCGAACCTGCTTATGACACCTGAGTTTGCTCACCGTGGAATGACCTCTCTCTTACATAGTTTGTCTGGCAAACAATTTCTAGTCCTCTGAGCCTATATGGGAGCATCAGCTCCCTCTCAAAGTGTTTCTGGCCTTTGGAAGTTGAATTAGATCCCTCTGTGCATACCACCTGTGCATCGCTATGAAAGCCCTGATTACCCTGCAACATAATTAACAGTGATTCTTGTCTGTCTCGCAAATTGAGAGCTTGTTCCTTGAGCATAAGACCTTGTTCATTTCTGTAACTTTAATGCCAACCACAGGGTCTGGCACATGATAGGAACTCAAGGTCTAACTTTTAGATGACTAAAGTAACAAATGAATGAATGTTCTATGAAAAATTTCCTGAAGCCGGAGCTTCCCTGGTGGCGCAGTGGTTGAGAGTCCGCCTGCCAATGCAGGTGACGCCCGTTCGTGCCCCAGTCCGGGAGGATCTCACATGCCACGGAGCGCCTGGGCCCGTGAGCCATGGCCGCTGATCCTGCGCATCCAGAGCCTGCGCTCTGCAACGGGAGAGGCCACAACAGTGAGAGGCCCGCTTACCGGAAAAAAAAAAAAATCATTACAGTTAAGATAGCCCATGAACCAGAATTTGCAGGGCATCTGGATCGAAGTTTGGTGTCTGATTAGTTTTTTAGGAGATACCTTGTGCTCATCCAAAAGAATATACGGTATTGTAAATGCTTTGAAAACCAAAAAGGTCTGTTCTCATCTTTCAATCGGCAATATTAATTGTTCTTTAAAATCTAGGAACCCAAAATATACATTACCTCATGAAAACATAACTCTTAATTTTCAAAGAAAATCTGATAGTGGTTTATGAAAAAAAAAAAACACCTCAAAACTGTTGTAGGACCAAAGATAAAGACATCAGACTGAGTCACAAAGCTTTTGGGAATTCATCCCCAGCATTGTGATCTCCATTGGGCAGTGCCATCCTAATGTCCCTGCTACCTACAGGACCTGCTGGGCAAAGAAAGGAAACTCTGAGACACAGTAGATCACTGGGTAAATCATGTCATTTTTCCAATGATTTTTACTTCTTTCTGCTTTGCACTTTCAGCTTCAAATATTATTTCTTTTTTGCATCTTTCCACCAAGTGTAACTATTGATAGATAAAACGGTTGCCAGCATGTGACTCTGGAGGCCATTAAAAGTCTCTAGAGTACATATACCACGTCTTTCACCTGGACGTGTCAATAGCTCATGTCTATGAAAGACAAGAAGACAAGGAAAAGGGGATGAAAATAAATAAGGCAAGACAGCATATTTCTGACTATGACAATATTCAATATTGGGAAAAGCCGGACTCAGCAATGCCTAACTATTAATAAAGCTACTTGACAATAACGAAATATTTTGAGCAATTCCAAAATTTGGGGCATAAATGGTTAGGGACATTTCAAGGGCATACATGAATTAGACAAACCTCTCATGGGAATTTTGCTTGCACACAGCAGACAACATCTTGAGCTATTTGGGATAAGACACACAGAGCCAGGTACCTCAAATTCCCTTAGGAAATGGATTATTGAAGACCACAGTACCCATGGAAGAGATTCCAAAACCCTAACTTCTCTTCCTACAATTCAGGTCCCCAAAGGATTGTCAAAGTTGTATTGGGATAAGAAACTTCTGCCATTTTAAAAGGGGCCCTAACAGAGGGAGACATGTTGACATGGCGGGGACATTCTGGGGGAGCAAGCTCCCCAAGGAGATGGAAAGCTCCAGAAAAATTTAGACTAACAATTCTTTTAGTCCCTAAAACGACGAGAGCAAGGCAGTAGTGAGACAATCCAGACATTTTTCTCCAAAATCAAGTCTGAGGGTTGCATAGCAGAGTTAAAGGATTACTTACCAATTGTTCCAGCCCTGCCTGAATCTGTGTCAACTCTGGTAACGGGTTCGTTTTTCCATCCTTCCTTGCCAACAAGATACCTATTCTGTTTGTAGGCTCAGTAGAAATCTTCCTAGAAGTGGGGTTGCCTGTACTTCATACGGAACTTTATTGACTCCTGTATGAAGCAATTTAACTGAAATTGCCAACTTCGTGGGGAGAACAATGGTCCTTCAGTCACAATGGTTCCCAAATACACTCTTGCTGACATACCTCCAGATGGACACATTGTAGACTGAGATATATACTAGATCAGGCCTGAAAATCCTTGATTTGTAGCCCCAAATCTTTAGGGCCAAAACTCTGTTTTGAGTAGTTAACATGCATGTGTTTCCAGTTTGCAAGGACATTGATGTTACAACTCTTTCACGTCACCACCCTGACCAGCAACCAACTTGTCCTGAAGTGACCGTATCACTTCAAGGCCTGTTCAGGGAGCCGTGGGAAGCCAATGCCTCTCATTCGATAGATGTTCCGTACTGTCAAAGGAAGCCTGTGGCCCCACGCTCCCAGTTTTTCCTCACTCTTGCAAATTATAGGCATATTAATCCCACCTCAGGCGACCCATTATCACACAAACATCATTCTTCAAAGCCTTCTTCCTTCCCCTCCTTTAAGGTATCTCAGGAAAATGTCAACATCTTTCTCTTTTTTTGTTTGTTTTGATATTCTTGTCTCCTTTTCTTCTATTTTTTAGCTTAAAAAATGCTTAATCACAAATGCTGAGTCAATATATTTATATGCTGATAATCCATTATGCCTTTTCGTAGATAAACTCGTCAATGAAAACACGACATTACCACCTCCTGAAACAGTCAGCAATGAAAAAGAAGGTAAAGAACCTATTGAAAAAACTATTCACACTATTAAAGTTACAACACTGTAGTCAGACCTGGAGCATATCATTATATGACTTAAAAATTTTACTTTCATTAATCTGAGTATTTCGTAAAGTAATAACATGCTTAAAGAATTTCTACTACTACAATTTAAAGCCACTCTAAAATCTTTTAAATGGTAAAAAAAAAATCTAAGACTCAATTTTCAGATTTACTTGACAAGTGATAGGAAGTGAGCTCTTTTTAAAATACAACTTTATTTTAGTAAAATATATTACATTTATATTTATATTAAATATATATTTATCTAAAATATCATGTGTGTATAAATATATATTTATATAAATATATTTAATACATTTTAATATAATTTTAAAATAATGATATAACAATCACATGCTTGAGAAATAAACTTGCCTCTGCTTAGAGTCAATTGCTGGTGTTTCCTAAGATTATCAGTGGGGGAAAGTTCAGAGTGAGAGTTTACAAAATCAAAATTATCCTTTTACTTTTTCTGACAAGAGTATTGTTCCTTATAAAATACTTGTGAAAACATAACAACCCAGGATGGCTCTCCTCGAAGGTCTTGAAAGAGGAGTGGTCTAATTGAAGACAGTGGACTGTCATTACATGAAACCCTATGTTCTCCAGTTCATGCAATCCAAGTATGTTTCTCATATGATTACTCTAATATTATTCACTTTCTTGATATATTTAAATATAGAAATCTGATCATCCTGGTTGGCCCCTTCTTAAATACCTTCAGTAATTTTCTACTAGGTTTGGGGTCATAGTCTAAGTTCTTAACCAGGCATTCAAGTCTGAAATGATCTGACCATTGAAGAACTTGCCAGTCTCATCTCTGGTCACATTCCTCACCCACATTCTCCACTCCAGACTACCTGAAGCTCTCAGAACTTACCGAACCTGCTTATGACACCTGAGTTTGCTCACCGTGGAATGACCTCTCTCTTACATAGTTTGTCTGGCAAACAATTTCTAGTCCTCTGAGCCTATATGGGAGCATCAGCTCCCTCTCAAAGTGTTTCTGGCCTTTGGAAGTTGAATTAGATCCCTCTGTGCATACCACCTGTGCATCGCTATGAAAGCCCTGATTACCCTGCAACATAATTAACAGTGATTCTTGTCTGTCTCCCAAATTGAGAGCTTGTTCCTTGAGCATAAGACCTTGTTCATTTCTGTAACTTTAATGCCAACCGCAGGGTCTGGCACATGATAGGAACTCAAGGTCTAACTTTTAGATGACTAAAGTAACAAATGAATGAATGTTCTATCAAAAATTTCCTGAAGCCGGGGCTTCCGTGGTGGCGCAGTGGTTGAGAGTCCACCTGCCAATGCAGGTGACGCGGGTTCGTGCCCCGGTCCGGGAGGATCTCACATGCCACGGAGCGCCTGGGCCCGTGAGCCATGGCCGCTGATCCTGCGCATCCAGAGCCTGCGCTCTGCAAGGGGAGAGGCCACAACAGTGAGAGTCCCGCTTACCGGAAAAAAAAAAAAAATCATTACACTAAAGATAGCGAATGAACCAGAATTTGCAGGGCATCTGGATCGAAGTTTGGTGTCTGATTAGTTTTTTAGGAGATACCTTGTGCTCATCCAAAAGAGTATACAGTATTGTAAATGCTTTGAAAACCAAAAAGGTCTGTTCTCATCTTTCAATCGGCAATATTAATTGTTCTTTAAAATCTAGGAACCCAAAATATACATTACCTCATGAAAACATAACTCTTAATTTTCAAAGAAAATCTGATAGTGGTTTATGAAAAAAAAAAAACACCTCAAAACTGTTGTAGGACCAAAGATAAAGACATCAGACTGAGTCACAAAGCTTTTGGGAATTCATCCCCAGCATTGTGATCTCCATTGGGCAGTGCCATCCTAATGTCCCTGCTACTTACAGGACCTGCTGGGCAAAGAAAGGAAACTCTGAGACACAGTAGATCACTGGGTAAATCATGTCATTTTTCCAATGATTTTTACTTCTTTCTGCTTTGCACTTTCAGCTTCAAATATTATTTCTTTTTTGCATCTTTCCACCAAGTGTAACTCTTGATAGATAAAACGGTTGCCAGCATGTGACTCTGGAGGCCATTAAAAGTCTCTAGAGTACATATACCACGTCTTTCACCTGGACGTGTCAATAGCTCATGTCTATGAAAGACAAGAAGACAAGGAAAAGGGGATGAAAATAAATAAGGCAAGACAGCATATTTCTGACTATGACAATATTCAATATTGGGAAAAGCCGGACTCAGCAATGCCTAACTATTAATAAAGCTACTTGACAATAACGAAATATTTTGAGCAATTCCAAAATTTGGGGCATAAATGGTTAGGGACATTTCAAGGGCATACATGAATTAGACAAACCTCTCATGGGAATTTTGCTTGCACACAGCAGACAACATCTTGAGCTATTTGGGATAAGACACACAGAGCCAGGTACCTCAAATTCCCTTAGGAAATGGATTATTGAAGACCACAGTACCCATGGAAGAGATTCCAAAACCCTAACTTCTCTTCCTACAATTCAGGTCCCCAAAGGATTGTCAAAGTTGTATTGGGATAAGAAACTTCTGCCATTTTAAAAGGGGCCCTAACAGAGGGAGACATGTTGACATGGCGGGGACATTCTGGGGGAGCAAGCTCCCCAAGGAGATGGAAAGCTCCAGAAAAATTTAGACTAACAATTCTTTTAGTCCCTAAAACGATGAGAGCAAGGCAGTAGTGAGACAATCCAGACATTTTTCTCCAAAATCAAGTCTGAGGGTTGCATAGCAGAGTTAAAGGATTACTTACCAATTGTTCCAGCCCTGCCTGAATCTGTGTCAACTCTGGTAACGGGTTCGTTCTTCCATCCTTCCTTGCCAACAAGATACCTATTCTGTTTGTAGGCTCAGTAGAAATCTTCCTAGAAGTGGGGTTGCCTGTACTTCATACGGAACTTTATTGACTCCTGTATGAAGCAATTTAACTGAAATTGCCAACTTCGTGGGGAGAACAATGGTCCTTCAGTCACAATGGTTCCCAAATACACTCTTGCTGACATACCTCCAGATGGACACATTGTAGACTGAGATATATACTAGATCAGGCCTGAAAATCCTTGATTTGTAGCCCCAAATCTTTAGGGCCAAAACTCTGTTTTGAGTAGTTAACATGCATGTGTTTCCAGTTTGCAAGGACATTGATGTTACAACTCTTTCACGTCACCACCCTGACCAGCAACCAACTTGTCCTGAAGTGACATTATCACTTCAAGGCCTGTTCAGGGAGCCGTGGGAAGCCAATGCCTCTCATTCGATAGATGTTCCGTACTGTCAAAGGAAGCCTGTGGCCCCACGCTCCCAGTTTTTCCTCACTCTTGCAAATTATAGGCATATTAATCCCACCTCAGGCGACCCATTATCACACAAACATCATTCTTCAAAGCCTTCTTCTTTCCCCTCCTTTAAGGTATCTCAGGAAAATGTCAACATCTTTCTCTTTTTTTGTTTGTTTGTTTGTTTTGATATTCTTGTCTCCTTTTCTTCTACTTTTTTAGCTTAGAAAATGCTTAATCACAAATGTTGAGTCAATATATTTATATGCTGATAATCCATTATACCTTTTCGTAGATAAACTCGTCAATGAAAACACGACATTACCACCTCCTGAAACAGTCAGCAATGAAGCAGAAGGTAAAGAACCTATTGAAAAAACTATTCACAGTATTAAAGTGACAACACTGTAGTCAGACCTGGAGCATATCATTATATGACTTAAAAATTTTACTTTCATTAATCTGAGTATTTCGTAAAGTAATAGCATGCTTAAAGAATTTGTACTACTACAATTTAAAGCCACTCTAAAATCTTTTAAATGGTAAAAAAAAAAATCTAAGACTCAATTTTCAGATTTACTTGACAAGTGATAGGAAGTGAGCTCTTTTTAAAATACAACTTTATTTTAGTAAAATGTATTACATTTATATTTATATTAAATATATATTTATCTAAAATATCATGTGTGTATAAATATATATTTATATAAATATATTTAATACATTTTAATATAATTTTAAAATAATGATATAACAATCACATGCTTGAGAAATAAACTTGCCTCTGCTTAGAGTCAATTGTTGGTGTTTCCTAAGATTATCAGTGGGGGAAAGTTCAGAGTGAGAGTTTACAAAATCAAAATTATCCTTTTACTTTTTCTGACAAGAGTATTGTTCCTTATAAAATACTTGTGAAAACATAACAACCCAGGATGGCTCTCCTCGAAGGTCTTGAAAGAGGAGTGGTCTAATTGAAGACAGTGGACTGTCATTACATGAAACCCTCTGTTCTCCAGTTCATGCAATCCAAGTATGCTTCTCATATGATTACTCTAATATTATTCACTTTCTTGATATATTTAAATATAGAAATCTGATCATCCTGGTTGGCCCCTTCTTAAATACCTTCAGTAATTTTCTACTAGGTTTGGGGTCATAGTCTAAGTTCTTAACCAGGCATTCAAGTCTGAAATGATCTGACCATTGAAGAGCTTGCCAGTCTCATCTCTGGTCACATTCCTCACCCGCATTCTCCACTACAGACTACCTGAAGCTCTCAGAACTTACCGAACCTGCTTATGACACCTGAGTTTGCTCACCGTGGAATGACCTCTCTCTTACATAGTTTGTCTGGCAAACAATTTCTAGTCCTCTGAGCCTATATGGGAGCATCAACTCCCTCTCCAAGTGTTTCTGGCCTTTGGAAGTTGAATTAGATCCCTCTGTGCATACCACCTGTGCATCGCTATGAAAGCCCTCATTACCCTGCAACATAATTAACAGTGATTCTTGTCTGTCTCCCAAATTGAGAGCGTGTTCCTTGAGCATAAGACCTTGTTCATTTCTGTAACTTTAATGCCAACCACAGGGTCTGGCACATGATAGGAACTCAAGGTCTAACTTTTAGATGACTAAAGTAACAAATGAATGAATGTTCTATGAAAAATTTCCTGAAGCCGGGGCTTCCCTGGTGGCGCAGTGGTTGAGAGTCCGCCTGCCAATTCAGGTGACGCGGGTTCGTGCCCCAGTCCGGGAGGATCTCACATGCCACGGAGCACCTGGGCCCGTGAGCCATGGCCGCTGATCCTGCGCATCCAGAGCCTGCGCTCTGCAACGGGAGAGGCCACAACAGTGAGAGGCCCGCTTACCGGAAAAAAAAAAAATCATTACAGTTAAGATAGCCCATGAACCAGAATTTGCAGGGCATCTGGATCGAAGTTTGGTGTCTGATTAGTTTTTTAGGAGATACCTTGTGCTCATCCAAAAGAATATACGGTATTGTAAATGCTTTGAAAACCAAAAAGGTCTGTTCTCATCTTTCAATCGGCAATATTAATTGTTCTTTAAAATCTAGGAACCAAAAATATACATTACCTCATGAAAACATATCTCTTAATTTTCAAAGAAAATCTGATAGTGGTTTATGAAAAAAAAAAAACACCTCAAAACTGTTGTAGGACCAAAGATAAAGACATCAGACTGAGTCACAAAGCTTTTGGGAATTCATCCCCAGCATTGTGATCTCCATTGGGCAGTGCCATCCTAATGTCCCTGCTACTTACAGGACCTGCTGGGCAAAGAAAGGAAACTCTGAGACACAGTAGATCACTGGGTAAATCATGTCATTTTTCCAATGATTTTTACTTCTTTCTGCTTTGCACTTTCAGCTTCAAATATTATTTCTTTTTTGCATCTTTCCACCAAGTGTAACTATTGATAGATAAAACGGTTGCCAGCATGTGACTCTGGAGGCCATTAAAAGTCTCTGGAGTACATATACCACGTCTTTCACCTGGACGTGTCAGTAGCTCATGTCTATGAAAGACAAGAAGACAAGGAAAAGGGGATGAAAATAAATAAGGCAAGACAGCATATTTCTGACTATGACAATATTCAATATTGGGAAAAGCCAGACTCAGCAATGCCTAACTATTAATAAAGCTACTTGACAATAACGAAATATTTTGAGCAATTCCAAAATTTGGGGCATAAATGGATAGGGACATTTCAAGGGCATACATGAATTAGACAAACCTCTCATGGGAATTTTGCTTGCACACAGCAGACAACATCTTGAGCTATTTGGGATAAGACACACAGAGCCAGGTACCTCAAATTCCCTTAGGAAATGGATTATTGAAGACCACAGTACCGATGGAAGAGATTCCAAAACCCTAACTTCTCTTCCTACAATTCAGGTCCCCAAAGGATTGTCAAAGTTGTATTGGGATAAGAAACTTCTGCCATTTTAAAAGGGGCCCTAACAGAGGGAGACATGTTGACATGGCGGGGACATTCTGGGGGAGCAAGCTCCCCAAGGAGATGGAAAGCTCCAGAAAAATTTAGACTAACAATTCTTTTAGTCCCTAAAACGACGAGAGCAAGGCAGTAGTGAGACAATCCAGACATTTTTCTCCAAAATCAAGTCTGAGGGTTGCATAGCAGAGTTAAAGGATTACTTACCAATTGTTCCAGCCCTGCCTGAATCTGTGTCAACTCTGGTAACGGGTTCGTTTTTCCATCCTTCCTTGCCAACAAGATACCTATTCTGTTTGTAGGCTCAGTAGAAATCTTCCTAGAAGTGGGGTTGCCTGTACTTCATACGGAACTTTATTGACTCCTGTATGAAGCAATTTAACTGAAATTGCCAACTTCGTGGGGAGAACAATGGTCCTTCAGTCACAATGGTTCCCAAATACACTCTTGCTGACATACCTCCAGATGGACACATTGTAGACTGAGATATATACTAGATCAGGCCTGAAAATCCTTGATTTGTAGCCCCAAATCTTTAGGGCCAAAACTCTGTTTTGAGTAGTTAACATGCATGTGTTTCCAGTTTGCAAGGACATTGATGTTACAACTCTTTCACGTCACCACCCTGACCAGCAACCAACTTGTCCTGAAGTGACCGTATCACTTCAAGGCCTGTTCAGGGAGCCGTGGGAAGCCAATGCCTCTCATTCGATAGATGTTCCGTACTGTCAAAGGAAGCCTGTGGCCCCACGCTCCCAGTTTTTCCTCACTCTTGCAAATTATAGGCATATTAATCCCACCTCAGGCGACCCATTATCACACAAACATCATTCTTCAAAGCCTTCTTCTTTCCCCTCCTTTAAGGTATCTCAGGAAAATGTCAACATCTTTCTCTTTTTTTGTTTGTTTGTTTGTTTTGATATTCTTGTCTCCTTTTCTTCTACTTTTTTAGCTTAGAAAATGCTTAATCACAAATGTTGAGTCAATATATTTATATGCTGATAATCCATTATACCTTTTCGTAGATAAACTCGTCAATGAAAACACGACATTACCACCTCCTGAAACAGTCAGCAATGAAGAAGAAGGTAAAGAACCTATTGAAAAAACTATTCACAGTATTAAAGTGACAACACTGTAGTCAGACCTGGAGCATATCATTATATGACTTAAAAATTTTACTTTCATTAATCTGAGTATTTTGTAAAGTAATAACATGCTTAAAGAATTTGT
The DNA here is from genome assembly GCF_964165515.1 of Mesoplodon bidens. NCBI lineage: Eukaryota > Metazoa > Chordata > Mammalia > Artiodactyla > Ziphiidae > Mesoplodon > Mesoplodon bidens. The sequence goes on from NC_138162.1 coordinate 51,508,078, forward strand.
ACTACTACAATTTAAAGCCACTCTAAAATCTTTTAAATGGTAAAAAAAAAAATCTAAGACTCAATTTTCAGATTTACTTGACAAGTGATAGGAAGTGAGCTCTTTTTAAAATACAACTTTATTTTAGTAAAATGTATTACATTTATATTTATATTAAATATATATTTATCTAAAATATCATGTGTGTATAAATATATATTTATATAAATATATTTAATACATTTTAATATAATTTTAAAATAATGATATAACAATCACATGCTTGAGAAATAAACTTGCCTCTGCTTAGAGTCAATTGCTGGTGTTTCCTAAGATTATCAGTGGGGGAAAGTTCAGAGTGAGAGTTTACAAAATCAAAATTATCCTTTTACTTTTTCTGACAAGAGTATTGTTCCTTATAAAATACTTGTGAAAACATAACAACCCAGGATGGCTCTCCTCGAAGGTCTTGAAAGAGGAGTGGTCTAATTGAAGACAGTGGACTGTCATTACATGAAACCCTATGTTCTCCAGTTCATGCAATCCAAGTATGCTTCTCATATGATTACTCTAATATTATTCACTTTCTTGATATATTTAAATATAGAAATCTGATCATCCTGGTTGGCCCCTTCTTAAATACCTTCAGTAATTTTCTACTAGGTTTGGGGTCATAGTCTAAGTTCTTAACCAGGCATTCAAGTCTGAAATGTTCTGACCATTGAAGAACTTGCCAGTCTCATCTCTGGTCACATTCCTCACCCGCATTCTCCACTCCAGACTACCTGAAGCTCTCAGAACTTACCGAACCTGCTTATGACACCTGAGTTTGCTCACCGTGGAATGACCTCTCTCTTACATAGTTTGTCTGGCAAACAATTTCTAGTCCTCTGAGCCTATATGGGAGCATCAGCTCCCTCTCCAAGTGTTTCTGGCCTTTGGAAGTTGAATTAGATCCCTCTGTGCATACCACCTGTGCATCGCTATGAAAGCCCTCATTACCCTGCAACATAATTAACAGTGATTCTTGTCTGTCTCCCAAATTGAGAGCGTGTTCCTTGAGCATAAGACCTTGTTCATTTCTGTAACTTTAATGCCAACCACAGGGTCTGGCACATGATAGGAACTCAAGGTCTAACTTTTAGATGACTAAAGTAACAAATGAATGAATGTTCTATGAAAAATTTCCTGAAGCCGGGGCTTCCCTGGTGGCGCAGTGGTTGAGAGTCCGCCTGCCAATGCAGGCGACGCGGGTTCGTGCCCCAGTCCGGGAGGATCTCACATGCCACGGAGCGCCTGGGCCCGTGAGCCATGGCCGCTGAGCCTGCGCATCCAGAGCCTGCGCTCTGCAAGGGGAGAGGCCACAACAGTGAGAGGCCCGCGTACCGCACCAAAAAAAACCAAATTTACTGACGCCAAATTACCTTATGTTGTTATCATGTTCTATTTTGTTTTCTAAACAGAACCAATCCAGAGTCCACGTGAGACTGCATTTTGGAAAATGTTAGCTGAAGGTACGCTCATAGTAGTTGGGTTGCTGGGAAAATGTTTTGGTTTTCTAAAGTCTTCTGTAAGAAAGCCAAGATCAGTGTAAATTGTTCTAATACTGAGAATTAATAAGTCAACATTTTGCTGCCATCATCACATGTAATAGCAAATGTAAAACAAACCCAGAAAGCTGATCAGTGTCACACATTTTCTGATTCTCTCCCCAAAACTGTTATTTTCCTACAAGTGTTGCAATCTAGTCATTTAATTTATGATTAAAAATGTTAAATAAGGCTCTTGCTCAGTATAATCCCTCTTTGTATTTGGAGCAGTATGCACATGGAGAGGCGTGAATGAATGCAAATTATATATCAAAATCTATGCATGCATAAAAGTAATATATAATCATAAATGTACAGTCATGCATGTATAAATGTAACATGCATAGCATTTGTATGTATGCATGTATAAATGTAACATGCATATCATCTATGTATGCAGACATGTATAAATATAATTCATGTATCACACACATACAAGCATGTGTTATAAATGTGAAATACATACCATATTCAATGGATCCTAACTTGCAGATTCTGTATTTGTGAATTTACCTGTATCTAAAATTTATCTGGAACCCTCCACTTGCAGAACTTTCACAGTCATTTGTGGACACACACAGAGTAGCAAAAAAAATTTAATTGCTTGATGGTCTTGTTCCTAGCTGAGGTATAACAAAGGACTCCTTTTTTCAGCTCTCATGCTTTAAACAAGTTCCTTTTTTTGTGGTCTACTTAGTGCTAGATGTTTCGCCCTTTTGAGCTTTCTGTTGGCAATTTTGCTATTTTAAATGCCCCCCAAGTATAGTAGTACAATGCTGTTTAATGTTCCTAAACACAAGAAGGCTGTGGTGTACCTCAGGAGAAAAATGTGTGTATTATATAAGCTTCATGTAGGTGTGAGTTATAATGCTGTTGATTGTGAGCTCAGTGTTGATGAATCAGCAGTATATACTAAATAAAGTGTCTCTAAACAGAAACACACACATAAAACAAGGTTAGATATTCATTGGTTGATGAAAATGTAGTGACCAGAGGCTCATAGGAACCTAAGCCTGTATTTCCCTTAGGAACAATGATGGTTCAGTATTCATTGATTCAGTGCTCACATAGCTTAACTGCCATGACTACCATGAACAATGAGAATAAGCTGTATACACACACAAAAGTAAGTGAATTTTGTTTACCATAACACCAATTTATTGTTTAAACAGCTATACAGGCAGACACCAATGAGGACAACCAACGAGATGAAGCTTTTCTGCCAATTCCAAGTAAGAACAAAATACTTCAATTAAAGGGATACATAAATACTTTCACACATTGTAGTGTCTACATGGTGATACTGTTTTCCTCAGTAAGGTATAGAATATGTAAGAAGGTAGCATGGTGGCTGACATCATACCAGAGAGGACATTTACAGTTGTAGGAAAGTTATGTTTCCTAAACAGTGTTCTTCAGTGACCACATTACAGATGACTATTTCCATCTCCCTGTTTTGTAACTTATATTCCTGAAACAGTAAACCAAATGAAGGAGTAGTCAAGTGAACAATATTTAGGATGCAGTTGTCTTAAATTGACAGACATTTTTAGAGCGGTTTTAAGCTTATAGAAAAATTGAGTAGAAAGTACAGAGTTCTCATATATTCCCCCTGCTCAGTTTCCCCTGGTATTAATATCTTCCATTCGTGTGGTGCATTTTTTTAACAATTTATGAGCCAATATTGATACATTGCTATTAACTAAACTTCATAGTTTACATTAGGGTCCACCCTTTGTGTTGTACAATTCTACGGGATTTTGACAAATGCATAATGTCTTGTGTCCACCATTACAATCATACCGAGTAGCTTCATTGACCTAAAAATCCCCTACAACCTACTTAGCCATCCCTCCCTTGCCCAACCCTTGGCAACTACTGATCTTTTCACTGTCTCTATAGTTTTGCCTTTTCCAGAAGGTCAAATCATTGGAAATATACAGTATGTATCCTTTTCAGATTGGCTTCTTTTGCTTAGTAGTATGCATTTAAGATTAAATATAGAAATCTGATGATCGTGGTTGGCCCCTTCTTAAATACCTTCAGTAATTTTCTACTAGGTTTGGGGTCATAGTCTAAGTTCTTAACCAGGCATTCAAGTCTGAAATGATCTGACCATTGAAGAACTTGCCAGTCTCATCTCTGGTCACATTCCTCACCCACATTCTCCACTCCAGACTACCTGAAGCTCTCAGAACTTACCGAACCTGCTTATGACACCTGAGTTTGCTCACCGTGGAATGACCTCTCTCCTACATAGTTTGTCTGGCAAACAATTTCTAGTCCTCTGAGCCTATATGGGAGCATCAGCTCCCTCTCAAAGTGTTTCTGGCCTTTGGAAGTTGAATTAGATCCCTCTGTGCATACCACCTGTGCATCGCTATGAAAGCCCTCATTACCCTGCAACATAATTAACAGTGATTCTTGTCTGTCTCCCAAATTGAGAGCGTGTTCCTTGAGCATAAGACCTTGTTCATTTCTGTAACTTTAATGCCAACCACAGGGTCTGGCACATGATAGGAACTCAAGGTCTAACTTTTAGATGACTAAAGTAACAAATGAATGAATGTTCTATCAAAAATTTCCTGAAGCCGGGGCTTCCCTGGTGGCGCAGTGGTTGAGAGTCCGCCTGCCAATGCAGGTGACGCGGGTTCGTGCCCCAGTCCGGGAGGATCTCACATGCTACGGAGCGCCTGGGCCCGTGAGCCATGGCCGCTGATCCTGCGCATCCAGAGCCTGCGCTCTGCAACGGGAGAGGCCACAACAGTGAGAGGCCCGCTTACCGGAAAAAAAAAAAAAATCATTACACTTAAGATAGCGAATGAACCAGAATTTGCAGGGCATTTGGATCGACGTTTGGTGTCTGATTAGTTTTTTAGGAGATACCTTGTGCTCATCCAAAAGAATATACGGTATTGTAAATTCTTTGAAAACCAAAAAGGTCTGTTCTCATCTTTCAATCGGCAATATTAATTGTTCTTTAAAATCTAGGAACCAAAAATATACATTACCTCATGAAAACATAACTCTTAATTTTCAAAGAAAATCTGATAGTGGTTTATGAAAAAAAAAAACACCTCAAAACTGTTGTAGGACCAAAGATAAAGACATCAGACTGAGTCACAAAGCTTTTGGGAATTCATCCCCAGCATTGTGATCTCCATTGGGCAGTGCCATCCTAATGTCCCTGCTACTTACAGGACCTGCTGGGCAAAGAAAGGAAACTCTGAGACACAGTAGATCACTGGGTAAATCATGTCATTTTTCCAATGATTTTTACTTCTTTCTGCTTTGCACTTTCAGCTTCAAATATTATTTCTTTTTTGCATCTTTCCACCAAGTGTAACTATTGATAGATAAAACGGTTGCCAGCATGTGACTCTGGAGGCCATTAAAAGTCTCTAGAGTACATATACCACGTCTTTCACCTGGACGTGTCAATAGCTCATGTCTATGAAAGACAAGAAGACAAGGAAAAGGGGATGAAAATAAATAAGGCAAGACAGCATATTTCTGACTATGACAATATTCAATATTGGGAAAAGCCAGACTCAGCAATGCCTAACTATTAATGAAGCTACTTGACAATAACGAAATATTTTGAGCAATTCCAAAATTTGGGGCATAAATGGATAGGGACATTTCAAGGGCATACATGAATTAGACAAACCTCTCATGGGAATTTTGCTTGCACACAGCAGACAACATCTTGAGCTATTTGGGATAAGACACACAGAGCCAGGTACCTCAAATTCCCTTAGGAAATGGATTATTGAAGACCACAGTACCCATGGAAGAGATTCCAAAACCCTAACTTCTCTTCCTACAATTCAGGTCCCCAAAGGATTGTCAAAGTTGTATTGGGATAAGAAACTTCTGCCATTTTAAAAGGGGCCCTAACAGAGGGAGACATGTTGACATGGCGGGGACATTCTGGGGGAGCAAGCTCCCCAAGGAGATGGAAAGCTCCAGAAAAATTTTGACTAGCAATTCTTTTAGTCCCTAAAATGACGAGAGCAAGGCAGTAGTGAGACAATCCAGACATTTTTCTCCAAAATCAAGTCTGAGGGTTGCATAGCAGAGTTAAAGGATTACTTACCAATTGTTCCAGCCCTGCCTGAATCTGTGTCAACTCTGGTAACGGGTTCGTTTTTCCATCCTTCCTTGCCAACAAGATACCTATTCTGTTTGTAGGCTCAGTAGAAATCTTCCTAGAAGTGGGGTTGCCTGTACTTCATACGGAACTTTATTGACTCCTGTATGAAGCAATTTAACTGAAATTGCCAACTTCGTGGGGAGAACAATGGTCCTTCAGTCACAATGGTTCCCAAATACACTCTTGCTGACATACCTCCAGATGGACACATTGTAGACTGAGATATATACTAGATCAGGCCTGAAAATCCTTGATTTGTAGCCCCAAATCTTTAGGGCCAAAACTCTGTTTTGAGTAGTTAACATGCATGTGTTTCCAGTTTGCAAGGACATTGATGTTACAACTCTTTCACGTCACCACCCTGACCAGCAACCAACTTGTCCTGAAGTGACCGTATCACTTCAAGGCCTGTTCAGGGAGCCGTGGGAAGCCAATGCCTCTCATTCGATAGATGTTCCGTACTGTCAAAGGAAGCCTGTGGCCCCACGCTCCCAGTTTTTCCTCACTCTTGCAAATTATAGGCATATTAATCCCACCTCAGGCGACCCATTTTCACACAAACATTCTTCAAAGCCTTCTTCTTTCCCGTCCTTTAAGGTATCTCAGGAAAATGTCAACATCTTTCTCTTTTTTTGTTTGTTTGTTTTGATATTCTTGTCTCCTTTTCTTCTATTTTTTAGCTTAAAAAATGCTTAATCACAAATGTTGAGTCAATATATTTATATGCTGATAATCCATTATGCCTTTTCGTAGATAAACTCGTCAATGAAAACACGACATTACCACCTCCTGAAACAGTCAGCAATGAAGAAGAAGGTAAAGAACCTATTGAAAAAACTATTCACAGTATTAAAGTTACAACACTGTAGTCAGACCTGGAGCATATCATTATATGACTTAAAAATTTTACTTTCATTAATCTGAGTATTTCGTAAAGTAATAACATGCTTAAAGAATTTGTACTACTACAATTTAAAGCCACTCTAAAATCTTTTAAATGGTAAAAAAAAAATCTAAGACTCAATTTTCAGATTTACTTGACAAGTGATAGGAAGTGAGCTCTTTTTAAAATACAACTTTATTTTAGTAAAATGTATTACATTTATATTTATATTAAATATATATTTATCTAAAATATCATGTGTGTATAAATATATATTTATATAAATATATTTAATACATTTTAATATAATTTTAAAATAATGATATAACAATCACATGCTTGAGAAATAAACTTGCCTCTGCTTAGAGTCAATTGCTGGTGTTTCCTAAGATTATCAGTGGGGGAAAGTTCAGAGTGAGAGTTTACAAAATCAAAATTATCCTTTTACTTTTTCTGACAAGAGTATTGTTCCTTATAAAATACTTGTGAAAACATAACAACCCAGGATGGCTCTCCTCGAAGGTCTTGAAAGAGGAGTGGTCTAATTGAAGACAGTGGACTGTCATTACATGAAACCCTATGTTCTCCAGTTCATGCAATCCAAGTATGTTTCTCATATGATTACTCTAATATTATTCACTTTCTTGATATATTTAAATATAGAAATCTGATCATCCTGGTTGGCCCCTTCTTAAATACCTTCAGTAATTTTCTACTAGGTTTGGGGTCATAGTCTAAGTTCTTAACCAGGCATTCAAGTCTGAAATGATCTGACCATTGAAGAACTTGCCAGTCTCATCTCTGGTCACATTCCTCACCCGCATTCTCCACTCCAGACTACCTGAAGCTCTCAGAACTTACCGAACCTGCTTATGACACCTGAGTTTGCTCACCGTGGAATGACCTCTCTCTTACATAGTTTGTCTGGCAAACAATTTCTAGTCCTCTGAGCCTATATGGGAGCATCAGCTCCCTCTCCAAGTGTTTCTGGCCTTTGGAAGTTGAATTAGATCCCTCTGTGCATACCACCTGTGCATCGCTATGAAAGCCCTCATTACCCTGCAACATAATTAACAGTGATTCTTGTCTGTCTCCCAAATTGAGAGCGTGTTCCTTGAGCATAAGACCTTGTTCATTTCTGTAACTTTAATGCCAACCACAGGGTCTGGCACATGATAGGAACTCAAGGTCTAACTTTTAGATGACTAAAGTAACAAATGAATGAATGTTCTATGAAAAATTTCCTGAAGCCGGGGCTTCCCTGGTGGCGCAGTGGTTGAGAGTCCGCCTGCCAATGCAGGCGATGCGGGTTCGTGCCCCAGTCCGGGAGGATCTCACATGCCACGGAGCGCCTGGGCCCGTGAGCCATGGCCGCTGAGCCTGCGCATCCAGAGCCTGCGCTCTGCAAGGGGAGAGGCCACAACAGTGAGAGGCCCGCGTACCGCACCAAAAAAAACCAAATTTACTGACGCCAAATTACCTTATGTTGTTATCATGTTCTATTTTGTTTTCTAAACAGAACCAATCCAGAGTCCACGTGAGACTGCATTTTGGAAAATGTTAGCTGAAGGTACGCTCATAGTAGTTGGGTTGCTGGGAAAATGTTTTGGTTTTCTAAAGTCTTCTGTAAGAAAGCCAAGATCAGTGTAAATTGTTCTAATACTGAGAATTAATAAGTCAACATTTTGCTGCCATCATCACATGTAATAGCAAATGTAAAACAAACCCAGAAAGCTGATCAGTGTCACACATTTTCTGATTCTCTCCCCAAAACTGTTATTTTCCTACAAGTGTTGCAATCTAGTCATTTAATTTATGATTAAAAATGTTAAATAAGGCTCTTGCTCAGTATAATCCCTCTTTGTATTTGGAGCAGTATGCACATGGAGAGGCGTGAATGAATGCAAATTATATATCAAAATATATGCATGCATAAAAGTAATATATAATCATAAATGTACAGTCATGCATGTATAAATGTAACATGCATAGCATTTGTATGTATGCATGTATAAATGTAACATGCATATCATCTATGTATGCAGACATGTATAAATATAATTCATGTATCACACACATACAAGCATGTGTTATAAATGTGAAATACATACCATATTCAATGGATCCTAACTTGCAGATTCTGTATTTGTGAATTTACCTGTATCTAAAATTTATCTGGAACCCTCCACTTGCAGAACTTTCACAGTCATTTGTGGACACACACAGAGTAGCAAAAAAAATTTAATTGCTTGATGGTCTTGTTCCTAGCTGAGGTATAACAAAGGACTCCTTTTTTCAGCTCTCATGCTTTAAACAAGTTCCTTTTTTTGTGGTCTACTTAGTGCTAGATGTTTCGCCCTTTTGTGCTTTCTGTTGGCAATTTTGCTATTTTAAATGCCCCCCAAGTATAGTAGTACAATGCTGTTTAATGTTCCTAAACACAAGAAGGCTGTGGTGTACCTCAGGAGAAAAATGTGTGTATTATATAAGCTTCATGTAGGTGTGAGTTATAATGCTGTTGATTGTGAGCTCAGTGTTGATGAATCAGCAGTATATACTAAATAAAGTGTCTCTAAACAGAAACACACACATAAAACAAGGTTAGATATTCATTGGTTGATGAAAATGTAGTGACCAGAGGCTCATAGGAACCTAAGCCTGTATTTCCCTTAGGAACAATGATGGTTCAGTATTCATTGATTCAGTGCTCACATAGCTTAACTGCCATGACTACCATGAACAATGAGAATAAGCTGTATACACACACAAAAGTAAGTGAATTTTGTTTACCATAACACCAATTTATTGTTTAAACAGCTATACAGGCAGACACCAATGAGGACAACCAACGAGATGAAGCTTTTCAGCCAATTCCAAGTAAGAACAAAATACTTCAATTAAAGGGATACATAAATACTTTCACACATTGTAGTGTCTACATGGTGATACTGTTTTCCTCAGTAAGGTATAGAATATGTAAGAAGGTAGCATGGTGGCTGACATCATACCAGAGAGGACATTTACAGTTGTAGGAAAGTTATGTTTCCTAAACAGTGTTCTTCAGTGACCACATTACAGATGACTATTTCCATCTCCCTGTTTTGTAACTTATATTCCTGAAACAGTAAACCAAATGAAGGAGTAGGCAAGTGAACAATATTTAGGATGCAGTTGTCTTAAATTGACAGACATTTTTAGAGCGGTTTTAAGCTTATAGAAAAATTGAGTAGAAAGTACAGAGTTCTCATATATTCCCCCTGCTCAGTTTCCCCTGGTATTAATATCTTCCATTCGTGTGGTGCATTTTTTTAACAATTTATGAGCCAATATTGATACATTGCTATTAACTAAACTTCATAGTTTACATTAGGGTCCACCCTTTGTGTTGTACAATTCTACGGGATTTTGACAAATGCATAATGTCTTGTGTCCACCATTACAATCATACCGAGTAGCTTCATTGACCTAAAAATCCCCTACAACCTACTTAGCCATCCCTCCCTTGCCCAACCCTTGGCAACTACTGATCTTTTCACTGTCTCTATAGTTTTGCCTTTTCCAGAAGGTCAAATCATTGGAAATATACAGTATGTATCCTTTTCAGATTGGCTTCTTTTGCTTAGTAGTATGCATTTAAGATTAAATATAGAAATCTGATGATCGTGGTTGGCCCCTTCTTAAATACCTTCAGTAATTTTCTACTAGGTTTGGGGTCATAGTCTAAGTTCTTAACCAGGCATTCAAGTCTGAAATGATCTGACCATTGAAGAACTTGCCAGTCTCATCTCTGGTCACATTCCTCACCCACATTCTCCACTCCAGACTACCTGAAGCTCTCAGAACTTACCGAACCTGCTTATGACACCTGAGTTTGCTCACCGTGGAATGACCTCTCTCCTACATAGTTTGTCTGGCAAACAATTTCTAGTCCTCTGAGCCTATATGGGAGCATCAGCTCCCTCTCAAAGTGTTTCTGGCCTTTGGAAGTTGAATTAGATCCCTCTGTGCATACCACCTGTGCATCGCTATGAAAGCCCTCATTACCCTGCAACATAATTAACAGTGATTCTTGTCTGTCTCCCAAATTGAGAGCGTGTTCCTTGAGCATAAGACCTTGTTCATTTCTGTAACTTTAATGCCAACCACAGGGTCTGGCACATGATAGGAACTCAAGGTCTAACTTTTAGATGACTAAAGTAACAAATGAATGAATGTTCTATCAAAAATTTCCTGAAGCCGGGGCTTCCCTGGTGGCGCAGTGGTTGAGAGTCCGCCTGCCAATGCAGGTGACGCGGGTTCGTGCCCCAGTCCGGGAGGATCTCTCATGCTACGGAGCGCCTGGGCCCGTGAGCCATGGCCACTGATCCTGCGCATCCAGAGCCTGCGCTCTGCAACGGGAGAGGCCACAACAGTGAGAGGCCCGCTTACCGGAAAAAAAAAAAAAATCATTACACTTAAGATAGCGAATGAACCAGAATTTGCAGGGCATTTGGATCGACGTTTGGTGTCTGATTAGTTTTTTAGGAGATACCTTGTGCTCATCCAAAAGAATATACGGTATTGTAAATGCTTTGAAAACCAAAAAGGTCTGTTCTCATCTTTCAATCGGCAATATTAATTGTTCTTTAAAATCTAGGAACCAAAAATATACATTACCTCATGAAAACATAACTCTTAATTTTCAAAGAAAATCTGATAGTGGTTTATGAAAAAAAAAAAACACCTCAAAACTGTTGTAGGACCAAAGATAAAGACATCAGACTGAGTCACAAAGCTTTTGGGAATTCATCCCCAGCATTGTGATCTCCATTGGGCAGTGCCATCCTAATGTCCCTGCTACTTACAGGACCTGCTGGGCAAAGAAAGGAAACTCTGAGACACAGTAGATCACTGGGTAAATCATGTCATTTTTCCAATGATTTTTACTTCTTTCTGCTTTGCACTTTCAGCTTCAAATATTATTTCTTTTTTGCATCTTTCCACCAAGTGTAACTATTGATAGATAAAACGGTTGCCAGCATGTGACTCTGGAGGCCATTAAAAGTCTCTAGAGTACATATACCACGTCTTTCACCTGGACGTGTCAATAGCTCATGTCTATGAAAGACAAGAAGACAAGGAAAAGGGGATGAAAATAAATAAGGCAAGACAGCATATTTCTGACTATGACAATATTCAATATTGGGAAAAGCCAGACTCAGCAATGCCTAACTATTAATGAAGCTACTTGACAATAACGAAATATTTTGAGCAATTCCAAAATTTGGGGCATTAATGGATAGGGACATTTCAAGGGCATACATGAATTAGACAAACCTCTCATGGGAATTTTGCTTGCACACAGCAGACAACATCTTGAGCTATTTGGGATAAGACACACAGAGCCAGGTACCTCAAATTCCCTTAGGAAATGGATTATTGAAGACCACAGTACCCATGGAAGAGATTCCAAAACCCTAACTTCTCTTCCTACAATTCAGGTCCCCAAAGGATTGTCAAAGTTGTATTGGGATAAGAAACTTCTGCCATTTTAAAAGGGGCCCTAACAGAGGGAGACATGTTGACATGGCGGGGACATTCTGGGGAAGCAAGCTCCTCAAGGAGATGGAAAGCTCCAGAAAAATTTAGACTAACAATTCTTTTAGTCCCTAAAACGACGAGAGCAAGGCAGTAGTGAGACAATCCAGACATTTTTCTCCAAAATCAAGTCTGAGGGTTGCATAGCAGAGTTAAAGGATTACTTACCAATTGTTCCAGCCCTGCCTGAATCTGTGTCAACTCTGGTAACGGGTTCGTTTTTCCATCCTTCCTTGCCAACAAGATACCTATTCTGTTTGTAGGCTCAGTAGAAATCTTCCTAGAAGTGGGGTTGCCTGTACTTCATACGGAACTTTATTGACTCCTGTATGAAGCAATTTAACTGAAATTGCCAACTTCGTGGGGAGAACAATGGTCCTTCAGTCACAATGGTTCCCAAATACACTCTTGCTGACATACCTCCAGATGGACACATTGTAGACTGAGATATATACTAAATCAGGCCTGAAAATCCTTGATTTGTAGCCCCAAATCTTTAGGGCCAAAACTCTGTTTTGAGTAGTTAACATGCATGTGTTTCCAGTTTGCAAGGACATTGATGTTACAACTCTTTCACGTCACCACCCTGACCAGCAACCAACTTGTCCTGAAGTGACCGTATCACTTCAAGGCCTGTTCAGGGAGCCGTGGGAAGCCAATGCCTCTCATTCGATAGATGTTCCGTACTGTCAAAGGAAGCCTGTGGCCCCACGCTCCCAGTTTTTCCTCACTCTTGCAAATTATAGGCATATTAATCCCACCTCAGGCGACCCATTTTCACACAAACATTCTTCAAAGCCTTCTTCTTTCCCGTCCTTTAAGGTATCTCAGGAAAATGTCAACATCTTTCTCTTTTTTTGTTTGTTTGTTTTGATATTCTTGTCTCCTTTTCTTCTATTTTTTAGCTTAAAAAATGCTTAATCACAAATGTTGAGTCAATATATTTATATGCTGATAATCCATTATGCCTTTTCGTAGATAAACTCGTCAATGAAAACACGACATTACCACCTCCTGAAACAGTCAGCAATGAAGAAGAAGGTAAAGAACCTATTGAAAAAACTATTCACAGTATTAAAGTTACAACACTGTAGTCAGACCTGGAGCATATCATTATATGACTTAAAAATTTTACTTTCATTAATCTGAGTATTTCGTAAAGTAATAACATGCTTAAAGAATTTGTACTACTACAATTTAAAGCCACTCTAAAATCTTTTAAATGGTAAAAAAAAAATCTAAGACTCAATTTTCAGATTTACTTGACAAGTGATAGGAAGTGAGCTCTTTTTAAAATACAACTTTATTTTAGTAAAATGTATTACATTTATATTTATATTAAATATATATTTATCTAAAATATCATGTGTGTATAAATATATATTTATATAAATATATTTAATACATTTTAATATAATTTTAAAATAATGATATAACAATCACATGCTTGAGAAATAAACTTGCCTCTGCTTAGAGTCAATTGCTGGTGTTTCCTAAGATTATCAGTGGGGGAAAGTTCAGAGTGAGAGTTTACAAAATCAAAATTATCCTTTTACTTTTTCTGACAAGAGTATTGTTCCTTATAAAATACTTGTGAAAACATAACAACCCAGGATGGCTCTCCTCGAAGGTCTTGAAAGAGGAGTGGTCTAATTGAAGACAGTGGACTGTCATTACATGAAACCCTATGTTCTCCAGTTCATGCAATCCAAGTATGTTTCTCATATGATTACTCTAATATTATTCACTTTCTTGATATATTTAAATATAGAAATCTGATCATCCTGGTTGGCCCCTTCTTAAATACCTTCAGTAATTTTCTACTAGGTTTGGGGTCATAGTCTAAGTTCTTAACCAGGCATTCAAGTCTGAAATGATCTGACCATTGAAGAACTTGCCAGTCTCATCTCTGGTCACATTCCTCACCCACATTCTCCACTCCAGACTACCTGAAGCTCTCAGAACTTACCGAACCTGCTTATGACACCTGAGTTTGCTCACCGTGGAATGACCTCTCTCTTACATAGTTTGTCTGGCAAACAATTTCTAGTCCTCTGAGCCTATATGGGAGCATCAGCTCCCTCTCAAAGTGTTTCTGGCCTTTGGAAGTTGAATTAGATCCCTCTGTGCATACCACCTGTGCATCGCTATGAAAGCCCTGATTACCCTGCAACATAATTAACAGTGATTCTTGTCTGTCTCCCAAATTGAGAGCTTGTTCCTTGAGCATAAGACCTTGTTCATTTCTGTAACTTTAATGCCAACCGCAGGGTCTGGCACATGATAGGAACTCAAGGTCTAACTTTTAGATGACTAAAGTAACAAATGAATGAATGTTCTATGAAAAATTTCCTGAAGCCGGGGCTTCCGTGGTGGCGCAGTGGTTGAGAGTCCACCTGCCAATGCAGGTGACGCGGGTTCGTGCCCCGGTCCGGGAGGATCTCACATGCCACGGAGCGCCTGGGCCCGTGAGCCATGGCCGCTGATCCTGCGCATCCAGAGCCTGCGCTCTGCAAGGGAAGAGGCCACAACAGTGAGAGTCCCGCTTACCGGAAAAAAAAAAAAATCATTACACTAAAGATAGCGAATGAACCAGAATTTGCAGGGCATCTGGATCGAAGTTTGGTGTCTGATTAGTTTTTTAGGAGATACCTTGTGCTCATCCAAAAGAATATACGGTATTGTAAATGCTTTGAAAACCAAAAAGGTCTGTTCTCATCTTTCAATCGGCAATATTAATTGTTCTTTAAAATCTAGGAACCCAAAATATACATTACCTCATGAAAACATAACTCTTAATTTTCAAAGAAAATCTGATAGTGGTTTATGAAAAAAAAAAAACACCTCAAAACTGTTGTAGGACCAAAGATAAAGACATCAGACTGAGTCACAAAGCTTTTGGGAATTCATCCCCAGCATTGTGATCTCCATTGGGCAGTGCCATCCTAATGTCCCTGCTACTTACAGGACCTGCTGGGCAAAGAAAGGAAACTCTGAGACACAGTAGATCACTGGGTAAATCATGTCATTTTTCCAATGATTTTTACTTCTTTCTGCTTTGCACTTTCAGCTTCAAATATTATTTCTTTTTTGCATCTTTCCACCAAGTGTAACTCTTGATAGATAAAACGGTTGCCAGCATGTGACTCTGGAGGCCATTAAAAGTCTCTGGAGTACATATACCACGTCTTTCACCTGGACGTGTCAGTAGCTCATGTCTATGAAAGACAAGAAGACAAGGAAAAGGGGATGAAAATAAATAAGGCAAGACAGCATATTTCTGACTATGACAATATTCAATATTGGGAAAAGCCAGACTCAGCAATGCCTAACTATTAATAAAGCTACTTGACAATAACGAAATATTTTGAGCAATTCCAAAATTTGGGGCATAAATGGATAGGGACATTTCAAGGGCATACATGAATTAGACAAACCTCTCATGGGAATTTTGCTTGCACACAGCAGACAACATCTTGAGCTATTTGGGATAAGACACACAGAGCCAGGTACCTCAAATTCCCTTAGGAAATGGATTATTGAAGACCACAGTACCCATGGAAGAGATTCCAAAACCCTAACTTCTCTTCCTACAATTCAGGTCCCCAAAGGATTGTCAAAGTTGTATTGGGATAAGAAACTTCTGCCATTTTAAAAGGGGCCCTAACAGAGGGAGACATGTTGACATGGCGGGGACATTCTGGGGGAGCAAGCTCCCCAAGGAGATGGAAAGCTCCAGAAAAATTTAGACTAACAATTCTTTTTTTTTTTTTTTTTTTTTTTTTTTTTTTTTTTGCGGTACGCGGGCCTCTCACTGTTGTGGCCTCTCCCGTTGCGGGGCACAGGCTCTGGACGCGCAGGCTCAGCGGCCATGGCTCACGGGCCCAGCCGCTCCGCGGCATATGGGATCCTCCCAGACCGGGGCACGAACCCGTATCCCCTGCATCGGCAGGCGGACTCTCAACCACTTCGCCACCAGGGAGGCCCTAGACTAACAATTCTTTTAGTCCCTAAAACGACGAGAGCAAGGCAGTAGTGAGACAATCCAGACATTTTTCTCCAAAATCAAGTCTGAGGGTTGCATAGCAGAGTTAAAGGATTACTTACCAATTGTTCCAGCCCTGCCTGAATCTGTGTCAACTCTGGTAACGGGTTCGTTTTTCCATCCTTCCTTGCCAACAAGATACCTATTCTGTTTGTAGGCTCAGTAGAAATCTTCCTAGAAGTGGGGTTGCCTGTACTTCATACGGAACTTTATTGACTCCTGTATGAAGCAATTTAACTGAAATTGCCAACTTCGTGGGGAGAACAATGGTCCTTCAGTCACAATGGTTCCCAAATACACTCTTGCTGACATACCTCCAGATGGACACATTGTAGACTGAGATATATACTAGATCAGGCCTGAAAATCCTTGATTTGTAGCCCCAAATCTTTAGGGCCAAAACTCTGTTTTGAGTAGTTAACATGCATGTGTTTCCAGTTTGCAAGGACATTGATGTTACAACTCTTTCACGTCACCACCCTGACCAGCAACCAACTTGTCCTGAAGTGACCGTATCACTTCAAGGCCTGTTCAGGGAGCCGTGGGAAGCCAATGCCTCTCATTCGATAGATGTTCCGTACTGTCAAAGGAAGCCTGTGGCCCCACGCTCCCAGTTTTTCCTCACTCTTGCAAATTATAGGCATATTAATCCCACCTCAGGCGACCCATTATCACACAAACATCATTCTTCAAAGCCTTCTTCTTTCCCGTCCTTTAACGTATCTCAGGAAAATGTCAACATCTTTCTCTTTTTTTGTTTGTTTGTTTGTTTTGATATTCTTGTCTCCTTTTCTTCTACTTTTTTAGCTTAGAAAATGCTTAATCACAAATGTTGAGTCAATATATTTATATGCTGATAATCCATTATACCTTTTCGTAGATAAACTCGTCAATGAAAACACGACATTACCACCTCCTGAAACAGTCAGCAATGAAGCAGAAGGTAAAGAACCTATTGAAAAAACTATTCGCAGTATTAAAGTGACAACACTGTAGTCAGACCTGGAGCATATCATTATATGACTTAAAAATTTTACTTTCATTAATCTGAGTATTTCGTAAAGTAATAGCATGCTTAAAGAATTTGTACTACTACAATTTAAAGCCACTCTAAAATCTTTTAAATGGTAAAAAAAAAAATCTAAGACTCAATTTTCAGATTTACTTGACAAGTGATAGGAAGTGAGCTCTTTTTACAATACAACTTTATTTTAGTAAAATGTATTACATTTATATTTATATTAAATATATATTTATCTAAAATATCATGTGTGTATAAATATATATTTATATAAATATATTTAATACATTTTAATATAATTTTAAAATAATGATATAACAATCACATGCTTGAGAAATAAACTTGCCTCTGCTTAGAGTCAATTGTTGGTGTTTCCTAAGATTATCAGTGGGGGAAAGTTCAGAGTGAGAGTTTACAAAATCAAAATTATCCTTTTACTTTTTCTGACAAGAGTATTGTTCCTTATAAAATACTTGTGAAAACATAACAACCCAGGATGGCTCTCCTCGAAGGTCTTGAAAGAGGAGTGGTCTAATTGAAGACAGTGGACTGTCATTACATGAAACCCTATGTTCTGCAGTTCATGCAATCCAAGTATGCTTCTCATATGATTACTCTAATATTATTCACTTTCTTGATATATTTAAATATAGAAATCTGATCATCCTGGTTGGCCCCTTCTTAAATACCTTCAGTAATTTTCTACTAGGTTTGGGGTCATAGTCTAAGTTCTTAACCAGGCATTCAAATCTGAAACGATCTGACCATTGAAGAGCTTTCCAGTCTCATCTCTGGTCACATTCCTCACCCACATTCTCCACTCCAGACTACCTGAAGCTCTCAGAACTTACCGAACCTGCTTATGACACCTGAGTTTGCTCACCGTGGAATGACCTCTCTCTTACATAGTTTGTCTGGCAAACAATTTCTAGTCCTCTGAGCCTATATGGGAGCATCAGCTCCCTCTCAAAGTGTTTCTGGCCTTTGGAAGTTGAATTAGGTCCCTCTGTGCATACCACCTGTGCATCGCTATGAAAGCCCTCATTACCCTGCAACATAATTAACAGTGATTCTTGTCTGTCTCCCAAATTGAGAGCGTGTTCCTTGAGCATAAGACCTTGTTCATTTCTGTAACTTTAATGCCAACCACAGGGTCTGGCACATGATAGGAACTCAAGGTCTAACTTTTAGAGGACTAAAGTAACAAATGAATGAATGTTCTATCAAAAATTTCCTGAAGCTGGGGCTTCCCTGGTGGCGCAGTGGTTGAGAGTCCGCCTGCCAATGCAGGTGACGCGGGTTCGTGCCCCAGTCTGGGAGGATCTCACATGCCACAGAGCGCCTGGGCCCGTGAGCCATGGCCGCTGATCCTGCGCATCCAGAGCCTGCGCTCTGCAACGGGAGAGGCCACAACAGTGAGAGTCCCGCTTACCGGAAAAAAAAAAAAAATCATTACACTTAAGATAGCGAATGAACCAGAATTTGCAGGGCATTTGGATCGAAGTTTGGTGTCTGATTAGTTTTTTAGGAGATACCTTGTGCTCATCCAAAAGAATATACGGTATTGTAAATGCTTTGAAAACCAAAAAGGTCTGTTCTCATCTTTCAATCGGCAATATTAATTGTTCTTTAAAATCTAGGAACCAAAAATATACATTACCTCATGAAAACATAACTCTTAATTTTCAAAGAAAATCTGATAGTGGTTTATGAAAAAAAAAAAAACACCTCAAAACTGTTGTAGGACCACAGATAAAGACATCAGACTGAGTCACAAAGCTTTTGGGAATTCATCCCCAGCATTGTGATCTCCATTGGGCAGTGCCATCCTAATGTCCCTGCTACTTAACAGGACCTGCTGGGCCAAGAAAGGAAACTCTGAGACACAGTAGATCACTGGGTAAATCATGTCATTTTTCCAATGATTTTTACTTCTTTCTGCTTTGCACTTTCAGCTTCAAATATTATTTCTTTTTTGCATCTTTCCACCAAGTGTAACTATTGATAGATAAAACGGTTGCCAGCATGTGACTCTGGAGGCCATTAAAAGTCTCTAGAGTACATATACCACGTCTTTCACCTGGACGTGTCAATAGCTCATGTCTATGAAAGACAAGAAGACAAGGAAAAGGGGATGAAAATAAATAAGGCAAGACAGCATATTTCTGACTATGACAATATTCAATATTGGGAAAAGCCAGACTCAGCAATGCCTAACTATTAATAAAGCTACTTGACAATAATGAAATATTTTGAGCAATTCCAAAATTTGGTGCATAAATGGATAGGGACATTTCAAGGGCATACATGAATTAGACAAACCTCTCATGGGAATTTTGCTTGCACACAGCAGACAACATCTTGAGCTATTTGGGATAAGACACACAGAGCCAGGTACCTCAAATTCCCTTAGGAAATGGATTATTGAAGACCACAGTACCCATGGAAGAGATTCCAAAACCCTAACTTCTCTTCCTACAATTCAGGTCCCCAAAGGATTGTCAAAGTTGTATTGGGATAAGAAACTTCTGCCATTTTAAAAGGGGCCCTAACAGAGGGAGACATGTTGACATGGCGGGGACATTCTGGGGGAGCAAGCTCCCCAAGGAGATGGAAAGCTCCAGAAAAATTTAGACTAACAATTCTTTTAGTCCCTAAAACGACGAGAGCAAGGCAGTAGTGAGACAATCCAGACATTTTTCTCCAAAATCAAGTCTGAGGGTTGCATAGCAGAGTTAAAGGATTACTTACCAATTGTTCCAGCCCTGCCTGAATCTGTGTCAACTCTGGTAACGGGTTCGTTCTTCCATCCTTCCTTGCCAACAAGATACCTATTCTGTTTGTAGGCTCAGTAGAAATCTTCCTAGAAGTGGGGTTGCCTGTACTTCATACGGAACTTTATTGACTCCTGTATGAAGCAATTTAACTGAAATTGCCAACTTCGTGGGGAGAACAATGGTCCTTCAGTCACAATGGTTCCCAAATACACTCTTGCTGACATACCTCCAGATGGACACATTGTAGACTGAGATATATACTAGATCAGGCCTGAAAATCCTTGATTTGTAGCCC
Organism: Mesoplodon bidens; assembly: GCF_964165515.1. Taxonomy (NCBI): domain Eukaryota; kingdom Metazoa; phylum Chordata; class Mammalia; order Artiodactyla; family Ziphiidae; genus Mesoplodon; species Mesoplodon bidens. The sequence goes on from NC_138162.1 coordinate 51,528,400, forward strand.
CAAATCTTTAGGGCCAAAACTCTGTTTTGAGTAGTTAACATGCATGTGTTTCCAGTTTGCAAGGACATTGATGTTACAACTCTTTCACGTCACCACCCTGACCAGCAACCAACTTGTCCTGAAGTGACAGTATCACTTCAAGGCCTGTTCAGGGAGCCGTGGGAAGCCAATGCCTCTCATTCGATAGATGTTCCGTACTGTCAAAGGAAGCCTGTGGCCCCACGCTCCCAGTTTTTCCTCACTCTTGCAAATTATAGGCATATTAATCCCACCTCAGGCGACCCATTATCACACAAACATCATTCTTCAAAGCCTTCTTCCTTCCCCTCCTTTAAGGTATCTCAGGAAAATGTCAACATCTTTCTCTTTTTTTGTTTGTTTTGATATTCTTGCCTCCTTTTCTTCTATTTTTTAGCTTAAAAAATGCTTAATCACAAATGTTGAGTCAATATATTTATATGCTGATAATCCATTATGCCTTTTCGTAGATAAACTCGTCAATGAAAACACGACTTTACCACCTCCTGAAACAGTCAGCAATGAAGAAGAAGGTAAAGAACCTATTGAAAAAACTATTCACAGTATTAAAGTTACAACACTGTAGTCAGACCTGGAGCATATCATTATATGACTTAAAAATTTTACTTTCATTAATCTGAGTATTTCGTAAAGTAATAACATGCTTAAAGAATTTCTACTACTACAATTTAAAGCCACTCTAAAATCTTTTAAATGGTAAAAAAAAAATGTAAGACTCAATTTTCAGATTTACTTGACGAGTGATAGGAAGTGAGCTCTTTTTAAAATACAACTTTATTTTAGTAAAATATATTACATTTATATTTATATTAAATATATATTTATCTAAAATATCATGTGTGTATAAATATATATTTATATAAATATATTTAATACATTTTAATATAATTTTAAAATAATGATATAACTATCACATGCTTGAGAAATAAACTTGCCTCTGCTTAGAGTCAATTGTTGGTGTTTCCTAAGATTATCAGTGGGGGAAAGTACAGAGTGAGAGTTTACAAAATCAAAATTATCCTTTTACTTTTTCTGACAAGAGTATTGTTCCTTATAAAATACTTGTGAAAACATAACAACCCAGGATGGCTCTCCTCGAAGGTCTTGAAAGAGGAGTGGTCTAATTGAAGACAGTGGACTGTCATTACATGAAACCCTATGTTCTCCAGTTCATGCAATCCAAGTATGCTTCTCATATGATTACTCTAATATTATTCACTTTCTTGATATATTTAAATATAGAAATCTGATCATCCTGGTTGGCCCCTTCTTAAATACCTTCAGTAATTTTCTACTAGGTTTGGGGTCATAGTCTAAGTTCTTAACCAGGCATTCAAGTCTGAAATGATCTGACCATTGAAGAACTTGCCAGTCTCATGTCTGGTCACATTCCTCACCCACATTCTCCACTCCAGACTACCTGAAGCTCTCAGAACTTACCGAACCTGCTTATGACACCTGAGTTTACTCACCGTGGAATGACCTCTCTCTTACATAGTTTGTCTGGCAAACAATTTCTAGTCCTCTGAGCCTATATGGGAGCATCAGCTCCCTCTCCAAGTGTTTCTGGCCTTTGGAAGTTGAATTAGATCCCTCTGTGCATACCACCTGTGCATCGCTATGAAAGCCCTCATTACCCTGCAACATAATTAACAGTGATTCTTGTCTGTCTCCCAAATTGAGAGCGTGTTCCTTGAGCATAAGACCTTGTTCATTTCTGTAACTTTAATGCCAACCACAGGGTCTGGCACATGATAGGAACTCAAGGTCTAACTTTTAGATGACTAAAGTAACAAATGAATGAATGTTCTATGAAAAATTTCCTGAAGCCGGGGCTTCCCTGGTGGCGCAGTGGTTGAGAGTCCGCCTGCCAATGCAGGTGACGCGGGTTCGTGCCCCAGTCCGGGAGGATCTCACATGCCACGGAGCGCCTGGGCCCGTGAGCCATGGCCGCTGATCCTGCGCATCCAGAGCCTGCGCTCTGCAACGGGAGAGGCCACAACAGTGAGAGGCCCGCTTACCGGAAAAAAAAAAAAATCATTACAGTTAAGATAGCCCATGAACCAGAATTTGCAGGGCATCTGGATCGAAGTTTGGTGTCTGATTAGTTTTTTAGGAGATACCTTGTGCTCATCCAAAAGAATATACGGTATTGTAAATGCTTTGAAAACCAAAAAGGTCTGTTCTCATCTTTCAATCGGCAATATTAATTGTTCTTTAAAATCTAGGAACCAAAAATATACATTACCTCATGAAAACATAACTCTTAATTTTCAAAGAAAATCTGATAGTGGTTTATGAAAAAAAAAAAAACACCTCAAAACTGTTGTAGGACCACAGATAAAGACATCAGACTGAGTCACAAAGCTTTTGGGAATTCATCCCCAGCATTGTGATCTCCATTGGGCAGTGCCATCCTAATGTCCCTGCTACTTACAGGACCTGCTGGGCCAAGAAAGGAAACTCTGAGACACAGTAGATCACTGGGTAAATCATGTCATTTTTCCAATGATTTTTACTTCTTTCTGCTTTGCACTTTCAGCTTCAAATATTATTTCTTTTTTGCATCTTTCCACCAAGTGTAACTATTGATAGATAAAACGGTTGCCAGCATGTGACTCTGGAGGCCATTAAAAGTCTCTAGAGTACATATACCACGTCTTTCACCTGGACGTGTCAATAGCTCATGTCTATGAAAGACAAGAAGACAAGGAAAAGGGGATGAAAATAAATAAGGCAAGACAGCATATTTCTGACTATGACAATATTCAATATTGGGAAAAGCCAGACTCAGCAATGCCTAACTATTAATAAAGCTACTTGACAATAATGAAATATTTTGAGCAATTCCAAAATTTGGTGCATAAATGGATAGGGACATTTCAAGGGCATACATGAATTAGACAAACCTCTCATGGGAATTTTGCTTGCACACAGCAGACAACATCTTGAGCTATTTGGGATAAGACACACAGAGCCAGGTACCTCAAATTCCCTTAGGAAATGGATTATTGAAGACCACAGTACCCATGGAAGAGATTCCAAAACCCTAACTTCTCTTCCTACAATTCAGGTCCCCAAAGGATTGTCAAAGTTGTATTGGGATAAGAAACTTCTGCCATTTTAAAAGGGGCCCTAACAGAGGGAGACATGTTGACATGGCGGGGACATTCTGGGGGAGCAAGCTCCCCAAGGAGATGGAAAGCTCCAGAAAAATTTAGACTAACAATTCTTTTAGTCCCTAAAACGACGAGAGCAAGGCAGTAGTGAGACAATCCAGACATTTTTCTCCAAAATCAAGTCTGAGGGTTGCATAGCAGAGTTAAAGGATTACTTACCAATTGTTCCAGCCCTGCCTGAATCTGTGTCAACTCTGGTAACGGGTTCGTTCTTCCATCCTTCCTTGCCAACAAGATACCTATTCTGTTTGTAGGCTCAGTAGAAATCTTCCTAGAAGTGGGGTTGCCTGTACTTCATACGGAACTTTATTGACTCCTGTATGAAGCAATTTAACTGAAATTGCCAACTTCGTGGGGAGAACAATGGTCCTTCAGTCACAATGGTTCCCAAATACACTCTTGCTGACATACCTCCAGATGGACACATTGTAGACTGAGATATATACTAAATCAGGCCTGAAAATCCTTGATTTGTAGCCCCAAATCTTTAGGGCCAAAACTCTGTTTTGAGTAGTTAACATGCATGTGTTTCCAGTTTGCAAGGACATTGATGTTACAACTCTTTCACGTCACCACCCTGACCAGCAACCAACTTGTCCTGAAGTGACCGTATCACTTCAAGGCCTGTTCAGGGAGCCGTGGGAAGCCAATGCCTCTCATTCGATAGATGTTCCGTACTGTCAAAGGAAGCCTGTGGCCCCACGCTCCCAGTTTTTCCTCACTCTTGCAAATTATAGGCATATTAATCCCACCTCAGGCGACCCATTATCACACAAACATCATTCATCAAAGCCTTCTTCCTTCCCCTCCTTTAAGGTATCTCAGGAAAATGTCAACATCTTTCTCTTTTTTTGTTTGTTTTGATATTCTTGCCTCCTTTTCTTCTATTTTTTAGCTTAAAAAATGCTTAATCACAAATGTTGAGTCAATATATTTATATGCTGATAATCCATTATGCCTTTTCGTAGATAAACTCGTCAATGAAAACACGACTTTACCACCTCCTGAAACAGTCAGCAATGAAGAAGAAGGTAAAGAACCTATTGAAAAAACTATTCACAGTATTAAAGTTACAACATTGTAGTCAGACCTGGAGCATATCATTATATGACTTAAAAATTTTACTTTCATTAATCTGAGTATTTCGTAAAGTAATAACATGCTTAAAGAATTTCTACTACTACAATTTAAAGCCACTCTAAAATCTTTTAAATGGTAAAAAAAAAATGTAAGACTCAATTTTCAGATTTACTTGACGAGTGATAGGAAGTGAGCTCTTTTTAAAATACAACTTTATTTTAGTAAAATATATTACATTTATATTTCTATTAAATATATATTTATCTAAAATATCATGTGTGTATAAATATATATTTATATAAATATATTTAATACATTTTAATATAATTTTAAACTAATGATATAACAATCACATGCTTGAGAAATAAACTTGCCTCTGCTTAGAGTCAATTGTTGGTGTTTCCTAAGATTATCAGTGGGGGAAAGTACACAGTGAGAGTTTACAAAATCAAAATTATCCTTTTACTTTTTCTGACAAGAGTATTGTTCCTTATAAAATACTTGTGAAAACATAACAACCCAGGATGGCTCTCCTCGAAGGTCTTGAAAGAGGAGTGGTCTAATTGAAGACAGTGGACTGTCATTACATGAAACCCTATGTTCTCCAGTTCATGCAATCCAAGTATGCTTCTCATATGATTACTCTAATATTATTCACTTTCTTGATATATTTAAATATAGAAATCTGATCATCCTGGTTGGCCCCTTCTTAAATACCTTCAGTAATTTTCTACTAGGTTTGGGGTCATAGTCTAAGTTCTTAACCAGGCATTCAAGTCTGAAATGATCTGACCATTGAAGAACTTGCCAGTCTCATGTCTGGTCACATTCCTCACCCACATTCTCCACTCCAGACTACCTGAAGCTCTCAGAACTTACCGAACCTGCTTATGACACCTGAGTTTACTCACCGTGGAATGACCTCTCTCTTACATAGTTTGTCTGGCAAACAATTTCTAGTCCTCTGAGCCTATATGGGAGCATCAGCTCCCTCTCAAAGTGTTTCTGGCCTTTGGAAGTTGAATTAGATCCCTCTGTGCATACCACCTGTGCATCGCTATGAAAGCCCTCATTACCCTGCAACATAATTAACAGTGATTCTTGTCTGTCTCCCAAATTGAGAGCTTGTTCCTTGAGCATAAGACCTTGTTCATTTCTGTAACTTTAATGCCAACCACAGGGTCTGGCACATGATAGGAACTCAAGGTCTAACTTTTAGATGACTAAAGTAACAAATGAATGAATGTTCTATGAAAAATTTCCTGAAGCCGGGGCTTCCCTGGTGGCGCAGTGGTTGAGAGTCCGCCTGCCAATGCAGGTGACGCGGGTTCGTGCCCCAGTCCGGGAGGATCTCACATGCCACGGAGCGCCTGGGCCCGTGAGCCATGGCCGCTGAGGCTGCGCATCCAGAGCCTGCGCTCTGCAACGGGAGAGGCCACAACAGTGAGAGGCCCGCTTACCGGAAAAAAAAAAAAATCATTACAGTTAAGATAGCCCATGAACCAGAATTTGCAGGGCATCTGGATCGAAGTTTGGTGTCTGATTAGTTTTTTAGGAGATACCTTGTGCTCATCCAAAAGAATATACGGTATTGTAAATGCTTTGAAAACCAAAAAGGTCTGTTCTCATCTTTCAATCGGCAATATTAATTGTTCTTTAAAATCTAGGAACCAAAAATATACATTACCTCATGAAAACATAACTCTTAATTTTCAAAGAAAATCTGATAGTGGTTTATGAAAAAAAAAAAAACACCTCAAAACTGTTGTAGGACCACAGATAAAGACATCAGACTGAGTCACAAAGCTTTTGGGAATTCATCCCCAGCATTGTGATCTCCATTGGGCAGTGCCATCCTAATGTCCCTGCTACTTACAGGACCTGCTGGGCAAAGAAAGGAAACTCTGAGACACAGTAGATCACTGGGTAAATCATGTCATTTTTCCAATGATTTTTACTTCTTTCTGCTTTGCACTTTCAGCTTCAAATATTATTTCTTTTTTGCATCTTTCCACCAAGTGTAACTATTGATAGATAAAACGGTTGCCAGCATGTGACTCTGGAGGCCATTAAAAGTCTCTAGAGTACATATACCACGTCTTTCACCTGGACGTGTCAATAGCTCATGTCTATGAAAGACAAGAAGACAAGGAAAAGGGGATGAAAATAAATAAGGCAAGACAGCATATTTCTGACTATGACAATATTCAATATTGGGAAAAGCCAGACTCAGCAATGCCTAACTATTAATAAAGCTACTTGACAATAACGAAATATTTTGAGCAATTCCAAAATTTGGGGCATAAATGGATAGGGACATTTCAAGGGCATACATGAATTAGACAAACCTCTCATGGGAATTTTGCTTGCACACAGCAGACAACATCTTGAGCTATTTGGGATAAGACACACAGAGCCAGGTACCTCAAATTCCCTTAGGAAATGGATTATTGAAGACCACAGTACCCATGGAAGAGATTCCAAAACCCTAACTTCTCTTCCTACAATTCAGGTCCCCAAAGGATTGTCAAAGTTGTATTGGGATAAGAAACTTCTGCCATTTTAAAAGGGGCCCTAACAGAGGGAGACATGTTGACATGGCGGGGACATTCTGGGGGAGCAAGCTCCCCAAGGAGATGGAAAGCTCCAGAAAAATTTAGACTAACAATTCTTTTAGTCCCTAAAACGACGAGAGCAAGGCAGTAGTGAGACAATCCAGACATTTTTCTCCAAAATCAAGTCTGAGGGTTGCATAGCAGAGTTAAAGGATTACTTACCAATTGTTCCAGCCCTGCCTGAATCTGTGTCAACTCTGGTAACGGGTTCGTTCTTCCATCCTTCCTTGCCAACAAGATACCTATTCTGTTTGTAGGCTCAGTAGAAATCTTCCTAGAAGTGGGGTTGCCTGTACTTCATACGGAACTTTATTGACTCCTGTATGAAGCAATTTAACTGAAATTGCCAACTTCGTGGGGAGAACAATGGTCCTTCAGTCACAATGGTTCCCAAATACACTCTTGCTGACATACCTCCAGACGGACACATTGTAGACTGAGATATATACTAGATCAGGCCTGAAAATCCTTGATTTGTAGCCCCAAATCTTTAGGGCCAAAACTCTGTTTTGAGTAGTTAACATGCATGTGTTTCCAGTTTGCAAGGACATTGATGTTACAACTCTTTCACGTCACCACCCTGACCAGCAACCAACTTGTCCTGAAGTGACCGTATCACTTCAAGGCCTGTTCAGGGAGCCGTGGGAAGCCAATGCCTCTCATTCGATAGATGTTCCGTACTGTCAAAGGAAGCCTGTGGCCCCACGCTCCCAGTTTTTCCTCACTCTTGCAAATTATAGGCATATTAATCCCACCTCAGGCGACCCATTATCACACAAACATCATTCTTCAAAGCCTTCTTCTTTCCCCTCCTTTAAGGTATCTCAGGAAAATGTCAACATCTTTCTCTTTTTTTGTTTGTTTGTTTGTTTTGATATTCTTGTCTCCTTTTCTTCTACTTTTTTAGCTTAGAAAATGCTTAATCACAAATGTTGAGTCAATATATTTATATGCTGATAATCCATTATACCTTTTCGTAGATAAACTCGTCAATGAAAACACGACATTACCACCTCCTGAAACAGTCAGCAATGAAGAAGAAGGTAAAGAACCTATTGAAAAAACTATTCACAGTATTAAAGTGACAACACTGTAGTCAGACCTGGAGCATATCATTATATGACTTAAAAATTTTACTTTCATTAATCTGAGTATTTTGTAAAGTAATAACATGCTTAAAGAATTTGTACTACTACAATTTAAAGCCACTCTAAAATCTTTTAAATGGTAAAAAAAAAAATCTAAGACTCAATTTTCAGATTTATTGACAAGTGATAGGAAGTGAGCTCTTTTTAAAATACAACTTTATTTTAGTAAAATGTATTACATTTATATTTATATTAAATATATATTTATCTAAAATATCATGTGTGTATAAATATATATTTATATAAATATATTTAATACATTTTAATATAATTTTAAAATAATAATATAACAATCACATGCTTGAGAAATAAACTTGCCTCTGCTTAGAGTCAATTGTTGGTGTTTCCTAAGATTATCAGTGGGGGAAAGTTCAGAGTGAGAGTTTACAAAATCAAAATTATCCTTTTACTTTTTCTGACAAGAGTATTGTTCCTTATAAAATACTTGTGAAAACATAACAACCCAGGATGGCTCTCCTCGAAGGTCTTGAAAGAGGAGTGGTCTAATTGAAGACAGTGGACTGTCATTACATGAAACCCTATGTTCTCCCGTTCATGCAATCCAAGTATGCTTCTCATATGATTACTCTAATATTATTCACTTTCTTGATATATTTAAATATAGAAATCTGATCATCCTGGTTGGCCCCTTCTTAAATACCTTCAGTAATTTTCTACTAGGTTTGGGGTCATAGTCTAAGTTCTTAACCAGGCATTCAAGTCTGAAATGATCTGACCATTGAAGAACTTGCCAGTCTCATGTCTGGTCACATTCCTCACCCACATTCTCCACTCCAGACTACCTGAAGCTCTCAGAACTTACCGAACCTGCTTATGACACCTGAGTTTGCTCACCGTGGAATGACCTCTCTCTTACATAGTTTGTCTGGCAAACAATTTCTAGTCCTCTGAGCCTATATGGGAGCATCAGCTCCCTCTCAAAGTGTTTCTGGCCTTTGGAAGTTGAATTAGATCCCTCTGTGCATACCACCTGTGCATCGCTATGAAAGCCCTCATTACCCTGCAACATAATTAACAGTGATTCTTGTCTGTCTCCCAAATTGAGAGCGTGTTCCTTGAGCATAAGACCTTGTTCATTTCTGTAACTTTAATGCCAACCACAGGGTCTGGCACATGATAGGAACTCAAGGTCTAAGTTTTAGATGACTAAAGTAACAAATGAATGAATGTTCTATCAAAAATTTCCTGAAGCCGGGGCTTCCCTGGTGGCGCAGTGGTTGAGAGTCCGCCTGCCAATGCAGGTGACGCGGGTTCGTGCCCCAGTCCGGGAGGATCTCACATGCCACGGAGCGCCTGGGCCCGTGAGCCATGGCCGCTGATCCTGCGCATCCAGAGCCTGCGCTCTGCAAGGGGAGAGGCCACAACAGCGAGAGGCCCGCGTACCGCACCAAAAAAAACCAAATTTACTGACGCCAAATTACCTTATGTTGTTATGTTCTATTTTGTTTTCTAAACAGAACCAATCCAGAGTCCACATGAGACTGCATTTTGGAAAATGTTAGCTGAAGGTACGCTCATAGTAGTTGGGTTGCTGGGAAAATGTTTTGGTTTTCTAAAGTCTTCTGTAAGAAAGCCAAGATCAGTGTAAATTGTTCTAATACTGAGAATTAATAAGTCAACATTTTGCTGCCATCATCACATGTAATAGCAAATGTAAAACAAACCCAGAAAGCTGATCAGTGTCACACATTTTCTGATTCTCTCCCCTTATTTTCCTACAAGTGTTGCAATCTAGTCATTTAATTTATGATTAAAAATGTTAAATAAGGCTCTTGCTCAATATAATCCCTCTTTGTATTTGGAGCAGTGTGCACATGGAGAGGCATGAATGAATGCAAATTATATATCAAAATATATGCATGCATAAAAGTAATATATAATCATAAATGTACAGTCATGCATGTATAAATGTAACATGCATAGCATTTGTATGTATGCATGTATAAATGTAACATGCATATCATCTATGTATGCAGACATGTATAAATATAATTCATGTATCACACACATACAAGCATGTGTTATAAATGTGAAATACATACCATATTCAATGGATCCTAACTTGCAGATTCTGTATTTGTGAATTTACCTGTATCTAAAATTTATCTGGAACCCTCCACTTGCAGAACTTTCACAGTCATTTGTGGACACACACAGAGTAGCAAAAAAAATTTAATTGCTTGATGGTCTTGTTCCTAGCTGAGGTATAACAAAGGACTCCTTTTTTCAGCTCTCATGCTTTAAACAAGTTCCTTTTTTTGTGGTCTACTTAGTGCTAGATGTTTCGCCCTTTTGTGCTTTCTGTTGGCAATTTTGCTATTTTAAATGCCCCCCAAGTATAGTAGTACAATGCTGTTTAATGTTCCTAAACACAAGAAGGCTGTGGTGTACCTCAGGAGAAAAATGTGTGTATTATATAAGCTTCATGTAGGTGTGAGTTATAATGCTGTTGACTGTGAGCTCAGTGTTGATGAATCAGCAGTATATACTAAATAAAGTGTCTCTAAACAGAAACACACACATAAAACAAGGTTAGATATTCATTGGTTGATGAAAATGTAGTGACCAGAGGCTCATAGGAACCTAAGCCTGTATTTCCCTTAGGAACAATGATGGTTCAGTATTCATTGATTCAGTGCTCACATAGCTTAACTGCCATGACTACCATGAACAATGAGAATAAGCTGTATACACACACAAAAGTAAGTGAATTTTGTTTACCATAACACCAATTTATTGTTTAAACAGCTATACAGGCAGACACCAATGAGGACAACCAACGAGATGAAGCTTTTCAGCCAATTCCAAGTAAGAACAAAATACTTCAATTAAAGGGATACATAAATACTTTCACACATTGTAGTGTCTACATGGTGATACTGTTTTCCTCAGTAAGGTATAGAATATGTAAGAAGGTAGCATGGTGGCTGACATCATACCAGAGAGGACATTTACAGTTGTAGGAAAGTTATGTTTCCTAAACAGTGTTCTTCAGTGACCACATTACAGATGACTATTTCCATCTCCCTGTTTTGTAACTTATATTCCTGAAACAGTAAACCAAATGAAGGAGTAGGCAAGTGAACAATATTTAGGATGCAGTTGTCTTAAATTGACAGACATTTTTAGAGCGGTTTTAAGCTTATAGAAAAATTGAGTAGAAAGTACAGAGTTCTCATATATTCCCCCTGCTCAGTTTCCCCTGGTATTAATATCTTCCATTCGTGTGGTGCATTTTTTTAACAATTTATGAGCCAATATTGATACATTGCTATTAACTAAAGTTCGTAGTTTACATTAGGGTCCACCCTTTGTGTTGTACAATTCTACGGGATTTTGACAAATGCATAATGTCTTGTGTCCACCATTACAATCATACCGAGTAGCTTCATTGACCTAAAAATCCCCTACAACCTACTTAGCCATCCCTCCCTTGCCCAACCCTTGGCAACTACTGATCTTTTCACTGTCTCTATAGTTTTGCCTTTTCCAGAAGGTCAAATCATTGGAAATATACAGTATGTATCCTTTTCAGATTGGCTTCTTTTGCTTAGTAGTATGCATTTAAGATTAAATATAGAAATCTGATCATCCTGGTTGGCCCCTTCTTAAATACCTTCAGTAATTTTCTACTAGGTTTGGGGTCATAGTCTAAGTTCTTAACCAGGCATTCAAGTCTGAAATGATCTGACCATTGAAGAACTTGCCAGTCTCATCTCTGGTCACATTCCTCACCCGCATTCTCCACTCCAGACTACCTGAAGCTCTCAGAACTTACCGAACCTGCTTATGACACCTGAGTTTGCTCACCGTGGAATGACCTCTCTCTTACATAGTTTGTCTGGCAAACAATTTCTAGTCCTCTGAGCCTATATGGGAGCATCAGCGCCCTCTCAAAGTGTTTCTGGCCTTTGGAAGTTGAATTAGGTCCCTCTGTGCATACCACCTGTGCATCGCTATGAAAGCCCTCATTACCCTGCAACATAATTAACAGTGATTCTTGTCTGTCTCCCAAATTGAGAGCGTGTTCCTTGAGCATAAGACCTTGTTCATTTCTGTAACTTTAATGCCAACCACAGGGTCTGGCACATGATAGGAACTCAAGGTCTAACTTTTAGAGGACTAAAGTAACAAATGAATGAATGTTCTATGAAAAATTTCCTGAAGCCGGGGCTTCCCTGGTGGCGCAGTGGTTGAGAGTCCGCCTGCCAATGCAGGTGACGCGGGTTCGTGCCCCAGTCCGGGAGGATCTCACATGCCACGGAGCACCTGGGCCCGTGAGCCATGGCCGCTGATCCTGTGCATCCAGAGCCTGCGCTCTGCAACGGGAGAGGCCACAACAGTGAGAGTCCCGCTTACCGGAAAAAAAAAAAAATCATTACACTTAAGATAGCGAATGAACCAGAATTTGCAGGGCATTTGGATCGAAGTTTGGTGTCTGATTAGTTTTTTAGGAGATACCTTGTGCTCATCCAAAAGAATATACGGTATTGTAAATGCTTTGAAAACCAAAAAGGTCTGTTCTCATCTTTCAATCGGCAATATTAATTGTTCTTTAAAATCTAGGAACCAAAAATATACATTACCTCATGAAAACATAACTCTTAATTTTCAAAGAAAATCTGATAGTGGTTTATGAAAAAAAAAAAACACCTCAAAACTGTTGTAGGACCAAAGATAAAGACATCAGACTGAGTCACAAAGCTTTTGGGAATTCATCCCCAGCATTGTGATCTCCATTGGGCAGTGCCATCCTAATGTCCCTGCTACTTAACAGGACCTGCTGGGCAAAGAAAGGAAACTCTGAGACACAGTAGATCACTGGGTAAATCATGTCATTTTTCCAATGATTTTTACTTCTTTCTGCTTTGCACTTTCAGCTTCAAATATTATTTCTTTTTTGCATCTTTCCACCAAGTGTAACTATTGATAGATAAAACGGTTGCCAGCATGTGACTCTGGAGGCCATTAAAAGTCTCTAGAGTACATATACCACGTCTTTCACCTGGACGTGTCAATAGCTCATGTCTATGAAAGACAAGAAGACAAGGAAAAGGGGATGAAAATAAATAAGGCAAGACAGCATATTTCTGACTATGACAATATTCAATATTGGGAAAAGCCAGACTCAGCAATGCCTAACTATTAATAAAGCTACTTGACAATAACGAAATATTTTGAGCAATTCCAAAATTTGGGGCATAAATGGATAGGGACATTTCAAGGGCATACATGAATTAGACAAACCTCTCATGGGAATTTTGCTTGCACACAGCAGACAACATCTTGAGCTATTTGGGATAAGACACACAGAGCCAGGTACCTCAAATTCCCTTAGGAAATGGATTATTGAAGACCACAGTACCCGTGGAAGAGATTCCAAAACCCTAACTTCTCTTCCTACAATTCAGGTCCCCAAAGGATTGTCAAAGTTGTATTGGGATAAGAAACTTCTGCCATTTTAAAAGGGGCCCTAACAGAGGGAGACATGTTGACATGGCGGGGACATTCTGGGGGAGCAAGCTCCCCAAGGAGATGGAAAGCTCCAGAAAAATTTAGACTAACAATTCTTTTAGTCCCTAAAACGACGAGAGCAAGGCAGTAGTGAGACAATCCAGACATTTTTCTCCAAAATCAAGTCTGAGGGTTGCATAGCAGAGTTAAAGGATTACTTACCAATTGTTCCAGCCCTGCCTGAATCTGTGTCCACTCTGGTAACGGGTTCGTTTTTCCATCCTTCCTTGCCAACAAGATACCTATTCTGTTTGTAGGCTCAGTAGAAATCTTCCTAGAAGTGGGGTTGCCTGTACTTCATACGGAACTTTATTGACTCCTGTATGAAGCAATTTAACTGAAATTGCCAACTTCGTGGGGAGAACAATGGTCTTTCAGTCACAATGGTTCCCAAATACACTCTTGCTGACATACCTCCAGATGGACACATTGTAGACTGAGATATATACTAGATCAGGCCTGAAAATCCTTGATTTGTAGCCCCAAATCTTTAGGGCCAAAACTCTGTTTTGAGTAGTTAACATGCATGTGTTTCCGGTTTGCAAGGACATTGATGTTACAACTCTTTCACGTCACCACCCTGACCAGCAACCAACTTGTCCTGAAGTGACAGTATCACTTCAAGGCCTGTTCAGGGAGCCGTGGGAAGCCAATGCCTCTCATTCGATAGATGTTCCGTACTGTCAAAGGAAGCCTGTGGCCCCACGCTCCCAGTTTTTCCTCACTCTTGCAAATTATAGGCATATTAATCCCACCTCAGGCGACCCATTATCACACAAACATCATTCTTCAAAGCCTTCTTCCTTCCCCTCCTTTAAGGTATCTCAGGAAAATGTCAACATCTTTCTCTTTTTTTGTTTGTTTTGATATTCTTGTCTCCTTTTCTTCTATTTTTTAGCTTAAAAAATGCTTAATCACAAATGTTGAGTCAATATATTTATATGCTGATAATCCATTATGCCTTTTCGTAGATAAACTCGTCAATGAAAACACGACATTACCACCTCCTGAAACAGTCAGCAATGAAGAAGAAGGTAAAGAACCTATTGAAAAAACTATTCACAGTATTAAAGTTACAACACTGTAGTCAGACCTGGAGCATATCATTATATGACTTAAAAATTTTACTTTCATTAATCTGAGTATTTCGTAAAGTAATAACATGCTTAAAGAATTTGTACTACTACAATTTAAAGCCACTCTAAAATCCTTTAAATGGTAAAAAAAAAATCTAAGGCTCAATTTTCAGATTTACTTGACAAGTGATAGGAAGTGAGCTCTTTTTAAAATACAACTTTATTTTAGTAAAATGAATTACATTTATATTTATATTAAATATATATTTATCTAAAATATCATGTGTGTATAAATATATATTTATATAAATATATTTAATACATTTTAATATAATTTTAAAATAATGATATAACAATCACATGCTTGAGAAATAAACTTGCCTCTGCTTAGAGTCAATTGTTGGTGTTTCCTAAGATTATCAGTGGGGGAAAGTACAGAGTGAGAGTTTACAAAATCAAAATTATCCTTTTACTTTTTCTGACAAGAGTATTGTTCCTTATAAAATACTTGTGAAAACATAACAACCCAGGATGGCTCTCCTCGAAGGTCTTGAAAGAGGAGTGGTCTAATTGAAGACAGTGGACTGTCATTACATGAAACCCTATGTTCTCCACTTCATGCAATCCAAGTATGTTTCTCATATGATTACTCTAATATTATTCACTTTCTTGATATATTTAAATATAGAAATCTGATCATCCTGGTTGGCCCCTTCTTAAATACCTTCAGTAATTTTCTACTAGGTTTGGGGTCATAGTCTAAGTTCTTAACCAGGCATTCAAGTCTGAAATGATCTGACCATTGAAGAACTTGCCAGTCTCATCTCTGGTCACATTCCTCACCCGCATTCTCCACTCCAGACTACCTGAAGCTCTCAGAACTTACCGAACCTGCTTATGACACCTGAGTTTGCTCACCGTGGAATGACCTCTCTCTTACATAGTTTGTCTGGCAAACAATTTCTAGTCCTCTGAGCCTATATGGGAGCATCAGCTCCCTCTCAAAGTGTTTCTGGCCTTTGGAAGTTGAATTAGGTCCCTCTGTGCATACCACCTGTGCATCGCTATGAAAGCCCTCATTACCCTGCAACATAATTAACAGTGATTCTTGTCTGTCTCCCAAATTGAGAGCGTGTTCCTTGAGCATAAGACCTTGTTCATTTCTGTAACTTTAATGCCAACCACAGGGTCTGGCACATGATAGGAACTCAAGGTCTAACTTTTAGAGGACTAAAGTAACAAATGAATGAATGTTCTATCAAAAATTTCCTGAAGCTGGGGCTTCCCTGGTGGCGCAGTGGTTGAGAGTCCGCCTGCCAATGCAGGTGACGCGGGTTCGTGCCCCAGTCTGGGAGGATCTCACATGCCACGGAGCGCCTGGGCCCGTGAGCCATGGCCGCTGATCCTGCGCATCCAGAGCCTGCGCTCTGCAACGGGAGAGGCCACAACAGTGAGAGTCCCGCTTACCGGAAAAAAAAAAAAAATCATTACACTTAAGATAGCGAATGAACCAGAATTTGCAGGGCATCTGGATCGAAGTTTGGTGTCTGATTAGTTTTTTAGGAGATACCTTGTGCTCATCCAAAAGAATATACGGTATTGTAAATGCTTTGAAAACCAAAAAGGTCTGTTCTCATCTTTCAATCGGCAATATTAATTGTTCTTTAAAATCTAGGAACCAAAAATATACATTACCTCATGAAAACATAACTCTTAATTTTCAAAGAAAATCTGATAGTGGTTTATGAAAAAAAAAAAACACCTCAAAACTGTTGTAGGACCACAGATAAAGACATCAGACTGAGTCACAAAGCTTTTGGGAATTCATCCCCAGCATTGTGATCTCCATTGGGCAGTGCCATCCTAATGTGCCTGCTACTTAACAGGACCTGCTGGGCCAAGAAAGGAAACTCTGAGACACAGTAGATCACTGGGTAAATCATGTCATTTTTCCAATGATTTTTACTTCTTTCTGCTTTGCACTTTCAGCTTCAAATATTATTTCTTTTTTGCATCTTTCCACCAAGTGTAACTATTGATAGATAAAACGGTTGCCAGCATGTGACTCTGGAGGCCATTAAAAGTCTCTAGAGTACATATACCACGTCTTTCACCTGGACGTGTCAATAGCTCATGTCTATGAAAGACAAGAAGACAAGGAAAAGGGGATGAAAATAAATAAGGCAAGACAGCATATTTCTGACTATGACAGTATTCAATATTGGGAAAAGCCAGACTCAGCAATGCCTAACTATTAATAAAGCTAGTTGACAATAACGAAATATTTTGAGCAATTCCAAAATTTGGTGCATAAATGGATAGGGACATTTCAAGGGCATACATGAATTAGACAAACCTCTCATGGGAATTTTGCTTGCACACAGCAGACAACATCTTGAGCTATTTGGGATAAGACACACAGAGCCAGGTACCTCAAATTCCCTTAGGAAATGGATTATTGAAGACCACAGTACCCATGGAAGAGATTCCAAAACCCTAACTTCTCTTCCTACAATTCAGGTCCCCAAAGGATTGTCAAAGTTGTATTGGGATAAGAAACTTCTGCCATTTTAAAAGGGGCCCTAACAGAGGGAGACATGTTGACATGGCGGGGACATTCTGGGGGAGCAAGCTCCCCAAGGAGATGGAAAGCTCCAGAAAAATTTAGACTAACAATTCTTTTAGTCCCTAAAACGACGAGAGCAAGGCAGTAGTGAGACAATCCAGACATTTTTCTCCAAAATCAAGTCTGAGGGTTGCATAGCAGAGTTAAAGGATTACTTACCAATTGTTCCAGCCCTGCCTGAATCTGTGTCCACTCTGGTAACGGGTTCGTTTTTCCATCCTTCCTTGCCAACAAGATACCTATTCTGTTTGTAGGCTCAGTAGAAATCTTCCTAGAAGTGGGGTTGCCTGTACTTCATACGGAACTTTATTGACTCCTGTATGAAGCAATTTAACTGAAATTGCCAACTTCGTGGGGAGAACAATGGTCCTTCAGTCACAATGGTTCCCAAATACACTCTTGCTGACATACCTCCAGATGGACACATTGTAGACTGAGATATATACTAGATCAGGCCTGAAAATCCTTGATTTGTAGCCCCAAATCTTTAGGGCCAAAACTCTGTTTTGAGTAGTTAACATGCATGTGTTTCCGGTTTGCAAGGACATTGATGTTACAACTCTTTCACGTCACCACCCTGACCAGCAACCAACTTGTCCTGAAGTGACAGTATCACTTCAAGGCCTGTTCAGGGAGCCGTGGGAAGCCAATGCCTCTCATTCGATAGATGTTCCGTACTGTCAAAGGAAGCCTGTGGCCCCACGCTCCCAGTTTTTCCTCACTCTTGCAAATTATAGGCATATTAATCCCACCTCAGGCGACCCATTATCACACAAACATCATTCTTCAAAGCCTTCTTCCTTCCCCTCCTTTAAGGTATCTCAGGAAAATGTCAACATCTTTCTCTTTTTTTGTTTGTTTTGATATTCTTGTCTCCTTTTCTTCTATTTTTTAGCTTAAAAAATGCTTAATCACAAATGTTGAGTCAATATATTTATATGCTGATAATCCATTATGCCTTTTCGTAGATAAACTCGTCAATGAAAACACGACATTACCACCTCCTGAAACAGTCAGCAATGAAGAAGAAGGTAAAGAACCTATTGAAAAAACTATTCACAGTATTAAAGTTACAACACTGTAGTCAGACCTGGAGCATATCATTATATGACTTAAAAATTTTACTTTCATTAATCTGAGTATTTCGTAAAGTAATAACATGCTTAAAGAATTTGTACTACTACAATTTAAAGCCACTCTAAAATCCTTTAAATGGTAAAAAAAAAAATCTAAGACTCAATTTTCAGATTTACTTGACAAGTGATAGGAAGTGAGCTCTTTTTAAAATACAACTTTATTTTAGTAAAATGAATTACATTTATATTTATATTAAATATATATTTATCTAAAATATCATGTGTGTATAAATATGTATTTATATAAATATATTTAATACATTTTAATATAATTTTAAAATAATGATATAACAATCACATGCTTGAGAAATAAACTTGCCTCTGCTTAGAGTCAATTGTTGGTGTTTCCTATGATTATCAGTGGGGGAAAGTTCAGAGTGAGAGTTTACAAAATCAAAATTATCCTTCTACTTTTTCTGACAAGAGTATTGTTCCTTATAAAATACTTGTGAAAACATAACAACCCACGATGGCTCTCCTCGAAGGTCTTGAAAGAGGAGTGGTCTAATTGAAGACAGTGGACTGTCATTATATGAAACCCTATGTTCTCCAGTTCATGCAATCCAAGTATGCTTCTCATATGACTACTCTAATATTATTCACTTTCTTGATATATTTAAATATAGAAATCTGATGATCCTGGTTGGCCCCTTCTTAAATACCTTCAGTAATTTTCTACTCGGTTTGGGGTCATAGTCTAAGTTCTTAACCAGGCATTGAAGTCTGAAATGTTCTGACCATTGAAGAACTTGCCAGTCTCATCTCTGGTCACATTCCTCACCCACATTCTCCACTCCAGACTACCTGAAGCTCTCAGAACTTACCGAACCTGCTTATGACACCTGAGTTTGCTCACCGTGGAATGACCTCTCTCTTACATAGTTTGTCTGGCAAACAATTTCTAGTCCTCTGAGCCTATATGGGAGCATCAGCTCCCTCTCCAAGTGTTTCTGGCCTTTGGAAGTTGAATTAGATCCCTCTGTGCATACCACCTGTGCATCGCTATGAAAGCCCTCATTACCCTGCAACATAATTAACAGTGATTCTTGTCTGTCTCCCAAATTGAGAGCGTGTTCCTTGAGCATAAGACCTTGTTCATTTCTGTAACTTTAATGCCAACCACAGGGTCTGGCACATGATAGGAACTCAAGGTCTAACTTTTAGATGACTAAAGTAACAAATGAATGAATGTTCTATGAAAAATTTCCTGAAGCCGGGGCTTCCCTGGTGGCGCAGTGGTTGAGAGTCCGCCTGCCAATGCAGGCGACGCGGGTTCGTGCCCCAGTCCGGGAGGATCTCACATGCCACGGAGCGCCTGGGCCCGTGAGCCATGGCCGCTGAGCCTGCGCATCCAGAGCCTGCGCTCTGCAAGGGGAGAGGCCACAACAGTGAGAGACCCGCGTACCGCACCCAAAAAAACCAAATTTACTGACGCCAAGTTACCTTATGTTGTTATCATGTTCTATTTTGTTTTCTAAACAGAACCAATCCAGAGTCCACGTGAGACTGCATTTTGGAAAATGTTAGCTGAAGGTACGCTCATAGTAGTTGGGTTGCTGGGAAAATGTTTTGGTTTTCTAAAGTCTTCTGTAAGAAAGCCAAGATCAGTGTAAATTGTTCTAATACTGAGAATTAATAAGTCAACATTTTGCTGCCATCATCACATGTAATAGCAAATGTAAAACAAACCCAGAAAGCTGATCAGTGTCACACATTTTCTGATTCTCTCCCCTTATTTTCCTACAAGTGTTGCAATCTAGTCATTTAATTTATGATTAAAAATGTTAAATAAGGCTCTTGCTCAATATAATCCCTCTTTGTATTTGGAGCAGTGTGCACATGGAGAGGCATGAATGAATGCAAATTATATATCAAAATATATGCATGCATAAAAGTAATATATAATCATAAATGTACAGTCATGCATGTATAAATGTAACATGCATAGCATTTGTATGTATGCATGTATAAATGTAACATGCATATCATCTATGTATGCAGACATGTATAAATATAATTCATGTATCACACACATACAAGCATGTGTTATAAATGTGAAATACATACCATATTCAATGGATCCTAACTTGCAGATTCTGTATTTGTGAATTTACCTGTATCTAAAATTTATCTGGAACCCTCCACTTGCAGAACTTTCACAGTCATTTGTGGACACACACAGAGTAGCAAAAAAAATTTAATTGCTTGATGGTCTTGTTCCTAGCTGAGGTATAACAAAGGACTCCTTTTTTCAGCTCTCATGCTTTAAACAAGTTCCTTTTTTTGTGGTCTACTTAGTGCTAGATGTTTCGCCCTTTTGTGCTTTCTGTTGGCAATTTTGCTATTTTAAATGCCCCCCAAGTATAGTAGTACAATGCTGTTTAATGTTCCTAAACACAAGAAGGCTGTGGTGTACCTCAGGAGAAAAATGTGTGTATTATATAAGCTTCATGTAGGTGTGAGTTATAATGCTGTTGATTGTGAGCTCAGTGTTGATGAATCAGCAGTATATACTAAATAAAGTGTCTCTAAACAGAAACACACACATAAAACAAGGTTAGATATTCATTGGTTGATGAAAATGTAGTGACCAGAGGCTCATAGGAACCTAAGCCTGTATTTCCCTTAGGAACAATGATGGTTCAGTATTCATTGATTCAGTGCTCACATAGCTTAACTGCCATGACTACCATGAACAATGAGAATAAGCTGTATACACACACAAAAGTAAGTGAATTTTGTTTACCATAACACCAATTTATTGTTTAAACAGCTATACAGGCAGACACCAATGAGGACAACCAACGAGATGAAGCTTTTCAGCCAATTCCAAGTAAGAACAAAATACTTCAATTAAAGGGATACATAAATACTTTCACACATTGTAGTGTCTACATGGTGATACTGTTTTCCTCAGTAAGGTATAGAATATGTAAGAAGGTAGCATGGTGGCTGACATCATACCAGAGAGGACATTTACAGTTGTAGGAAAGTTATGTTTCCTAAACAGTGTTCTTCAGTGACCACATTACAGATGACTATTTCCATCTCCCTGTTTTGTAACTTATATTCCTGAAACAGTAAACCAAATGAAGGAGTAGGCAAGTGAACAATATTTAGGATGCAGTTGTCTTAAATTGACAGACATTTTTAGAGCGGTTTTAAGCTTATAGAAAAATTGAGTAGAAAGTACAGAGTTCTCATATATTCCCCCTGCTCAGTTTCCCCTGGTATTAATATCTTCCATTCGTGTGGTGCATTTTTTTAACAATTTATGAGCCAATATTGATACATTGCTATTAACTAAACTTCATAGTTTACATTAGGGTCCACCCTTTGTGTTGTACAATTCTACGGGATTTTGACAAATGCATAATGTCTTGTGTCCACCATTACAATCATACCGAGTAGCTTCATTGACCTAAAAATCCCCTACAACCTACTTAGCCATCCCTCCCTTGCCCAACCCTTGGCAACTACTGATCTTTTCACTGTCTCTATAGTTTTGCCTTTTCCAGAAGGTCAAATCATTGGAAATATACAGTATGTATCCTTTTCAGATTGGCTTCTTTTGCTTAGTAGTATGCATTTAAGATTAAATATAGAAATCTGATGATCCTGGTTGGCCCCTTCTTAAATACCTTCAGTAATTTTCTACTAGGTTTGGGGTCATAGTCTAAGTTCTTAACCAGGCATTCAAGTCTGAAATGATCTGACCATTGAAGAACTTGCCAGTCTCATCTCTGGTCACATTCCTCACCCACATTCTCCACTCCAGACTACCTGAAGCTCTCAGAACTTACCGAACCTGCTTATGACACCTGAGTTTGCTCACCGTGGAATGACCTCTCTCTTACATAGTTTGGCGAACAATTTCTAGTCCTCTGAGCCTATATGGGAGCATCAGCTCCCTCTCCAAGTGTTTCTGGCCTTTGGAAGTTGAATTAGATCCCTCTGTGCATACCACCTGTGCATCGCTATGAAAGCCCTCATTACCCTGCAACATAATTAACAGTGATTCTTGTCTGTCTCCCAAATTGAGAGCGTGTTCCTTGAGCATAAGACCTTGTTCATTTCTGTAACTTTAATGCCAACCACAGGGTCTGGCACATGATAGGAACTCAAGGTCTAACTTTTAGATGACTAAAGTAACAAATGAATGAATGTTGTATGAAAAATTTCCTGAAGCCGGGGCTTCCCTGGTGGCACAGTGGTTGAGAGTCCGCCTGCCAATGCAGGTGACGCGGGTTCGTGCCCCAGTCCGGGAGGATCTCACATGCCACGGAGCGCCTGGGCCCGTGAGCCATGGCCGCTGATCCTGCGCATCCAGAGCCTGTGCTCTGCAACGGGAGAGGCCACAACAGTGAGAGGCCCGCTTACCGGAAAAAAAAAAATCATTACAGTTAAGATAGCCCATGAACCAGAATTTGCATGGCATTTGGATCGAAGTTTGGTGTCTGATTAGTTTTTTAGGTGATACCTTGTGCTCATCCAAAAGAATATACGGTATTGTAAATGCTTTGATAACCAAAAAGGTCTGTTCTCATCTTTCAATCGGCAATATTAATTGTTCTTTAAAATCTAGGAACCAAAAATATACATTACCTCATGAAAACATAACTCTTAATTTTCAAAGAAAATCTGATAGTGGTTTATGAAAAAAAAAAAAAACACCTCAAAACTGTTGTAGGACCACAGATAAAGACATCAGACTGAGTCACAAAGCTTTTGGGAATTCATCCCCAGCATTGTGATCTCCATTGGGCAGTGCCATCCTAATGTCCCTGCTACTTACAGGACCTGCTGGGCAAAGAAAGGAAACTCTGAGACACAGTAGATCACTGGGTAAATCATGTCATTTTTCCAGTGATTTTTACTTCTTTCTGCTTTGCACTTTCAGCTTCAAATATTATTTCTTTTTTGCATCTTTCCACCAAGTGTAACTCTTGATAGATAAAACGGTTGCCAGCATGTGACTCTGGAGGCCATTAAAAGTCTCTAAAGTACATATACCACGTCTTTCACCTGGACGTGTCAATAGCTCATGTCTATGAAAGACAAGAAGACAAGGAAAAGGGGATGAAAATAAATAAGGCAAGACAGCATATTTCTGACTATGACAATATTCAATATTGGGAAAAGCCAGACTCAGCAATGCCTAACTATTAATAAAGCTACTTGACAATAACGAAATATTTTGAGCAATTCCAAAATTTGGGGCATAAATGGATAGGGACATTTCAAGGGCATACATGAATTAGACAAACCTCTCATGGGAATTTTGCTTGCACACAGCAGACAACATCTTGAGCTATTTGGGATAAGACACACAGAGCCAGGTACCTCAAATTCCCTTAGGAAATGGATTATTGAAGACCACAGTACCCATGGAAGAGATTCCAAAACCCTAACTTCTCTTCCTACAATTCAGGTCCCCAAAGGATTGTCAAAGTTGTATTGGGATAAGAAACTTCTGCCATTTTAAAAGGGGCCCTAACAGAGGGAGACATGTTGACATGGCGGGGACATTCTGGGGGAGCAAGCTCCCCAAGGAGATGGAAAGCTCCAGAAAAATTTTGACTAACAATTCTTTTAGTCCCTAAAACGACGAGAGCAAGGCAGTAGTGAGACCATCCAGACAGTTTTCTCCAAAAGCAAGTCTGAGGGTTGCATAGCAGAGTTAAAGGATTACTTACCAATTGTTCCAGCCCTGCCTGAATCTGTGTCAACTCTGGTAACGGGTTCGTTTTTCCATCCTTCCTTGCCAACAAGATACCTATTCTGTTTGTAGGCTCAGTAGAAATCTTCCTAGAAGTGGGGTTGCCTGTACTTCATACGGAACTTTATTGACTCCTGTATGAAGCAATTTAACTGAAATTGCCAACTTCGTGGGGAGAACAATGGTCCTTCAGTCACAATGGTTCCCAAATACACTCTTGCTGACATACCTCCAGATGGACACATTGTAGACTGAGATATATACTAAATCAGGCCTGAAAATCCTTGATTTGTAGCCCCAAATCTTTAGGGCCAAAACTCTGTTTTGAGTAGTTAACATGCATGTGTTTCCAGTTTGCAAGGACATTGATGTTACAACTCTTTCACGTCACCACCCTGACCAGCAACCAACTTGTCCTGAAGTGACCGTATCACTTCAAGGCCTGTTCAGGGAGCCGTGGGAAGCCAATGCCTCTCATTCGATAGATGTTCCGTACTGTCAAATGAAGCCTGTGTCCCCACGCTCCCAGTTTTTCCTCACTCTTGCAAATTATAGGCATATTAATCCCACCTCAGGCAACCCATTATCACACAAACATCATTCTTCAAAGCCTTCTTCTTTCCCCTCCTTTAAGGTATCTCAGGAAAATGTCAACATGTCTCTCTTTGGTTTTTGTTGTTGTTTTGATATTTTTGTCTCCTTTTCTTCTACTTTTTTAGCTTAAAAAATGCTTAATCACAAATGTTGAGTCAATATATTTATATGCTGATAATCCATTATGCCTTTTCGTAGATAAACTCGTCAATGAAAACACGACATTACCACCTCCTGAAACAGTCAGCAATGAAGAAGAAGGTAAAGAACCTATTGAAAAAACTATTCACAGTATTAAAGTTACAACACTGTAGTCAGACCTGGAGCATATCATTATATGACTTAAAAATTTTACTTTCATTAATCTGAGTATTTCGTAAAGCAATAAGATGCTTAAAGAATTTGTACTACTACAATTTAAAGCCACTCTAAAATCTTTTAAATGGTAAAAAAAAAAATCTAAGACTCAATTTTCAGATTTACTTGACAAGTGATAGGAAGTGAGCTCTTTTTAAAATACAACTTTATTTTAGTAAAATGTATTACATTTATATTTATATTAAATATATATTTATCTAAAATATCATGTGTGTATAAATATATATTTATATAAATATATTTAATACATTTTAATATAGTTTTAAAATAATGTTATAACAATCACATGCTTGAGAAATAAACTTGCCTCTGCTTAGAGTCAATTGTTGGTGTTTCCTAAGATTATCAGTGGGGGAAAGTTCAGAGTGAGAGTTTACAAAATCAAAATTATCCTTTTACTTTTTCTGACAAGAGTATTGTTCCTTATAAAACACTTGTGAAAACATAACAACCCAGGATGGCTCTCCTCGAAGGTCTTGAAAGAGGAGTGGTCTAATTGAAGACAGTGGACTGTCATTACATGAAACCCTATGTTCTCCAGTTCATGCAATCCAAGTATGTTTCTCATATGATTACTCTAATATTATTCACTTTCTTGATATATTTAAATATAGAAATCTGATCATCCTGGTTGGCCCCTTCTTAAATACCTTCAGTAATTTTCTACTCGGTTTGGGGTCATAGTCTAAGTTCTTAACCAGGCATTCAAGTCTGAAATGATCTGACCATTGAAGAACTTGCCAGTCTCATCTCTGGTCACATTCCTCACCCGCATTCTCCACTCCAGACTACCTGAAGCTCTCAGAACTTACCGAACCTGCTTATGACACCTGAGTTTGCTCACCGTGGAATGACCTCTCTCTTACATAGTTTGTCTGGCAAACAATTTCTAGTCCTCTGAGCCTATATGGGAGCATCAGCGCCCTCTCAAAGTGTTTCTGGCCTTTGGAAGTTGAATTAGGTCCCTCTGTGCATACCACCTGTGCATCGCTATGAAAGCCCTCATTACCCTGCAACATAATTAACAGTGATTCTTGTCTGTCTCCCAAATTGAGAGCGTGTTCCTTGAGCATAAGACCTTGTTCATTTCTGTAACTTTAATGCCAACCACAGGGTCTGGCACATGATAGGAACTCAAGGTCTAACTTTTAGAGGACTAAAGTAACAAATGAATGAATGTTCTATGAAAAATTTCCTGAAGCCGGGGCTTCCCTGGTGGCGCAGTGGTTGAGAGTCCGCCTGCCAATGCAGGTGACGCGGGTTCGTGCCCCAGTCCGGGAGGATCTCACATGCCACGGAGCACCTGGGCCCGTGAGCCATGGCCGCTGATCCTGCGCATCCAGAGCCTGCGCTCTGCAACGGGAGAGGCCACAACAGTGAGAGTCCCGCTTACCGGAAAAAAAAAAAAATCATTACACTTAAGATAGCGAATGAACCAGAATTTGCAGGGCATTTGGATCGAAGTTTGGTGTCTGATTAGTTTTTTAGGAGATACCTTGTGCTCATCCAAAAGAATATACGGTATTGTAAATGCTTTGAAAACCAAAAAGGTCTGTTCTCATCTTTCAATCGGCAATATTAATTGTTCTTTAAAATCTAGGAACCAAAAATACACATTACCTCATGAAAACATAACTCTTAATTTTCAAAGAAAATCTGATAGTGGTTTATGAAAAAAAAAAACACCTCAAAACTGTTGTAGGACCAAAGATAAAGACATCAGACTGAGTCACAAAGCTTTTGGGAATTCATCCCCAGCATTGTGATCTCCATTGGGCAGTGCCATCCTAATGTCCCTGCTACTTAACAGGACCTGCTGGGCCAAGAAAGGAAACTCTGAGACACAGTAGATCACTGGGTAAATCATGTCATTTTTCCAATGATTTTTACTTCTTTCTGCTTTGCACTTTCAGCTTCAAATATTATTTCTTTTTTGCATCTTTCCACCAAGTGTAACTATTGATAGATAAAACGGTTGCCAGCATGTGACTCTGGAGGCCATTAAAAGTCTCTAGAGTACATATACCACGTCTTTCACCTGGACGTGTCAATAGCTCATGTCTATGAAAGACAAGAAGACAAGGAAAAGGGGATGAAAATAAATAAGGCAAGACAGCATATTTCTGACTATGACAATATTCAATATTGGGAAAAGCCAGACTCAGCAATGCCTAACTATTAATAAAGCTACTTGACAATAACGAAATATTTTGAGCAATTCCAAAATTTGGGGCATAAATGGATAGGGACATTTCAAGGGCATACATGAATTAGACAAACCTCTCATGGGAATTTTGCTTGCACACAGCAGACAACATCTTGAGCTATTTGGGATAAGACACACAGAGCCAGGTACCTCAAATTCCCTTAGGAAATGGATTATTGAAGACCACAGTACCCGTGGAAGAGATTCCAAAACCCTAACTTCTCTTCCTACAATTCAGGTCCCCAAAGGATTGTCAAAGTTGTATTGGGATAAGAAACTTCTGCCATTTTAAAAGGGGCCCTAACAGAGGGAGACATGTTGACATGGCGGGGACATTCTGGGGGAGCAAGCTCCCCAAGGAGATGGAAAGCTCCAGAAAAATTTTGACTAACAATTCTTTTAGTCCCTAAAACGACGAGAGCAAGGCAGTAGTGAGACAATCCAGACATTTTTCTCCAAAAGCAAGTCTGAGGGTTGCATAGCAGAGTTAAAGGATTACTTACCAATTGTTCCAGCCCTGCCTGAATCTGTGTCAACTCTGGTAACGGGTTCGTTTTTCCATCCTTCCTTGCCAACAAGATACCTATTCTGTTTGTAGGCTCAGTAGAAATCTTCCTAGAAGTGGGGTTGCCTGTACTTCATACGGAACTTTATTGACTCCTGTATGAAGCAATTTAACTGAAATTGCCAACTTCGTGGGGAGAACAATGGTCTTTCAGTCACAATGGTTCCCAAATACACTCTTGCTGACATACCTCCAGATGGACACATTGTAGACTGAGATATATACTAGATCAGGCCTGAAAATCCTTGATTTGTAGCCCCAAATCTTTAGGGCCAAAACTCTGTTTTGAGTAGTTAACATGCATGTGTTTCCGGTTTGCAAGGACATTGATGTTACAACTCTTTCACGTCACCACCCTGACCAGCAACCAACTTGTCCTGAAGTGACAGTATCACTTCAAGGCCTGTTCAGGGAGCCGTGGGAAGCCAATGCCTCTCATTCGATAGATGTTCCGTACTGTCAAAGGAAGCCTGTGGCCCCACGCTCCCAGTTTTTCCTCACTCTTGCAAATTATAGGCATATTAATCCCACCTCAGGCGACCCATTATCACACAAACATCATTCTTCAAAGCCTTCTTCCTTCCCCTCCTTTAAGGTATCTCAGGAAAATGTCAACATCTTTCTCTTTTTTTGTTTGTTTTGATATTCTTGTCTCCTTTTCTTCTATTTTTTAGCTTAAAAAATGCTTAATCACAAATGTTGAGTCAATATATTTATATGCTGATAATCCATTATGCCTTTTCGTAGATAAACTCGTCAATGAAAACACGACATTACCACCTCCTGAAACAGTCAGCAATGAAGAAGAAGGTAAAGAACCTATTGAAAAAACTATTCACAGTATTAAAGTTACAACACTGTAGTCAGACCTGGAGCATATCATTATATGACTTAAAAATTTTACTTTCATTAATCTGAGTATTTCGTAAAGTAATAACATGCTTAAAGAATTTGTACTACTACACTTTAAAGCCACTCTAAAATCCTTTAAATGGTAAAAAAAAAATCTAAGGCTCAATTTTCAGATTTACTTGACAAGTGATAGGAAGTGAGCTCTTTTTAAAATACAACTTTATTTTAGTAAAATGAATTACATTTATATTTATATTAAATATATATTTATCTAAAATATCATGTGTGTATAAATATATATTTATATAAATATATTTAATACATTTTAATATAATTTTAAAATAATGATATAACAATCACATGCTTGAGAAATAAACTTGCCTCTGCTTAGAGTCAATTGTTGGTGTTTCCTAAGATTATCAGTGGGGGAACGTACAGAGTGAGAGTTTACAAAATCAAAATTATCCTTTTACTTTTTCTGACAAGAGTATTGTTCCTTATAAAATACTTGTGAAAACATAACAACCCAGGATGGCTCTCCTCGAAGGTCTTGAAAGAGGAGTGGTCTAATTGAAGACAGTGGACTGTCATTACATGAAACCCTATGTTCTCCAGTTCATGCAATCCAAGTATGTTTCTCATATGATTACTCTAATATTATTCACTTTCTTGATATATTTAAATATAGAAATCTGATCATCCTGGTTGGCCCCTTCTTAAATACCTTCAGTAATTTTCTACTAGGTTTGGGGTCATAGTCTAAGTTCTTAACCAGGCATTCAAGTCTGAAATGATCTGACCATTGAAGAACTTGCCAGTCTCATCTCTGGTCACATTCCTCACCCGCATTCTCCACTCCAGACTACCTGAAGCTCTCAGAACTTACCGAACCTGCTTATGACACCTGAGTTTGCTCACCGTGGAATGACCTCTCTCTTACATAGTTTGTCTGGCAAACAATTTCTAGTCCTCTGAGCCTATATGGGAGCATCAGCTCCCTCTCAAAGTGTTTCTGGCCTTTGGAAGTTGAATTAGGTCCCTCTGTGCATACCACCTGTGCATCGCTATGAAAGCCCTCATTACCCTGCAACATAATTAACAGTGATTCTTGTCTGTCTCCCAAATTGAGAGCGTGTTCCTTGAGCATAAGACCTTGTTCATTTCTGTAACTTTAATGCCAACCACAGGGTCTGGCACATGATAGGAACTCAAGGTCTAACTTTTAGAGGACTAAAGTAACGAATGAATGTTCTATCAAAAATTTCCTGAAGCTGGGGCTTCCCTGGTGGCGCAGTGGTTGAGAGTCCGCCTGCCAATGCAGGTGACGCGGGTTCGTGCCCCAGTCTGGGAGGATCTCACATGCCACGGAGCGCCTGGGCCCGTGAGCCATGGCCGCTGATCCTGCGCATCCAGAGCCTGCGCTCTGCAACGGGAGAGGCCACAACAGTGAGAGGCCCGCTTACCGGAAAAAAAAAAAAAATCATTACACTTAAGATAGCGAATGAACCAGAATTTGCAGGGCATTTGGATCGAAGTTTGGTGTCTGATTAGTTTTTTAGGAGATACCTTGTGCTCATCCAAAAGAATATACGGTATTGTAAATGCTTTGAAAACCAAAAAGGTCTGTTCTCATCTTTCAATCGGCAATATTAATTGTTCTTTAAAATCTAGGAACCAAAAATATACATTACCTCATGAAAACATAACTCTTAATTTTCAAAGAAAATCTGATAGTGGTTTATGAAAAAAAAAAAAACACCTCAAAACTGTTGTAGGACCAAAGATAAAGACATCAGACTGAGTCACAAAGCTTTTGGGAATTCATCCCCAGCATTGTGATCTCCATTGGGCAGTGCCATCCTAATGTGCCTGCTACTTAACAGGACCTGCTGGGCCAAGAAAGGAAACTCTGAGACACAGTAGATCACTGGGTAAATCATGTCATTTTTCCAATGATTTTTACTTCTTTCTGCTTTGCACTTTCAGCTTCAAATATTATTTCTTTTTTGCATCTTTCCACCAAGTGTAACTATTGATAGATAAAACGGTTGCCAGCATGTGACTCTGGAGGCCATTAAAAGTCTCTAGAGTACATATACCACGTCTTTCACCTGGACGTGTCAATAGCTCATGTCTATGAAAGACAAGAAGACAAGGAAAAGGGGATGAAAATAAATAAGGCAAGACAGCATATTTCTGACTATGACAGTATTCAATATTGGGAAAAGCCAGACTCAGCAATGCCTAACTATTAATAAAGCTACTTGACAATAACGAAATATTTTGAGCAATTCCAAAATTTGGTGCATAAATGGATAGGGACATTTCAAGGGCATACATGAATTAGACAAACCTCTCATGGGAATTTTGCTTGCACACAGCAGACAACATCTTGAGCTATTTGGGATAAGACACACAGAGCCAGGTACCTCAAATTCCCTTAGGAAATGGATTATTGAAGACCACAGTACCCATGGAAGAGATTCCAAAACCCTAACTTCTCTTCCTACAATTCAGGTCCCCAAAGGATTGTCAAAGTTGTATTGGGATAAGAAACTTCTGCCATTTTAAAAGGGGCCCTAACAGAGGGAGACATGTTGACATGGCGGGGACATTCTGGGGGAGCAAGCTCCCCAAGGAGATGGAAAGCTCCAGAAAAATTTAGACTAACAATTCTTTTAGTCCCTAAAACGACGAGAGCAAGGCAGTAGTGAGACAATCCAGACATTTTTCTCCAAAATCAAGTCTGAGGGTTGCATAGCAGAGTTAAAGGATTACTTACCAATTGTTCCAGCCCTGCCTGAATCTGTGTCCACTCTGGTAACGGGTTCGTTTTTCCATCCTTCCTTGCCAACAAGATACCTATTCTGTTTGTAGGCTCAGTAGAAATCTTCCTAGAAGTGGGGTTGCCTGTACTTCATACGGAACTTTATTGACTCCTGTATGAAGCAATTTAACTGAAATTGCCAACTTCGTGGGGAGAACAATGGTCCTTCAGTCACAATGGTTCCCAAATACACTCTTGCTGACATACCTCCAGATGGACACATTGTAGACTGAGATATATACTAGATCAGGCCTGAAAATCCTTGATTTGTAGCCCCAAATCTTTAGGGCCAAAACTCTGTTTTGAGTAGTTAACATGCATGTGTTTCCGGTTTGCAAGGACATTGATGTTACAACTCTTTCACGTCACCACCCTGACCAGCAACCAACTTGTCCTGAAGTGACAGTATCACTTCAAGGCCTGTTCAGGGAGCCGTGGGAAGCCAATGCCTCTCATTCGATAGATGTTCCGTACTGTCAAAGGAAGCCTGTGGCCCCACGCTCCCAGTTTTTCCTCACTCTTGCAAATTATAGGCATATTAATCCCACCTCAGGCGACCCATTATCACACAAACATCATTCTTCAAAGCCTTCTTCCTTCCCCTCCTTTAAGGTATCTCAGGAAAATGTCAACATCTTTCTCTTTTTTTGTTTGTTTTGATATTCTTGTCTCCTTTTCTTCTATTTTTTAGCTTAAAAAATGCTTAATCACAAATGTTGAGTCAATATATTTATATGCTGATAATCCATTATGCCTTTTCGTAGATAAACTCGTCAATGAAAACACGACATTACCACCTCCTGAAACAGTCAGCAATGAAGAAGAAGGTAAAGAACCTATTGAAAAAACTATTCACAGTATTAAAGTTACAACACTGTAGTCAGACCTGGAGCATATCATTATATGACTTAAAAATTTTACTTTCATTAATCTGAGTATTTCGTAAAGTAATAACATGCTTAAAGAATTTGTACTACTACAATTTAAAGCCACTCTAAAATCCTTTAAATGGTAAAAAAAAAAATCTAAGACTCAATTTTCAGATTTACTTGACAAGTGATAGGAAGTGAGCTCTTTTTAAAATACAACTTTATTTTAGTAAAATGAATTACATTTATATTTATATTAAATATATATTTATCTAAAATATCATGTGTGTATAAATATGTATTTATATAAATATATTTAATACATTTTAATATAATTTTAAAATAATGATATAACAATCACATGCTTGAGAAATAAACTTGCCTCTGCTTAGAGTCAATTGTTGGTGTTTCCTATGATTATCAGTGGGGGAAAGTTCAGAGTGAGAGTTTACAAAATCAAAATTATCCTTCTACTTTTTCTGACAAGAGTATTGTTCCTTATAAAATACTTGTGAAAACATAACAACCCACGATGGCTCTCCTCGAAGGTCTTGAAAGAGGAGTGGTCTAATTGAAGACAGTGGACTGTCATTATATGAAACCCTATGTTCTCCAGTTCATGCAATCCAAGTATGCTTCTCATATGACTACTCTAATATTATTCACTTTCTTGATATATTTAAATATAGAAATCTGATGATCCTGGTTGGCCCCTTCTTAAATACCTTCAGTAATTTTCTACTCGGTTTGGGGTCATAGTCTAAGTTCTTAACCAGGCATTGAAGTCTGAAATGTTCTGACCATTGAAGAACTTGCCAGTCTCATCTCTGGTCACATTCCTCACCCACATTCTCCACTCCAGACTACCTGAAGCTCTCAGAACTTACCGAACCTGCTTATGACACCTGAGTTTGCTCACCGTGGAATGACCTCTCTCTTACATAGTTTGTCTGGCAAACAATTTCTAGTCCTCTGAGCCTATATGGGAGCATCAGCTCCCTCTCCAAGTGTTTCTGGCCTTTGGAAGTTGAATTAGATCCCTCTGTGCATACCACCTGTGCATCGCTATGAAAGCCCTCATTACCCTGCAACATAATTAACAGTGATTCTTGTCTGTCTCCCAAATTGAGAGCGTGTTCCTTGAGCATAAGACCTTGTTCATTTCTGTAACTTTAATGCCAACCACAGGGTCTGGCACATGATAGGAACTCAAGGTCTAACTTTTAGATGACTAAAGTAACAAATGAATGAATGTTCTATGAAAAATTTCCTGAAGCCGGGGCTTCCCTGGTGGCGCAGTGGTTGAGAGTCCGCCTGCCAATGCAGGCGACGCGGGTTCGTGCCCCAGTCCGGGAGGATCTCACATGCCACGGAGCGCCTGGGCCCGTGAGCCATGGCCGCTGAGGCTGCGCATCCAGAGCCTGCGCTCTGCAAGGGGAGAGGCCACAACAGTGAGAGACCCGCGTACCGCACCCAAAAAAACCAAATTTACTGACGCCAAGTTACCTTATGTTGTTATCATGTTCTATTTTGTTTTCTAAACAGAACCAATCCAGAGTCCACGTGAGACTGCATTTTGGAAAATGTTAGCTGAAGGTACGCTCATAGTAGTTGGGTTGCTGGGAAAATGTTTTGGTTTTCTAAAGTCTTCTGTAAGAAAGCCAAGATCAGTGTAAATTGTTCTAATACTGAGAATTAATAAGTCAACATTTTGCTGCCATCATCACATGTAATAGCAAATGTAAAACAAACCCAGAAAGCTGATCAGTGTCACACATTTTCTGATTCTCTCCCCTTATTTTCCTACAAGTGTTGCAATCTAGTCATTTAATTTATGATTAAAAATGTTAAATAAGGCTCTTGCTCAATATAATCCCTCTTTGTATTTGGAGCAGTGTGCACATGGAGAGGCATGAATGAATGCAAATTATATATCAAAATATATGCATGCATAAAAGTAATATATAATCATAAATGTACAGTCATGCATGTATAAATGTAACATGCATAGCATTTGTATGTATGCATGTATAAATGTAACATGCATATCATCTATGTATGCAGACATGTATAAATATAATTCATGTATCACACACATACAAGCATGTGTTATAAATGTGAAATACATACCATATTCAATGGATCCTAACTTGCAGATTCTGTATTTGTGAATTTACCTGTATCTAAAATTTATCTGGAACCCTCCACTTGCAGAACTTTCACAGTCATTTGTGGACACACACAGAGTAGCAAAAAAAATTTAATTGCTTGATGGTCTTGTTCCTAGCTGAGGTATAACAAAGGACTCCTTTTTTCAGCTCTCATGCTTTAAACAAGTTCCTTTTTTTGTGGTCTACTTAGTGCTAGATGTTTCGCCCTTTTGTGCTTTCTGTTGGCAATTTTGCTATTTTAAATGCCCCCCAAGTATAGTAGTACAATGCTGTTTAATGTTCCTAAACACAAGAAGGCTGTGGTGTACCTCAGGAGAAAAATGTGTGTATTATATAAGCTTCATGTAGGTGTGAGTTATAATGCTGTTGATTGTGAGCTCAGTGTTGATGAATCAGCAGTATATACTAAATAAAGTGTCTCTAAACAGAAACACACACATAAAACAAGGTTAGATATTCATTGGTTGATGAAAATGTAGTGACCAGAGGCTCATAGGAACCTAAGCCTGTATTTCCCTTAGGAACAATGATGGTTCAGTATTCATTGATTCAGTGCTCACATAGCTTAACTGCCATGACTACCATGAACAATGAGAATAAGCTGTATACACACACAAAAGTAAGTGAATTTTGTTTACCATAACACCAATTTATTGTTTAAACAGCTATACAGGCAGACACCAATGAGGACAACCAACGAGATGAAGCTTTTCAGCCAATTCCAAGTAAGAACAAAATACTTCAATTAAAGGGATACATAAATACTTTCACACATTGTAGTGTCTACATGGTGATACTGTTTTCCTCAGTAAGGTATAGAATATGTAAGAAGGTAGCATGGTGGCTGACATCATACCAGAGAGGACATTTACAGTTGTAGGAAAGTTATGTTTCCTAAACAGTGTTCTTCAGTGACCACATTACAGATGACTATTTCCATCTCCCTGTTTTGTAACTTATATTCCTGAAACAGTAAACCAAATGAAGGAGTAGGCAAGTGAACAATATTTAGGATGCAGTTGTCTTAAATTGACAGACATTTTTAGAGCGGTTTTAAGCTTATAGAAAAATTGAGTAGAAAGTACAGAGTTCTCATATATTCCCCCTGCTCAGTTTCCCCTGGTATTAATATCTTCCATTCGTGTGGTGCATTTTTTTAACAATTTATGAGCCAATATTGATACATTGCTATTAACTAAACTTCATAGTTTACATTAGGGTCCACCCTTTGTGTTGTACAATTCTACGGGATTTTGACAAATGCATAATGTCTTGTGTCCACCATTACAATCATACCGAGTAGCTTCATTGACCTAAAAATCCCCTACAACCTACTTAGCCATCCCTCCCTTGCCCAACCCTTGGCAACTACTGATCTTTTCACTGTCTCTATAGTTTTGCCTTTTCCAGAAGGTCAAATCATTGGAAATATACAGTATGTATCCTTTTCAGATTGGCTTCTTTTGCTTAGTAGTATGCATTTAAGATTAAATATAGAAATCTGATGATCCTGGTTGGCCCCTTCTTAAATACCTTCAGTAATTTTCTACTAGGTTTGGGGTCATAGTCTAAGTTCTTAACCAGGCATTCAAGTCTGAAATGATCTGACCATTGAAGAACTTGCCAGTCTCATCTCTGGTCACATTCCTCACCCACATTCTCCACTCCAGACTACCTGAAGCTCTCAGAACTTACCGAACCTGCTTATGACACCTGAGTTTGCTCACCGTGGAATGACCTCTCTCTTACATAGTTTGGCGAACAATTTCTAGTCCTCTGAGCCTATATGGGAGCATCAGCTCCCTCTCCAAGTGTTTCTGGCCTTTGGAAGTTGAATTAGATCCCTCTGTGCATACCACCTGTGCATCGCTATGAAAGCCCTCATTACCCTGCAACATAATTAACAGTGATTCTTGTCTGTCTCCCAAATTGAGAGCGTGTTCCTTGAGCATAAGACCTTGTTCATTTCTGTAACTTTAATGCCAACCACAGGGTCTGGCACATGATAGGAACTCAAGGTCTAACTTTTAGATGACTAAAGTAACAAATGAATGAATGTTGTATGAAAAATTTCCTGAAGCCGGGGCTTCCCTGGTGGCACAGTGGTTGAGAGTCCGCCTGCCAATGCAGGTGACGCGGGTTCGTGCCCCAGTCCGGGAGGATCTCACATGCCACGGAGCGCCTGGGCCCGTGAGCCATGGCCGCTGATCCTGCGCATCCAGAGCCTGTGCTCTGCAACGGGAGAGGCCACAACAGTGAGAGGCCCGCTTACCGGAAAAAAAAAAATCATTACAGTTAAGATAGCCCATGAACCAGAATTTGCATGGCATTTGGATCGAAGTTTGGTGTCTGATTAGTTTTTTAGGTGATACCTTGTGCTCATCCAAAAGAATATACGGTATTGTAAATGCTTTGATAACCAAAAAGGTCTGTTCTCATCTTTCAATCGGCAATATTAATTGTTCTTTAAAATCTAGGAACCAAAAATATACATTACCTCATGAAAACATAACTCTTAATTTTCAAAGAAAATCTGATAGTGGTTTATGAAAAAAAAAAAAACACCTCAAAACTGTTGTAGGACCACAGATAAAGACATCAGACTGAGTCACAAAGCTTTTGGGAATTCATCCCCAGCATTGTGATCTCCATTGGGCAGTGCCATCCTAATGTCCCTGCTACTTACAGGACCTGCTGGGCAAAGAAAGGAAACTCTGAGACACAGTAGATCACTGGGTAAATCATGTCATTTTTCCAGTGATTTTTACTTCTTTCTGCTTTGCACTTTCAGCTTCAAATATTATTTCTTTTTTGCATCTTTCCACCAAGTGTAACTCTTGATAGATAAAACGGTTGCCAGCATGTGACTCTGGAGGCCATTAAAAGTCTCTAAAGTACATATACCACGTCTTTCACCTGGACGTGTCAATAGCTCATGTCTATGAAAGACAAGAAGACAAGGAAAAGGGGATGAAAATAAATAAGGCAAGACAGCATATTTCTGACTATGACAATATTCAATATTGGGAAAAGCCAGACTCAGCAATGCCTAACTATTAATAAAGCTACTTGACAATAACGAAATATTTTGAGCAATTCCAAAATTTGGGGCATAAATGGATAGGGACATTTCAAGGGCATACATGAATTAGACAAACCTCTCATGGGAATTTTGCTTGCACACAGCAGACAACATCTTGAGCTATTTGGGATAAGACACACAGAGCCAGGTACCTCAAATTCCCTTAGGAAATGGATTATTGAAGACCACAGTACCCATGGAAGAGATTCCAAAACCCTAACTTCTCTTCCTACAATTCAGGTCCCCAAAGGATTGTCAAAGTTGTATTGGGATAAGAAACTTCTGCCATTTTAAAAGGGGCCCTAACAGAGGGAGACATGTTGACATGGCGGGGACATTCTGGGGGAGCAAGCTCCCCAAGGAGATGGAAAGCTCCAGAAAAATTTTGACTAACAATTCTTTTAGTCCCTAAAACGACGAGAGCAAGGCAGTAGTGAGACCATCCAGACATTTTTCTCCAAAAGCAAGTCTGAGGGTTGCATAGCAGAGTTAAAGGATTACTTACCAATTGTTCCAGCCCTGCCTGAATCTGTGTCAACTCTGGTAACGGGTTCGTTTTTCCATCCTTCCTTGCCAACAAGATACCTATTCTGTTTGTAGGCTCAGTAGAAATCTTCCTAGAAGTGGGGTTGCCTGTACTTCATACGGAACTTTATTGACTCCTGTATGAAGCAATTTAACTGAAATTGCCAACTTCGTGGGGAGAACAATGGTCCTTCAGTCACAATGGTTCCCAAATACACTCTTGCTGACATACCTCCAGATGGACACATTGTAGACTGAGATATATACTAAATCAGGCCTGAAAATCCTTGATTTGTAGCCCCAAATCTTTAGGGCCAAAACTCTGTTTTGAGTAGTTAACATGCATGTGTTTCCAGTTTGCAAGGACATTGATGTTACAACTCTTTCACGTCACCACCCTGACCAGCAACCAACTTGTCCTGAAGTGACCGTATCACTTCAAGGCCTGTTCAGGGAGCCGTGGGAAGCCAATGCCTCTCATTCGATAGATGTTCCGTACTGTCAAATGAAGCCTGTGGCCCCACGCTCCCAGTTTTTCCTCACTCTTGCAAATTATAGGCATATTAATCCCACCTCAGGCAACCCATTATCACACAAACATCATTCTTCAAAGCCTTCTTCTTTCCCCTCCTTTAAGGTATCTCAGGAAAATGTCAACATGTCTCTCTTTGGTTTTTGTTGTTGTTTTGATATTTTTGTCTCCTTTTCTTCTACTTTTTTAGCTTAAAAAATGCTTAATCACAAATGTTGAGTCAATATATTTATATGCTGATAATCCATTATGCCTTTTCGTAGATAAACTCGTCAGTGAAAACACGACATTACCACCTCCTGAAACAGTCAGCAATGAAGAAGAAGGTAAAGAACCTATTGAAAAAACTATTCACAGTATTAAAGTTACAACACTGTAGTCAGACCTGGAGCATATCATTATATGACTTAAAAATTTTACTTTCATTAATCTGAGTATTTCGTAAAGCAATAAGATGCTTAAAGAATTTGTACTACTACAATTTAAAGCCACTCTAAAATCTTTTAAATGGTAAAAAAAAAAATCTAAGACTCAATTTTCAGATTTACTTGACAAGTGATAGGAAGTGAGCTCTTTTTAAAATACAACTTTATTTTAGTAAAATGTATTACATTTATATTTATATTAAATATATATTTATCTAAAATATCATGTGTGTATAAATATATATTTATATAAATATATTTAATACATTTTAATATAGTTTTAAAATAATGTTATAACAATCACATGCTTGAGAAATAAACTTGCCTCTGCTTAGAGTCAATTGTTGGTGTTTCCTAAGATTATCAGTGGGGGAAAGTTCAGAGTGAGAGTTTACAAAATCAAAATTATCCTTTTACTTTTTCTGACAAGAGTATTGTTCCTTATAAAACACTTGTGAAAACATAACAACCCAGGATGGATCTCCTCGAAGGTCTTGAAAGAGGAGTGGTCTAATTGAAGACAGTGGACTGTCATTACATGAAACCCTATGTTCTCCAGTTCATGCAATCCAAGTATGTTTCTCATATGATTACTCTAATATTATTCACTTTCTTGATATATTTAAATATAGAAATCTGATCATCCTGGTTGGCCCCTTCTTAAATACCTTCAGTAATTTTCTACTCGGTTTGGGGTCATAGTCTAAGTTCTTAACCAGGCATTCAAGTCTGAAATGATCTGACCATTGAAGAACTTGCCAGTCTCATCTCTGGTCACATTCCTCACCCACATTCTCCACTCCAGACTACCTGAAGCTCTCAGAACTTACCGAACCTGCTTATGACACCTGAGTTTGCTCACCGTGGAATGACCTCTCTCCTACATAGTTTGTCTGGCAAACAATTTCTAGTCCTCTGAGCCTATATGGGAGCATCAGCTCCCTCTCAAAGTGTTTCTGGCCTTTGGAAGTTGAATTAGATCCCTCTGTGCATACCACCTGTGCATCGCTATGAAAGCCCTCATTACCCTGCAACATAATTAACAGTGATGCTTGTCTGTCTCCCAAATTGAGAGCTTGTTCCTTGAGCATAAGACCTTGTTCATTTCTGTAACTTTAATGCCAACCACAGGGTCTGGCACATGATAGGAACTCAAGGTCTAACTTTTAGAGGACTAAAGTAACAAATGAATGAATGTTCTATGAAAAATTTCCTGAAGCCGGGGCTTCCCTGGTGGCGCAGTGGTTGAGAGTCCGCCTGCCAATGCAGGCG
This sequence comes from Mesoplodon bidens, assembly GCF_964165515.1. NCBI lineage: Eukaryota > Metazoa > Chordata > Mammalia > Artiodactyla > Ziphiidae > Mesoplodon > Mesoplodon bidens. Next base: position 51,568,851 of record NC_138162.1, read on the forward strand.
ACGCGGGTTCGTGCCCCAGTCCGGGAGGATCTCACATGCCACGGAGCGCCTGGGCCCGTGAGCCATGGCCGCTGAGGCTGCGCATCCAGAGCCTGCGCTCTGCAACGGGAGAGGCCACAACAGTGAGAGGCCCGCATACCGGAAAAAAAAAAATCATTACACTTAAGATAGCGAATGAACCAGAATTTGCAGGGCATTTGGATCGAAGTTTGGTGTCTGATTAGTTTTTTAGGAGATACCTTGTGCTCATCCAAAAGAATATACGGTATTGTAAATGCTTTGAAAACCAAAAAGGTCTGTTCTCATCTTTCAATCGGCAATATTAATTGTTCTTTAAAATCTAGGAACCAAAAATATACATTACCTCATGAAAACATAACTCTTAATTTTCAAAGAAAATCTGATAGTGGTTTATGAAAAAAAAAAAAAACACCTCAAAACTGTTGTAGGACCAAAGATAAAGACATCAGACTGAGTCACAAAGCTTTTGGGAATTCATCCCCAGCATTGTGATCTCCATTGGGCAGTGCCATCCTAATGTCCCTGCTACTTACAGGACCTGCTGGGCAAAGAAAGGAAACTCTGAGACACAGTAGATCACTGGGTAAATCATGTCATTTTTCCAGTGATTTTTACTTCTTTCTGCTTTGCACTTTCAGCTTCAAATATTATTTCTTTTTTGCATCTTTCCACCAAGTGTAACTCTTGATAGATAAAACGGTTGCCAGCATGTGACTCTGGAGGCCATTAAAAGTCTCTAAAGTACATATACCACGTCTTTCACCTGGACGTGTCAATAGCTCATGTCTATGAAAGACAAGAAGACAAGGAAAAGGGGATGAAAATAAATAAGGCAAGACAGCATATTTCTGACTATGACAATATTCAATATTGGGAAAAGCCAGACTCAGCAATGCCTAACTATTAATAAAGCTACTTGACAATAACGAAATATTTTGAGCAATTCCAAAATTTGGGGCATAAATGGATAGGGACATTTCAAGGGCATACATGAATTAGACAAACCTCTCATGGGAATTTTGCTTGCACACAGCAGACAACATCTTGAGCTATTTGGGATAAGACACACAGAGCCAGGTACCTCAAATTCCCTTAGGAAATGGATTATTGAAGACCACAGTACCCATGGAAGAGATTCCAAAACCCTAACTTCTCTTCCTACAATTCAGGTCCCCAAAGGATTGTCAAAGTTGTATTGGGATAAGAAACTTCTGCCATTTTAAAAGGGGCCCTAACAGAGGGAGACATGTTGACATGGCGGGGACATTCTGGGGGAGCAAGCTCCCCAAGGAGATGGAAAGCTCCAGAAAAATTTTGACTAGCAATTCTTTTAGTCCCTAAAACGACGAGAGCAAGGCAGTAGTGAGACAATCGAGACAGTTTTCTCCAAAAGCAAGTCTGAGGGTTGCATAGCAGAGTTAAAGGATTACTTACCAATTGTTCCAGCCCTGCCTGAATCTGTGTCAACTCTGGTAACGGGTTCGTTTTTCCATCCTTCCTTGCCAACAAGATACCTATTCTGTTTGTAGGCTCAGTAGAAATCTTCCTAGAAGTGGGGTTGCCTGTACTTCATACGGAACTTTATTGACTCCTGTATGAAGCAATTTAACTGAAATTGCCAACTTCGTGGGGAGAACAATGGTCCTTCAGTCACAATGGTTCCCAAATACACTCTTGCTGACATACCTCCAGATGGACACATTGTAGACTGAGATATATACTAAATCAGGCCTGAAAATCCTTGATTTGTAGCCCCAAATCTTTAGGGCCAAAACTCTGTTTTGAGTAGTTAACATGCATGTGTTTCCAGTTTGCAAGGACATTGATGTTACAACTCTTTCACGTCACCACCCTGACCAGCAACCAACTTGTCCTGAAGTGACCGTATCACTTCAAGGCCTGTTCAGGGAGCCGTGGGAAGCCAATGCCTCTCATTCGATAGATGTTCCGTACTGTCAAAGGAAGCCTGTGGCCCCACGCTCCCAGTTTTTCCTCACTCTTGCAAATTATAGGCATATTAATCCCACCTCAGGCGACCCATTATCACACAAACATCATTCTTCAAAGCCTTCTTCTTTCCCCTCCTTTAAGGTATCTCAGGAAAATGTCAACATGTCTCTCTTTGGGTTTTTTTTGTTGTTGTTTTGATATTTTTGTCTCCTTTTCTTCTACTTTTTTAGCTTAAAAAATGCTTAATCACAAATGTTGAGTCAATATATTTATATGCTGATAATCCATTATGCCTTTTCGTAGATAAACTCGTCAATGAAAACACGACATTACCACCTCCTGAAACAGTCAGCAATGAAGAAGAAGGTAAAGAACCTACTGAAAAAACTATTCACAGTATTAAAGTTACAACACTGTAGTCAGACCTGGAGCATATCATTATATGACTTAAAAATTTTACTTTCATTAATCTGAGTATTTCGTAAAGTAATAACATGCTTAAAGAATTTGTACTACTACAATTTAAAGCCACTCTAAAATCTTTTAAATGGTAAAAAAAAATCTAAGACTCAATTTTCAGATTTACTTGACAAGTGATAGGAAGTGAGCTCTTTTTAAAATACAACTTTATTTTAGTAAAATGTATTACATTTACATTTATATTACATACATATTTATCTAAAATATCATGTGTGTATAAATATATATTTATATAAATATATTTAATACATTTTAATATAATTTTAAAATAGTGATATAACAATCACATGCTTGAGAAATAAACTTGCCTGTGCTTAGAGTCAATTGTTGGTGTTTCCTAAGATTATCAGTGGGGGAAAGTTCAGAGTGAGAGTTTACAAAATCAAAATTATCCTTTTACTTTTTCTGACAAGAGTATTGTTCCTTATAAAATACTTGTGAAAACATAACAACCCAGGATGGCTCTCCTCGAAGGTCTTGAAAGAGGAGTGGTCTAATTGAAGACAGTGGACTGTCATTACATGAAACCCTATGTTCTCCAGTTCATGCAATCCAAGTATGCTTCTCATATGATTACTCTAATATTATTCACTTTCTTGATATATTTAAATATAGAAATCTGATCATCCTGGTTGGCCCCTTCTTAAATACCTTCAGTAATTTTCTACTAGGTTTGGGGTCATAGTCTAAGTTCTTAACCAGGCATTCAAGTCTGAAATGATCTGACCATTGAAGAACTTGCTAGTCTCATGTCTGGTCACATTCCTCACCCACATTCTCCACTCCAGACTACCTGAAGCTCTCAGAACTTACCGAACCTGCTTATGACACCTGAGTTTGCTCACCGTGGAATGACCTCTCTCTTACATAGTTTGTCTGGCAAACAATTTCTAGTCCTCTGAGCCTATATGGGAGCATCAGCTCCCTCTCAAAGTGTTTCTGGCCTTTGGAAGTTGAATTAGATCCCTTTGTGCATACCACCTGTGCATCGCTATGAAAGCCCTCATTACCCTGCAACATAATTAACAGTGATTCTTGTCTGTCTCCCAAATTGAGAGCGTGTTCCTTGAGCATAAGACCTTGTTCATTTCTGTAACTTTAATGCCAACCACAGGGTCTGGCACATGATAGGAACTCAAGGTCTAACTTTTAGATGACTAAAGTAACAAATGAATGAATGTTCTATGAAAAATTTCCTGAAGCCGGGGCTTCCCTGGTGGCGCAGTGGTTGAGAGTCCGCCTGTCAATGCAGGCGACGTGGGTTCGTGCCCCAGTCCGGGAGGATCTCACATGCCACGGAGCGCCTGGGCCCGTGAGCCATGGCCGCTGAGCCTGCGCATCCAGAGCCTGCTCTCTGCAAGGGGAGAGGCCACAACAGTGAGAGGCCCGCGTACCGCACCAAAAAAAACCAAATTTACTGACGCCAAATTACCTTATGTTGTTATCATGTTCTATTTTGTTTTCTAAACAGAACCAATCCAGAGTCCACGTGAGACTGCATTTTGGAAAATGTTAGCTGAAGGTACGCTCATAGTAGTTGGGTTGCTGGGAAAATGTTTTGGTTTTCTAAAGTCTTCTGTAAGAAAGCCAAGATCAGTGTAAATTGTTCTAATACTGAGAATTAATAAGTCAACATTTTGCTGCCATCATCACATGTAATAGCAAATGTAAAACAAACCCAGAAAGCTGATCAGTGTCACACATTTTCTGATTCTCTCCCCAAAACTCTTATTTTCCTACAAGTGTTGCAATCTAGTCATTTAATTTATGATTAAAAATGTTAAATAAGGCTCTTGCTCAATATAATCCCTCTTTGTATTTGGAGCAGTGTGCACATGGAGAGGCATGAATGAATGCAAATTATATATCAAAATATATGCATGCATAAAAGTAATATATAATCATAAATGTACAGTCATGCATGTATAAATGTAACATGCATAGCATTTGTATGTATGCATGTATAAATGTAACATGCATATCATCTACGTATGCAGACATGTATAAATATAATTCATGTATCACACACATACAAGCATGTGTTATAAATGTGAAATACATACCATATTCAATGGATCCTAACTTGCAGATTCTGTATTTGTGAATTTACCTGTATCTAAAATTTATCTGGAACCCTCCACTTGCAGAACTTTCACAGTCATTTGTGGACACACACAGAGTAGCAAAAAAAATTTAATTGCTTGATGGTCTTGTTCCTAGCTGAGGTATAACAAAGGACTCCTTTTTTCAGCTCTCATGCTTTAAACAAGTTCCTTTTTTTGTGGTCTACTTAGTGCTAGATGTTTCGCACTTTTGTGCTTTCTGTTGGCAATTTTGCTATTTTAAATGCCCCCCAAGTATAGTAGTACAATGCTGTTTAATGTTCCTAAACACAAGAAGGCTGTGGTGTACCTCAGGAGAAAAATGTGTGTATTATATAAGCTTCATGTAGGTGTGAGTTATAATGCTGTTGACTGTGAGCTCAGTGTTGATGAATCAGCAGTATATACTAAATAAAGTGTCTCTAAACAGAAACACACACATAAAACAAGGTTAGATATTCATTGGTTGATGAAAATGTAGTGACCAGAGGCTCATAGGAACCTAAGCCTGTATTTCCCTTAGGAACAATGATGGTTCAGTATTCATTGATTCAGTGCTCACATAGCTTAACTGCCATGACTACCATGAACAATGAGAATAAGCTGTATACACACACAAAAGTAAGTGAATTTTGTTTACCATAACACCAATTTATTGTTTAAACAGCTATACAGGCAGACACCAATGAGGACAACCAACGAGATGAAGCTTTTCAGCCAATTCCAAGTAAGAACAAAATACTTCAATTAAAGGGATACATAAATACTTTCACACATTGTAGTGTCTACATGGTGATACTGTTTTCCTCAGTAAGGTATAGAATATGTAAGAAGGTAGCATGGTGGCTGACATCATACCAGAGAGGACATTTACAGTTGTAGGAAAGTTATGTTTCCTAAACAGTGTTCTTCAGTGACCACATTACAGATGACTATTTCCATCTCCCTGTTTTGTAACTTATATTCCTGAAACAGTAAACCAAATGAAGGAGTAGGCAAGTGAACAATATTTAGGATGCAGTTGTCTTAAATTGACAGACATTTTTAGAGCGGTTTTAAGCTTATAGAAAAATTGAGTAGAAAGTACAGAGTTCTCATATATTCCCCCTGCTCAGTTTCCCCTGGTATTAATATCTTCCATTCGTGTGGTGCATTTTTTTAACAATTTATGAGCCAATATTGATACATTGCTATTAACTAAAGTTCGTAGTTTACATTAGGGTCCACCCTTTGTGTTGTACAATTCTACGGGATTTTGACAAATGCATAATGTCTTGTGTCCACCATTACAATCATACCGAGTAGCTTCATTGACCTAAAAATCCCCTACAACCTACTTAGCCATCCCTCCCTTGCCCAACCCTTGGCAACTACTGATCTTTTCACTGTCTCTATAGTTTTGCCTTTTCCAGAAGGTCAAATCATTGGAAATATACAGTATGTATCCTTTTCAGATTGGCTTCTTTTGCTTAGTAGTATGCATTTAAGATTAAATATAGAAATCTGATGATCGTGGTTGGCCCCTTCTTAAATACCTTCAGTAATTTTCTACTAGGTTTGGGGTCATAGTCTAAGTTCTTAACCAGGCATTCAAGTCTGAAATGATCTGACCATTGAAGAACTTGCCAGTCTCATCTCTGGTCACATTCCTCACCCACATTCTCCACTCCAGACTACCTGAAGCTCTCAGAACTTACCGAACCTGCTTATGACACCTGAGTTTGCTCACCGTGGAATGACCTCTCTCTTACATAGTTTGGCGAACAATTTCTAGTCCTCTGAGCCTATATGGGAGCATCAGCTCCCTCTCCAAGTGTTTCTGGCCTTTGGAAGTTGAATTAGATCCCTCTGTGCATACCACCTGTGCATCGCTATGAAAGCCCTCATTACCCTGCAACATAATTAACAGTGATTCTTGTCTGTCTCCCAAATTGAGAGCGTGTTCCTTGAGCATAAGACCTTGTTCATTTCTGTAACTTTAATGCCAACCACAGGGTCTGGCACATGATAGGAACTCAAGGTCTAACTTTTAGATGACTAAAGTAACAAATGAATGAATGTTCTATGAAAAATTTCCTGAAGCCGGGGCTTCCCTGGTGGCGCAGTGGTTGAGAGTCCGCCTGCCAATGCAGGTGACGCGGGTTCGTGTCCCAGTCCGGGAGGATCTCACATGCCACGGAGCGCCTGGGCCCGTGAGCCATGGCCGCTGATCCTGCGCATCCAGAGCCTGTGCTCTGCAACGGGAGAGGCCACAACAGTGAGAGGCCCGCTTACCGGAAAAAAAAAAATCATTACAGTTAAGATAGCCCATGAACCAGAATTTGCATGGCATTTGGATCGAAGTTTGGTGTCTGATTAGTTTTTTAGGTGATACCTTGTGCTCATCCAAAAGAATATACGGTATTGTAAATGCTTTGATAACCAAAAAGGTCTGTTCTCATCTTTCAATCGGCAATATTAATTGTTCTTTAAAATCTAGGAACCAAAAATATACATTACCTCATGAAAACATAACTCTTAATTTTCAAAGAAAATCTGATAGTGGTTTATGAAAGAAAAAAACACCTCAAAACTGTTGTAGGACCAAAGATAAAGACATCAGACTGAGTCACAAAGCTTTTGGGAATTCATCCCCAGCATTGTGATCTCCATTGGGCAGTGCCATCCTAATGTCCCTGCTACTTACAGGACCTGCTGGGCAAAGAAAGGAAACTCTGAGACACAGTAGATCACTGGGTAAATCATGTCATTTTTCCAATGATTTTTACTTCTTTCTGCTTTGCACTTTCAGCTTCAAATATTATTTCTTTTTTGCATCTTTCCACCAAGTGTAACTCTTGATAGATAAAACGGTTGCCAGCATGTGACTCTGGAGGCCATTAAAAGTCTCTAAAGTACATATACCACGTCTTTCACCTGGACGTGTCAATAGCTCATGTCTATGAAAGACAAGAAGACAAGGAAAAGGGGATGAAAATAAATAAGGCAAGACAGCATATTTCTGACTATGACAATATTCAATATTGGGAAAAGCCAGACTCAGCAATGCCTAACTATTAATAAAGCTACTTGACAATAACGAAATATTTTGAGCAATTCCAAAATTTGGGGCATAAATGGATAGGGACATTTCAAGGGCATACATGAATTAGACAAACCTCTCATGGGAATTTTGCTTGCACACAGCAGACAACATCTTGAGCTATTTGGGATAAGACACACAGAGCCAGGTACCTCAAATTCCCTTAGGAAATGGATTATTGAAGACCACAGTACCCATGGAAGAGATTCCAAAACCCTAACTTCTCTTCCTACAATTCAGGTCCCCAAAGGATTGTCAAAGTTGTATTGGGATAAGAAACTTCTGCCATTTTAAAAGGGGCCCTAACAGAGGGAGACATGTTGACATGGCGGGGACATTCTGGGGGAGCAAGCTCCCCAAGGAGATGGAAAGCTCCAGAAAAATTTTGACTAACAATTCTTTTAGTCCCTAAAACGACGAGAGCAAGGCAGTAGTGAGACCATCCAGACATTTTTCTCCAAAAGCAAGTCTGAGGGTTGCATAGCAGAGTTAAAGGATTACTTACCAATTGTTCCAGCCCTGCCTGAATCTGTGTCAACTCTGGTAACGGGTTCGTTTTTCCATCCTTCCTTGCCAACAAGATACCTATTCTGTTTGTAGGCTCAGTAGAAATCTTCCTAGAAGTGGGGTTGCCTGTACTTCATACGGAACTTTATTGACTCCTGTATGAAGCAATTTAACTGAAATTGCCAACTTCGTGGGGAGAACAATGGTCCTTCAGTCACAATGGTTCCCAAATACACTCTTGCTGACATACCTCCAGATGGACACATTGTAGACTGAGATATATACTAAATCAGGCCTGAAAATCCTTGATTTGTAGCCCCAAATCTTTAGGGCCAAAACTCTGTTTTGAGTAGTTAACATGCATGTGTTTCCAGTTTGCAAGGACATTGATGTTACAACTCTTTCACGTCACCACCCTGACCAGCAACCAACTTGTCCTGAAGTGACCGTATCACTTCAAGGCCTGTTCAGGGAGCCGTGGGAAGCCAATGCCTCTCATTCGATAGATGTTCCGTACTGTCAAAGGAAGCCTGTGGCCCCACGCTCCCAGTTTTTCCTCACTCTTGCAAATTATAGGCATATTAATCCCACCTCAGGCAACCCATTATCACACAAACATCATTCTTCAAAGCCTTCTTCTTTCCCCTCCTTTAAGGTATCTCAGGAAAATGTCAACATGTCTCTCTTTGGTTTTTGTTGTTGTTTTGATATTTTTGTCTCCTTCTACTTTTTTAGCTTAAAAAATGCTTAATCACAAATGTTGAGTCAATATATTTATATGCTGATAATCCATTATGCCTTTTCGTAGATAAACTCGTCAGTGAAAACACGACATTACCACCTCCTGAAACAGTCAGCAATGAAGAAGAAGGTAAAGAACCTATTGAAAAAACTATTCACAGTATTAAAGTTACAACACTGTAGTCAGACCTGGAGCATATCATTATATGACTTAAAAATTTTACTTTCATTAATCTGAGTATTTCGTAAAGCAATAAGATGCTTAAAGAATTTGTACTACTACAATTTAAAGCCACTCTAAAATCTTTTAAATGGTAAAAAAAAAAATCTAAGACTCAATTTTCAGATTTACTTGACAAGTGATAGGAAGTGAGCTCTTTTTAAAATACAACTTTATTTTAGTAAAATGTATTACATTTATATTTATATTAAATATATATTTATCTAAAATATCATGTGTGTATAAATATATATTTATATAAATATATTTAATACATTTTAATATAGTTTTAAAATAATGTTATAACAATCACATGCTTGAGAAATAAACTTGCCTCTGCTTAGAGTCAATTGTTGGTGTTTCCTAAGATTATCAGTGGGGGAAAGTTCAGAGTGAGAGTTTACAAAATCAAAATTATCCTTTTACTTTTTCTGACAAGAGTATTGTTCCTTATAAAACACTTGTGAAAACATAACAACCCAGGATGGCTCTCCTCGAAGGTCTTGAAAGAGGAGTGGTCTAATTGAAGACAGTGGACTGTCATTACATGAAACCCTATGTTCTCCAGTTCATGCAATCCAAGTATGTTTCTCATATGATTACTCTAATATTATTCACTTTCTTGATATATTTAAATATAGAAATCTGATCATCCTGGTTGGCCCCTTCTTAAATACCTTCAGTAATTTTCTACTCGGTTTGGGGTCATAGTCTAAGTTCTTAACCAGGCATTCAAGTCTGAAATGATCTGACCATTGAAGAACTTGCCAGTCTCATCTCTGGTCACATTCCTCACCCACATTCTCCACTCCAGACTACCTGAAGCTCTCAGAACTTACCGAACCTGCTTATGACACCTGAGTTTGCTCACCGTGGAATGACCTCTCTCCTACATAGTTTGTCTGGCAAACAATTTCTAGTCCTCTGAGCCTATATGGGAGCATCAGCTCCCTCTCAAAGTGTTTCTGGCCTTTGGAAGTTGAATTAGATCCCTCTGTGCATACCACCTGTGCATCGCTATGAAAGCCCTCATTACCCTGCAACATAATTAACAGTGATGCTTGTCTGTCTCCCAGATTGAGAGCTTGTTCCTTGAGCATAAGACCTTGTTCATTTCTGTAACTTTAATGCCAACCACAGGGTCTGGCACATGATAGGAACTCAAGGTCTAACTTTTAGAGGACTAAAGTAACAAATGAATGAATGTTCTATGAAAAATTTCCTGAAGCCGGGGCTTCCCTGGTGGCGCAGTGGTTGAGAGTCCGCCTGCCAATGCAGGCGACGCGGGTTCGTGCCCCAGTCCGGGAGGATCTCACATGCCACGGAGCGCCTGGGCCCGTGAGCCATGGCCGCTGAGGCTGCGCATCCAGAGCCTGCGCTCTGCAACGGGAGAGGCCACAACAGTGAGAGGCCCGCATACCGGAAAAAAAAAAATCATTACACTTAAGATAGCGAATGAACCAGAATTTGCAGGGCATTTGGATCGAAGTTTGGTGTCTGATTAGTTTTTTAGGAGATACCTTGTGCTCATCCAAAAGAATATACGGTATTGTAAATGCTTTGAAAACCAAAAAGGTCTGTTCTCATCTTTCAATCGGCAATATTAATTGTTCTTTAAAATCTAGGAACCAAAAATATACATTACCTCATGAAAACATAACTCTTAATTTTCAAAGAAAATCTGATAGTGGTTTATGAAAAAAAAAAAAACACCTCAAAACTGTTGTAGGACCAAAGATAAAGACATCAGACTGAGTCACAAAGCTTTTGGGAATTCATCCCCAGCATTGTGATCTCCATTGGGCAGTGCCATCCTAATGTCCCTGCTACTTACAGGACCTGCTGGGCAAAGAAAGGAAACTCTGAGACACAGTAGATCACTGGGTAAATCATGTCATTTTTCCAGTGATTTTTACTTCTTTCTGCTTTGCACTTTCAGCTTCAAATATTATTTCTTTTTTGCATCTTTCCACCAAGTGTAACTCTTGATAGATAAAACGGTTGCCAGCATGTGACTCTGGAGGCCATTAAAAGTCTCTAGAGTACATATACCACGTCTTTCACCTGGACGTGTCAATAGCTCATGTCTATGAAAGACAAGAAGACAAGGAAAAGGGGATGAAAATAAATAAGGCAAGACAGCATATTTCTGACTATGACAATATTCAATATTGGGAAAAGCCAGACTCAGCAATGCCTAACTATTAATAAAGCTACTTGACAATAACGAAATATTTTGAGCAATTCCAAAATTTGGGGCATAAATGGATAGGGACATTTCAAGGGCATACATGAATTAGACAAACCTCTCATGGGAATTTTGCTTGCACACAGCAGACAACATCTTGAGCTATTTGGGATAAGACACACAGAGCCAGGTACCTCAAATTCCCTTAGGAAATGGATTATTGAAGACCACAGTACCCATGGAAGAGATTCCAAAACCCTAACTTCTCTTCCTACAATTCAGGTCCCCAAAGGATTGTCAAAGTTGTATTGGGATAAGAAACTTCTGCCATTTTAAAAGGGGCCCTAACAGAGGGAGACATGTTGACATGGCGGGGACATTCTGGGGGAGCAAGCTCCCCAAGGAGATGGAAAGCTCCAGAAAAATTTTGACTAACAATTCTTTTAGTCCCTAAAACGACGAGAGCAAGGCAGTAGTGAGACAATCGAGACAGTTTTCTCCAAAAGCAAGTCTGAGGGTTGCATAGCAGAGTTAAAGGATTACTTACCAATTGTTCCAGCCCTGCCTGAATCTGTGTCAACTCTGGTAACGGGTTCGTTTTTCCATCCTTCCTTGCCAACAAGATACCTATTCTGTTTGTAGGCTCAGTAGAAATCTTCCTAGAAGTGGGGTTGCCTGTACTTCATACGGAACTTTATTGACTCCTGTATGAAGCAATTTAACTGAAATTGCCAACTTCGTGGGGAGAACAATGGTCCTTCAGTCACAATGGTTCCCAAATACACTCTTGCTGACATACCTCCAGATGGACACATTGTAGACTGAGATATATACTAAATCAGGCCTGAAAATCCTTGATTTGTAGCCCCAAATCTTTAGGGCCAAAACTCTGTTTTGAGTAGTTAACATGCATGTGTTTCCAGTTTGCAAGGACATTGATGTTACAACTCTTTCACGTCACCACCCTGACCAGCAACCAACTTGTCCTGAAGTGACCGTATCACTTCAAGGCCTGTTCAGGGAGCCGTGGGAAGCCAATGCCTCTCATTCGATAGATGTTCCGTACTGTCAAAGGAAGCCTGTGGCCCCACGCTCCCAGTTTTTCCTCACTCTTGCAAATTATAGGCATATTAATCCCACCTCAGGCGACCCATTATCACACAAACATCATTCTTCAAAGCCTTCTTCTTTCCCCTCCTTTAAGGTATCTCAGGAAAATGTCAACATGTCTCTCTTTGGGTTTTTTTTGTTGTTGTTTTGATATTTTTGTCTCCTTTTCTTCTACTTTTTTAGCTTAAAAAATGCTTAATCACAAATGTTGAGTCAATATATTTATATGCTGATAATCCATTATGCCTTTTCGTAGATAAACTCGTCAATGAAAACACGACATTACCACCTCCTGAAACAGTCAGCAATGAAGAAGAAGGTAAAGAACCTACTGAAAAAACTATTCACAGTATTAAAGTTACAACACTGTAGTCAGACCTGGAGCATATCATTATATGACTTAAAAATTTTACTTTCATTAATCTGAGTATTTCGTAAAGTAATAACATGCTTAAAGAATTTGTACTACTACAATTTAAAGCCACTCTAAAATCTTTTAAATGGTAAAAAAAAATCTAAGACTCAATTTTCAGATTTACTTGACAAGTGATAGGAAGTGAGCTCTTTTTAAAATACAACTTTATTTTAGTAAAATGTATTACATTTACATTTATATTACATACATATTTATCTAAAATATCATGTGTGTATAAATATATATTTATATAAATATATTTAATACATTTTAATATAATTTTAAAATAGTGATATAACAATCACATGCTTGAGAAATAAACTTGCCTGTGCTTAGAGTCAATTGTTGGTGTTTCCTAAGATTATCAGTGGGGGAAAGTTCAGAGTGAGAGTTTACAAAATCAAAATTATCCTTTTACTTTTTCTGACAAGAGTATTGTTCCTTATAAAATACTTGTGAAAACATAACAACCCAGGATGGCTCTCCTCGAAGGTCTTGAAAGAGGAGTGGTCTAATTGAAGACAGTGGACTGTCATTACATGAAACCCTATGTTCTCCAGTTCATGCAATCCAAGTATGCTTCTCATATGATTACTCTAATATTATTCACTTTCTTGATATATTTAAATATAGAAATCTGATCATCCTGGTTGGCCCCTTCTTAAATACCTTCAGTAATTTTCTACTAGGTTTGGGGTCATAGTCTAAGTTCTTAACCAGGCATTCAAGTCTGAAATGATCTGACCATTGAAGAACTTGCCAGTCTGATCTCTGGTCACATTCCTCACCCACATTCTCCACTCCAGACTACCTGAAGCTCTCAGAACTTACCGAACCTGCTTATGACACCTGAGTTTGCTCACCGTGGAATGACCTCTCTCCTACATAGTTTGTCTGGCAAACAATTTCTAGTCCTCTGAGCCTATATGGGAGCATCAGCTCCCTCTCAAAGTGTTTCTGGCCTTTGGAAGTTGAATTAGATCCCTCTGTGCACACCACCTGTGCATCGCTATGAAAGCCCTGATTACCCTGCAACATAATTAACAGTGATTCTTGTCTGTCTCCCAAATTGAGAGCTTGTTCCTTGAGCATAAGACCTTGTTCATTTCTGTAACTTTAATGCCAACCACAGGGTCTGGCACATGATAGGAACTCAAGGTCTAACTTTTAGATGACTAAAGTAACAAATGAATGAATGTTCTATGAAAAATTTCCTGAAGCCGGGGCTTCCCTGGTGGCGCAGTGGTTGAGAGTCCGCCTGTCAATGCAGGCGACGTGGGTTCGTGCCCCAGTCCGGGAGGATCTCACATGCCACGGAGCGCCTGGGCCCGTGAGCCATGGCCGCTGAGCCTGCGCATCCAGAGCCTGCTCTCTGCAAGGGGAGAGGCCACAACAGTGAGAGGCCCGCGTACCGCACCAAAAAAAACCAAATTTACTGACGCCAAATTACCTTATGTTGTTATCATGTTCTATTTTGTTTTCTAAACAGAACCAATCCAGAGTCCACGTGAGACTGCATTTTGGAAAATGTTAGCTGAAGGTACGCTCATAGTAGTTGGGTTGCTGGGAAAATGTTTTGGTTTTCTAAAGTCTTCTGTAAGAAAGCCAAGATCAGTGTAAATTGTTCTAATACTGAGAATTAATAAGTCAACATTTTGCTGCCATCATCACATGTAATAGCAAATGTAAAACAAACCCAGAAAGCTGATCAGTGTCACACATTTTCTGATTCTCTCCCCAAAACTCTTATTTTCCTACAAGTGTTGCAATCTAGTCATTTAATTTATGATTAAAAATGTTAAATAAGGCTCTTGCTCAATATAATCCCTCTTTGTATTTGGAGCAGTGTGCACATGGAGAGGCATGAATGAATGCAAATTATATATCAAAATATATGCATGCATAAAAGTAATATATAATCATAAATGTACAGTCATGCATGTATAAATGTAACATGCATAGCATTTGTATGTATGCATGTATAAATGTAACATGCATATCATCTACGTATGCAGACATGTATAAATATAATTCATGTATCACACACATACAAGCATGTGTTATAAATGTGAAATACATACCATATTCAATGGATCCTAACTTGCAGATTCTGTATTTGTGAATTTACCTGTATCTAAAATTTATCTGGAACCCTCCACTTGCAGAACTTTCACAGTCATTTGTGGACACACACAGAGTAGCAAAAAAAATTTAATTGCTTGATGGTCTTGTTCCTAGCTGAGGTATAACAAAGGACTCCTTTTTTCAGCTCTCATGCTTTAAACAAGTTCCTTTTTTTGTGGTCTACTTAGTGCTAGATGTTTCGCACTTTTGTGCTTTCTGTTGGCAATTTTGCTATTTTAAATGCCCCCCAAGTATAGTAGTACAATGCTGTTTAATGTTCCTAAACACAAGAAGGCTGTGGTGTACCTCAGGAGAAAAATGTGTGTATTATATAAGCTTCATGTAGGTGTGAGTTATAATGCTGTTGACTGTGAGCTCAGTGTTGATGAATCAGCAGTATATACTAAATAAAGTGTCTCTAAACAGAAACACACACATAAAACAAGGTTAGATATTCATTGGTTGATGAAAATGTAGTGACCAGAGGCTCATAGGAACCTAAGCCTGTATTTCCCTTAGGAACAATGATGGTTCAGTATTCATTGATTCAGTGCTCACATAGCTTAACTGCCATGACTACCATGAACAATGAGAATAAGCTGTATACACACACAAAAGTAAGTGAATTTTGTTTACCATAACACCAATTTATTGTTTAAACAGCTATACAGGCAGACACCAATGAGGACAACCAACGAGATGAAGCTTTTCAGCCAATTCCAAGTAAGAACAAAATACTTCAATTAAAGGGATACATAAATACTTTCACACATTGTAGTGTCTACATGGTGATACTGTTTTCCTCAGTAAGGTATAGAATATGTAAGAAGGTAGCATGGTGGCTGACATCATACCAGAGAGGACATTTACAGTTGTAGGAAAGTTATGTTTCCTAAACAGTGTTCTTCAGTGACCACATTACAGATGACTATTTCCATCTCCCTGTTTTGTAACTTATATTCCTGAAACAGTAAACCAAATGAAGGAGTAGGCAAGTGAACAATATTTAGGATGCAGTTGTCTTAAATTGACAGACATTTTTAGAGCGGTTTTAAGCTTATAGAAAAATTGAGTAGAAAGTACAGAGTTCTCATATATTCCCCCTGCTCAGTTTCCCCTGGTATTAATATCTTCCATTCGTGTGGTGCATTTTTTTAACAATTTATGAGCCAATATTGATACATTGCTATTAACTAAAGTTCGTAGTTTACATTAGGGTCCACCCTTTGTGTTGTACAATTCTACGGGATTTTGACAAATGCATAATGTCTTGTGTCCACCATTACAATCATACCGAGTAGCTTCATTGACCTAAAAATCCCCTACAACCTACTTAGCCATCCCTCCCTTGCCCAACCCTTGGCAACTACTGATCTTTTCACTGTCTCTATAGTTTTGCCTTTTCCAGAAGGTCAAATCATTGGAAATATACAGTATGTATCCTTTTCAGATTGGCTTCTTTTGCTTAGTAGTATGCATTTAAGATTAAATATAGAAATCTGATGATCGTGGTTGGCCCCTTCTTAAATACCTTCAGTAATTTTCTACTAGGTTTGGGGTCATAGTCTAAGTTCTTAACCAGGCATTCAAGTCTGAAATGATCTGACCATTGAAGAACTTGCCAGTCTCATCTCTGGTCACATTCCTCACCCACATTCTCCACTCCAGACTACCTGAAGCTCTCAGAACTTACCGAACCTGCTTATGACACCTGAGTTTGCTCACCGTGGAATGACCTCTCTCTTACATAGTTTGGCGAACAATTTCTAGTCCTCTGAGCCTATATGGGAGCATCAGCTCCCTCTCCAAGTGTTTCTGGCCTTTGGAAGTTGAATTAGATCCCTCTGTGCATACCACCTGTGCATCGCTATGAAAGCCCTCATTACCCTGCAACATAATTAACAGTGATTCTTGTCTGTCTCCCAAATTGAGAGCGTGTTCCTTGAGCATAAGACCTTGTTCATTTCTGTAACTTTAATGCCAACCACAGGGTCTGGCACATGATAGGAACTCAAGGTCTAACTTTTAGATGACTAAAGTAACAAATGAATGAATGTTCTATGAAAAATTTCCTGAAGCCGGGGCTTCCCTGGTGGCGCAGTGGTTGAGAGTCCGCCTGCCAATGCAGGTGACGCGGGTTCGTGTCCCAGTCCGGGAGGATCTCACATGCCACGGAGCGCCTGGGCCCGTGAGCCATGGCCGCTGATCCTGCGCATCCAGAGCCTGTGCTCTGCAACGGGAGAGGCCACAACAGTGAGAGGCCCGCTTACCGGAAAAAAAAAATCATTACAGTTAAGATAGCCCATGAACCAGAATTTGCATGGCATTTGGATCGAAGTTTGGTGTCTGATTAGTTTTTTAGGTGATACCTTGTGCTCATCCAAAAGAATATACGGTATTGTAAATGCTTTGATAACCAAAAAGGTCTGTTCTCATCTTTCAATCGGCAATATTAATTGTTCTTTAAAATCTAGGAACCAAAAATATACATTACCTCATGAAAACATAACTCTTAATTTTCAAAGAAAATCTGATAGTGGTTTATGAAAGAAAAAAACACCTCAAAACTGTTGTAGGACCAAAGATAAAGACATCAGACTGAGTCACAAAGCTTTTGGGAATTCATCCCCAGCATTGTGATCTCCATTGGGCAGTGCCATCCTAATGTCCCTGCTACTTACAGGACCTGCTGGGCAAAGAAAGGAAACTCTGAGACACAGTAGATCACTGGGTAAATCATGTCATTTTTCCAATGATTTTTACTTCTTTCTGCTTTGCACTTTCAGCTTCAAATATTATTTCTTTTTTGCATCTTTCCACCAAGTGTAACTCTTGATAGATAAAACGGTTGCCAGCATGTGACTCTGGAGGCCATTAAAAGTCTCTAAAGTACATATACCACGTCTTTCACCTGGACGTGTCAATAGCTCATGTCTATGAAAGACAAGAAGACAAGGAAAAGGGGATGAAAATAAATAAGGCAAGACAGCATATTTCTGACTATGACAATATTCAATATTGGGAAAAGCCAGACTCAGCAATGCCTAACTATTAATAAAGCTACTTGACAATAACGAAATATTTTGAGCAATTCCAAAATTTGGGGCATAAATGGATAGGGACATTTCAAGGGCATACATGAATTAGACAAACCTCTCATGGGAATTTTGCTTGCACACAGCAGACAACATCTTGAGCTATTTGGGATAAGACACACAGAGCCAGGTACCTCAAATTCCCTTAGGAAATGGATTATTGAAGACCACAGTACCCATGGAAGAGATTCCAAAACCCTAACTTCTCTTCCTACAATTCAGGTCCCCAAAGGATTGTCAAAGTTGTATTGGGATAAGAAACTTCTGCCATTTTAAAAGGGGCCCTAACAGAGGGAGACATGTTGACATGGCGGGGACATTCTGGGGGAGCAAGCTCCCCAAGGAGATGGAAAGCTCCAGAAAAATTTTGACTAACAATTCTTTTAGTCCCTAAAACGACGAGAGCAAGGCAGTAGTGAGACAATCGAGACATTTTTCTCCAAAAGCAAGTCTGAGGGTTGCATAGCAGAGTTAAAGGATTACTTACCAATTGTTCCAGCCCTGCCTGAATCTGTGTCAACTCTGGTAACGGGTTCGTTTTTCCATCCTTCCTTGCCAACAAGATACCTATTCTGTTTGTAGGCTCAGTAGAAATCTTCCTAGAAGTGGGGTTGCCTGTACTTCATACGGAACTTTATTGACTCCTGTATGAAGCAATTTAACTGAAATTGCCAACTTCGTGGGGAGAACAATGGTCCTTCAGTCACAATGGTTCCCAAATACACTCTTGCTGACATACCTCCAGATGGACACATTGTAGACTGAGATATATACTAAATCAGGCCTGAAAATCCTTGATTTGTAGCCCCAAATCTTTAGGGCCAAAACTCTGTTTTGAGTAGTTAACATGCATGTGTTTCCAGTTTGCAAGGACATTGATGTTACAACTCTTTCACGTCACCACCCTGACCAGCAACCAACTTGTCCTGAAGTGACCGTATCACTTCAAGGCCTGTTCAG
Organism: Mesoplodon bidens; assembly: GCF_964165515.1. Lineage (NCBI taxonomy): Eukaryota > Metazoa > Chordata > Mammalia > Artiodactyla > Ziphiidae > Mesoplodon > Mesoplodon bidens. The sequence continues at coordinate 51,587,846 of NC_138162.1, forward strand.
GGAGCCGTGGGAAGCCAATGCCTCTCATTCGATAGATGTTCCGTACTGTCAAAGGAAGCCTGTGGCCCCACGCTCCCAGTTTTTCCTCACTCTTGCAAATTATAGGCATATTAATCCCACCTCAGGCAACCCATTATCACACAAACATCATTCTTCAAAGCCTTCTTCTTTCCCCTCCTTTAAGGTATCTCAGGAAAATGTCAACATGTCTCTCTTTGGTTTTTGTTGTTGTTTTGATATTTTTGTCTCCTTTTCTTCTACTTTTTTAGCTTAAAAAATGCTTAATCACAAATGTTGAGTCAATATATTTATATGCTGATAATCCATTATGCCTTTTCGTAGATAAACTCGTCAGTGAAAACACGACATTACCACCTCCTGAAACAGTCAGCAATGAAGAAGAAGGTAAAGAACCTATTGAAAAAACTATTCACAGTATTAAAGTTACAACACTGTAGTCAGACCTGGAGCATATCATTATATGACTTAAAAATTTTACTTTCATTAATCTGAGTATTTCGTAAAGCAATAAGATGCTTAAAGAATTTGTACTACTACAATTTAAAGCCACTCTAAAATCTTTTAAATGGTAAAAAAAAAAATCTAAGACTCAATTTTCAGATTTACTTGACAAGTGATAGGAAGTGAGCTCTTTTTAAAATACAACTTTATTTTAGTAAAATGTATTACATTTATATTTATATTAAATATATATTTATCTAAAATATCATGTGTGTATAAATATATATTTATATAAATATATTTAATACATTTTAATATAGTTTTAAAATAATGTTATAACAATCACATGCTTGAGAAATAAACTTGCCTCTGCTTAGAGTCAATTGTTGGTGTTTCCTAAGATTATCAGTGGGGGAAAGTTCAGAGTGAGAGTTTACAAAATCAAAATTATCCTTTTACTTTTTCTGACAAGAGTATTGTTCCTTATAAAACACTTGTGAAAACATAACAACCCAGGATGGCTCTCCTCGAAGGTCTTGAAAGAGGAGTGGTCTAATTGAAGACAGTGGACTGTCATTACATGAAACCCTATGTTCTCCAGTTCATGCAATCCAAGTATGTTTCTCATATGATTACTCTAATATTATTCACTTTCTTGATATATTTAAATATAGAAATCTGATCATCCTGGTTGGCCCCTTCTAAAATACCTTCAGTAATTTTCTACTCGGTTTGGGGTCATAGTCTAAGTTCTTAACCAGGCATTCAAGTCTGAAATGATCTGACCATTGAAGAACTTGCCAGTCTCATCTCTGGTCACATTCCTCACCCACATTCTCCACTCCAGACTACCTGAAGCTCTCAGAACTTACCGAACCTGCTTATGACACCTGAGTTTGCTCACCGTGGAATGACCTCTCTCCTACATAGTTTGTCTGGCAAACAATTTCTAGTCCTCTGAGCCTATATGGGAGCATCAGCTCCCTCTCAAAGTGTTTCTGGCCTTTGGAAGTTGAATTAGATCCCTCTGTGCATACCACCTGTGCATCGCTATGAAAGCCCTCATTACCCTGCAACATAATTAACAGTGATGCTTGTCTGTCTCCCAAATTGAGAGCTTGTTCCTTGAGCATAAGACCTTGTTCATTTCTGTAACTTTAATGCCAACCACAGGGTCTGGCACATGATAGGAACTCAAGGTCTAACTTTTAGAGGACTAAAGTAACAAATGAATGAATGTTCTATGAAAAATTTCCTGAAGCCGGGGCTTCCCTGGTGGCGCAGTGGTTGAGAGTCCGCCTGCCATTGCAGGCGACGCGGGTTCGTGCCCCAGTCCGGGAGGATCTCACATGCCACGGAGCGCCTGGGCCCGTGAGCCATGGCCGCTGAGCCTGCGCATCCAGAGCCTGCGCTCTGCAACGGGAGAGGCCACAACAGTGAGAGGCCCGCATACCGGAAAAAAAAAAATCATTACACTTAAGATAGCGAATGAACCAGAATTTGCAGGGCATTTGGATCGAAGTTTGGTGTCTGATTAGTTTTTTAGGAGATACCTTGTGCTCATCCAAAAGAATATACGGTATTGTAAATGATTTGAAAACCAAAAAGGTCTGTTCTCATCTTTCAATCGGCAATATTAATTGTTCTTTAAAATCTAGGAACCAAAAATATACATTACCTCATGAAAACATAACTCTTAATTTTCAAAGAAAATCTGATAGTGGTTTATGAAAAAAAAAAAAAACACCTCAAAACTGTTGTAGGACCACAGATAAAGACATCAGACTGAGTCACAAAGCTTTTGGGAATTCATCCCCAGCATTGTGATCTCCATTGGGCAGTGCCATCCTAATGTCCCTGCTACTTACAGGACCTGCTGGGCAAAGAAAGGAAACTCTGAGACACAGTAGATCACTGGGTAAATCATGTCATTTTTCCAATGATTTTTACTTCTTTCTGCTTTGCACTTTCAGCTTCAAATATTATTTCTTTTTTGCATCTTTCCACCAAGTGTAACTATTGATAGATAAAACGGTTGACAGCATGTGACTCTGGAGGCCATTAAAAGTCTCTAGAGTACATATACCACGTCTTTCACCTGGACGTGTCAATAGCTCATGTCTATGAAAGACAAGAAGACAAGGAAAAGGGGATGAAAATAAATAAGGCAAGACAGCATATTTCTGACTATGACAATATTCAATATTGGGAAAAGCCAGACTCAGCAATGCCTAACTATTAATAAAGCTACTTGACAATAACGAAATATTTTGAGCAATTCCAAAATTTGGGGCATAAATGGATAGGGACATTTCAAGGGCATACATGAATTAGACAAACCTCTCATGGGAATTTTGCTTGCACACAGCAGACAACATCTTGAGCTATTTGGGATAAGACACACAGAGCCAGGTACCTCAAATTCCCTTAGGAAATGGATTATTGAAGACCACAGTACCCATGGAAGAGATTCCAAAACCCTAACTTCTCTTCCTACAATTCAGGTCCCCAAAGGATTGTCAAAGTTGTATTGGGATAAGAAACTTCTGCCATTTTAAAAGGGGCCCTAACAGAGGGAGACATGTTGACATGGCGGGGACATTCTGGGGGAGCAAGCTCCCCAAGGAGATGGAAAGCTCCAGAAAAATTTTGACTAACAATTCTTTTAGTCCCTAAAACGACGAGAGCAAGGCAGTAGTGAGACAATCGAGACAGTTTTCTCCAAAAGCAAGTCTGAGGGTTGCATAGCAGAGTTAAAGGATTACTTACCAATTGTTCCAGCCCTGCCTGAATCTGTGTCAACTCTGGTAACGGGTTCGTTTTTCCATCCTTCCTTGCCAACAAGATACCTATTCTGTTTGTAGGCTCAGTAGAAATCTTCCTAGAAGTGGGGTTGCCTGTACTTCATACGGAACTTTATTGACTCCTGTATGAAGCAATTTAACTGAAATTGCCAACTTCGTGGGGAGAACAATGGTCCTTCAGTCACAATGGTTCCCAAATACACTCTTGCTGACATACCTCCAGATGGACACATTGTAGACTGAGATATATACTAAATCAGGCCTGAAAATCCTTGATTTGTAGCCCCAAATCTTTAGGGCCAAAACTCTGTTTTGAGTAGTTAACATGCATGTGTTTCCAGTTTGCAAGGACATTGATGTTACAACTCTTTCACGTCACCACCCTGACCAGCAACCAACTTGTCCTGAAGTGACCGTATCACTTCAAGGCCTGTTCAGGGAGCCGTGGGAAGCCAATGCCTCTCATTCGATAGATGTTCCGTACTGTCAAAGGAAGCCTGTGGCCCCACGCTCCCAGTTTTTCCTCACTCTTGCAAATTATAGGCATATTAATCCCACCTCAGGCGACCCATTATCACACAAACATCATTCTTCAAAGCCTTCTTCTTTCCCCTCCTTTAAGGTATCTCAGGAAAATGTCAACATGTCTCTCTTTGGGTTTTTTTTGTTGTTGTTTTGATATTTTTGTCTCCTTTTCTTCTACTTTTTTAGCTTAAAAAATGCTTAATCACAAATGTTGAGTCAATATATTTATATGCTGATAATCCATTATGCCTTTTCGTAGATAAACTCGTCAATGAAAACACGACATTACCACCTCCTGAAACAGTCAGCAATGAAGAAGAAGGTAAAGAACCTACTGAAAAAACTATTCACAGTATTAAAGTTACAACACTGTAGTCAGACCTGGAGCATATCATTATATGACTTAAAAATTTTACTTTCATTAATCTGAGTATTTCGTAAAGTAATAACATGCTTAAAGAATTTGTACTACTACAATTTAAAGCCACTCTAAAATCTTTTAAATGGTAAAAAAAAATCTAAGACTCAATTTTCAGATTTACTTGACAAGTGATAGGAAGTGAGCTCTTTTTAAAATACAACTTTATTTTAGTAAAATGTATTACATTTACATTTATATTACATACATATTTATCTAAAATATCATGTGTGTATAAATATATATTTATATAAATATATTTAATACATTTTAATATAATTTTAAAATAGTGATATAACAATCACATGCTTGAGAAATAAACTTGCCTCTGCTTAGAGTCAATTGTTGGTGTTTCCTAAGATTATCAGTGGGGGAAAGTTCAGAGTGAGAGTTTACAAAATCAAAATTATCCTTTTACTTTTTCTGACAAGAGTATTGTTCCTTATAAAATACTTGTGAAAACATAACAACCCAGGATGGCTCTCCTCGAAGGTCTTGAAAGAGGAGTGGTCTAATTGAAGACAGTGGACTGTCATTACATGAAACCCTATGTTCTCCAGTTCATGCAATCCAAGTATGCTTCTCATATGATTACTCTAATATTATTCACTTTCTTGATATATTTAAATATAGAAATCTGATCATCCTGGTTGGCCCCTTCTTAAATACCTTCAGTAATTTTCTACTAGGTTTGGGGTCATAGTCTAAGTTCTTAACCAGGCATTCAAGTCTGAAATGATCTGACCATTGAAGAACTTGCTAGTCTCATGTCTGGTCACATTCCTCACCCACATTCTCCACTCCAGACTACCTGAAGCTCTCAGAACTTACCGAACCTGCTTATGACACCTGAGTTTGCTCACCGTGGAATGACCTCTCTCTTACATAGTTTGTCTGGCAAACAATTTCTAGTCCTCTGAGCCTATATGGGAGCATCAGCTCCCTCTCAAAGTGTTTCTGGCCTTTGGAAGTTGAATTAGATCCCTTTGTGCATACCACCTGTGCATCGCTATGAAAGCCCTCATTACCCTGCAACATAATTAACAGTGATTCTTGTCTGTCTCCCAAATTGAGAGCGTGTTCCTTGAGCATAAGACCTTGTTCATTTCTGTAACTTTAATGCCAACCACAGGGTCTGGCACATGATAGGAACTCAAGGTCTAACTTTTAGATGACTAAAGTAACAAATGAATGAATGTTCTATGAAAAATTTCCTGAAGCCGGGGCTTCCCTGGTGGCGCAGTGGTTGAGAGTCCGCCTGTCAATGCAGGCGACGTGGGTTCGTGCCCCAGTCCGGGAGGATCTCACATGCCACGGAGCGCCTGGGCCCGTGAGCCATGGCCGCTGAGCCTGCGCATCCAGAGCCTGCTCTCTGCAAGGGGAGAGGCCACAACAGTGAGAGGCCCGCGTACCGCACCAAAAAAAACCAAATTTACTGACGCCAAATTACCTTATGTTGTTATCATGTTCTATTTTGTTTTCTAAACAGAACCAATCCAGAGTCCACGTGAGACTGCATTTTGGAAAATGTTAGCTGAAGGTACGCTCATAGTAGTTGGGTTGCTGGGAAAATGTTTTGGTTTTCTAAAGTCTTCTGTAAGAAAGCCAAGATCAGTGTAAATTGTTCTAATACTGAGAATTAATAAGTCAACATTTTGCTGCCATCATCACATGTAATAGCAAATGTAAAACAAACCCAGAAAGCTGATCAGTGTCACACATTTTCTGATTCTCTCCCCAAAACTCTTATTTTCCTACAAGTGTTGCAATCTAGTCATTTAATTTATGATTAAAAATGTTAAATAAGGCTCTTGCTCAATATAATCCCTCTTTGTATTTGGAGCAGTGTGCACATGGAGAGGCATGAATGAATGCAAATTATATATCAAAATATATGCATGCATAAAAGTAATATATAATCATAAATGTACAGTCATGCATGTATAAATGTAACATGCATAGCATTTGTATGTATGCATGTATAAATGTAACATGCATATCATCTACGTATGCAGACATGTATAAATATAATTCATGTATCACACACATACAAGCATGTGTTATAAATGTGAAATACATACCATATTCAATGGATCCTAACTTGCAGATTCTGTATTTGTGAATTTACCTGTATCTAAAATTTATCTGGAACCCTCCACTTGCAGAACTTTCACAGTCATTTGTGGACACACACAGAGTAGCAAAAAAAATTTAATTGCTTGATGGTCTTGTTCCTAGCTGAGGTATAACAAAGGACTCCTTTTTTCAGCTCTCATGCTTTAAACAAGTTCCTTTTTTTGTGGTCTACTTAGTGCTAGATGTTTCGCACTTTTGTGCTTTCTGTTGGCAATTTTGCTATTTTAAATGCCCCCCAAGTATAGTAGTACAATGCTGTTTAATGTTCCTAAACACAAGAAGGCTGTGGTGTACCTCAGGAGAAAAATGTGTGTATTATATAAGCTTCATGTAGGTGTGAGTTATAATGCTGTTGACTGTGAGCTCAGTGTTGATGAATCAGCAGTATATACTAAATAAAGTGTCTCTAAACAGAAACACACACATAAAACAAGGTTAGATATTCATTGGTTGATGAAAATGTAGTGACCAGAGGCTCATAGGAACCTAAGCCTGTATTTCCCTTAGGAACAATGATGGTTCAGTATTCATTGATTCAGTGCTCACATAGCTTAACTGCCATGACTACCATGAACAATGAGAATAAGCTGTATACACACACAAAAGTAAGTGAATTTTGTTTACCATAACACCAATTTATTGTTTAAACAGCTATACAGGCAGACACCAATGAGGACAACCAACGAGATGAAGCTTTTCAGCCAATTCCAAGTAAGAACAAAATACTTCAATTAAAGGGATACATAAATACTTTCACACATTGTAGTGTCTACATGGTGATACTGTTTTCCTCAGTAAGGTATAGAATATGTAAGAAGGTAGCATGGTGGCTGACATCATACCAGAGAGGACATTTACAGTTGTAGGAAAGTTATGTTTCCTAAACAGTGTTCTTCAGTGACCACATTACAGATGACTATTTCCATCTCCCTGTTTTGTAACTTATATTCCTGAAACAGTAAACCAAATGAAGGAGTAGGCAAGTGAACAATATTTAGGATGCAGTTGTCTTAAATTGACAGACATTTTTAGAGCGGTTTTAAGCTTATAGAAAAATTGAGTAGAAAGTACAGAGTTCTCATATATTCCCCCTGCTCAGTTTCCCCTGGTATTAATATCTTCCATTCGTGTGGTGCATTTTTTTAACAATTTATGAGCCAATATTGATACATTGCTATTAACTAAAGTTCGTAGTTTACATTAGGGTCCACCCTTTGTGTTGTACAATTCTACGGGATTTTGACAAATGCATAATGTCTTGTGTCCACCATTACAATCATACCGAGTAGCTTCATTGACCTAAAAATCCCCTACAACCTACTTAGCCATCCCTCCCTTGCCCAACCCTTGGCAACTACTGATCTTTTCACTGTCTCTATAGTTTTGCCTTTTCCAGAAGGTCAAATCATTGGAAATATACAGTATGTATCCTTTTCAGATTGGCTTCTTTTGCTTAGTAGTATGCATTTAAGATTAAATATAGAAATCTGATGATCGTGGTTGGCCCCTTCTTAAATACCTTCAGTAATTTTCTACTAGGTTTGGGGTCATAGTCTAAGTTCTTAACCAGGCATTCAAGTCTGAAATGATCTGACCATTGAAGAACTTGCCAGTCTCATCTCTGGTCACATTCCTCACCCACATTCTCCACTCCAGACTACCTGAAGCTCTCAGAACTTACCGAACCTGCTTATGACACCTGAGTTTGCTCACCGTGGAATGACCTCTCTCTTACATAGTTTGGCGAACAATTTCTAGTCCTCTGAGCCTATATGGGAGCATCAGCTCCCTCTCCAAGTGTTTCTGGCCTTTGGAAGTTGAATTAGATCCCTCTGTGCATACCACCTGTGCATCGCTATGAAAGCCCTCATTACCCTGCAACATAATTAACAGTGATTCTTGTCTGTCTCCCAAATTGAGAGCGTGTTCCTTGAGCATAAGACCTTGTTCATTTCTGTAACTTTAATGCCAACCACAGGGTCTGGCACATGATAGGAACTCAAGGTCTAACTTTTAGATGACTAAAGTAACAAATGAATGAATGTTCTATGAAAAATTTCCTGAAGCCGGGGCTTCCCTGGTGGCGCAGTGGTTGAGAGTCCGCCTGCCAATGCAGGTGACGCGGGTTCGTGTCCCAGTCCGGGAGGATCTCACATGCCACGGAGCGCCTGGGCCCGTGAGCCATGGCCGCTGATCCTGCGCATCCAGAGCCTGTGCTCTGCAACGGGAGAGGCCACAACAGTGAGAGGCCCGCTTACCGGAAAAAAAAAAATCATTACAGTTAAGATAGCCCATGAACCAGAATTTGCATGGCATTTGGATCGAAGTTTGGTGTCTGATTAGTTTTTTAGGTGATACCTTGTGCTCATCCAAAAGAATATACGGTATTGTAAATGCTTTGATAACCAAAAAGGTCTGTTCTCATCTTTCAATCGGCAATATTAATTGTTCTTTAAAATCTAGGAACCAAAAATATACATTACCTCATGAAAACATAACTCTTAATTTTCAAAGAAAATCTGATAGTGGTTTATGAAAGAAAAAAACACCTCAAAACTGTTGTAGGACCAAAGATAAAGACATCAGACTGAGTCACAAAGCTTTTGGGAATTCATCCCCAGCATTGTGATCTCCATTGGGCAGTGCCATCCTAATGTCCCTGCTACTTACAGGACCTGCTGGGCAAAGAAAGGAAACTCTGAGACACAGTAGATCACTGGGTAAATCATGTCATTTTTCCAATGATTTTTACTTCTTTCTGCTTTGCACTTTCAGCTTCAAATATTATTTCTTTTTTGCATCTTTCCACCAAGTGTAACTCTTGATAGATAAAACGGTTGCCAGCATGTGACTCTGGAGGCCATTAAAAGTCTCTAAAGTACATATACCACGTCTTTCACCTGGACGTGTCAATAGCTCATGTCTATGAAAGACAAGAAGACAAGGAAAAGGGGATGAAAATAAATAAGGCAAGACAGCATATTTCTGACTATGACAATATTCAATATTGGGAAAAGCCAGACTCAGCAATGCCTAACTATTAATAAAGCTACTTGACAATAACGAAATATTTTGAGCAATTCCAAAATTTGGGGCATAAATGGATAGGGACATTTCAAGGGCATACATGAATTAGACAAACCTCTCATGGGAATTTTGCTTGCACACAGCAGACAACATCTTGAGCTATTTGGGATAAGACACACAGAGCCAGGTACCTCAAATTCCCTTAGGAAATGGATTATTGAAGACCACAGTACCCATGGAAGAGATTCCAAAACCCTAACTTCTCTTCCTACAATTCAGGTCCCCAAAGGATTGTCAAAGTTGTATTGGGATAAGAAACTTCTGCCATTTTAAAAGGGGCCCTAACAGAGGGAGACATGTTGACATGGCGGGGACATTCTGGGGGAGCAAGCTCCCCAAGGAGATGGAAAGCTCCAGAAAAATTTTGACTAACAATTCTTTTAGTCCCTAAAACGACGAGAGCAAGGCAGTAGTGAGACAATCCAGACATTTTTCTCCAAAAGCAAGTCTGAGGGTTGCATAGCAGAGTTAAAGGATTACTTACCAATTGTTCCAGCCCTGCCTGAATCTGTGTCAACTCTGGTAACGGGTTCGTTTTTCCATCCTTCCTTGCCAACAAGATACCTATTCTGTTTGTAGGCTCAGTAGAAATCTTCCTAGAAGTGGGGTTGCCTGTACTTCATACGGAACTTTATTGACTCCTGTATGAAGCAATTTAACTGAAATTGCCAACTTCGTGGGGAGAACAATGGTCCTTCAGTCACAATGGTTCCCAAATACATTCTTGCTGACATACCTCCAGATGGACACATTGTAGACTGAGATATATACTAAATCAGGCCTGAAAATCCTTGATTTGTAGCCCCAAATCTTTAGGGCCAAAACTCTGTTTTGAGTAGTTAACATGCATGTGTTTCCAGTTTGCAAGGACATTGATGTTACAACTCTTTCACGTCACCACCCTGACCAGCAACCAACTTGTCCTGAAGTGACCGTATCACTTCAAGGCCTGTTCAGGGAGCCGTGGGAAGCCAATGCCTCTCATTCGATAGATGTTCCGTACTGTCAAAGGAAGCCTGTGGCCCCACGCTCCCAGTTTTTCCTCACTCTTGCAAATTATAGGCATATTAATCCCACCTCAGGCAACCCATTATCACACAAACATCATTCTTCAAAGCCTTCTTCTTTCCCCTCCTTTAAGGTATCTCAGGAAAATGTCAACATGTCTCTCTTTGGTTTTTGTTGTTGTTTTGATATTTTTGTCTCCTTTTCTTCTACTTTTTTAGCTTAAAAAATGCTTAATCACAAATGTTGAGTCAATATATTTATATGCTGATAATCCATTATGCCTTTTCGTAGATAAACTCGTCAGTGAAAACACGACATTACCACCTCCTGAAACAGTCAGCAATGAAGAAGAAGGTAAAGAACCTATTGAAAAAACTATTCACAGTATTAAAGTTACAACACTGTAGTCAGACCTGGAGCATATCATTATATGACTTAAAAATTTTACTTTCATTAATCTGAGTATTTCGTAAAGCAATAAGATGCTTAAAGAATTTGTACTACTACAATTTAAAGCCACTCTAAAATCTTTTAAATGGTAAAAAAAAAATCTAAGACTCAATTTTCAGATTTACTTGACAAGTGATAGGAAGTGAGCTCTTTTTAAAATACAACTTTATTTTAGTAAAATGTATTACATTTATATTTATATTAAATATATATTTATCTAAAATATCATGTGTGTATAAATATATATTTATATAAATATATTTAATACATTTTAATATAGTTTTAAAATAATGTTATAACAATCACATGCTTGAGAAATAAACTTGCCTCTGCTTAGAGTCAATTGTTGGTGTTTCCTAAGATTATCAGTGGGGGAAAGTTCAGAGTGAGAGTTTACAAAATCAAAATTATCCTTTTACTTTTTCTGACAAGAGTATTGTTCCTTATAAAACACTTGTGAAAACATAACAACCCAGGATGGCTCTCCTCGAAGGTCTTGAAAGAGGAGTGGTCTAATTGAAGACAGTGGACTGTCATTACATGAAACCCTATGTTCTCCAGTTCATGCAATCCAAGTATGTTTCTCATATGATTACTCTAATATTATTCACTTTCTTGATATATTTAAATATAGAAATCTGATCATCCTGGTTGGCCCCTTCTTAAATACCTTCAGTAATTTTCTACTCGGTTTGGGGTCATAGTCTAAGTTCTTAACCAGGCATTCAAGTCTGAAATGATCTGACCATTGAAGAACTTGCCAGTCTCATCTCTGGTCACATTCCTCACCCACATTCTCCACTCCAGACTACCTGAAGCTCTCAGAACTTACCGAACCTGCTTATGACACCTGAGTTTGCTCACCGTGGAATGACCTCTCTCCTACATAGTTTGTCTGGCAAACAATTTCTAGTCCTCTGAGCCTATATGGGAGCATCAGCTCCCTCTCAAAGTGTTTCTGGCCTTTGGAAGTTGAATTAGATCCCTCTGTGCATACCACCTGTGCATCGCTATGAAAGCCCTCATTACCCTGCAACATAATTAACAGTGATGCTTGTCTGTCTCCCAAATTGAGAGCTTGTTCCTTGAGCATAAGACCTTGTTCATTTCTGTAACTTTAATGCCAACCACAGGGTCTGGCACATGATAGGAACTCAAGGTCTAACTTTTAGAGGACTAAAGTAACAAATGAATGAATGTTCTATGAAAAATTTCCTGAAGCCGGGGCTTCCCTGGTGGCGCAGTGGTTGAGAGTCCGCCTGCCATTGCAGGCGACGCGGGTTCGTGCCCCAGTCCGGGAGGATCTCACATGCCACGGAGCGCCTGGGCCCGTGAGCCATGGCCGCTGAGCCTGCGCATCCAGAGCCTGCGCTCTGCAACGGGAGAGGCCACAACAGTGAGAGGCCCGCATACCGGAAAAAAAAAAATCATTACACTTAAGATAGCGAATGAACCAGAATTTGCAGGGCATTTGCATCGAAGTTTGGTGTCTGATTAGTTTTTTAGGAGATACCTTGTGCTCATCCAAAAGAATATACGGTATTGTAAATGATTTGAAAACCAAAAAGGTCTGTTCTCATCTTTCAATCGGCAATATTAATTGTTCTTTAAAATCTAGGAACCAAAAATATACATTACCTCATGAAAACATAACTCTTAATTTTCAAAGAAAATCTGATAGTGGTTTATGAAAAAAAAAAAAAACACCTCAAAACTGTTGTAGGACCAAAGATAAAGACATCAGACTGAGTCACAAAGCTTTTGGGAATTCATCCCCAGCATTGTGATCTCCATTGGGCAGTGCCATCCTAATGTCCCTGCTACTTACAGGACCTGCTGGGCAAAGAAAGGAAACTCTGAGACATAGTAGATCACTGGGTAAATCATGTCATTTTTCCAGTGATTTTTACTTCTTTCTGCTTTGCACTTTCAGCTTCAAATATTATTTCTTTTTTGCATCTTTCCACCAAGTGTAACTCTTGATAGATAAAACGGTTGCCAGCATGTGACTCTGGAGGCCATTAAAAGTCTCTAAAGTACATATACCACGTCTTTCACCTGGACGTGTCAATAGCTCATGTCTATGAAAGACAAGAAGACAAGGAAAAGGGGATGAAAATAAATAAGGCAAGACAGCATATTTCTGACTATGACAATATTCAATATTGGGAAAAGCCAGACTCAGCAATGCCTAACTATTAATAAAGCTACTTGACAATAACGAAATATTTTGAGCAATTCCAAAATTTGGGGCATAAATGGATAGGGACATTTCAAGGGCATACATGAATTAGACAAACCTCTCATGGGAATTTTGCTTGCACACAGCAGACAACATCTTGAGCTATTTGGGATAAGACACACAGAGCCAGGTACCTCAAATTCCCTTAGGAAATGGATTATTGAAGACCACAGTACCCATGGAAGAGATTCCAAAACCCTAACTTCTCTTCCTACAATTCAGGTCCCCAAAGGATTGTCAAAGTTGTATTGGGATAAGAAACTTCTGCCATTTTAAAAGGGGCCCTAACAGAGGGAGACATGTTGACATGGCGGGGACATTCTGGGGGAGCAAGCTCCCCAAGGAGATGGAAAGCTCCAGAAAAATTTTGACTAACAATTCTTTTAGTCCCTAAAACGACGAGAGCAAGGCAGTAGTGAGACAATCGAGACAGTTTTCTCCAAAAGCAAGTCTGAGGGTTGCATAGCAGAGTTAAAGGATTACTTACCAATTGTTCCAGCCCTGCCTGAATCTGTGTCAACTCTGGTAACGGGTTCGTTTTTCCATCCTTCCTTGCCAACAAGATACCTATTCTGTTTGTAGGCTCAGTAGAAATCTTCCTAGAAGTGGGGTTGCCTGTACTTCATACGGAACTTTATTGACTCCTGTATGAAGCAATTTAACTGAAATTGCCAACTTCGTGGGGAGAACAATGGTCCTTCAGTCACAATGGTTCCCAAATACACTCTTGCTGACATACCTCCAGATGGACACATTGTAGACTGAGATATATACTAAATCAGGCCTGAAAATCCTTGATTTGTAGCCCCAAATCTTTAGGGCCAAAACTCTGTTTTGAGTAGTTAACATGCATGTGTTTCCAGTTTGCAAGGACATTGATGTTACAACTCTTTCACGTCACCACCCTGACCAGCAACCAACTTGTCCTGAAGTGACCGTATCACTTCAAGGCCTGTTCAGGGAGCCGTGGGAAGCCAATGCCTCTCATTCGATAGATGTTCCGTACTGTCAAAGGAAGCCTGTGGCCCCACGCTCCCAGTTTTTCCTCACTCTTGCAAATTATAGGCATATTAATCCCACCTCAGGCGACCCATTATCACACAAACATCATTCTTCAAAGCCTTCTTCTTTCCCCTCCTTTAAGGTATCTCAGGAAAATGTCAACATGTCTCTCTTTGGGTTTTTTTTGTTGTTGTTTTGATATTTTTGTCTCCTTTTCTTCTACTTTTTTAGCTTAAAAAATGCTTAATCACAAATGTTGAGTCAATATATTTATATGCTGATAATCCATTATGCCTTTTCGTAGATAAACTCGTCAATGAAAACACGACATTACCACCTCCTGAAACAGTCAGCAATGAAGAAGAAGGTAAAGAACCTACTGAAAAAACTATTCACAGTATTAAAGTTACAACACTGTAGTCAGACCTGGAGCATATCATTATATGACTTAAAAATTTTACTTTCATTAATCTGAGTATTTCGTAAAGTAATAACATGCTTAAAGAATTTGTACTACTACAATTTAAAGCCACTCTAAAATCTTTTAAATGGTAAAAAAAAATCTAAGACTCAATTTTCAGATTTACTTGACAAGTGATAGGAAGTGAGCTCTTTTTAAAATACAACTTTATTTTAGTAAAATGTATTACATTTACATTTATATTACATACATATTTATCTAAAATATCATGTGTGTATAAATATATATTTATATAAATATATTTAATACATTTTAATATAATTTTAAAATAGTGATATAACAATCACATGCTTGAGAAATAAACTTGCCTCTGCTTAGAGTCAATTGTTGGTGTTTCCTAAGATTATCAGTGGGGGAAAGTTCAGAGTGAGAGTTTACAAAATCAAAATTATCCTTTTACTTTTTCTGACAAGAGTATTGTTCCTTATAAAATACTTGTGAAAACATAACAACCCAGGATGGCTCTCCTCGAAGGTCTTGAAAGAGGAGTGGTCTAATTGAAGACAGTGGACTGTCATTACATGAAACCCTATGTTCTCCAGTTCATGCAATCCAAGTATGCTTCTCATATGATTACTCTAATATTATTCACTTTCTTGATATATTTAAATATAGAAATCTGATCATCCTGGTTGGCCCCTTCTTAAATACCTTCAGTAATTTTCTACTAGGTTTGGGGTCATAGTCTAAGTTCTTAACCAGGCATTCAAGTCTGAAATGATCTGACCATTGAAGAACTTGCTAGTCTCATGTCTGGTCACATTCCTCACCCACATTCTCCACTCCAGACTACCTGAAGCTCTCAGAACTTACCGAACCTGCTTATGACACCTGAGTTTGCTCACCGTGGAATGACCTCTCTCTTACATAGTTTGTCTGGCAAACAATTTCTAGTCCTCTGAGCCTATATGGGAGCATCAGCTCCCTCTCAAAGTGTTTCTGGCCTTTGGAAGTTGAATTAGATCCCTTTGTGCATACCACCTGTGCATCGCTATGAAAGCCCTCATTACCCTGCAACATAATTAACAGTGATTCTTGTCTGTCTCCCAAATTGAGAGCGTGTTCCTTGAGCATAAGTCCTTGTTCATTTCTGTAACTTTAATGCCAACCACAGGGTCTGGCACATGATAGGAACTCAAGGTCTAACTTTTAGATGACTAAAGTAACAAATGAATGAATGTTCTATCAAAAATTTCCTGAAGCCGGGGCTTCCCTGGTGGCGCAGTGGTTGAGAGTCCGCCTGTCAATGCAGGCGACGTGGGTTCGTGCCCCAGTCCGGGAGGATCTCACATGCCACGGAGCGCCTGGGCCCGTGAGCCATGGCCGCTGAGCCTGCGCATCCAGAGCCTGCTCTCTGCAAGGGGAGAGGCCACAACAGTGAGAGGCCCGCGTACCGCACCAAAAAAAACCAAATTTACTGACGCCAAATAACCTTATGTTGTTATCATGTTCTATTTTGTTTTCTAAACAGAACCAATCCAGAGTCCACGTGAGACTGCATTTTGGAAAATGTTAGCTGAAGGTACGCTCATAGTAGTTGGGTTGCTGGGAAAATGTTTTGGTTTTCTAAAGTCTTCTGTAAGAAAGCCAAGATCAGTGTAAATTGTTCTAATACTGAGAATTAATAAGTCAACATTTTGCTGCCATCATCACATGTAATAGCAAATGTAAAACAAACCCAGAAAGCTGATCAGTGTCACACATTTTCTGATTCTCTCCCCAAAACTCTTATTTTCCTACAAGTGTTGCAATCTAGTCATTTAATTTATGATTAAAAATGTTAAATAAGGCTCTTGCTCAATATAATCCCTCTTTGTATTTGGAGCAGTGTGCACATGGAGAGGCATGAATGAATGCAAATTATATATCAAAATATATGCATGCATAAAAGTAATATATAATCATAAATGTACAGTCATGCATGTATAAATGTAACATGCATAGCATTTGTATGTATGCATGTATAAATGTAACATGCATATCATCTACGTATGCAGACATGTATAAATATAATTCATGTATCACACACATACAAGCATGTGTTATAAATGTGAAATACATACCATATTCAATGGATCCTAACTTGCAGATTCTGTATTTGTGAATTTACCTGTATCTAAAATTTATCTGGAACCCTCCACTTGCAGAACTTTCACAGTCATTTGTGGACACACACAGAGTAGCAAAAAAAATTTAATTGCTTGATGGTCTTGTTCCTAGCTGAGGTATAACAAAGGACTCCTTTTTTCAGCTCTCATGCTTTAAACAAGTTCCTTTTTTTGTGGTCTACTTAGTGCTAGATGTTTCGCACTTTTGTGCTTTCTGTTGGCAATTTTGCTATTTTAAATGCCCCCCAAGTATAGTAGTACAATGCTGTTTAATGTTCCTAAACACAAGAAGGCTGTGGTGTACCTCAGGAGAAAAATGTGTGTATTATATAAGCTTCATGTAGGTGTGAGTTATAATGCTGTTGACTGTGAGCTCAGTGTTGATGAATCAGCAGTATATACTAAATAAAGTGTCTCTAAACAGAAACACACACATAAAACAAGGTTAGATATTCATTGGTTGATGAAAATGTAGTGACCAGAGGCTCATAGGAACCTAAGCCTGTATTTCCCTTAGGAACAATGATGGTTCAGTATTCATTGATTCAGTGCTCACATAGCTTAACTGCCATGACTACCATGAACAATGAGAATAAGCTGTATACACACACAAAAGTAAGTGAATTTTGTTTACCATAACACCAATTTATTGTTTAAACAGCTATACAGGCAGACACCAATGAGGACAACCAACGAGATGAAGCTTTTCAGCCAATTCCAAGTAAGAACAAAATACTTCAATTAAAGGGATACATAAATACTTTCACACATTGTAGTGTCTACATGGTGATACTGTTTTCCTCAGTAAGGTATAGAATATGTAAGAAGGTAGCATGGTGGCTGACATCATACCAGAGAGGACATTTACAGTTGTAGGAAAGTTATGTTTCCTAAACAGTGTTCTTCAGTGACCACATTACAGATGACTATTTCCATCTCCCTGTTTTGTAACTTATATTCCTGAAACAGTAAACCAAATGAAGGAGTAGGCAAGTGAACAATATTTAGGATGCAGTTGTCTTAAATTGACAGACATTTTTAGAGCGGTTTTAAGCTTATAGAAAAATTGAGTAGAAAGTACAGAGTTCTCATATATTCCCCCTGCTCAGTTTCCCCTGGTATTAATATCTTCCATTCGTGTGGTGCATTTTTTTAACAATTTATGAGCCAATATTGATACATTGCTATTAACTAAAGTTCGTAGTTTACATTAGGGTCCACCCTTTGTGTTGTACAATTCTACGGGATTTTGACAAATGCATAATGTCTTGTGTCCACCATTACAATCATACCGAGTAGCTTCATTGACCTAAAAATCCCCTACAACCTACTTAGCCATCCCTCCCTTGCCCAACCCTTGGCAACTACTGATCTTTTCACTGTCTCTATAGTTTTGCCTTTTCCAGAAGGTCAAATCATTGGAAATATACAGTATGTATCCTTTTCAGATTGGCTTCTTTTGCTTAGTAGTATGCATTTAAGATTAAATATAGAAATCTGATGATCGTGGTTGGCCCCTTCTTAAATACCTTCAGTAATTTTCTACTAGGTTTGGGGTCATAGTCTAAGTTCTTAACCAGGCATTCAAGTCTGAAATGATCTGACCATTGAAGAACTTGCCAGTCTCATCTCTGGTCACATTCCTCACCCACATTCTCCACTCCAGACTACCTGAAGCTCTCAGAACTTACCGAACCTGCTTATGACACCTGAGTTTGCTCACCGTGGAATGACCTCTCTCTTACATAGTTTGGCGAACAATTTCTAGTCCTCTGAGCCTATATGGGAGCATCAGCTCCCTCTCCAAGTGTTTCTGGCCTTTGGAAGTTGAATTAGATCCCTCTGTGCATACCACCTGTGCATCGCTATGAAAGCCCTCATTACCCTGCAACATAATTAACAGTGATTCTTGTCTGTCTCCCAAATTGAGAGCGTGTTCCTTGAGCATAAGACCTTGTTCATTTCTGTAACTTTAATGCCAACCACAGGGTCTGGCACATGATAGGAACTCAAGGTCTAACTTTTAGATGACTAAAGTAACAAATGAATGAATGTTCTATGAAAAATTTCCTGAAGCCGGGGCTTCCCTGGTGGCGCAGTGGTTGAGAGTCCGCCTGCCAATGCAGGTGACGCGGGTTCGTGTCCCAGTCCGGGAGGATCTCACATGCCACGGAGCGCCTGGGCCCGTGAGCCATGGCCGCTGATCCTGCGCATCCAGAGCCTGTGCTCTGCAACGGGAGAGGCCACAACAGTGAGAGGCCCGCTTACCGGAAAAAAAAAAATCATTACAGTTAAGATAGCCCATGAACCAGAATTTGCATGGCATTTGGATCGAAGTTTGGTGTCTGATTAGTTTTTTAGGTGATACCTTGTGCTCATCCAAAAGAATATACGGTATTGTAAATGCTTTGATAACCAAAAAGGTCTGTTCTCATCTTTCAATCGGCAATATTAATTGTTCTTTAAAATCTAGGAACCAAAAATATACATTACCTCATGAAAACATAACTCTTAATTTTCAAAGAAAATCTGATAGTGGTTTATGAAAGAAAAAAACACCTCAAAACTGTTGTAGGACCAAAGATAAAGACATCAGACTGAGTCACAAAGCTTTTGGGAATTCATCCCCAGCATTGTGATCTCCATTGGGCAGTGCCATCCTAATGTCCCTGCTACTTACAGGACCTGCTGGGCAAAGAAAGGAAACTCTGAGACACAGTAGATCACTGGGTAAATCATGTCATTTTTCCAATGATTTTTACTTCTTTCTGCTTTGCACTTTCAGCTTCAAATATTATTTCTTTTTTGCATCTTTCCACCAAGTGTAACTCTTGATAGATAAAACGGTTGCCAGCATGTGACTCTGGAGGCCATTAAAAGTCTCTAAAGTACATATACCACGTCTTTCACCTGGACGTGTCAATAGCTCATGTCTATGAAAGACAAGAAGACAAGGAAAAGGGGATGAAAATAAATAAGGCAAGACAGCATATTTCTGACTATGACAATATTCAATATTGGGAAAAGCCAGACTCAGCAATGCCTAACTATTAATAAAGCTACTTGACAATAACGAAATATTTTGAGCAATTCCAAAATTTGGGGCATAAATGGATAGGGACATTTCAAGGGCATACATGAATTAGACAAACCTCTCATGGGAATTTTGCTTGCACACAGCAGACAACATCTTGAGCTATTTGGGATAAGACACACAGAGCCAGGTACCTCAAATTCCCTTAGGAAATGGATTATTGAAGACCACAGTACCCATGGAAGAGATTCCAAAACCCTAACTTCTCTTCCTACAATTCAGGTCCCCAAAGGATTGTCAAAGTTGTATTGGGATAAGAAACTTCTGCCATTTTAAAAGGGGCCCTAACAGAGGGAGACATGTTGACATGGCGGGGACATTCTGGGGGAGCAAGCTCCCCAAGGAGATGGAAAGCTCCAGAAAAATTTTGACTAACAATTCTTTTAGTCCCTAAAACGACGAGAGCAAGGCAGTAGTGAGACCATCCAGACATTTTTCTCCAAAAGCAAGTCTGAGGGTTGCATAGCAGAGTTAAAGGATTACTTACCAATTGTTCCAGCCCTGCCTGAATCTGTGTCAACTCTGGTAACGGGTTCGTTTTTCCATCCTTCCTTGCCAACAAGATACCTATTCTGTTTGTAGGCTCAGTAGAAATCTTCCTAGAAGTGGGGTTGCCTGTACTTCATACGGAACTTTATTGACTCCTGTATGAAGCAATTTAACTGAAATTGCCAACTTCGTGGGGAGAACAATGGTCCTTCAGTCACAATGGTTCCCAAATACACTCTTGCTGACATACCTCCAGATGGACACATTGTAGACTGAGATATATACTAAATCAGGCCTGAAAATCCTTGATTTGTAGCCCCAAATCTTTAGGGCCAAAACTCTGTTTTGAGTAGTTAACATGCATGTGTTTCCAGTTTGCAAGGACATTGATGTTACAACTCTTTCACGTCACCACCCTGACCAGCAACCAACTTGTCCTGAAGTGACCGTATCACTTCAAGGCCTGTTCAGGGAGCCGTGGGAAGCCAATGCCTCTCATTCGATAGATGTTCCGTACTGTCAAAGGAAGCCTGTGGCCCCACGCTCCCAGTTTTTCCTCACTCTTGCAAATTATAGGCATATTAATCCCACCTCAGGCAACCCATTATCACACAAACATCATTCTTCAAAGCCTTCTTCTTTCCCCTCCTTTAAGGTATCTCAGGAAAATGTCAACATGTCTCTCTTTGGTTTTTGTTGTTGTTTTGATATTTTTGTCTCCTTTTCTTCTACTTTTTTAGCTTAAAAAATGCTTAATCACAAATGTTGAGTCAATATATTTATATGCTGATAATCCATTATGCCTTTTCGTAGATAAACTCGTCAGTGAAAACACGACATTACCACCTCCTGAAACAGTCAGCAATGAAGAAGAAGGTAAAGAACCTATTGAAAAAACTATTCACAGTATTAAAGTTACAACACTGTAGTCAGACCTGGAGCATATCATTATATGACTTAAAAATTTTACTTTCATTAATCTGAGTATTTCGTAAAGCAATAAGATGCTTAAAGAATTTGTACTACTACAATTTAAAGCCACTCTAAAATCTTTTAAATGGTAAAAAAAAAAATCTAAGACTCAATTTTCAGATTTACTTGACAAGTGATAGGAAGTGAGCTCTTTTTAAAATACAACTTTATTTTAGTAAAATGTATTACATTTATATTTATATTAAATATATATTTATCTAAAATATCATGTGTGTATAAATATATATTTATATAAATATATTTAATACATTTTAATATAGTTTTAAAATAATGTTATAACAATCACATGCTTGAGAAATAAACTTGCCTCTGCTTAGAGTCAATTGTTGGTGTTTCCTAAGATTATCAGTGGGGGAAAGTTCAGAGTGAGAGTTTACAAAATCAAAATTATCCTTTTACTTTTTCTGACAAGAGTATTGTTCCTTATAAAACACTTGTGAAAACATAACAACCCAGGATGGCTCTCCTCGAAGGTCTTGAAAGAGGAGTGGTCTAATTGAAGACAGTGGACTGTCATTACATGAAACCCTATGTTCTCCAGTTCATGCAATCCAAGTATGTTTCTCATATGATTACTCTAATATTATTCACTTTCTTGATATATTTAAATATAGAAATCTGATCATCCTGGTTGGCCCCTTCTTAAATACCTTCAGTAATTTTCTACTCGGTTTGGGGTCATAGTCTAAGTTCTTAACCAGGCATTCAAGTCTGAAATGATCTGACCATTGAAGAACTTGCCAGTCTCATCTCTGGTCACATTCCTCACCCACATTCTCCACTCCAGACTACCTGAAGCTCTCAGAACTTACCGAACCTGCTTATGACACCTGAGTTTGCTCACCGTGGAATGACCTCTCTCCTACATAGTTTGTCTGGCAAACAATTTCTAGTCCTCTGAGCCTATATGGGAGCATCAGCTCCCTCTCAAAGTGTTTCTGGCCTTTGGAAGTTGAATTAGATCCCTCTGTGCATACCACCTGTGCATCGCTATGAAAGCCCTCATTACCCTGCAACATAATTAACAGTGATGCTTGTCTGTCTCCCAAATTGAGAGCTTGTTCCTTGAGCATAAGACCTTGTTCATTTCTGTAACTTTAATGCCAACCACAGGGTCTGGCACATGATAGGAACTCAAGGTCTAACTTTTAGAGGACTAAAGTAACAAATGAATGAATGTTCTATGAAAAATTTCCTGAAGCCGGGGCTTCCCTGGTGGCGCAGTGGTTGAGAGTCCGCCTGCCATTGCAGGCGACGCGGGTTCGTGCCCCAGTCCGGGAGGATCTCACATGCCACGGAGCGCCTGGGCCCGTGAGCCATGGCCGCTGAGCCTGCGCATCCAGAGCCTGCGCTCTGCAACGGGAGAGGCCACAACAGTGAGAGGCCCGCATACCGGAAAAAAAAAAATCATTACACTTAAGATAGCGAATGAACCAGAATTTGCAGGGCATTTGCATCGAAGTTTGGTGTCTGATTAGTTTTTTAGGAGATACCTTGTGCTCATCCAAAAGAATATACGGTATTGTAAATGATTTGAAAACCAAAAAGGTCTGTTCTCATCTTTCAATCGGCAATATTAATTGTTCTTTAAAATCTAGGAACCAAAAATATACATTACCTCATGAAAACATAACTCTTAATTTTCAAAGAAAATCTGATAGTGGTTTATGAAAAAAAAAAAAAACACCTCAAAACTGTTGTAGGACCAAAGATAAAGACATCAGACTGAGTCACAAAGCTTTTGGGAATTCATCCCCAGCATTGTGATCTCCATTGGGCAGTGCCATCCTAATGTCCCTGCTACTTACAGGACCTGCTGGGCAAAGAAAGGAAACTCTGAGACATAGTAGATCACTGGGTAAATCATGTCATTTTTCCAGTGATTTTTACTTCTTTCTGCTTTGCACTTTCAGCTTCAAATATTATTTCTTTTTTGCATCTTTCCACCAAGTGTAACTCTTGATAGATAAAACGGTTGCCAGCATGTGACTCTGGAGGCCATTAAAAGTCTCTAAAGTACATATACCACGTCTTTCACCTGGACGTGTCAATAGCTCATGTCTATGAAAGACAAGAAGACAAGGAAAAGGGGATGAAAATAAATAAGGCAAGACAGCATATTTCTGACTATGACAATATTCAATATTGGGAAAAGCCAGACTCAGCAATGCCTAACTATTAATAAAGCTACTTGACAATAACGAAATATTTTGAGCAATTCCAAAATTTGGGGCATAAATGGATAGGGACATTTCAAGGGCATACATGAATTAGACAAACCTCTCATGGGAATTTTGCTTGCACACAGCAGACAACATCTTGAGCTATTTGGGATAAGACACACAGAGCCAGGTACCTCAAATTCCCTTAGGAAATGGATTATTGAAGACCACAGTACCCATGGAAGAGATTCCAAAACCCTAACTTCTCTTCCTACAATTCAGGTCCCCAAAGGATTGTCAAAGTTGTATTGGGATAAGAAACTTCTGCCATTTTAAAAGGGGCCCTAACAGAGGGAGACATGTTGACATGGCGGGGACATTCTGGGGGAGCAAGCTCCCCAAGGAGATGGAAAGCTCCAGAAAAATTTTGACTAACAATTCTTTTAGTCCCTAAAACGACGAGAGCAAGGCAGTAGTGAGACCATCCAGACATTTTTCTCCAAAAGCAAGTCTGAGGGTTGCATAGCAGAGTTAAAGGATTACTTACCAATTGTTCCAGCCCTGCCTGAATCTGTGTCAACTCTGGTAACGGGTTCGTTTTTCCATCCTTCCTTGCCAACAAGATACCTATTCTGTTTGTAGGCTCAGTAGAAATCTTCCTAGAAGTGGGGTTGCCTGTACTTCATACGGAACTTTATTGACTCCTGTATGAAGCAATTTAACTGAAATTGCCAACTTCGTGGGGAGAACAATGGTCCTTCAGTCACAATGGTTCCCAAATACACTCTTGCTGACATACCTCCAGATGGACACATTGTAGACTGAGATATATACTAAATCAGGCCTGAAAATCCTTGATTTGTAGCCCCAAATCTTTAGGGCCAAAACTCTGTTTTGAGTAGTTAACATGCATGTGTTTCCAGTTTGCAAGGACATTGATGTTACAACTCTTTCACGTCACCACCCTGACCAGCAACCAACTTGTCCTGAAGTGACCGTATCACTTCAAGGCCTGTTCAGGGAGCCGTGGGAAGCCAATGCCTCTCATTCGATAGATGTTCCGTACTGTCAAAGGAAGCCTGTGGCCCCACGCTCCCAGTTTTTCCTCACTCTTGCAAATTATAGGCATATTAATCCCACCTCAGGCAACCCATTATCACACAAACATCATTCTTCAAAGCCTTCTTCTTTCCCCTCCTTTAAGGTATCTCAGGAAAATGTCAACATGTCTCTCTTTGGTTTTTGTTGTTGTTTTGATATTTTTGTCTCCTTTTCTTCTACTTTTTTAGCTTAAAAAATGCTTAATCACAAATGTTGAGTCAATATATTTATATGCTGATAATCCATTATGCCTTTTCGTAGATAAACTCGTCAGTGAAAACACGACATTACCACCTCCTGAAACAGTCAGCAATGAAGAAGAAGGTAAAGAACCTATTGAAAAAACTATTCACAGTATTAAAGTTACAACACTGTAGTCAGACCTGGAGCATATCATTATATGACTTAAAAATTTTACTTTCATTAATCTGAGTATTTCGTAAAGCAATAAGATGCTTAAAGAATTTGTACTACTACAATTTAAAGCCACTCTAAAATCTTTTAAATGGTAAAAAAAAAAATCTAAGACTCAATTTTCAGATTTACTTGACAAGTGATAGGAAGTGAGCTCTTTTTAAAATACAACTTTATTTTAGTAAAATGTATTACATTTATATTTATATTAAATATATATTTATCTAAAATATCATGTGTGTATAAATATATATTTATATAAATATATTTAATACATTTTAATATAGTTTTAAAATAATGTTATAACAATCACATGCTTGAGAAATAAACTTGCCTCTGCTTAGAGTCAATTGTTGGTGTTTCCTAAGATTATCAGTGGGGGAAAGTTCAGAGTGAGAGTTTACAAAATCAAAATTATCCTTTTACTTTTTCTGACAAGAGTATTGTTCCTTATAAAACACTTGTGAAAACATAACAACCCAGGATGGCTCTCCTCGAAGGTCTTGAAAGAGGAGTGGTCTAATTGAAGACAGTGGACTGTCATTACATGAAACCCTATGTTCTCCAGTTCATGCAATCCAAGTATGTTTCTCATATGATTACTCTAATATTATTCACTTTCTTGATATATTTAAATATAGAAATCTGATCATCCTGGTTGGCCCCTTCTTAAATACCTTCAGTAATTTTCTACTCGGTTTGGGGTCATAGTCTAAGTTCTTAACCAGGCATTCAAGTCTGAAATGATCTGACCATTGAAGAACTTGCCAGTCTCATCTCTGGTCACATTCCTCACCCACATTCTCCACTCCAGACTACCTGAAGCTCTCAGAACTTACCGAACCTGCTTATGACACCTGAGTTTGCTCACCGTGGAATGACCTCTCTCCTACATAGTTTGTCTGGCAAACAATTTCTAGTCCTCTGAGCCTATATGGGAGCATCAGCTCCCTCTCAAAGTGTTTCTGGCCTTTGGAAGTTGAATTAGATCCCTCTGTGCATACCACCTGTGCATCGCTATGAAAGCCCTCATTACCCTGCAACATAATTAACAGTGATGCTTGTCTGTCTCCCAAATTGAGAGCTTGTTCCTTGAGCATAAGACCTTGTTCATTTCTGTAACTTTAATGCCAACCACAGGGTCTGGCACATGATAGGAACTCAAGGTCTAACTTTTAGAGGACTAAAGTAACAAATGAATGAATGTTCTATGAAAAATTTCCTGAAGCCGGGGCTTCCCTGGTGGCGCAGTGGTTGAGAGTCCGCCTGCCATTGCAGGCGACGCGGGTTTGTGCCCCAGTCCGGGAGGATCTCACATGCCACGGAGCGCCTGGGCCCGTGAGCCATGGCCGCTGAGCCTGCGCATCCAGAGCCTGCGCTCTGCAACGGGAGAGGCCACAACAGTGAGAGGCCCGCATACCGGAAAAAAAAAAATCATTACACTTAAGATAGCGAATGAACCAGAATTTGCAGGGCATTTGGATCGAAGTTTGGTGTCTGATTAGTTTTTTAGGAGATACCTTGTGCTCATCCAAAAGAATATACGGTATTGTAAATGATTTGAAAACCAAAAAGGTCTGTTCTCATCTTTCAATCGGCAATATTAATTGTTCTTTAAAATCTAGGAACCAAAAATATACATTACCTCATGAAAACATAACTCTTAATTTTCAAAGAAAATCTGATAGTGGTTTATGAAAAAAAAAAAAAACACCTCAAAACTGTTGTAGGACCAAAGATAAAGACATCAGACTGAGTCACAAAGCTTTTGGGAATTCATCCCCAGCATTGTGATCTCCATTGGGCAGTGCCATCCTAATGTCCCTGCTACTTACAGGACCTGCTGGGCAAAGAAAGGAAACTCTGAGACACAGTAGATCACTGGGTAAATCATGTCATTTTTCCAGTGATTTTTACTTCTTTCTGCTTTGCACTTTCAGCTTCAAATATTATTTCTTTTTTGCATCTTTCCACCAAGTGTAACTCTTGATAGATAAAACGGTTGCCAGCATGTGACTCTGGAGGCCATTAAAAGTCTCTAAAGTACATATACCACGTCTTTCACCTGGACGTGTCAATAGCTCATGTCTATGAAAGACAAGAAGACAAGGAAAAGGGGATGAAAATAAATAAGGCAAGACAGCATATTTCTGACTATGACAATATTCAATATTGGGAAAAGCCAGACTCAGCAATGCCTAACTATTAATAAAGCTACTTGACAATAACGAAATATTTTGAGCAATTCCAAAATTTGGGGCATAAATGGATAGGGACATTTCAAGGGCATACATGAATTAGACAAACCTCTCATGGGAATTTTGCTTGCACACAGCAGACAACATCTTGAGCTATTTGGGATAAGACACACAGAGCCAGGTACCTCAAATTCCCTTAGGAAATGGATTATTGAAGACCACAGTACCCATGGAAGAGATTCCAAAACCCTAACTTCTCTTCCTACAATTCAGGTCCCCAAAGGATTGTCAAAGTTGTATTGGGATAAGAAACTTCTGCCATTTTAAAAGGGGCCCTAACAGAGGGAGACATGTTGACATGGCGGGGACATTCTGGGGGAGCAAGCTCCCCAAGGAGATGGAAAGCTCCAGAAAAATTTTGACTAACAATTCTTTTAGTCCCTAAAACGACGAGAGCAAGGCAGTAGTGAGACAATCGAGACAGTTTTCTCCAAAAGCAAGTCTGAGGGTTGCATAGCAGAGTTAAAGGATTACTTACCAATTGTTCCAGCCCTGCCTGAATCTGTGTCAACTCTGGTAACGGGTTCGTTTTTCCATCCTTCCTTGCCAACAAGATACCTATTCTGTTTGTAGGCTCAGTAGAAATCTTCCTAGAAGTGGGGTTGCCTGTACTTCATACGGAACTTTATTGACTCCTGTATGAAGCAATTTAACTGAAATTGCCAACTTCGTGGGGAGAACAATGGTCCTTCAGTCACAATGGTTCCCAAATACACTCTTGCTGACATACCTCCAGATGGACACATTGTAGACTGAGATATATACTAAATCAGGCCTGAAAATCCTTGATTTGTAGCCCCAAATCTTTAGGGCCAAAACTCTGTTTTGAGTAGTTAACATGCATGTGTTTCCAGTTTGCAAGGACATTGATGTTACAACTCTTTCACGTCACCACCCTGACCAGCAACCAACTTGTCCTGAAGTGACCGTATCACTTCAAGGCCTGTTCAGGGAGCCGTGGGAAGCCAATGCCTCTCATTCGATAGATGTTCCGTACTGTCAAAGGAAGCCTGTGGCCCCACGCTCCCAGTTTTTCCTCACTCTTGCAAATTATAGGCATATTAATCCCACCTCAGGCGACCCATTATCACACAAACATCATTCTTCAAAGCCTTCTTCTTTCCCCTCCTTTAAGGTATCTCAGGAAAATGTCAACATGTCTCTCTTTGGGTTTTTTTTGTTGTTGTTTTGATATTTTTGTCTCCTTTTCTTCTACTTTTTTAGCTTAAAAAATGCTTAATCACAAATGTTGAGTCAATATATTTATATGCTGATAATCCATTATGCCTTTTCGTAGATAAACTCGTCAATGAAAACACGACATTACCACCTCCTGAAACAGTCAGCAATGAAGAAGAAGGTAAAGAACCTACTGAAAAAACTATTCACAGTATTAAAGTTACAACACTGTAGTCAGACCTGGAGCATATCATTATATGACTTAAAAATTTTACTTTCATTAATCTGAGTATTTCGTAAAGTAATAACATGCTTAAAGAATTTGTACTACTACAATTTAAAGCCACTCTAAAATCTTTTAAATGGTAAAAAAAAATCTAAGACTCAATTTTCAGATTTACTTGACAAGTGATAGGAAGTGAGCTCTTTTTAAAATACAACTTTATTTTAGTAAAATGTATTACATTTACATTTATATTACATACATATTTATCTAAAATATCATGTGTGTATAAATATATATTTATATAAATATATTTAATACATTTTAATATAATTTTAAAATAGTGATATAACAATCACATGCTTGAGAAATAAACTTGCCTCTGCTTAGAGTCAATTGTTGGTGTTTCCTAAGATTATCAGTGGGGGAAAGTTCAGAGTGAGAGTTTACAAAATCAAAATTATCCTTTTACTTTTTCTGACAAGAGTATTGTTCCTTATAAAATACTTGTGAAAACATAACAACCCAGGATGGCTCTCCTCGAAGGTCTTGAAAGAGGAGTGGTCTAATTGAAGACAGTGGACTGTCATTACATGAAACCCTATGTTCTCCAGTTCATGCAATCCAAGTATGCTTCTCATATGATTACTCTAATATTATTCACTTTCTTGATATATTTAAATATAGAAATCTGATCATCCTGGTTGGCCCCTTCTTAAATACCTTCAGTAATTTTCTACTAGGTTTGGGGTCATAGTCTAAGTTCTTAACCAGGCATTCAAGTCTGAAATGATCTGACCATTGAAGAACTTGCTAGTCTCATGTCTGGTCACATTCCTCACCCACATTCTCCACTCCAGACTACCTGAAGCTCTCAGAACTTACCGAACCTGCTTATGACACCTGAGTTTGCTCACCGTGGAATGACCTCTCTCTTACATAGTTTGTCTGGCAAACAATTTCTAGTCCTCTGAGCCTATATGGGAGCATCAGCTCCCTCTCAAAGTGTTTCTGGCCTTTGGAAGTTGAATTAGATCCCTTTGTGCATACCACCTGTGCATCGCTATGAAAGCCCTCATTACCCTGCAACATAATTAACAGTGATTCTTGTCTGTCTCCCAAATTGAGAGCGTGTTCCTTGAGCATAAGTCCTTGTTCATTTCTGTAACTTTAATGCCAACCACAGGGTCTGGCACATGATAGGAACTCAAGGTCTAACTTTTAGATGACTAAAGTAACAAATGAATGAATGTTCTATGAAAAATTTCCTGAAGCCGGGGCTTCCCTGGTGGCGCAGTGGTTGAGAGTCCGCCTGTCAATGCAGGCGACGTGGGTTCGTGCCCCAGTCCGGGAGGATCTCACATGCCACGGAGCGCCTGGGCCCGTGAGCCATGGCCGCTGAGCCTGCGCATCCAGAGCCTGCTCTCTGCAAGGGGAGAGGCCACAACAGTGAGAGGCCCGCGTACCGCACCAAAAAAAACCAAATTTACTGACGCCAAATAACCTTATGTTGTTATCATGTTCTATTTTGTTTTCTAAACAGAACCAATCCAGAGTCCACGTGAGACTGCATTTTGGAAAATGTTAGCTGAAGGTACGCTCATAGTAGTTGGGTTGCTGGGAAAATGTTTTGGTTTTCTAAAGTCTTCTGTAAGAAAGCCAAGATCAGTGTAAATTGTTCTAATACTGAGAATTAATAAGTCAACATTTTGCTGCCATCATCACATGTAATAGCAAATGTAAAACAAACCCAGAAAGCTGATCAGTGTCACACATTTTCTGATTCTCTCCCCAAAACTCTTATTTTCCTACAAGTGTTGCAATCTAGTCATTTAATTTATGATTAAAAATGTTAAATAAGGCTCTTGCTCAATATAATCCCTCTTTGTATTTGGAGCAGTGTGCACATGGAGAGGCATGAATGAATGCAAATTATATATCAAAATATATGCATGCATAAAAGTAATATATAATCATAAATGTACAGTCATGCATGTATAAATGTAACATGCATAGCATTTGTATGTATGCATGTATAAATGTAACATGCATATCATCTACGTATGCAGACATGTATAAATATAATTCATGTATCACACACATACAAGCATGTGTTATAAATGTGAAATACATACCATATTCAATGGATCCTAACTTGCAGATTCTGTATTTGTGAATTTACCTGTATCTAAAATTTATCTGGAACCCTCCACTTGCAGAACTTTCACAGTCATTTGTGGACACACACAGAGTAGCAAAAAAAATTTAATTGCTTGATGGTCTTGTTCCTAGCTGAGGTATAACAAAGGACTCCTTTTTTCAGCTCTCATGCTTTAAACAAGTTCCTTTTTTTGTGGTCTACTTAGTGCTAGATGTTTCGCACTTTTGTGCTTTCTGTTGGCAATTTTGCTATTTTAAATGCCCCCCAAGTATAGTAGTACAATGCTGTTTAATGTTCCTAAACACAAGAAGGCTGTGGTGTACCTCAGGAGAAAAATGTGTGTATTATATAAGCTTCATGTAGGTGTGAGTTATAATGCTGTTGACTGTGAGCTCAGTGTTGATGAATCAGCAGTATATACTAAATAAAGTGTCTCTAAACAGAAACACACACATAAAACAAGGTTAGATATTCATTGGTTGATGAAAATGTAGTGACCAGAGGCTCATAGGAACCTAAGCCTGTATTTCCCTTAGGAACAATGATGGTTCAGTATTCATTGATTCAGTGCTCACATAGCTTAACTGCCATGACTACCATGAACAATGAGAATAAGCTGTATACACACACAAAAGTAAGTGAATTTTGTTTACCATAACACCAATTTATTGTTTAAACAGCTATACAGGCAGACACCAATGAGGACAACCAACGAGATGAAGCTTTTCAGCCAATTCCAAGTAAGAACAAAATACTTCAATTAAAGGGATACATAAATACTTTCACACATTGTAGTGTCTACATGGTGATACTGTTTTCCTCAGTAAGGTATAGAATATGTAAGAAGGTAGCATGGTGGCTGACATCATACCAGAGAGGACATTTACAGTTGTAGGAAAGTTATGTTTCCTAAACAGTGTTCTTCAGTGACCACATTACAGATGACTATTTCCATCTCCCTGTTTTGTAACTTATATTCCTGAAACAGTAAACCAAATGAAGGAGTAGGCAAGTGAACAATATTTAGGATGCAGTTGTCTTAAATTGACAGACATTTTTAGAGCGGTTTTAAGCTTATAGAAAAATTGAGTAGAAAGTACAGAGTTCTCATATATTCCCCCTGCTCAGTTTCCCCTGGTATTAATATCTTCCATTCGTGTGGTGCATTTTTTTAACAATTTATGAGCCAATATTGATACATTGCTATTAACTAAAGTTCGTAGTTTACATTAGGGTCCACCCTTTGTGTTGTACAATTCTACGGGATTTTGACAAATGCATAATGTCTTGTGTCCACCATTACAATCATACCGAGTAGCTTCATTGACCTAAAAATCCCCTACAACCTACTTAGCCATCCCTCCCTTGCCCAACCCTTGGCAACTACTGATCTTTTCACTGTCTCTATAGTTTTGCCTTTTCCAGAAGGTCAAATCATTGGAAATATACAGTATGTATCCTTTTCAGATTGGCTTCTTTTGCTTAGTAGTATGCATTTAAGATTAAATATAGAAATCTGATGATCGTGGTTGGCCCCTTCTTAAATACCTTCAGTAATTTTCTACTAGGTTTGGGGTCATAGTCTAAGTTCTTAACCAGGCATTCAAGTCTGAAATGATCTGACCATTGAAGAACTTGTCAGTCTCATCTCTGGTCACATTCCTCACCCACATTCTCCACTCCAGACTACCTGAAGCTCTCAGAACTTACCGAACCTGCTTATGACACCTGAGTTTGCTCACCGTGGAATGACCTCTCTCTTACATAGTTTGGCGAACAATTTCTAGTCCTCTGAGCCTATATGGGAGCATCAGCTCCCTCTCCAAGTGTTTCTGGCCTTTGGAAGTTGAATTAGATCCCTCTGTGCATACCACCTGTGCATCGCTATGAAAGCCCTCATTACCCTGCAACATAATTAACAGTGATTCTTGTCTGTCTCCCAAATTGAGAGCGTGTTCCTTGAGCATAAGACCTTGTTCATTTCTGTAACTTTAATGCCAACCACAGGGTCTGGCACATGATAGGAACTCAAGGTCTAACTTTTAGATGACTAAAGTAACAAATGAATGAATGTTCTATGAAAAATTTCCTGAAGCCGGGGCTTCCCTGGTGGCGCAGTGGTTGAGAGTCCGCCTGCCAATGCAGGTGACGCGGGTTCGTGTCCCAGTCCGGGAGGATCTCACATGCCACGGAGCGCCTGGGCCCGTGAGCCATGGCCGCTGATCCTGCGCATCCAGAGCCTGTGCTCTGCAACGGGAGAGGCCACAACAGTGAGAGGCCCGCTTACCGGAAAAAAAAAAATCATTACAGTTAAGATAGCCCATGAACCAGAATTTGCATGGCATTTGGATCGAAGTTTGGTGTCTGATTAGTTTTTTAGGTGATACCTTGTGCTCATCCAAAAGAATATACGGTATTGTAAATGCTTTGATAACCAAAAAGGTCTGTTCTCATCTTTCAATCGGCAATATTAATTGTTCTTTAAAATCTAGGAACCAAAAATATACATTACCTCATGAAAACATAACTCTTAATTTTCAAAGAAAATCTGATAGTGGTTTATGAAAGAAAAAAACACCTCAAAACTGTTGTAGGACCAAAGATAAAGACATCAGACTGAGTCACAAAGCTTTTGGGAATTCATCCCCAGCATTGTGATCTCCATTGGGCAGTGCCATCCTAATGTCCCTGCTACTTACAGGACCTGCTGGGCAAAGAAAGGAAACTCTGAGACACAGTAGATCACTGGGTAAATCATGTCATTTTTCCAATGATTTTTACTTCTTTCTGCTTTGCACTTTCAGCTTCAAATATTATTTCTTTTTTGCATCTTTCCACCAAGTGTAACTCTTGATAGATAAAACGGTTGCCAGCATGTGACTCTGGAGGCCATTAAAAGTCTCTAAAGTACATATACCACGTCTTTCACCTGGACGTGTCAATAGCTCATGTCTATGAAAGACAAGAAGACAAGGAAAAGGGGATGAAAATAAATAAGGCAAGACAGCATATTTCTGACTATGACAATATTCAATATTGGGAAAAGCCAGACTCAGCAATGCCTAACTATTAATAAAGCTACTTGACAATAACGAAATATTTTGAGCAATTCCAAAATTTGGGGCATAAATGGATAGGGACATTTCAAGGGCATACATGAATTAGACAAACCTCTCATGGGAATTTTGCTTGCACACAGCAGACAACATCTTGAGCTATTTGGGATAAGACACACAGAGCCAGGTACCTCAAATTCCCTTAGGAAATGGATTATTGAAGACCACAGTACCCATGGAAGAGATTCCAAAACCCTAACTTCTCTTCCTACAATTCAGGTCCCCAAAGGATTGTCAAAGTTGTATTGGGATAAGAAACTTCTGCCATTTTAAAAGGGGCCCTAACAGAGGGAGACATGTTGACATGGCGGGGACATTCTGGGGGAGCAAGCTCCCCAAGGAGATGGAAAGCTCCAGAAAAATTTTGACTAACAATTCTTTTAGTCCCTAAAACGACGAGAGCAAGGCAGTAGTGAGACCATCCAGACATTTTTCTCCAAAAGCAAGTCTGAGGGTTGCATAGCAGAGTTAAAGGATTACTTACCAATTGTTCCAGCCCTGCCTGAATCTGTGTCAACTCTGGTAACGGGTTCGTTTTTCCATCCTTCCTTGCCAACAAGATACCTATTCTGTTTGTAGGCTCAGTAGAAATCTTCCTAGAAGTGGGGTTGCCTGTACTTCATACGGAACTTTATTGACTCCTGTATGAAGCAATTTAACTGAAATTGCCAACTTCGTGGGGAGAACAATGGTCCTTCAGTCACAATGGTTCCCAAATACACTCTTGCTGACATACCTCCAGATGGACACATTGTAGACTGAGATATATACTAAATCAGGCCTGAAAATCCTTGATTTGTAGCCCCAAATCTTTAGGGCCAAAACTCTGTTTTGAGTAGTTAACATGCATGTGTTTCCAGTTTGCAAGGACATTGATGTTACAACTCTTTCACGTCACCACCCTGACCAGCAACCAACTTGTCCTGAAGTGACCGTATCACTTCAAGGCCTGTTCAGGGAGCCGTGGGAAGCCAATGCCTCTCATTCGATAGATGTTCCGTACTGTCAAATGAAGCCTGTGGCCCCACGCTCCCAGTTTTTCCTCACTCTTGCAAATTATAGGCATATTAATCCCACCTCAGGCAACCCATTATCACACAAACATCATTCTTCAAAGCCTTCTTCTTTCCCCTCCTTTAAGGTATCTCAGGAAAATGTCAACATGTCTCTCTTTGGTTTTTGTTGTTGTTTTGATATTTTTGTCTCCTTTTCTTCTACTTTTTTAGCTTAAAAAATGCTTAATCACAAATGTTGAGTCAATATATTTATATGCTGATAATCCATTATGCCTTTTCGTAGATAAACTCGTCAGTGAAAACACGACATTACCACCTCCTGAAACAGTCAGCAATGAAGAAGAAGGTAAAGAACCTATTGAAAAAACTATTCACAGTATTAAAGTTACAACACTGTAGTCAGACCTGGAGCATATCATTATATGACTTAAAAATTTTACTTTCATTAATCTGAGTATTTCGTAAAGCAATAAGATGCTTAAAGAATTTGTACTACTACAATTTAAAGCCACTCTAAAATCTTTTAAATGGTAAAAAAAAAAATCTAAGACTCAATTTTCAGATTTACTTGACAAGTGATAGGAAGTGAGCTCTTTTTAAAATACAACTTTATTTTAGTAAAATGTATTACATTTATATTTATATTAAATATATATTTATCTAAAATATCATGTGTGTATAAATATATATTTATATAAATATATTTAATACATTTTAATATAGTTTTAAAATAATGTTATAACAATCACATGCTTGAGAAATAAACTTGCCTCTGCTTAGAGTCAATTGTTGGTGTTTCCTAAGATTATCAGTGGGGGAAAGTTCAGAGTGAGAGTTTACAAAATCAAAATTATCCTTTTACTTTTTCTGACAAGAGTATTGTTCCTTATAAAACACTTGTGAAAACATAACAACCCAGGATGGCTCTCCTCGAAGGTCTTGAAAGAGGAGTGGTCTAATTGAAGACAGTGGACTGTCATTACATGAAACCCTATGTTCTCCAGTTCATGCAATCCAAGTATGTTTCTCATATGATTACTCTAATATTATTCACTTTCTTGATATATTTAAATATAGAAATCTGATCATCCTGGTTGGCCCCTTCTTAAATACCTTCAGTAATTTTCTACTCGGTTTGGGGTCATAGTCTAAGTTCTTAACCAGGCATTCAAGTCTGAAATGATCTGACCATTGAAGAACTTGCCAGTCTCATCTCTGGTCACATTCCTCACCCACATTCTCCACTCCAGACTACCTGAAGCTCTCAGAACTTACCGAACCTGCTTATGACACCTGAGTTTGCTCACCGTGGAATGACCTCTCTCCTACATAGTTTGTCTGGCAAACAATTTCTAGTCCTCTGAGCCTATATGGGAGCATCAGCTCCCTCTCAAAGTGTTTCTGGCCTTTGGAAGTTGAATTAGATCCCTCTGTGCATACCACCTGTGCATCGCTATGAAAGCCCTCATTACCCTGCAACATAATTAACAGTGATGCTTGTCTGTCTCCCAAATTGAGAGCTTGTTCCTTGAGCATAAGACCTTGTTCATTTCTGTAACTTTAATGCCAACCACAGGGTCTGGCACATGATAGGAACTCAAGGTCTAACTTTTAGAGGACTAAAGTAACAAATGAATGAATGTTCTATGAAAAATTTCCTGAAGCCGGGGCTTCCCTGGTGGCGCAGTGGTTGAGAGTCCGCCTGCCATTGCAGGCGACGCGGGTTTGTGCCCCAGTCCGGGAGGATCTCACATGCCACGGAGCGCCTGGGCCCGTGAGCCATGGCCGCTGAGCCTGCGCATCCAGAGCCTGCGCTCTGCAACGGGAGAGGCCACAACAGTGAGAGGCCCGCATACCGGAAAAAAAAAAATCATTACACTTAAGATAGCGAATGAACCAGAATTTGCAGGGCATTTGGATCGAAGTTTGGTGTCTGATTAGTTTTTTAGGAGATACCTTGTGCTCATCCAAAAGAATATACGGTATTGTAAATGATTTGAAAACCAAAAAGGTCTGTTCTCATCTTTCAATCGGCAATATTAATTGTTCTTTAAAATCTAGGAACCAAAAATATACATTACCTCATGAAAACATAACTCTTAATTTTCAAAGAAAATCTGATAGTGGTTTATGAAAAAAAAAAAAAACACCTCAAAACTGTTGTAGGACCAAAGATAAAGACATCAGACTGAGTCACAAAGCTTTTGGGAATTCATCCCCAGCATTGTGATCTCCATTGGGCAGTGCCATCCTAATGTCCCTGCTACTTACAGGACCTGCTGGGCAAAGAAAGGAAACTCTGAGACACAGTAGATCACTGGGTAAATCATGTCATTTTTCCAGTGATTTTTACTTCTTTCTGCTTTGCACTTTCAGCTTCAAATATTATTTCTTTTTTGCATCTTTCCACCAAGTGTAACTCTTGATAGATAAAACGGTTGCCAGCATGTGACTCTGGAGGCCATTAAAAGTCTCTAAAGTACATATACCACGTCTTTCACCTGGACGTGTCAATAGCTCATGTCTATGAAAGACAAGAAGACAAGGAAAAGGGGATGAAAATAAATAAGGCAAGACAGCATATTTCTGACTATGACAATATTCAATATTGGGAAAAGCCAGACTCAGCAATGCCTAACTATTAATAAAGCTACTTGACAATAACGAAATATTTTGAGCAATTCCAAAATTTGGGGCATAAATGGATAGGGACATTTCAAGGGCATACATGAATTAGACAAACCTCTCATGGGAATTTTGCTTGCACACAGCAGACAACATCTTGAGCTATTTGGGATAAGACACACAGAGCCAGGTACCTCAAATTCCCTTAGGAAATGGATTATTGAAGACCACAGTACCCATGGAAGAGATTCCAAAACCCTAACTTCTCTTCCTACAATTCAGGTCCCCAAAGGATTGTCAAAGTTGTATTGGGATAAGAAACTTCTGCCATTTTAAAAGGGGCCCTAACAGAGGGAGACATGTTGACATGGCGGGGACATTCTGGGGGAGCAAGCTCCCCAAGGAGATGGAAAGCTCCAGAAAAATTTTGACTAACAATTCTTTTAGTCCCTAAAACGACGAGAGCAAGGCAGTAGTGAGACAATCGAGACAGTTTTCTCCAAAAGCAAGTCTGAGGGTTGCATAGCAGAGTTAAAGGATTACTTACCAATTGTTCCAGCCCTGCCTGAATCTGTGTCAACTCTGGTAACGGGTTCGTTTTTCCATCCTTCCTTGCCAACAAGATACCTATTCTGTTTGTAGGCTCAGTAGAAATCTTCCTAGAAGTGGGGTTGCCTGTACTTCATACGGAACTTTATTGACTCCTGTATGAAGCAATTTAACTGAAATTGCCAACTTCGTGGGGAGAACAATGGTCCTTCAGTCACAATGGTTCCCAAATACACTCTTGCTGACATACCTCCAGATGGACACATTGTAGACTGAGATATATACTAAATCAGGCCTGAAAATCCTTGATTTGTAGCCCCAAATCTTTAGGGCCAAAACTCTGTTTTGAGTAGTTAACATGCATGTGTTTCCAGTTTGCAAGGACATTGATGTTACAACTCTTTCACGTCACCACCCTGACCAGCAACCAACTTGTCCTGAAGTGACCGTATCACTTCAAGGCCTGTTCAGGGAGCCGTGGGAAGCCAATGCCTCTCATTCGATAGATGTTCCGTACTGTCAAAGGAAGCCTGTGGCCCCACGCTCCCAGTTTTTCCTCACTCTTGCAAATTATAGGCATATTAATCCCACCTCAGGCGACCCATTATCACACAAACATCATTCTTCAAAGCCTTCTTCTTTCCCCTCCTTTAAGGTATCTCAGGAAAATGTCAACATGTCTCTCTTTGGGTTTTTTTTGTTGTTGTTTTGATATTTTTGTCTCCTTTTCTTCTACTTTTTTAGCTTAAAAAATGCTTAATCACAAATGTTGAGTCAATATATTTAT
This sequence comes from Mesoplodon bidens, assembly GCF_964165515.1. Lineage (NCBI taxonomy): Eukaryota > Metazoa > Chordata > Mammalia > Artiodactyla > Ziphiidae > Mesoplodon > Mesoplodon bidens. Next base: position 51,626,736 of record NC_138162.1, read on the forward strand.
ATGCTGATAATCCATTATGCCTTTTCGTAGATAAACTCGTCAATGAAAACACGACATTACCACCTCCTGAAACAGTCAGCAATGAAGAAGAAGGTAAAGAACCTACTGAAAAAACTATTCACAGTATTAAAGTTACAACACTGTAGTCAGACCTGGAGCATATCATTATATGACTTAAAAATTTTACTTTCATTAATCTGAGTATTTCGTAAAGTAATAACATGCTTAAAGAATTTGTACTACTACAATTTAAAGCCACTCTAAAATCTTTTAAATGGTAAAAAAAAATCTAAGACTCAATTTTCAGATTTACTTGACAAGTGATAGGAAGTGAGCTCTTTTTAAAATACAACTTTATTTTAGTAAAATGTATTACATTTACATTTATATTACATACATATTTATCTAAAATATCATGTGTGTATAAATATATATTTATATAAATATATTTAATACATTTTAATATAATTTTAAAATAGTGATATAACAATCACATGCTTGAGAAATAAACTTGCCTGTGCTTAGAGTCAATTGTTGGTGTTTCCTAAGATTATCAGTGGGGGAAAGTTCAGAGTGAGAGTTTACAAAATCAAAATTATCCTTTTACTTTTTCTGACAAGAGTATTGTTCCTTATAAAATACTTGTGAAAACATAACAACCCAGGATGGCTCTCCTCGAAGGTCTTGAAAGAGGAGTGGTCTAATTGAAGACAGTGGACTGTCATTACATGAAACCCTATGTTCTCCAGTTCATGCAATCCAAGTATGCTTCTCATATGATTACTCTAATATTATTCACTTTCTTGATATATTTAAATATAGAAATCTGATCATCCTGGTTGGCCCCTTCTTAAATACCTTCAGTAATTTTCTACTAGGTTTGGGGTCATAGTCTAAGTTCTTAACCAGGCATTCAAGTCTGAAATGATCTGACCATTGAAGAACTTGCTAGTCTCATGTCTGGTCACATTCCTCACCCACATTCTCCACTCCAGACTACCTGAAGCTCTCAGAACTTACCGAACCTGCTTATGACACCTGAGTTTGCTCACCGTGGAATGACCTCTCTCTTACATAGTTTGTCTGGCAAACAATTTCTAGTCCTCTGAGCCTATATGGGAGCATCAGCTCCCTCTCAAAGTGTTTCTGGCCTTTGGAAGTTGAATTAGATCCCTTTGTGCATACCACCTGTGCATCGCTATGAAAGCCCTCATTACCCTGCAACATAATTAACAGTGATTCTTGTCTGTCTCCCAAATTGAGAGCGTGTTCCTTGAGCATAAGACCTTGTTCATTTCTGTAACTTTAATGCCAACCACAGGGTCTGGCACATGATAGGAACTCAAGGTCTAACTTTTAGATGACTAAAGTAACAAATGAATGAATGTTCTATGAAAAATTTCCTGAAGCCGGGGCTTCCCTGGTGGCGCAGTGGTTGAGAGTCCGCCTGTCAATGCAGGCGACGTGGGTTCGTGCCCCAGTCCGGGAGGATCTCACATGCCACGGAGCGCCTGGGCCCGTGAGCCATGGCCGCTGAGCCTGCGCATCCAGAGCCTGCTCTCTGCAAGGGGAGAGGCCACAACAGTGAGAGGCCCGCGTACCGCACCAAAAAAAACCAAATTTACTGACGCCAAATTACCTTATGTTGTTATCATGTTCTATTTTGTTTTCTAAACAGAACCAATCCAGAGTCCACGTGAGACTGCATTTTGGAAAATGTTAGCTGAAGGTACGCTCATAGTAGTTGGGTTGCTGGGAAAATGTTTTGGTTTTCTAAAGTCTTCTGTAAGAAAGCCAAGATCAGTGTAAATTGTTCTAATACTGAGAATTAATAAGTCAACATTTTGCTGCCATCATCACATGTAATAGCAAATGTAAAACAAACCCAGAAAGCTGATCAGTGTCACACATTTTCTGATTCTCTCCCCAAAACTCTTATTTTCCTACAAGTGTTGCAATCTAGTCATTTAATTTATGATTAAAAATGTTAAATAAGGCTCTTGCTCAATATAATCCCTCTTTGTATTTGGAGCAGTGTGCACATGGAGAGGCATGAATGAATGCAAATTATATATCAAAATATATGCATGCATAAAAGTAATATATAATCATAAATGTACAGTCATGCATGTATAAATGTAACATGCATAGCATTTGTATGTATGCATGTATAAATGTAACATGCATATCATCTACGTATGCAGACATGTATAAATATAATTCATGTATCACACACATACAAGCATGTGTTATAAATGTGAAATACATACCATATTCAATGGATCCTAACTTGCAGATTCTGTATTTGTGAATTTACCTGTATCTAAAATTTATCTGGAACCCTCCACTTGCAGAACTTTCACAGTCATTTGTGGACACACACAGAGTAGCAAAAAAAATTTAATTGCTTGATGGTCTTGTTCCTAGCTGAGGTATAACAAAGGACTCCTTTTTTCAGCTCTCATGCTTTAAACAAGTTCCTTTTTTTGTGGTCTACTTAGTGCTAGATGTTTCGCACTTTTGTGCTTTCTGTTGGCAATTTTGCTATTTTAAATGCCCCCCAAGTATAGTAGTACAATGCTGTTTAATGTTCCTAAACACAAGAAGGCTGTGGTGTACCTCAGGAGAAAAATGTGTGTATTATATAAGCTTCATGTAGGTGTGAGTTATAATGCTGTTGACTGTGAGCTCAGTGTTGATGAATCAGCAGTATATACTAAATAAAGTGTCTCTAAACAGAAACACACACATAAAACAAGGTTAGATATTCATTGGTTGATGAAAATGTAGTGACCAGAGGCTCATAGGAACCTAAGCCTGTATTTCCCTTAGGAACAATGATGGTTCAGTATTCATTGATTCAGTGCTCACATAGCTTAACTGCCATGACTACCATGAACAATGAGAATAAGCTGTATACACACACAAAAGTAAGTGAATTTTGTTTACCATAACACCAATTTATTGTTTAAACAGCTATACAGGCAGACACCAATGAGGACAACCAACGAGATGAAGCTTTTCAGCCAATTCCAAGTAAGAACAAAATACTTCAATTAAAGGGATACATAAATACTTTCACACATTGTAGTGTCTACATGGTGATACTGTTTTCCTCAGTAAGGTATAGAATATGTAAGAAGGTAGCATGGTGGCTGACATCATACCAGAGAGGACATTTACAGTTGTAGGAAAGTTATGTTTCCTAAACAGTGTTCTTCAGTGACCACATTACAGATGACTATTTCCATCTCCCTGTTTTGTAACTTATATTCCTGAAACAGTAAACCAAATGAAGGAGTAGGCAAGTGAACAATATTTAGGATGCAGTTGTCTTAAATTGACAGACATTTTTAGAGCGGTTTTAAGCTTATAGAAAAATTGAGTAGAAAGTACAGAGTTCTCATATATTCCCCCTGCTCAGTTTCCCCTGGTATTAATATCTTCCATTCGTGTGGTGCATTTTTTTAACAATTTATGAGCCAATATTGATACATTGCTATTAACTAAAGTTCGTAGTTTACATTAGGGTCCACCCTTTGTGTTGTACAATTCTACGGGATTTTGACAAATGCATAATGTCTTGTGTCCACCATTACAATCATACCGAGTAGCTTCATTGACCTAAAAATCCCCTACAACCTACTTAGCCATCCCTCCCTTGCCCAACCCTTGGCAACTACTGATCTTTTCACTGTCTCTATAGTTTTGCCTTTTCCAGAAGGTCAAATCATTGGAAATATACAGTATGTATCCTTTTCAGATTGGCTTCTTTTGCTTAGTAGTATGCATTTAAGATTAAATATAGAAATCTGATGATCGTGGTTGGCCCCTTCTTAAATACCTTCAGTAATTTTCTACTAGGTTTGGGGTCATAGTCTAAGTTCTTAACCAGGCATTCAAGTCTGAAATGATCTGACCATTGAAGAACTTGCCAGTCTCATCTCTGGTCACATTCCTCACCCACATTCTCCACTCCAGACTACCTGAAGCTCTCAGAACTTACCGAACCTGCTTATGACACCTGAGTTTGCTCACCGTGGAATGACCTCTCTCTTACATAGTTTGGCGAACAATTTCTAGTCCTCTGAGCCTATATGGGAGCATCAGCTCCCTCTCCAAGTGTTTCTGGCCTTTGGAAGTTGAATTAGATCCCTCTGTGCATACCACCTGTGCATCGCTATGAAAGCCCTCATTACCCTGCAACATAATTAACAGTGATTCTTGTCTGTCTCCCAAATTGAGAGCGTGTTCCTTGAGCATAAGACCTTGTTCATTTCTGTAACTTTAATGCCAACCACAGGGTCTGGCACATGATAGGAACTCAAGGTCTAACTTTTAGATGACTAAAGTAACAAATGAATGAATGTTCTATGAAAAATTTCCTGAAGCCGGGGCTTCCCTGGTGGCGCAGTGGTTGAGAGTCCGCCTGCCAATGCAGGTGACGCGGGTTCGTGTCCCAGTCCGGGAGGATCTCACATGCCACGGAGCGCCTGGGCCCGTGAGCCATGGCCGCTGATCCTGCGCATCCAGAGCCTGTGCTCTGCAACGGGAGAGGCCACAACAGTGAGAGGCCCGCTTACCGGAAAAAAAAAAATCATTACAGTTAAGATAGCCCATGAACCAGAATTTGCATGGCATTTGGATCGAAGTTTGGTGTCTGATTAGTTTTTTAGGTGATACCTTGTGCTCATCCAAAAGAATATACGGTATTGTAAATGCTTTGATAACCAAAAAGGTCTGTTCTCATCTTTCAATCGGCAATATTAATTGTTCTTTAAAATCTAGGAACCAAAAATATACATTACCTCATGAAAACATAACTCTTAATTTTCAAAGAAAATCTGATAGTGGTTTATGAAAGAAAAAAACACCTCAAAACTGTTGTAGGACCAAAGATAAAGACATCAGACTGAGTCACAAAGCTTTTGGGAATTCATCCCCAGCATTGTGATCTCCATTGGGCAGTGCCATCCTAATGTCCCTGCTACTTACAGGACCTGCTGGGCAAAGAAAGGAAACTCTGAGACACAGTAGATCACTGGGTAAATCATGTCATTTTTCCAATGATTTTTACTTCTTTCTGCTTTGCACTTTCAGCTTCAAATATTATTTCTTTTTTGCATCTTTCCACCAAGTGTAACTCTTGATAGATAAAACGGTTGCCAGCATGTGACTCTGGAGGCCATTAAAAGTCTCTAAAGTACATATACCACGTCTTTCACCTGGACGTGTCAATAGCTCATGTCTATGAAAGACAAGAAGACAAGGAAAAGGGGATGAAAATAAATAAGGCAAGACAGCATATTTCTGACTATGACAATATTCAATATTGGGAAAAGCCAGACTCAGCAATGCCTAACTATTAATAAAGCTACTTGACAATAACGAAATATTTTGAGCAATTCCAAAATTTGGGGCATAAATGGATAGGGACATTTCAAGGGCATACATGAATTAGACAAACCTCTCATGGGAATTTTGCTTGCACACAGCAGACAACATCTTGAGCTATTTGGGATAAGACACACAGAGCCAGGTACCTCAAATTCCCTTAGGAAATGGATTATTGAAGACCACAGTACCCATGGAAGAGATTCCAAAACCCTAACTTCTCTTCCTACAATTCAGGTCCCCAAAGGATTGTCAAAGTTGTATTGGGATAAGAAACTTCTGCCATTTTAAAAGGGGCCCTAACAGAGGGAGACATGTTGACATGGCGGGGACATTCTGGGGGAGCAAGCTCCCCAAGGAGATGGAAAGCTCCAGAAAAATTTTGACTAACAATTCTTTTAGTCCCTAAAACGACGAGAGCAAGGCAGTAGTGAGACCATCCAGACATTTTTCTCCAAAAGCAAGTCTGAGGGTTGCATAGCAGAGTTAAAGGATTACTTACCAATTGTTCCAGCCCTGCCTGAATCTGTGTCAACTCTGGTAACGGGTTCGTTTTTCCATCCTTCCTTGCCAACAAGATACCTATTCTGTTTGTAGGCTCAGTAGAAATCTTCCTAGAAGTGGGGTTGCCTGTACTTCATACGGAACTTTATTGACTCCTGTATGAAGCAATTTAACTGAAATTGCCAACTTCGTGGGGAGAACAATGGTCCTTCAGTCACAATGGTTCCCAAATACACTCTTGCTGACATACCTCCAGATGGACACATTGTAGACTGAGATATATACTAAATCAGGCCTGAAAATCCTTGATTTGTAGCCCCAAATCTTTAGGGCCAAAACTCTGTTTTGAGTAGTTAACATGCATGTGTTTCCAGTTTGCAAGGACATTGATGTTACAACTCTTTCACGTCACCACCCTGACCAGCAACCAACTTGTCCTGAAGTGACCGTATCACTTCAAGGCCTGTTCAGGGAGCCGTGGGAAGCCAATGCCTCTCATTCGATAGATGTTCCGTACTGTCAAAGGAAGCCTGTGGCCCCACGCTCCCAGTTTTTCCTCACTCTTGCAAATTATAGGCATATTAATCCCACCTCAGGCAACCCATTATCACACAAACATCATTCTTCAAAGCCTTCTTCTTTCCCCTCCTTTAAGGTATCTCAGGAAAATGTCAACATGTCTCTCTTTGGTTTTTGTTGTTGTTTTGATATTTTTGTCTCCTTTTCTTCTACTTTTTTAGCTTAAAAAATGCTTAATCACAAATGTTGAGTCAATATATTTATATGCTGATAATCCATTATGCCTTTTCGTAGATAAACTCGTCAGTGAAAACACGACATTACCACCTCCTGAAACAGTCAGCAATGAAGAAGAAGGTAAAGAACCTATTGAAAAAACTATTCACAGTATTAAAGTTACAACACTGTAGTCAGACCTGGAGCATATCATTATATGACTTAAAAATTTTACTTTCATTAATCTGAGTATTTCGTAAAGCAATAAGATGCTTAAAGAATTTGTACTACTACAATTTAAAGCCACTCTAAAATCTTTTAAATGGTAAAAAAAAAAATCTAAGACTCAATTTTCAGATTTACTTGACAAGTGATAGGAAGTGAGCTCTTTTTAAAATACAACTTTATTTTAGTAAAATGTATTACATTTATATTTATATTAAATATATATTTATCTAAAATATCATGTGTGTATAAATATATATTTATATAAATATATTTAATACATTTTAATATAGTTTTAAAATAATGTTATAACAATCACATGCTTGAGAAATAAACTTGCCTCTGCTTAGAGTCAATTGTTGGTGTTTCCTAAGATTATCAGTGGGGGAAAGTTCAGAGTGAGAGTTTACAAAATCAAAATTATCCTTTTACTTTTTCTGACAAGAGTATTGTTCCTTATAAAACACTTGTGAAAACATAACAACCCAGGATGGCTCTCCTCGAAGGTCTTGAAAGAGGAGTGGTCTAATTGAAGACAGTGGACTGTCATTACATGAAACCCTATGTTCTCCAGTTCATGCAATCCAAGTATGTTTCTCATATGATTACTCTAATATTATTCACTTTCTTGATATATTTAAATATAGAAATCTGATCATCCTGGTTGGCCCCTTCTTAAATACCTTCAGTAATTTTCTACTCGGTTTGGGGTCATAGTCTAAGTTCTTAACCAGGCATTCAAGTCTGAAATGATCTGACCATTGAAGAACTTGCCAGTCTCATCTCTGGTCACATTCCTCACCCACATTCTCCACTCCAGACTACCTGAAGCTCTCAGAACTTACCGAACCTGCTTATGACACCTGAGTTTGCTCACCGTGGAATGACCTCTCTCCTACATAGTTTGTCTGGCAAACAATTTCTAGTCCTCTGAGCCTATATGGGAGCATCAGCTCCCTCTCAAAGTGTTTCTGGCCTTTGGAAGTTGAATTAGATCCCTCTGTGCATACCACCTGTGCATCGCTATGAAAGCCCTCATTACCCTGCAACATAATTAACAGTGATGCTTGTCTGTCTCCCAAATTGAGAGCTTGTTCCTTGAGCATAAGACCTTGTTCATTTCTGTAACTTTAATGCCAACCACAGGGTCTGGCACATGATAGGAACTCAAGGTCTAACTTTTAGAGGACTAAAGTAACAAATGAATGAATGTTCTATGAAAAATTTCCTGAAGCCGGGGCTTCCCTGGTGGCGCAGTGGTTGAGAGTCCGCCTGCCATTGCAGGCGACGCGGGTTCGTGCCCCAGTCCGGGAGGATCTCACATGCCACGGAGCGCCTGGGCCCGTGAGCCATGGCCGCTGAGCCTGCGCATCCAGAGCCTGCGCTCTGCAACGGGAGAGGCCACAACAGTGAGAGGCCCGCATACCGGAAAAAAAAAAATCATTACACTTAAGATAGCGAATGAACCAGAATTTGCAGGGCATTTGGATCGAAGTTTGGTGTCTGATTAGTTTTTTAGGAGATACCTTGTGCTCATCCAAAAGAATATACGGTATTGTAAATGATTTGAAAACCAAAAAGGTCTGTTCTCATCTTTCAATCGGCAATATTAATTGTTCTTTAAAATCTAGGAACCAAAAATATACATTACCTCATGAAAACATAACTCTTAATTTTCAAAGAAAATCTGATAGTGGTTTATGAAAAAAAAAAAAAACACCTCAAAACTGTTGTAGGACCAAAGATAAAGACATCAGACTGAGTCACAAAGCTTTTGGGAATTCATCCCCAGCATTGTGATCTCCATTGGGCAGTGCCATCCTAATGTCCCTGCTACTTACAGGACCTGCTGGGCAAAGAAAGGAAACTCTGAGACACAGTAGATCACTGGGTAAATCATGTCATTTTTCCAGTGATTTTTACTTCTTTCTGCTTTGCACTTTCAGCTTCAAATATTATTTCTTTTTTGCATCTTTCCACCAAGTGTAACTCTTGATAGATAAAACGGTTGCCAGCATGTGACTCTGGAGGCCATTAAAAGTCTCTAAAGTACATATACCACGTCTTTCACCTGGACGTGTCAATAGCTCATGTCTATGAAAGACAAGAAGACAAGGAAAAGGGGATGAAAATAAATAAGGCAAGACAGCATATTTCTGACTATGACAATATTCAATATTGGGAAAAGCCAGACTCAGCAATGCCTAACTATTAATAAAGCTACTTGACAATAACGAAATATTTTGAGCAATTCCAAAATTTGGGGCATAAATGGATAGGGACATTTCAAGGGCATACATGAATTAGACAAACCTCTCATGGGAATTTTGCTTGCACACAGCAGACAACATCTTGAGCTATTTGGGATAAGACACACAGAGCCAGGTACCTCAAATTCCCTTAGGAAATGGATTATTGAAGACCACAGTACCCATGGAAGAGATTCCAAAACCCTAACTTCTCTTCCTACAATTCAGGTCCCCAAAGGATTGTCAAAGTTGTATTGGGATAAGAAACTTCTGCCATTTTAAAAGGGGCCCTAACAGAGGGAGACATGTTGACATGGCGGGGACATTCTGGGGGAGCAAGCTCCCCAAGGAGATGGAAAGCTCCAGAAAAATTTTGACTAACAATTCTTTTAGTCCCTAAAACGACGAGAGCAAGGCAGTAGTGAGACAATCGAGACAGTTTTCTCCAAAAGCAAGTCTGAGGGTTGCATAGCAGAGTTAAAGGATTACTTACCAATTGTTCCAGCCCTGCCTGAATCTGTGTCAACTCTGGTAACGGGTTCGTTTTTCCATCCTTCCTTGCCAACAAGATACCTATTCTGTTTGTAGGCTCAGTAGAAATCTTCCTAGAAGTGGGGTTGCCTGTACTTCATACGGAACTTTATTGACTCCTGTATGAAGCAATTTAACTGAAATTGCCAACTTCGTGGGGAGAACAATGGTCCTTCAGTCACAATGGTTCCCAAATACACTCTTGCTGACATACCTCCAGATGGACACATTGTAGACTGAGATATATACTAAATCAGGCCTGAAAATCCTTGATTTGTAGCCCCAAATCTTTAGGGCCAAAACTCTGTTTTGAGTAGTTAACATGCATGTGTTTCCAGTTTGCAAGGACATTGATGTTACAACTCTTTCACGTCACCACCCTGACCAGCAACCAACTTGTCCTGAAGTGACCGTATCACTTCAAGGCCTGTTCAGGGAGCCGTGGGAAGCCAATGCCTCTCATTCGATAGATGTTCCGTACTGTCAAAGGAAGCCTGTGGCCCCACGCTCCCAGTTTTTCCTCACTCTTGCAAATTATAGGCATATTAATCCCACCTCAGGCGACCCATTATCACACAAACATCATTCTTCAAAGCCTTCTTCTTTCCCCTCCTTTAAGGTATCTCAGGAAAATGTCAACATGTCTCTCTTTGGGTTTTTTTTGTTGTTGTTTTGATATTTTTGTCTCCTTTTCTTCTACTTTTTTAGCTTAAAAAATGCTTAATCACAAATGTTGAGTCAATATATTTATATGCTGATAATCCATTATGCCTTTTCGTAGATAAACTCGTCAATGAAAACACGACATTACCACCTCCTGAAACAGTCAGCAATGAAGAAGAAGGTAAAGAACCTACTGAAAAAACTATTCACAGTATTAAAGTTACAACACTGTAGTCAGACCTGGAGCATATCATTATATGACTTAAAAATTTTACTTTCATTAATCTGAGTATTTCGTAAAGTAATAACATGCTTAAAGAATTTGTACTACTACAATTTAAAGCCACTCTAAAATCTTTTAAATGGTAAAAAAAAATCTAAGACTCAATTTTCAGATTTACTTGACAAGTGATAGGAAGTGAGCTCTTTTTAAAATACAACTTTATTTTAGTAAAATGTATTACATTTACATTTATATTACATACATATTTATCTAAAATATCATGTGTGTATAAATATATATTTATATAAATATATTTAATACATTTTAATATAATTTTAAAATAGTGATATAACAATCACATGCTTGAGAAATAAACTTGCCTCTGCTTAGAGTCAATTGTTGGTGTTTCCTAAGATTATCAGTGGGGGAAAGTTCAGAGTGAGAGTTTACAAAATCAAAATTATCCTTTTACTTTTTCTGACAAGAGTATTGTTCCTTATAAAATACTTGTGAAAACATAACAACCCAGGATGGCTCTCCTCGAAGGTCTTGAAAGAGGAGTGGTCTAATTGAAGACAGTGGACTGTCATTACATGAAACCCTATGTTCTCCAGTTCATGCAATCCAAGTATGCTTCTCATATGATTACTCTAATATTATTCACTTTCTTGATATATTTAAATATAGAAATCTGATCATCCTGGTTGGCCCCTTCTTAAATACCTTCAGTAATTTTCTACTAGGTTTGGGGTCATAGTCTAAGTTCTTAACCAGGCATTCAAGTCTGAAATGATCTGACCATTGAAGAACTTGCTAGTCTCATGTCTGGTCACATTCCTCACCCACATTCTCCACTCCAGACTACCTGAAGCTCTCAGAACTTACCGAACCTGCTTATGACACCTGAGTTTGCTCACCGTGGAATGACCTCTCTCTTACATAGTTTGTCTGGCAAACAATTTCTAGTCCTCTGAGCCTATATGGGAGCATCAGCTCCCTCTCAAAGTGTTTCTGGCCTTTGGAAGTTGAATTAGATCCCTTTGTGCATACCACCTGTGCATCGCTATGAAAGCCCTCATTACCCTGCAACATAATTAACAGTGATTCTTGTCTGTCTCCCAAATTGAGAGCGTGTTCCTTGAGCATAAGTCCTTGTTCATTTCTGTAACTTTAATGCCAACCACAGGGTCTGGCACATGATAGGAACTCAAGGTCTAACTTTTAGATGACTAAAGTAACAAATGAATGAATGTTCTATGAAAAATTTCCTGAAGCCGGGGCTTCCCTGGTGGCGCAGTGGTTGAGAGTCCGCCTGTCAATGCAGGCGACGTGGGTTCGTGCCCCAGTCCGGGAGGATCTCACATGCCACGGAGCGCCTGGGCCCGTGAGCCATGGCCGCTGAGCCTGCGCATCCAGAGCCTGCTCTCTGCAAGGGGAGAGGCCACAACAGTGAGAGGCCCGCGTACCGCACCAAAAAAAACCAAATTTACTGACGCCAAATAACCTTATGTTGTTATCATGTTCTATTTTGTTTTCTAAACAGAACCAATCCAGAGTCCACGTGAGACTGCATTTTGGAAAATGTTAGCTGAAGGTACGCTCATAGTAGTTGGGTTGCTGGGAAAATGTTTTGGTTTTCTAAAGTCTTCTGTAAGAAAGCCAAGATCAGTGTAAATTGTTCTAATACTGAGAATTAATAAGTCAACATTTTGCTGCCATCATCACATGTAATAGCAAATGTAAAACAAACCCAGAAAGCTGATCAGTGTCACACATTTTCTGATTCTCTCCCCAAAACTCTTATTTTCCTACAAGTGTTGCAATCTAGTCATTTAATTTATGATTAAAAATGTTAAATAAGGCTCTTGCTCAATATAATCCCTCTTTGTATTTGGAGCAGTGTGCACATGGAGAGGCATGAATGAATGCAAATTATATATCAAAATATATGCATGCATAAAAGTAATATATAATCATAAATGTACAGTCATGCATGTATAAATGTAACATGCATAGCATTTGTATGTATGCATGTATAAATGTAACATGCATATCATCTACGTATGCAGACATGTATAAATATAATTCATGTATCACACACATACAAGCATGTGTTATAAATGTGAAATACATACCATATTCAATGGATCCTAACTTGCAGATTCTGTATTTGTGAATTTACCTGTATCTAAAATTTATCTGGAACCCTCCACTTGCAGAACTTTCACAGTCATTTGTGGACACACACAGAGTAGCAAAAAAAATTTAATTGCTTGATGGTCTTGTTCCTAGCTGAGGTATAACAAAGGACTCCTTTTTTCAGCTCTCATGCTTTAAACAAGTTCCTTTTTTTGTGGTCTACTTAGTGCTAGATGTTTCGCACTTTTGTGCTTTCTGTTGGCAATTTTGCTATTTTAAATGCCCCCCAAGTATAGTAGTACAATGCTGTTTAATGTTCCTAAACACAAGAAGGCTGTGGTGTACCTCAGGAGAAAAATGTGTGTATTATATAAGCTTCATGTAGGTGTGAGTTATAATGCTGTTGACTGTGAGCTCAGTGTTGATGAATCAGCAGTATATACTAAATAAAGTGTCTCTAAACAGAAACACACACATAAAACAAGGTTAGATATTCATTGGTTGATGAAAATGTAGTGACCAGAGGCTCATAGGAACCTAAGCCTGTATTTCCCTTAGGAACAATGATGGTTCAGTATTCATTGATTCAGTGCTCACATAGCTTAACTGCCATGACTACCATGAACAATGAGAATAAGCTGTATACACACACAAAAGTAAGTGAATTTTGTTTACCATAACACCAATTTATTGTTTAAACAGCTATACAGGCAGACACCAATGAGGACAACCAACGAGATGAAGCTTTTCAGCCAATTCCAAGTAAGAACAAAATACTTCAATTAAAGGGATACATAAATACTTTCACACATTGTAGTGTCTACATGGTGATACTGTTTTCCTCAGTAAGGTATAGAATATGTAAGAAGGTAGCATGGTGGCTGACATCATACCAGAGAGGACATTTACAGTTGTAGGAAAGTTATGTTTCCTAAACAGTGTTCTTCAGTGACCACATTACAGATGACTATTTCCATCTCCCTGTTTTGTAACTTATATTCCTGAAACAGTAAACCAAATGAAGGAGTAGGCAAGTGAACAATATTTAGGATGCAGTTGTCTTAAATTGACAGACATTTTTAGAGCGGTTTTAAGCTTATAGAAAAATTGAGTAGAAAGTACAGAGTTCTCATATATTCCCCCTGCTCAGTTTCCCCTGGTATTAATATCTTCCATTCGTGTGGTGCATTTTTTTAACAATTTATGAGCCAATATTGATACATTGCTATTAACTAAAGTTCGTAGTTTACATTAGGGTCCACCCTTTGTGTTGTACAATTCTACGGGATTTTGACAAATGCATAATGTCTTGTGTCCACCATTACAATCATACCGAGTAGCTTCATTGACCTAAAAATCCCCTACAACCTACTTAGCCATCCCTCCCTTGCCCAACCCTTGGCAACTACTGATCTTTTCACTGTCTCTATAGTTTTGCCTTTTCCAGAAGGTCAAATCATTGGAAATATACAGTATGTATCCTTTTCAGATTGGCTTCTTTTGCTTAGTAGTATGCATTTAAGATTAAATATAGAAATCTGATGATCGTGGTTGGCCCCTTCTTAAATACCTTCAGTAATTTTCTACTAGGTTTGGGGTCATAGTCTAAGTTCTTCACCAGGCATTCAAGTCTGAAATGATCTGACCATTGAAGAACTTGCCAGTCTCATCTCTGGTCACATTCCTCACCCACATTCTCCACTCCAGACTACCTGAAGCTCTCAGAACTTACCGAACCTGCTTATGACACCTGAGTTTGCTCACCGTGGAATGACCTCTCTCTTACATAGTTTGGCGAACAATTTCTAGTCCTCTGAGCCTATATGGGAGCATCAGCTCCCTCTCCAAGTGTTTCTGGCCTTTGGAAGTTGAATTAGATCCCTCTGTGCATACCACCTGTGCATCGCTATGAAAGCCCTCATTACCCTGCAACATAATTAACAGTGATTCTTGTCTGTCTCCCAAATTGAGAGCGTGTTCCTTGAGCATAAGACCTTGTTCATTTCTGTAACTTTAATGCCAACCACAGGGTCTGGCACATGATAGGAACTCAAGGTCTAACTTTTAGATGACTAAAGTAACAAATGAATGAATGTTCTATGAAAAATTTCCTGAAGCCGGGGCTTCCCTGGTGGCGCAGTGGTTGAGAGTCCGCCTGCCAATGCAGGTGACGCGGGTTCGTGTCCCAGTCCGGGAGGATCTCACATGCCACGGAGCGCCTGGGCCCGTGAGCCATGGCCGCTGATCCTGCGCATCCAGAGCCTGTGCTCTGCAACGGGAGAGGCCACAACAGTGAGAGGCCCGCTTACCGGAAAAAAAAAAATCATTACAGTTAAGATAGCCCATGAACCAGAATTTGCATGGCATTTGGATCGAAGTTTGGTGTCTGATTAGTTTTTTAGGTGATACCTTGTGCTCATCCAAAAGAATATACGGTATTGTAAATGCTTTGATAACCAAAAAGGTCTGTTCTCATCTTTCAATCGGCAATATTAATTGTTCTTTAAAATCTAGGAACCAAAAATATACATTACCTCATGAAAACATAACTCTTAATTTTCAAAGAAAATCTGATAGTGGTTTATGAAAGAAAAAAACACCTCAAAACTGTTGTAGGACCAAAGATAAAGACATCAGACTGAGTCACAAAGCTTTTGGGAATTCATCCCCAGCATTGTGATCTCCATTGGGCAGTGCCATCCTAATGTCCCTGCTACTTACAGGACCTGCTGGGCAAAGAAAGGAAACTCTGAGACACAGTAGATCACTGGGTAAATCATGTCATTTTTCCAATGATTTTTACTTCTTTCTGCTTTGCACTTTCAGCTTCAAATATTATTTCTTTTTTGCATCTTTCCACCAAGTGTAACTCTTGATAGATAAAACGGTTGCCAGCATGTGACTCTGGAGGCCATTAAAAGTCTCTAAAGTACATATACCACGTCTTTCACCTGGACGTGTCAATAGCTCATGTCTATGAAAGACAAGAAGACAAGGAAAAGGGGATGAAAATAAATAAGGCAAGACAGCATATTTCTGACTATGACAATATTCAATATTGGGAAAAGCCAGACTCAGCAATGCCTAACTATTAATAAAGCTACTTGACAATAACGAAATATTTTGAGCAATTCCAAAATTTGGGGCATAAATGGATAGGGACATTTCAAGGGCATACATGAATTAGACAAACCTCTCATGGGAATTTTGCTTGCACACAGCAGACAACATCTTGAGCTATTTGGGATAAGACACACAGAGCCAGGTACCTCAAATTCCCTTAGGAAATGGATTATTGAAGACCACAGTACCCATGGAAGAGATTCCAAAACCCTAACTTCTCTTCCTACAATTCAGGTCCCCAAAGGATTGTCAAAGTTGTATTGGGATAAGAAACTTCTGCCATTTTAAAAGGGGCCCTAACAGAGGGAGACATGTTGACATGGCGGGGACATTCTGGGGGAGCAAGCTCCCCAAGGAGATGGAAAGCTCCAGAAAAATTTTGACTAACAATTCTTTTAGTCCCTAAAACGACGAGAGCAAGGCAGTAGTGAGACCATCCAGACATTTTTCTCCAAAAGCAAGTCTGAGGGTTGCATAGCAGAGTTAAAGGATTACTTACCAATTGTTCCAGCCCTGCCTGAATCTGTGTCAACTCTGGTAACGGGTTCGTTTTTCCATCCTTCCTTGCCAACAAGATACCTATTCTGTTTGTAGGCTCAGTAGAAATCTTCCTAGAAGTGGGGTTGCCTGTACTTCATACGGAACTTTATTGACTCCTGTATGAAGCAATTTAACTGAAATTGCCAACTTCGTGGGGAGAACAATGGTCCTTCAGTCACAATGGTTCCCAAATACACTCTTGCTGACATACCTCCAGATGGACACATTGTAGACTGAGATATATACTAAATCAGGCCTGAAAATCCTTGATTTGTAGCCCCAAATCTTTAGGGCCAAAACTCTGTTTTGAGTAGTTAACATGCATGTGTTTCCAGTTTGCAAGGACATTGATGTTACAACTCTTTCACGTCACCACCCTGACCAGCAACCAACTTGTCCTGAAGTGACCGTATCACTTCAAGGCCTGTTCAGGGAGCCGTGGGAAGCCAATGCCTCTCATTCGATAGATGTTCCGTACTGTCAAATGAAGCCTGTGGCCCCACGCTCCCAGTTTTTCCTCACTCTTGCAAATTATAGGCATATTAATCCCACCTCAGGCAACCCATTATCACACAAACATCATTCTTCAAAGCCTTCTTCTTTCCCCTCCTTTAAGGTATCTCAGGAAAATGTCAACATGTCTCTCTTTGGTTTTTGTTGTTGTTTTGATATTTTTGTCTCCTTTTCTTCTACTTTTTTAGCTTAAAAAATGCTTAATCACAAATGTTGAGTCAATATATTTATATGCTGATAATCCATTATGCCTTTTCGTAGATAAACTCGTCAGTGAAAACACGACATTACCACCTCCTGAAACAGTCAGCAATGAAGAAGAAGGTAAAGAACCTATTGAAAAAACTATTCACAGTATTAAAGTTACAACACTGTAGTCAGACCTGGAGCATATCATTATATGACTTAAAAATTTTACTTTCATTAATCTGAGTATTTCGTAAAGCAATAAGATGCTTAAAGAATTTGTACTACTACAATTTAAAGCCACTCTAAAATCTTTTAAATGGTAAAAAAAAAAATCTAAGACTCAATTTTCAGATTTACTTGACAAGTGATAGGAAGTGAGCTCTTTTTAAAATACAACTTTATTTTAGTAAAATGTATTACATTTATATTTATATTAAATATATATTTATCTAAAATATCATGTGTGTATAAATATATATTTATATAAATATATTTAATACATTTTAATATAGTTTTAAAATAATGTTATAACAATCACATGCTTGAGAAATAAACTTGCCTCTGCTTAGAGTCAATTGTTGGTGTTTCCTAAGATTATCAGTGGGGGAAAGTTCAGAGTGAGAGTTTACAAAATCAAAATTATCCTTTTACTTTTTCTGACAAGAGTATTGTTCCTTATAAAACACTTGTGAAAACATAACAACCCAGGATGGCTCTCCTCGAAGGTCTTGAAAGAGGAGTGGTCTAATTGAAGACAGTGGACTGTCATTACATGAAACCCTATGTTCTCCAGTTCATGCAATCCAAGTATGTTTCTCATATGATTACTCTAATATTATTCACTTTCTTGATATATTTAAATATAGAAATCTGATCATCCTGGTTGGCCCCTTCTTAAATACCTTCAGTAATTTTCTACTCGGTTTGGGGTCATAGTCTAAGTTCTTAACCAGGCATTCAAGTCTGAAATGATCTGACCATTGAAGAACTTGCCAGTCTCATCTCTGGTCACATTCCTCACCCACATTCTCCACTCCAGACTACCTGAAGCTCTCAGAACTTACCGAACCTGCTTATGACACCTGAGTTTGCTCACCGTGGAATGACCTCTCTCCTACATAGTTTGTCTGGCAAACAATTTCTAGTCCTCTGAGCCTATATGGGAGCATCAGCTCCCTCTCAAAGTGTTTCTGGCCTTTGGAAGTTGAATTAGATCCCTCTGTGCATACCACCTGTGCATCGCTATGAAAGCCCTCATTACCCTGCAACATAATTAACAGTGATGCTTGTCTGTCTCCCAAATTGAGAGCTTGTTCCTTGAGCATAAGACCTTGTTCATTTCTGTAACTTTAATGCCAACCACAGGGTCTGGCACATGATAGGAACTCAAGGTCTAACTTTTAGAGGACTAAAGTAACAAATGAATGAATGTTCTATGAAAAATTTCCTGAAGCCAGGGCTTCCCTGGTGGCGCAGTGGTTGAGAGTCCGCCTGCCATTGCAGGCGACGCGGGTTCGTGCCCCAGTCCGGGAGGATCTCACATGCCACGGAGCGCCTGGGCCCGTGAGCCATGGCCGCTGAGCCTGCGCATCCAGAGCCTGCGCTCTGCAACGGGAGAGGCCACAACAGTGAGAGGCCCGCATACCGGAAAAAAAAAAATCATTACACTTAAGATAGCGAATGAACCAGAATTTGCAGGGCATTTGGATCGAAGTTTGGTGTCTGATTAGTTTTTTAGGAGATACCTTGTGCTCATCCAAAAGAATATACGGTATTGTAAATGATTTGAAAACCAAAAAGGTCTGTTCTCATCTTTCAATCGGCAATATTAATTGTTCTTTAAAATCTAGGAACCAAAAATATACATTACCTCATGAAAACATAACTCTTAATTTTCAAAGAAAATCTGATAGTGGTTTATGAAAAAAAAAAAAAACACCTCAAAACTGTTGTAGGACCAAAGATAAAGACATCAGACTGAGTCACAAAGCTTTTGGGAATTCATCCCCAGCATTGTGATCTCCATTGGGCAGTGCCATCCTAATGTCCCTGCTACTTACAGGACCTGCTGGGCAAAGAAAGGAAACTCTGAGACACAGTAGATCACTGGGTAAATCATGTCATTTTTCCAGTGATTTTTACTTCTTTCTGCTTTGCACTTTCAGCTTCAAATATTATTTCTTTTTTGCATCTTTCCACCAAGTGTAACTCTTGATAGATAAAACGGTTGCCAGCATGTGACTCTGGAGGCCATTAAAAGTCTCTAAAGTACATATACCACGTCTTTCACCTGGACGTGTCAATAGCTCATGTCTATGAAAGACAAGAAGACAAGGAAAAGGGGCTGAAAATAAATAAGGCAAGACAGCATATTTCTGACTATGACAATATTCAATATTGGGAAAAGCCAGACTCAGCAATGCCTAACTATTAATAAAGCTACTTGACAATAACGAAATATTTTGAGCAATTCCAAAATTTGGGGCATAAATGGATAGGGACATTTCAAGGGCATACATGAATTAGACAAACCTCTCATGGGAATTTTGCTTGCACACAGCAGACAACATCTTGAGCTATTTGGGATAAGACACACAGAGCCAGGTACCTCAAATTCCCTTAGGAAATGGATTATTGAAGACCACAGTACCCATGGAAGAGATTCCAAAACCCTAACTTCTCTTCCTACAATTCAGGTCCCCAAAGGATTGTCAAAGTTGTATTGGGATAAGAAACTTCTGCCATTTTAAAAGGGGCCCTAACAGAGGGAGACATGTTGACATGGCGGGGACATTCTGGGGGAGCAAGCTCCCCAAGGAGATGGAAAGCTCCAGAAAAATTTTGACTAACAATTCTTTTAGTCCCTAAAACGACGAGAGCAAGGCAGTAGTGAGACAATCGAGACAGTTTTCTCCAAAAGCAAGTCTGAGGGTTGCATAGCAGAGTTAAAGGATTACTTACCAATTGTTCCAGCCCTGCCTGAATCTGTGTCAACTCTGGTAACGGGTTCGTTTTTCCATCCTTCCTTGCCAACAAGATACCTATTCTGTTTGTAGGCTCAGTAGAAATCTTCCTAGAAGTGGGGTTGCCTGTACTTCATACGGAACTTTATTGACTCCTGTATGAAGCAATTTAACTGAAATTGCCAACTTCGTGGGGAGAACAATGGTCCTTCAGTCACAATGGTTCCCAAATACACTCTTGCTGACATACCTCCAGATGGACACATTGTAGACTGAGATATATACTAAATCAGGCCTGAAAATCCTTGATTTGTAGCCCCAAATCTTTAGGGCCAAAACTCTGTTTTGAGTAGTTAACATGCATGTGTTTCCAGTTTGCAAGGACATTGATGTTACAACTCTTTCACGTCACCACCCTGACCAGCAACCAACTTGTCCTGAAGTGACCGTATCACTTCAAGGCCTGTTCAGGGAGCCGTGGGAAGCCAATGCCTCTCATTCGATAGATGTTCCGTACTGTCAAAGGAAGCCTGTGGCCCCACGCTCCCAGTTTTTCCTCACTCTTGCAAATTATAGGCATATTAATCCCACCTCAGGCGACCCATTATCACACAAACATCATTCTTCAAAGCCTTCTTCTTTCCCCTCCTTTAAGGTATCTCAGGAAAATGTCAACATGTCTCTCTTTGGGTTTTTTTTGTTGTTGTTTTGATATTTTTGTCTCCTTTTCTTCTACTTTTTTAGCTTAAAAAATGCTTAATCACAAATGTTGAGTCAATATATTTATATGCTGATAATCCATTATGCCTTTTCGTAGATAAACTCGTCAATGAAAACACGACATTACCACCTCCTGAAACAGTCAGCAATGAAGAAGAAGGTAAAGAACCTACTGAAAAAACTATTCACAGTATTAAAGTTACAACACTGTAGTCAGACCTGGAGCATATCATTATATGACTTAAAAATTTTACTTTCATTAATCTGAGTATTTCGTAAAGTAATAACATGCTTAAAGAATTTGTACTACTACAATTTAAAGCCACTCTAAAATCTTTTAAATGGTAAAAAAAAATCTAAGACTCAATTTTCAGATTTACTTGACAAGTGATAGGAAGTGAGCTCTTTTTAAAATACAACTTTATTTTAGTAAAATGTATTACATTTACATTTATATTACATACATATTTATCTAAAATATCATGTGTGTATAAATATATATTTATATAAATATATTTAATACATTTTAATATAATTTTAAAATAGTGATATAACAATCACATGCTTGAGAAATAAACTTGCCTCTGCTTAGAGTCAATTGTTGGTGTTTCCTAAGATTATCAGTGGGGGAAAGTTCAGAGTGAGAGTTTACAAAATCAAAATTATCCTTTTACTTTTTCTGACAAGAGTATTGTTCCTTATAAAATACTTGTGAAAACATAACAACCCAGGATGGCTCTCCTCGAAGGTCTTGAAAGAGGAGTGGTCTAATTGAAGACAGTGGACTGTCATTACATGAAACCCTATGTTCTCCAGTTCATGCAATCCAAGTATGCTTCTCATATGATTACTCTAATATTATTCACTTTCTTGATATATTTAAATATAGAAATCTGATCATCCTGGTTGGCCCCTTCTTAAATACCTTCAGTAATTTTCTACTAGGTTTGGGGTCATAGTCTAAGTTCTTAACCAGGCATTCAAGTCTGAAATGATCTGACCATTGAAGAACTTGCTAGTCTCATGTCTGGTCACATTCCTCACCCACATTCTCCACTCCAGACTACCTGAAGCTCTCAGAACTTACCGAACCTGCTTATGACACCTGAGTTTGCTCACCGTGGAATGACCTCTCTCTTACATAGTTTGTCTGGCAAACAATTTCTAGTCCTCTGAGCCTATATGGGAGCATCAGCTCCCTCTCAAAGTGTTTCTGGCCTTTGGAAGTTGAATTAGATCCCTTTGTGCATACCACCTGTGCATCGCTATGAAAGCCCTCATTACCCTGCAACATAATTAACAGTGATTCTTGTCTGTCTCCCAAATTGAGAGCGTGTTCCTTGAGCATAAGTCCTTGTTCATTTCTGTAACTTTAATGCCAACCACAGGGTCTGGCACATGATAGGAACTCAAGGTCTAACTTTTAGATGACTAAAGTAACAAATGAATGAATGTTCTATGAAAAATTTCCTGAAGCCGGGGCTTCCCTGGTGGCGCAGTGGTTGAGAGTCCGCCTGTCAATGCAGGCGACGTGGGTTCGTGCCCCAGTCCGGGAGGATCTCACATGCCACGGAGCGCCTGGGCCCGTGAGCCATGGCCGCTGAGCCTGCGCATCCAGAGCCTGCTCTCTGCAAGGGGAGAGGCCACAACAGTGAGAGGCCCGCGTACCGCACCAAAAAAAACCAAATTTACTGACGCCAAATAACCTTATGTTGTTATCATGTTCTATTTTGTTTTCTAAACAGAACCAATCCAGAGTCCACGTGAGACTGCATTTTGGAAAATGTTAGCTGAAGGTACGCTCATAGTAGTTGGGTTGCTGGGAAAATGTTTTGGTTTTCTAAAGTCTTCTGTAAGAAAGCCAAGATCAGTGTAAATTGTTCTAATACTGAGAATTAATAAGTCAACATTTTGCTGCCATCATCACATGTAATAGCAAATGTAAAACAAACCCAGAAAGCTGATCAGTGTCACACATTTTCTGATTCTCTCCCCAAAACTCTTATTTTCCTACAAGTGTTGCAATCTAGTCATTTAATTTATGATTAAAAATGTTAAATAAGGCTCTTGCTCAATATAATCCCTCTTTGTATTTGGAGCAGTGTGCACATGGAGAGGCATGAATGAATGCAAATTATATATCAAAATATATGCATGCATAAAAGTAATATATAATCATAAATGTACAGTCATGCATGTATAAATGTAACATGCATAGCATTTGTATGTATGCATGTATAAATGTAACATGCATATCATCTACGTATGCAGACATGTATAAATATAATTCATGTATCACACACATACAAGCATGTGTTATAAATGTGAAATACATACCATATTCAATGGATCCTAACTTGCAGATTCTGTATTTGTGAATTTACCTGTATCTAAAATTTATCTGGAACCCTCCACTTGCAGAACTTTCACAGTCATTTGTGGACACACACAGAGTAGCAAAAAAAATTTAATTGCTTGATGGTCTTGTTCCTAGCTGAGGTATAACAAAGGACTCCTTTTTTCAGCTCTCATGCTTTAAACAAGTTCCTTTTTTTGTGGTCTACTTAGTGCTAGATGTTTCGCACTTTTGTGCTTTCTGTTGGCAATTTTGCTATTTTAAATGCCCCCCAAGTATAGTAGTACAATGCTGTTTAATGTTCCTAAACACAAGAAGGCTGTGGTGTACCTCAGGAGAAAAATGTGTGTATTATATAAGCTTCATGTAGGTGTGAGTTATAATGCTGTTGACTGTGAGCTCAGTGTTGATGAATCAGCAGTATATACTAAATAAAGTGTCTCTAAACAGAAACACACACATAAAACAAGGTTAGATATTCATTGGTTGATGAAAATGTAGTGACCAGAGGCTCATAGGAACCTAAGCCTGTATTTCCCTTAGGAACAATGATGGTTCAGTATTCATTGATTCAGTGCTCACATAGCTTAACTGCCATGACTACCATGAACAATGAGAATAAGCTGTATACACACACAAAAGTAAGTGAATTTTGTTTACCATAACACCAATTTATTGTTTAAACAGCTATACAGGCAGACACCAATGAGGACAACCAACGAGATGAAGCTTTTCAGCCAATTCCAAGTAAGAACAAAATACTTCAATTAAAGGGATACATAAATACTTTCACACATTGTAGTGTCTACATGGTGATACTGTTTTCCTCAGTAAGGTATAGAATATGTAAGAAGGTAGCATGGTGGCTGACATCATACCAGAGAGGACATTTACAGTTGTAGGAAAGTTATGTTTCCTAAACAGTGTTCTTCAGTGACCACATTACAGATGACTATTTCCATCTCCCTGTTTTGTAACTTATATTCCTGAAACAGTAAACCAAATGAAGGAGTAGGCAAGTGAACAATATTTAGGATGCAGTTGTCTTAAATTGACAGACATTTTTAGAGCGGTTTTAAGCTTATAGAAAAATTGAGTAGAAAGTACAGAGTTCTCATATATTCCCCCTGCTCAGTTTCCCCTGGTATTAATATCTTCCATTCGTGTGGTGCATTTTTTTAACAATTTATGAGCCAATATTGATACATTGCTATTAACTAAAGTTCGTAGTTTACATTAGGGTCCACCCTTTGTGTTGTACAATTCTACGGGATTTTGACAAATGCATAATGTCTTGTGTCCACCATTACAATCATACCGAGTAGCTTCATTGACCTAAAAATCCCCTACAACCTACTTAGCCATCCCTCCCTTGCCCAACCCTTGGCAACTACTGATCTTTTCACTGTCTCTATAGTTTTGCCTTTTCCAGAAGGTCAAATCATTGGAAATATACAGTATGTATC
Organism: Mesoplodon bidens; assembly: GCF_964165515.1. NCBI lineage: Eukaryota > Metazoa > Chordata > Mammalia > Artiodactyla > Ziphiidae > Mesoplodon > Mesoplodon bidens. The sequence continues at coordinate 51,651,269 of NC_138162.1, forward strand.
CTTTTCAGATTGGCTTCTTTTGCTTAGTAGTATGCATTTAAGATTAAATATAGAAATCTGATGATCGTGGTTGGCCCCTTCTTAAATACCTTCAGTAATTTTCTACTAGGTTTGGGGTCATAGTCTAAGTTCTTAACCAGGCATTCAAGTCTGAAATGATCTGACCATTGAAGAACTTGCCAGTCTCATCTCTGGTCACATTCCTCACCCACATTCTCCACTCCAGACTACCTGAAGCTCTCAGAACTTACCGAACCTGCTTATGACACCTGAGTTTGCTCACCGTGGAATGACCTCTCTCTTACATAGTTTGGCGAACAATTTCTAGTCCTCTGAGCCTATATGGGAGCATCAGCTCCCTCTCCAAGTGTTTCTGGCCTTTGGAAGTTGAATTAGATCCCTCTGTGCATACCACCTGTGCATCGCTATGAAAGCCCTCATTACCCTGCAACATAATTAACAGTGATTCTTGTCTGTCTCCCAAATTGAGAGCGTGTTCCTTGAGCATAAGACCTTGTTCATTTCTGTAACTTTAATGCCAACCACAGGGTCTGGCACATGATAGGAACTCAAGGTCTAACTTTTAGATGACTAAAGTAACAAATGAATGAATGTTCTATGAAAAATTTCCTGAAGCCGGGGCTTCCCTGGTGGCGCAGTGGTTGAGAGTCCGCCTGCCAATGCAGGTGACGCGGGTTCGTGTCCCAGTCCGGGAGGATCTCACATGCCACGGAGCGCCTGGGCCCGTGAGCCATGGCCGCTGATCCTGCGCATCCAGAGCCTGTGCTCTGCAACGGGAGAGGCCACAACAGTGAGAGGCCCGCTTACCGGAAAAAAAAAAATCATTACAGTTAAGATAGCCCATGAACCAGAATTTGCATGGCATTTGGATCGAAGTTTGGTGTCTGATTAGTTTTTTAGGTGATACCTTGTGCTCATCCAAAAGAATATACGGTATTGTAAATGCTTTGATAACCAAAAAGGTCTGTTCTCATCTTTCAATCGGCAATATTAATTGTTCTTTAAAATCTAGGAACCAAAAATATACATTACCTCATGAAAACATAACTCTTAATTTTCAAAGAAAATCTGATAGTGGTTTATGAAAGAAAAAAACACCTCAAAACTGTTGTAGGACCAAAGATAAAGACATCAGACTGAGTCACAAAGCTTTTGGGAATTCATCCCCAGCATTGTGATCTCCATTGGGCAGTGCCATCCTAATGTCCCTGCTACTTACAGGACCTGCTGGGCAAAGAAAGGAAACTCTGAGACACAGTAGATCACTGGGTAAATCATGTCATTTTTCCAATGATTTTTACTTCTTTCTGCTTTGCACTTTCAGCTTCAAATATTATTTCTTTTTTGCATCTTTCCACCAAGTGTAACTCTTGATAGATAAAACGGTTGCCAGCATGTGACTCTGGAGGCCATTAAAAGTCTCTAAAGTACATATACCACGTCTTTCACCTGGACGTGTCAATAGCTCATGTCTATGAAAGACAAGAAGACAAGGAAAAGGGGATGAAAATAAATAAGGCAAGACAGCATATTTCTGACTATGACAATATTCAATATTGGGAAAAGCCAGACTCAGCAATGCCTAACTATTAATAAAGCTACTTGACAATAACGAAATATTTTGAGCAATTCCAAAATTTGGGGCATAAATGGATAGGGACATTTCAAGGGCATACATGAATTAGACAAACCTCTCATGGGAATTTTGCTTGCACACAGCAGACAACATCTTGAGCTATTTGGGATAAGACACACAGAGCCAGGTACCTCAAATTCCCTTAGGAAATGGATTATTGAAGACCACAGTACCCATGGAAGAGATTCCAAAACCCTAACTTCTCTTCCTACAATTCAGGTCCCCAAAGGATTGTCAAAGTTGTATTGGGATAAGAAACTTCTGCCATTTTAAAAGGGGCCCTAACAGAGGGAGACATGTTGACATGGCGGGGACATTCTGGGGGAGCAAGCTCCCCAAGGAGATGGAAAGCTCCAGAAAAATTTTGACTAACAATTCTTTTAGTCCCTAAAACGACGAGAGCAAGGCAGTAGTGAGACCATCCAGACATTTTTCTCCAAAAGCAAGTCTGAGGGTTGCATAGCAGAGTTAAAGGATTACTTACCAATTGTTCCAGCCCTGCCTGAATCTGTGTCAACTCTGGTAACGGGTTCGTTTTTCCATCCTTCCTTGCCAACAAGATACCTATTCTGTTTGTAGGCTCAGTAGAAATCTTCCTAGAAGTGGGGTTGCCTGTACTTCATACGGAACTTTATTGACTCCTGTATGAAGCAATTTAACTGAAATTGCCAACTTCGTGGGGAGAACAATGGTCCTTCAGTCACAATGGTTCCCAAATACACTCTTGCTGACATACCTCCAGATGGACACATTGTAGACTGAGATATATACTAAATCAGGCCTGAAAATCCTTGATTTGTAGCCCCAAATCTTTAGGGCCAAAACTCTGTTTTGAGTAGTTAACATGCATGTGTTTCCAGTTTGCAAGGACATTGATGTTACAACTCTTTCACGTCACCACCCTGACCAGCAACCAACTTGTCCTGAAGTGACCGTATCACTTCAAGGCCTGTTCAGGGAGCCGTGGGAAGCCAATGCCTCTCATTCGATAGATGTTCCGTACTGTCAAATGAAGCCTGTGGCCCCACGCTCCCAGTTTTTCCTCACTCTTGCAAATTATAGGCATATTAATCCCACCTCAGGCAACCCATTATCACACAAACATCATTCTTCAAAGCCTTCTTCTTTCCCCTCCTTTAAGGTATCTCAGGAAAATGTCAACATGTCTCTCTTTGGTTTTTGTTGTTGTTTTGATATTTTTGTCTCCTTTTCTTCTACTTTTTTAGCTTAAAAAATGCTTAATCACAAATGTTGAGTCAATATATTTATATGCTGATAATCCATTATGCCTTTTCGTAGATAAACTCGTCAGTGAAAACACGACATTACCACCTCCTGAAACAGTCAGCAATGAAGAAGAAGGTAAAGAACCTATTGAAAAAACTATTCACAGTATTAAAGTTACAACACTGTAGTCAGACCTGGAGCATATCATTATATGACTTAAAAATTTTACTTTCATTAATCTGAGTATTTCGTAAAGCAATAAGATGCTTAAAGAATTTGTACTACTACAATTTAAAGCCACTCTAAAATCTTTTAAATGGTAAAAAAAAAAATCTAAGACTCAATTTTCAGATTTACTTGACAAGTGATAGGAAGTGAGCTCTTTTTAAAATACAACTTTATTTTAGTAAAATGTATTACATTTATATTTATATTAAATATATATTTATCTAAAATATCATGTGTGTATAAATATATATTTATATAAATATATTTAATACATTTTAATATAGTTTTAAAATAATGTTATAACAATCACATGCTTGAGAAATAAACTTGCCTCTGCTTAGAGTCAATTGTTGGTGTTTCCTAAGATTATCAGTGGGGGAAAGTTCAGAGTGAGAGTTTACAAAATCAAAATTATCCTTTTACTTTTTCTGACAAGAGTATTGTTCCTTATAAAACACTTGTGAAAACATAACAACCCAGGATGGCTCTCCTCGAAGGTCTTGAAAGAGGAGTGGTCTAATTGAAGACAGTGGACTGTCATTACATGAAACCCTATGTTCTCCAGTTCATGCAATCCAAGTATGTTTCTCATATGATTACTCTAATATTATTCACTTTCTTGATATATTTAAATATAGAAATCTGATCATCCTGGTTGGCCCCTTCTTAAATACCTTCAGTAATTTTCTACTCGGTTTGGGGTCATAGTCTAAGTTCTTAACCAGGCATTCAAGTCTGAAATGATCTGACCATTGAAGAACTTGCCAGTCTCATCTCTGGTCACATTCCTCACCCACATTCTCCACTCCAGACTACCTGAAGCTCTCAGAACTTACCGAACCTGCTTATGACACCTGAGTTTGCTCACCGTGGAATGACCTCTCTCCTACATAGTTTGTCTGGCAAACAATTTCTAGTCCTCTGAGCCTATATGGGAGCATCAGCTCCCTCTCAAAGTGTTTCTGGCCTTTGGAAGTTGAATTAGATCCCTCTGTGCATACCACCTGTGCATCGCTATGAAAGCCCTCATTACCCTGCAACATAATTAACAGTGATGCTTGTCTGTCTCCCAAATTGAGAGCTTGTTCCTTGAGCATAAGACCTTGTTCATTTCTGTAACTTTAATGCCAACCACAGGGTCTGGCACATGATAGGAACTCAAGGTCTAACTTTTAGAGGACTAAAGTAACAAATGAATGAATGTTCTATGAAAAATTTCCTGAAGCCGGGGCTTCCCTGGTGGCGCAGTGGTTGAGAGTCCGCCTGCCATTGCAGGCGACGCGGGTTCGTGCCCCAGTCCGGGAGGATCTCACATGCCACGGAGCGCCTGGGCCCGTGAGCCATGGCCGCTGAGCCTGCGCATCCAGAGCCTGCGCTCTGCAACGGGAGAGGCCACAACAGTGAGAGGCCCGCATACCGGAAAAAAAAAAATCATTACACTTAAGATAGCGAATGAACCAGAATTTGCAGGGCATTTGGATCGAAGTTTGGTGTCTGATTAGTTTTTTAGGAGATACCTTGTGCTCATCCAAAAGAATATACGGTATTGTAAATGATTTGAAAACCAAAAAGGTCTGTTCTCATCTTTCAATCGGCAATATTAATTGTTCTTTAAAATCTAGGAACCAAAAATATACATTACCTCATGAAAACATAACTCTTAATTTTCAAAGAAAATCTGATAGTGGTTTATGAAAAAAAAAAAAAACACCTCAAAACTGTTGTAGGACCAAAGATAAAGACATCAGACTGAGTCACAAAGCTTTTGGGAATTCATCCCCAGCATTGTGATCTCCATTGGGCAGTGCCATCCTAATGTCCCTGCTACTTACAGGACCTGCTGGGCAAAGAAAGGAAACTCTGAGACACAGTAGATCACTGGGTAAATCATGTCATTTTTCCAGTGATTTTTACTTCTTTCTGCTTTGCACTTTCAGCTTCAAATATTATTTCTTTTTTGCATCTTTCCACCAAGTGTAACTCTTGATAGATAAAACGGTTGCCAGCATGTGACTCTGGAGGCCATTAAAAGTCTCTAAAGTACATATACCACGTCTTTCACCTGGACGTGTCAATAGCTCATGTCTATGAAAGACAAGAAGACAAGGAAAAGGGGATGAAAATAAATAAGGCAAGACAGCATATTTCTGACTATGACAATATTCAATATTGGGAAAAGCCAGACTCAGCAATGCCTAACTATTAATAAAGCTACTTGACAATAACGAAATATTTTGAGCAATTCCAAAATTTGGGGCATAAATGGATAGGGACATTTCAAGGGCATACATGAATTAGACAAACCTCTCATGGGAATTTTGCTTGCACACAGCAGACAACATCTTGAGCTATTTGGGATAAGACACACAGAGCCAGGTACCTCAAATTCCCTTAGGAAATGGATTATTGAAGACCACAGTACCCATGGAAGAGATTCCAAAACCCTAACTTCTCTTCCTACAATTCAGGTCCCCAAAGGATTGTCAAAGTTGTATTGGGATAAGAAACTTCTGCCATTTTAAAAGGGGCCCTAACAGAGGGAGACATGTTGACATGGCGGGGACATTCTGGGGGAGCAAGCTCCCCAAGGAGATGGAAAGCTCCAGAAAAATTTTGACTAACAATTCTTTTAGTCCCTAAAACGACGAGAGCAAGGCAGTAGTGAGACAATCGAGACAGTTTTCTCCAAAAGCAAGTCTGAGGGTTGCATAGCAGAGTTAAAGGATTACTTACCAATTGTTCCAGCCCTGCCTGAATCTGTGTCAACTCTGGTAACGGGTTCGTTTTTCCATCCTTCCTTGCCAACAAGATACCTATTCTGTTTGTAGGCTCAGTAGAAATCTTCCTAGAAGTGGGGTTGCCTGTACTTCATACGGAACTTTATTGACTCCTGTATGAAGCAATTTAACTGAAATTGCCAACTTCGTGGGGAGAACAATGGTCCTTCAGTCACAATGGTTCCCAAATACACTCTTGCTGACATACCTCCAGATGGACACATTGTAGACTGAGATATATACTAAATCAGGCCTGAAAATCCTTGATTTGTAGCCCCAAATCTTTAGGGCCAAAACTCTGTTTTGAGTAGTTAACATGCATGTGTTTCCAGTTTGCAAGGACATTGATGTTACAACTCTTTCACGTCACCACCCTGACCAGCAACCAACTTGTCCTGAAGTGACCGTATCACTTCAAGGCCTGTTCAGGGAGCCGTGGGAAGCCAATGCCTCTCATTCGATAGATGTTCCGTACTGTCAAAGGAAGCCTGTGGCCCCACGCTCCCAGTTTTTCCTCACTCTTGCAAATTATAGGCATATTAATCCCACCTCAGGCGACCCATTATCACACAAACATCATTCTTCAAAGCCTTCTTCTTTCCCCTCCTTTAAGGTATCTCAGGAAAATGTCAACATGTCTCTCTTTGGGTTTTTTTTGTTGTTGTTTTGATATTTTTGTCTCCTTTTCTTCTACTTTTTTAGCTTAAAAAATGCTTAATCACAAATGTTGAGTCAATATATTTATATGCTGATAATCCATTATGCCTTTTCGTAGATAAACTCGTCAATGAAAACACGACATTACCACCTCCTGAAACAGTCAGCAATGAAGAAGAAGGTAAAGAACCTACTGAAAAAACTATTCACAGTATTAAAGTTACAACACTGTAGTCAGACCTGGAGCATATCATTATATGACTTAAAAATTTTACTTTCATTAATCTGAGTATTTCGTAAAGTAATAACATGCTTAAAGAATTTGTACTACTACAATTTAAAGCCACTCTAAAATCTTTTAAATGGTAAAAAAAAATCTAAGACTCAATTTTCAGATTTACTTGACAAGTGATAGGAAGTGAGCTCTTTTTAAAATACAACTTTATTTTAGTAAAATGTATTACATTTACATTTATATTACATACATATTTATCTAAAATATCATGTGTGTATAAATATATATTTATATAAATATATTTAATACATTTTAATATAATTTTAAAATAGTGATATAACAATCACATGCTTGAGAAATAAACTTGCCTCTGCTTAGAGTCAATTGTTGGTGTTTCCTAAGATTATCAGTGGGGGAAAGTTCAGAGTGAGAGTTTACAAAATCAAAATTATCCTTTTACTTTTTCTGACAAGAGTATTGTTCCTTATAAAATACTTGTGAAAACATAACAACCCAGGATGGCTCTCCTCGAAGGTCTTGAAAGAGGAGTGGTCTAATTGAAGACAGTGGACTGTCATTACATGAAACCCTATGTTCTCCAGTTCATGCAATCCAAGTATGCTTCTCATATGATTACTCTAATATTATTCACTTTCTTGATATATTTAAATATAGAAATCTGATCATCCTGGTTGGCCCCTTCTTAAATACCTTCAGTAATTTTCTACTAGGTTTGGGGTCATAGTCTAAGTTCTTAACCAGGCATTCAAGTCTGAAATGATCTGACCATTGAAGAACTTGCTAGTCTCATGTCTGGTCACATTCCTCACCCACATTCTCCACTCCAGACTACCTGAAGCTCTCAGAACTTACCGAACCTGCTTATGACACCTGAGTTTGCTCACCGTGGAATGACCTCTCTCTTACATAGTTTGTCTGGCAAACAATTTCTAGTCCTCTGAGCCTATATGGGAGCATCAGCTCCCTCTCAAAGTGTTTCTGGCCTTTGGAAGTTGAATTAGATCCCTTTGTGCATACCACCTGTGCATCGCTATGAAAGCCCTCATTACCCTGCAACATAATTAACAGTGATTCTTGTCTGTCTCCCAAATTGAGAGCGTGTTCCTTGAGCATAAGTCCTTGTTCATTTCTGTAACTTTAATGCCAACCACAGGGTCTGGCACATGATAGGAACTCAAGGTCTAACTTTTAGATGACTAAAGTAACAAATGAATGAATGTTCTATGAAAAATTTCCTGAAGCCGGGGCTTCCCTGGTGGCGCAGTGGTTGAGAGTCCGCCTGTCAATGCAGGCGACGTGGGTTCGTGCCCCAGTCCGGGAGGATCTCACATGCCACGGAGCGCCTGGGCCCGTGAGCCATGGCCGCTGAGCCTGCGCATCCAGAGCCTGCTCTCTGCAAGGGGAGAGGCCACAACAGTGAGAGGCCCGCGTACCGCACCAAAAAAAACCAAATTTACTGACGCCAAATAACCTTATGTTGTTATCATGTTCTATTTTGTTTTCTAAACAGAACCAATCCAGAGTCCACGTGAGACTGCATTTTGGAAAATGTTAGCTGAAGGTACGCTCATAGTAGTTGGGTTGCTGGGAAAATGTTTTGGTTTTCTAAAGTCTTCTGTAAGAAAGCCAAGATCAGTGTAAATTGTTCTAATACTGAGAATTAATAAGTCAACATTTTGCTGCCATCATCACATGTAATAGCAAATGTAAAACAAACCCAGAAAGCTGATCAGTGTCACACATTTTCTGATTCTCTCCCCAAAACTCTTATTTTCCTACAAGTGTTGCAATCTAGTCATTTAATTTATGATTAAAAATGTTAAATAAGGCTCTTGCTCAATATAATCCCTCTTTGTATTTGGAGCAGTGTGCACATGGAGAGGCATGAATGAATGCAAATTATATATCAAAATATATGCATGCATAAAAGTAATATATAATCATAAATGTACAGTCATGCATGTATAAATGTAACATGCATAGCATTTGTATGTATGCATGTATAAATGTAACATGCATATCATCTACGTATGCAGACATGTATAAATATAATTCATGTATCACACACATACAAGCATGTGTTATAAATGTGAAATACATACCATATTCAATGGATCCTAACTTGCAGATTCTGTATTTGTGAATTTACCTGTATCTAAAATTTATCTGGAACCCTCCACTTGCAGAACTTTCACAGTCATTTGTGGACACACACAGAGTAGCAAAAAAAATTTAATTGCTTGATGGTCTTGTTCCTAGCTGAGGTATAACAAAGGACTCCTTTTTTCAGCTCTCATGCTTTAAACAAGTTCCTTTTTTTGTGGTCTACTTAGTGCTAGATGTTTCGCACTTTTGTGCTTTCTGTTGGCAATTTTGCTATTTTAAATGCCCCCCAAGTATAGTAGTACAATGCTGTTTAATGTTCCTAAACACAAGAAGGCTGTGGTGTACCTCAGGAGAAAAATGTGTGTATTATATAAGCTTCATGTAGGTGTGAGTTATAATGCTGTTGACTGTGAGCTCAGTGTTGATGAATCAGCAGTATATACTAAATAAAGTGTCTCTAAACAGAAACACACACATAAAACAAGGTTAGATATTCATTGGTTGATGAAAATGTAGTGACCAGAGGCTCATAGGAACCTAAGCCTGTATTTCCCTTAGGAACAATGATGGTTCAGTATTCATTGATTCAGTGCTCACATAGCTTAACTGCCATGACTACCATGAACAATGAGAATAAGCTGTATACACACACAAAAGTAAGTGAATTTTGTTTACCATAACACCAATTTATTGTTTAAACAGCTATACAGGCAGACACCAATGAGGACAACCAACGAGATGAAGCTTTTCAGCCAATTCCAAGTAAGAACAAAATACTTCAATTAAAGGGATACATAAATACTTTCACACATTGTAGTGTCTACATGGTGATACTGTTTTCCTCAGTAAGGTATAGAATATGTAAGAAGGTAGCATGGTGGCTGACATCATACCAGAGAGGACATTTACAGTTGTAGGAAAGTTATGTTTCCTAAACAGTGTTCTTCAGTGACCACATTACAGATGACTATTTCCATCTCCCTGTTTTGTAACTTATATTCCTGAAACAGTAAACCAAATGAAGGAGTAGGCAAGTGAACAATATTTAGGATGCAGTTGTCTTAAATTGACAGACATTTTTAGAGCGGTTTTAAGCTTATAGAAAAATTGAGTAGAAAGTACAGAGTTCTCATATATTCCCCCTGCTCAGTTTCCCCTGGTATTAATATCTTCCATTCGTGTGGTGCATTTTTTTAACAATTTATGAGCCAATATTGATACATTGCTATTAACTAAAGTTCGTAGTTTACATTAGGGTCCACCCTTTGTGTTGTACAATTCTACGGGATTTTGACAAATGCATAATGTCTTGTGTCCACCATTACAATCATACCGAGTAGCTTCATTGACCTAAAAATCCCCTACAACCTACTTAGCCATCCCTCCCTTGCCCAACCCTTGGCAACTACTGATCTTTTCACTGTCTCTATAGTTTTGCCTTTTCCAGAAGGTCAAATCATTGGAAATATACAGTATGTATCCTTTTCAGATTGGCTTCTTTTGCTTAGTAGTATGCATTTAAGATTAAATATAGAAATCTGATGATCGTGGTTGGCCCCTTCTTAAATACCTTCAGTAATTTTCTACTAGGTTTGGGGTCATAGTCTAAGTTCTTAACCAGGCATTCAAGTCTGAAATGATCTGACCATTGAAGAACTTGCCAGTCTCATCTCTGGTCACATTCCTCACCCACATTCTCCACTCCAGACTACCTGAAGCTCTCAGAACTTACCGAACCTGCTTATGACACCTGAGTTTGCTCACCGTGGAATGACCTCTCTCTTACATAGTTTGGCGAACAATTTCTAGTCCTCTGAGCCTATATGGGAGCATCAGCTCCCTCTCCAAGTGTTTCTGGCCTTTGGAAGTTGAATTAGATCCCTCTGTGCATACCACCTGTGCATCGCTATGAAAGCCCTCATTACCCTGCAACATAATTAACAGTGATTCTTGTCTGTCTCCCAAATTGAGAGCGTGTTCCTTGAGCATAAGACCTTGTTCATTTCTGTAACTTTAATGCCAACCACAGGGTCTGGCACATGATAGGAACTCAAGGTCTAACTTTTAGATGACTAAAGTAACAAATGAATGAATGTTCTATGAAAAATTTCCTGAAGCCGGGGCTTCCCTGGTGGCGCAGTGGTTGAGAGTCCGCCTGCCAATGCAGGTGACGCGGGTTCGTGTCCCAGTCCGGGAGGATCTCACATGCCACGGAGCGCCTGGGCCCGTGAGCCATGGCCGCTGATCCTGCGCATCCAGAGCCTGTGCTCTGCAACGGGAGAGGCCACAACAGTGAGAGGCCCGCTTACCGGAAAAAAAAAAATCATTACAGTTAAGATAGCCCATGAACCAGAATTTGCATGGCATTTGGATCGAAGTTTGGTGTCTGATTAGTTTTTTAGGTGATACCTTGTGCTCATCCAAAAGAATATACGGTATTGTAAATGCTTTGATAACCAAAAAGGTCTGTTCTCATCTTTCAATCGGCAATATTAATTGTTCTTTAAAATCTAGGAACCAAAAATATACATTACCTCATGAAAACATAACTCTTAATTTTCAAAGAAAATCTGATAGTGGTTTATGAAAGAAAAAAACACCTCAAAACTGTTGTAGGACCAAAGATAAAGACATCAGACTGAGTCACAAAGCTTTTGGGAATTCATCCCCAGCATTGTGATCTCCATTGGGCAGTGCCATCCTAATGTCCCTGCTACTTACAGGACCTGCTGGGCAAAGAAAGGAAACTCTGAGACACAGTAGATCACTGGGTAAATCATGTCATTTTTCCAATGATTTTTACTTCTTTCTGCTTTGCACTTTCAGCTTCAAATATTATTTCTTTTTTGCATCTTTCCACCAAGTGTAACTCTTGATAGATAAAACGGTTGCCAGCATGTGACTCTGGAGGCCATTAAAAGTCTCTAAAGTACATATACCACGTCTTTCACCTGGACGTGTCAATAGCTCATGTCTATGAAAGACAAGAAGACAAGGAAAAGGGGATGAAAATAAATAAGGCAAGACAGCATATTTCTGACTATGACAATATTCAATATTGGGAAAAGCCAGACTCAGCAATGCCTAACTATTAATAAAGCTACTTGACAATAACGAAATATTTTGAGCAATTCCAAAATTTGGGGCATAAATGGATAGGGACATTTCAAGGGCATACATGAATTAGACAAACCTCTCATGGGAATTTTGCTTGCACACAGCAGACAACATCTTGAGCTATTTGGGATAAGACACACAGAGCCAGGTACCTCAAATTCCCTTAGGAAATGGATTATTGAAGACCACAGTACCCATGGAAGAGATTCCAAAACCCTAACTTCTCTTCCTACAATTCAGGTCCCCAAAGGATTGTCAAAGTTGTATTGGGATAAGAAACTTCTGCCATTTTAAAAGGGGCCCTAACAGAGGGAGACATGTTGACATGGCGGGGACATTCTGGGGGAGCAAGCTCCCCAAGGAGATGGAAAGCTCCAGAAAAATTTTGACTAACAATTCTTTTAGTCCCTAAAACGACGAGAGCAAGGCAGTAGTGAGACCATCCAGACATTTTTCTCCAAAAGCAAGTCTGAGGGTTGCATAGCAGAGTTAAAGGATTACTTACCAATTGTTCCAGCCCTGCCTGAATCTGTGTCAACTCTGGTAACGGGTTCGTTTTTCCATCCTTCCTTGCCAACAAGATACCTATTCTGTTTGTAGGCTCAGTAGAAATCTTCCTAGAAGTGGGGTTGCCTGTACTTCATACGGAACTTTATTGACTCCTGTATGAAGCAATTTAACTGAAATTGCCAACTTCGTGGGGAGAACAATGGTCCTTCAGTCACAATGGTTCCCAAATACACTCTTGCTGACATACCTCCAGATGGACACATTGTAGACTGAGATATATACTAAATCAGGCCTGAAAATCCTTGATTTGTAGCCCCAAATCTTTAGGGCCAAAACTCTGTTTTGAGTAGTTAACATGCATGTGTTTCCAGTTTGCAAGGACATTGATGTTACAACTCTTTCACGTCACCACCCTGACCAGCAACCAACTTGTCCTGAAGTGACCGTATCACTTCAAGGCCTGTTCAGGGAGCCGTGGGAAGCCAATGCCTCTCATTCGATAGATGTTCCGTACTGTCAAATGAAGCCTGTGGCCCCACGCTCCCAGTTTTTCCTCACTCTTGCAAATTATAGGCATATTAATCCCACCTCAGGCAACCCATTATCACACAAACATCATTCTTCAAAGCCTTCTTCTTTCCCCTCCTTTAAGGTATCTCAGGAAAATGTCAACATGTCTCTCTTTGGTTTTTGTTGTTGTTTTGATATTTTTGTCTCCTTTTCTTCTACTTTTTTAGCTTAAAAAATGCTTAATCACAAATGTTGAGTCAATATATTTATATGCTGATAATCCATTATGCCTTTTCGTAGATAAACTCGTCAGTGAAAACACGACATTACCACCTCCTGAAACAGTCAGCAATGAAGAAGAAGGTAAAGAACCTATTGAAAAAACTATTCACAGTATTAAAGTTACAACACTGTAGTCAGACCTGGAGCATATCATTATATGACTTAAAAATTTTACTTTCATTAATCTGAGTATTTCGTAAAGCAATAAGATGCTTAAAGAATTTGTACTACTACAATTTAAAGCCACTCTAAAATCTTTTAAATGGTAAAAAAAAAAATCTAAGACTCAATTTTCAGATTTACTTGACAAGTGATAGGAAGTGAGCTCTTTTTAAAATACAACTTTATTTTAGTAAAATGTATTACATTTATATTTATATTAAATATATATTTATCTAAAATATCATGTGTGTATAAATATATATTTATATAAATATATTTAATACATTTTAATATAGTTTTAAAATAATGTTATAACAATCACATGCTTGAGAAATAAACTTGCCTCTGCTTAGAGTCAATTGTTGGTGTTTCCTAAGATTATCAGTGGGGGAAAGTTCAGAGTGAGAGTTTACAAAATCAAAATTATCCTTTTACTTTTTCTGACAAGAGTATTGTTCCTTATAAAACACTTGTGAAAACATAACAACCCAGGATGGCTCTCCTCGAAGGTCTTGAAAGAGGAGTGGTCTAATTGAAGACAGTGGACTGTCATTACATGAAACCCTATGTTCTCCAGTTCATGCAATCCAAGTATGTTTCTCATATGATTACTCTAATATTATTCACTTTCTTGATATATTTAAATATAGAAATCTGATCATCCTGGTTGGCCCCTTCTTAAATACCTTCAGTAATTTTCTACTCGGTTTGGGGTCATAGTCTAAGTTCTTAACCAGGCATTCAAGTCTGAAATGATCTGACCATTGAAGAACTTGCCAGTCTCATCTCTGGTCACATTCCTCACCCACATTCTCCACTCCAGACTACCTGAAGCTCTCAGAACTTACCGAACCTGCTTATGACACCTGAGTTTGCTCACCGTGGAATGACCTCTCTCCTACATAGTTTGTCTGGCAAACAATTTCTAGTCCTCTGAGCCTATATGGGAGCATCAGCTCCCTCTCAAAGTGTTTCTGGCCTTTGGAAGTTGAATTAGATCCCTCTGTGCATACCACCTGTGCATCGCTATGAAAGCCCTCATTACCCTGCAACATAATTAACAGTGATGCTTGTCTGTCTCCCAAATTGAGAGCTTGTTCCTTGAGCATAAGACCTTGTTCATTTCTGTAACTTTAATGCCAACCACAGGGTCTGGCACATGATAGGAACTCAAGGTCTAACTTTTAGAGGACTAAAGTAACAAATGAATGAATGTTCTATGAAAAATTTCCTGAAGCCGGGGCTTCCCTGGTGGCGCAGTGGTTGAGAGTCCGCCTGCCATTGCAGGCGACGCGGGTTCGTGCCCCAGTCCGGGAGGATCTCACATGCCACGGAGCGCCTGGGCCCGTGAGCCATGGCCGCTGAGCCTGCGCATCCAGAGCCTGCGCTCTGCAACGGGAGAGGCCACAACAGTGAGAGGCCCGCATACCGGAAAAAAAAAAATCATTACACTTAAGATAGCGAATGAACCAGAATTTGCAGGGCATTTGGATCGAAGTTTGGTGTCTGATTAGTTTTTTAGGAGATACCTTGTGCTCATCCAAAAGAATATACGGTATTGTAAATGATTTGAAAACCAAAAAGGTCTGTTCTCATCTTTCAATCGGCAATATTAATTGTTCTTTAAAATCTAGGAACCAAAAATATACATTACCTCATGAAAACATAACTCTTAATTTTCAAAGAAAATCTGATAGTGGTTTATGAAAAAAAAAAAAAACACCTCAAAACTGTTGTAGGACCAAAGATAAAGACATCAGACTGAGTCACAAAGCTTTTGGGAATTCATCCCCAGCATTGTGATCTCCATTGGGCAGTGCCATCCTAATGTCCCTGCTACTTACAGGACCTGCTGGGCAAAGAAAGGAAACTCTGAGACATAGTAGATCACTGGGTAAATCATGTCATTTTTCCAGTGATTTTTACTTCTTTCTGCTTTGCACTTTCAGCTTCAAATATTATTTCTTTTTTGCATCTTTCCACCAAGTGTAACTCTTGATAGATAAAACGGTTGACAGCATGTGACTCTGGAGGCCATTAAAAGTCTCTAAAGTACATATACCACGTCTTTCACCTGGACGTGTCAATAGCTCATGTCTATGAAAGACAAGAAGACAAGGAAAAGGGGATGAAAATAAATAAGGCAAGACAGCATATTTCTGACTATGACAATATTCAATATTGGGAAAAGCCAGACTCAGCAATGCCTAACTATTAATAAAGCTACTTGACAATAACGAAATATTTTGAGCAATTCCAAAATTTGGGGCATAAATGGATAGGGACATTTCAAGGGCATACATGAATTAGACAAACCTCTCATGGGAATTTTGCTTGCACACAGCAGACAACATCTTGAGCTATTTGGGATAAGACACACAGAGCCAGGTACCTCAAATTCCCTTAGGAAATGGATTATTGAAGACCACAGTACCCATGGAAGAGATTCCAAAACCCTAACTTCTCTTCCTACAATTCAGGTCCCCAAAGGATTGTCAAAGTTGTATTGGGATAAGAAACTTCTGCCATTTTAAAAGGGGCCCTAACAGAGGGAGACATGTTGACATGGCGGGGACATTCTGGGGGAGCAAGCTCCCCAAGGAGATGGAAAGCTCCAGAAAAATTTTGACTAACAATTCTTTTAGTCCCTAAAACGACGAGAGCAAGGCAGTAGTGAGACAATCGAGACAGTTTTCTCCAAAAGCAAGTCTGAGGGTTGCATAGCAGAGTTAAAGGATTACTTACCAATTGTTCCAGCCCTGCCTGAATCTGTGTCAACTCTGGTAACGGGTTCGTTTTTCCATCCTTCCTTGCCAACAAGATACCTATTCTGTTTGTAGGCTCAGTAGAAATCTTCCTAGAAGTGGGGTTGCCTGTACTTCATACGGAACTTTATTGACTCCTGTATGAAGCAATTTAACTGAAATTGCCAACTTCGTGGGGAGAACAATGGTCCTTCAGTCACAATGGTTCCCAAATACACTCTTGCTGACATACCTCCAGATGGACACATTGTAGACTGAGATATATACTAAATCAGGCCTGAAAATCCTTGATTTGTAGCCCCAAATCTTTAGGGCCAAAACTCTGTTTTGAGTAGTTAACATGCATGTGTTTCCAGTTTGCAAGGACATTGATGTTACAACTCTTTCACGTCACCACCCTGACCAGCAACCAACTTGTCCTGAAGTGACCGTATCACTTCAAGGCCTGTTCAGGGAGCCGTGGGAAGCCAATGCCTCTCATTCGATAGATGTTCCGTACTGTCAAAGGAAGCCTGTGGCCCCACGCTCCCAGTTTTTCCTCACTCTTGCAAATTATAGGCATATTAATCCCACCTCAGGCGACCCATTATCACACAAACATCATTCTTCAAAGCCTTCTTCCTTCCCCTCCTTTAAGGTATCTCAGGAAAATGTCAACATCTTTCTCTTTTTTTGTTTGTTTGTTTGTTTTGATATTCTTGTCTCCTTTTCTTCTACTTTTTTAGCTTAGAAAATGCTTAATCACAAATGTTGAGTCAATATATTTATATGCTGATAATCCATTATGCCTTTTCGTAGATAAACTCGTCAATGAAAACACGACATTACCACCTCCTGAAACAGTCAGCAATGAAGAAGAAGGTAAAGAACCTATTGAAAAAACTATTCACAGTATTAAAGTTACAACACTGTAGTCAGACCTGGAGCATATCATTATATGACTTAAAAATTTTACTTTCATTAATCTGAGTATTTCGTAAAGCAATAAGATGCTTAAAGAATTTGTACTACTACAATTTAAAGCCACTCTAAAATCTTTTAAATGGTAAAAAAAAAAAATCTAAGACTCAATTTTCAGATTTACTTGACAAGTGATAGGAAGTGAGCTCTTTTTAAAATACAACTTTATTTTAGTAAAATGTATTACATTTATATTTATATTAAATATATATTTATCTAAAATATCAAGTGTGTATAAATATATTTAATACATTTTAATATAATTTTAAAATAATGATATAACAATCACATGCTTGAGAAATAAACTTGCCTCTGCTTAGAGTCAATTGTTGGTGTTTCCTAAGATTATCAGTGAGGGAAAGTTCAGAGTGAGAGTTTACAAAATCAAAATTATCCTTTTACTTTTTCTGACAAGAGTATTGTTCCTTATAAAATACTTGTGAAAACATAACAACCCAGGATGGCTCTCCTCGAAGGTCTTGAAAGAGGAGTGGTCTAATTGAAGACAGTGGACTGTCATTACATGAAACCCTATGTTCTCCAGTTCATGCAATCCAAGTACGTTTCTCATATGATTACTCTAATATTATACACTTTCTTGGTATATTTAAATATAGAAATCTGATCATCCTTGTTGGCCCCTTCTTAAATACCTTCAGTAATTTTCTGCTAGGTTTGGGGTCATAGTCTAAGTTCTTAACCAGGCATTCAAGTCTGAAATGATCTGACCATTGAAGAACTTGCCAGTCTCATCTCTGGTCACATTCTTCACCCGCATTCTCCACTCCAGACTACCTGAAGCTCTCAGAACTTACCGAACCTGCTTGTGACACCTGAGTTTGCTCACCGTGGAATGACCTCTCTCTTACATAGTTTGTCTGGCAAACAATTTCTAGTCCTCTGAGCCTATATGGGAGCATCAGCTCCCTCTCAAAGTGTTTCTGGCCTTTGGAAGTTGAATTAGATCCCTCTGTGCATACCACCTGTGCATCGCTATGAAAGCCCTCATTACCCTGCAACATAATTAACAGTGATTCTTGTCTGTCTCCCAAATTGAGAGCGTGTTCCTTGAGCATAAGACCTTGTTCATTTCTGTAACTTTAATGCCAACCACAGGGTCTGGCACATGATAGGAACTCAAGGTCTAACTTTTAGAGGACTAAAGTAACAAATGAATGAATGTTCTATCAAAAATTTCCTGAAGCCAGGGCTTCCCTGGTGGCGCAGTGGTTGAGAGTCCGCCTGCCAATGCAGGTGACGCGGGTTCGTTCCCCAGTCCAGGAGGATCTCACATGCCACGGAGCGCCTGGGCCCGTGAGCCATGGCTGCTGAGCCTGCGCATCCAGAGCCTATGCTCTGCAACGGGAGAGGCCACAACAGTGAGAGGCCCGCATACCGCACAAAAAAAAAAAAATTTTACTGAAGCCAAATTACCTTATTTTGTTATCATATTCTCTTTTGTTTTTTAAACAGAACCAATCCAGAGTCCACATGAGACTGCATTTTGGAAAATGTTAGCTGAAGGTACGCTTATAGTAGTTGGGTAGCTGGGAAAATGTTTTGGTTTTCTAAAGTCTTCTGTAAGAAAGCCAAGATCAGTGTAAATTGTTCTAATACTGAGAATTAATAAGTCAACATTTTGCTGCCATCATCACATGTAATAGCAAATGTAAAACAAACCCAGAAAGCTGATCAGTGTCACACATTTTCTGATTCTCTCCCCAAAACTCTTATTTTCCTACAAGTGTTGCAATCTAGTCATTTAATTTATGATTAAAAATGTTAAATAAGGCTCTTGCTCAATATAATCCCTCTTTGTATTTGGAGCAGTATGCACATGGAGAGGCATGAATGAATGCAAATTATATATCAAAATATATGCATGCATAAAAGTAATATATAATCATAAATGTACAGTCATGCATGTATAAATGTAACATGCATAGCATTTGTATGTATGCATGTATAAATGTAACATGCATATCATCTGTGTATGCAGACATGTATAAATATAATTCATGTATCACACACATACAAGCATGTGTTATAAATGTGAAATACATACCATATTCAATGGATCCTAACTTGCAGATTCTGTATTTGTGAATTTACCTGTATCTAAAATTTATCTGGAACCCTCTACTTGCAGAACGTTCACAGTCCCTTGTAGACACACACAGAGTAGCAATTTCTGTTGGCGATTTTGCTATTTTAAATGCCCCCCAAGTATAGTAGTACAATGCTGTTTAATGTTCCTAAACACAAGAAGGCTGTGGTGTACCTCAGGAGAAAAATGTGTGTATTATATAAGCTTCATGTAGGTGTGAGTTATAATGCTGTTGACTGTGAGCTCAGTGTTGATGAATCAGCAGTATATACTAAATAAAGTGTCTCTAAACAGAAACACACACATAAAACAAGGTTAGATATTCATTGGTTGATGAAAATGTAGTGACCAGAGGCTCATAGGAACCTAAGCCTGTATTTCCCTTAGGAACAATGATGGTTCAGTATTCATTGATTCAGTGCTCATATAGCTTAACTGCCATGACTACCATGAACAATGAGAATAAGCTGTATACACACACAAAAGTAAGTGAATTTTGTTTACCATAACACCAATTTATTGTTTAAACAGCTATACAGGCAGACACCAATGAGGACAACCAACGAGATGAAGCTTTTCAGCCAATTCCAAGTAAGAACAAAATACTTCAATTAAAGGGATACATAAATACTTTCACACATTGTAGTGTCTACATGGTGATACTGTTTTCCTCAGTAAGGTATAGAATATGTAAGAAGGTAGCATGGTGGCTGACATCATGCCAGAGAGGACATTTACAGTTGTAAGAAAGTTATGTTTCCTAAACAGTGTTCTTCAATGACCACATTACAGATGACTATTTCCATCTCCCTGTTTTGTAACTTATATTCCTGAAACAGTAAACCAAATGAAGGAGTAGGCAAGTGAACAATATTTAGGATGCAGTTGTCTTAAATTGACAGACATTTTTAGAGCGGTTTTAAGCTTATAGAAAAATTGAGTAGAAAGTACAGAGTTCTCATATATTCCCCCTGCTCAGTTTCCCCTGTTATTAATATCTTTCATTCGTGTGGTGCATTTTTTTAACAATTTATGAGCTAATATTGATACATTGCTATTAACTAAAGTTCGTAGTTTACATTAGGGTCCACCCTTTGTGTTGTACAATTCTACGGGATTTTGACAAATGCATAATGTCTTGTGTCCACCATTACAATCATACCGAGTAGCTTCATTGACCTAAAAATCCCCTACGATCTACTTAGCCATCCCTTCCTTGCCCAACCCTTGGCAACTACTGATCTTTTCACTGTCTCTATAGTTTTGCCTTTTCCAGAAGGTCAAATCATTGGAAACATACAGTATGTATCCTTTTCAGATTGGCTTCTTTTGCTTAGTAATATGCATTTAGGTTTCCTCCATGTCTTTTTTTTTTTTTTTTTTTTTTTTTTTGCGGTACAAGGGCCTCTCACCGCTGTGGCCTCTCCCGTTGCAGAGCACAGGCTCCGGACGCGCAGGCTCAGTGGCCATGGCTCACGGGCCCAGCCACTCCGCGGCATGTGGGATCTTCCCGGACCGGGCACGAACCCGTGTCCCCTGCATCGGCAGGCAGACTCTCAACCACTGCGCCACCAGGGAAGCCCCCTCCATGTCTTTTTGTGCCTTGATGGTTCACTTCTGTTCATCACGGAATAATATTCCATTGTATGGATGTACCAGTTTTTTTATCCATTCACCTGTTGAAGGACGTCTTGACTCTTTCCAAATTTTGGCAATAATGAATAAAGCTGCTAGAGACATGCACGTGTAGGTTTTTGTGTAGTCATAAGTTTTCAACTCATTCGGGTAAATATCAAGGATCGTGATTGCTGAATCATGTGGTAAGACTATGTTTAGATTTGTAAGAAACTACCAAACTGTCTTCCAAAGTGGCTGTACCATTTTGTATTCCCACCAGCAAGGAATGAAAGAATTCCTGCTCCTGAATGTAGTTTTCATTCATGGATTAATTTTATTTATATGAGTGAAAGAACTCCTGACTTGATGGAAGATTTCATAATGAGGCAATATATTAATTTTCCCCAATCCTCTGTCTTTCAAAAGGGCATTGAAAAAGAAATAACATCTGATAATACATCTAAGTCCTGTCACCTCAATTCTGTACTGGATTATTTGACCAGTACAGCCACTTGCCTTTCAGTGCATCAAGAAAACAGAGTCAGTCTTCTTTGTTTAGAAAAGTGATATACAGTAATGACAAATACTTTAGAAATATTTTGTGTTTTCAAGTAATTAAAATGAGCATCACTGATTTTCTATTACATATTGAGCACATACTACACTATACATACATTATTATGTCAGCCCTCACAGCAACTCCATGAAAGTTGGTATTATCTCCATTTTACAGATGAGGAAACTGAGGCTTAGAGGAAAAAAAAGCTGTCCAAACTTGTAATTAGCTTTTCTATAATTTCCAGTGGTTAGGAATTTCAAACCCTTCTCTAGTTTTGACCACCACCTTGATAAACAAAATGTACTATAAGCACACCTATTTACAAACACCCTTTTAAGGAGTAGCAAAGCAATTCAGGAGCACAGTCCATTTTAACATAATTTGTTTATTCCCAAAATAATCTCCCTCAAAGTCAAGATATCAGTCATTGACAACTGTGCACATTTCACTCCCCTGGGCCTAGGATTGCACTTTGACAATTACAAGTTTTTTAAATATCAGAGAGTTATATATGGGAGCTTGTCATTGCTTATTACCAAAATATCATTACCTAGAAAATCATGAAAACCCTTGGAACTTTTAGGTGGGAGGAGGTTGGGGGAAAGGGGAGAAATAGCAACATGCTTATTTAAAGTCACCATTAAATGCCTATTAAGTCAGACATATATTCAGGAAGATATAAAATTTGGCAGTAAAGATATATTTTCATTACTTTAGGAAAAAGACTTTTGACGTTTCTGGATCCAGACATGATTTTTATTATATAATGTATTTTAGAAAGTTAACTAAATTTCCATTTCTTTAACATCAAGTACACTAGATTTGATCACAGTAATAAAATGTCAAATTCAGTTCTTTTTTAAAAAATAAATTTATTTATTTTATTTATTTTTGGCTGTGTTGGGTCTTCGTTGCTGCATGCGGGCTTTCTCTAGTTGCGGTGAGTGGGGGCTGCTCTTCATTGTTGTGCACGGGCTTCTCATTGCAGTGGCTTCTGTTGTGGAGCACAGGCTCTAGGCGCGTGGGCTTCAGTAGCTGTGGCATGCAGGCTCAGTAGTTGTGGCTTGCGGACTCCAGAGCTCAGGCTCAGTAGTTGTGGTGCATGGGCTTAGTTGCTCCATGACATGTGGGATCTTCCAGGACCAGGGCTTGAACCCATGTCCCTTGCATTGGCAGGCAGATTCTTAACCACTATACCACCAGGGAAGCCCGCAAATTCAGTTCTTAAGCCTTGTGGAGAAAGCATTGTAATACATCATCCTTTTAGCTTAAAAGAAAGTCAATGCATGTCCCAACAGTAGAATTGCATCTTTCTCTCTTGAAGGACTAATCCCTTGTGTGTAATTTCATCACTTTTTTTTTTTTTTTTTTGCGGTACGCGGGCCTCTCACTGTTGTGGCCTCTCCCGTTGCGGAGCACAGGCTCCGGATGCGCAGGCTCAGCGGCCATGGCTCACGGGCCCAGCCGCTCCGCGGCATATGGGATCCTCCCGGACCGGGGCACGAACCCGTATACCCTGCATCGGCAGGCGGACTCTCAACCACTGCGCCACCAGGGAGGCCCCATCACATTTTTAATAGTAATCTCTTCAGTCTTGAATTGTTATTATTATTATTATTATTCAGGGAGGAAGTCTGATACATATTTTAACATCTGGTAACCTGGGTTTGATACCAAATTTTGCCACTTATTAGCTATGTACCAAGGGCAAATCCATAAACTTCTGTGATCCTGGAAAATGGAGCAAAGGACAGCTCCCCCATGATTGCTGTGAAGGGGAAAGGTAAAAAAGTTAAGAGTACTTGGCTGTAGGGAGTGGCCTATAGCCTTCTCCTTTGCATTGCATGAGGGTAGTGGGGAGAACTCTGTGAAGACTGCGGGTGGTGAAGGCTTCTCTTCAGTTGCTTTGCGATCCTTATTCCTCCAGGAAAACATGCTGAGCAGAGTCACTCTTTCCCATTGCATTTTCTTTCTTTTCTCTCAGACTCTGATGTGAATGCTACAGATAAAGACAACCTGGCAGAAGTTAAGAAAGCCAAATTAAGGTTAATTCTGGGCATCTCGTTGACGAGCCTCTTCCTTTTTGCCATCCTCTTGGCAGTCAGTTGTACCGTGCTGTACAAAGTGAAGATAAAGAAGTAAGTCTACAGACCTCTGGAGTCTTTAAAACACGTGAGAGGAAACACCCACTCTGCTCTCTTTAGTCGAGTGCTAGGCAAACGTGACTCCCAAGTTTATAAGGTATTCATTTTGGCTCCATTTCCCCTATTTGGAAAGGAGCATGGGGCTGTCTCTCAGGGAATATCCCACTTGGACTTTTTCCCAATATCTTAAATAGTCATCTAGAGATAGTAACAACCCTAGTCAATTGGAAAGGGTATAGAGAATCTAGAAATGCATTCTTTTTTAATAGCCTTGAAACAAAAGGGCTATGACCTCTGTTCTAAACAGCACATCTGTGTAGGGTCTAACATTTTTCATTCATTTTTATATAGTGTTATAATAAATAGCTAATATATTGGACAGAATTCATATATCACTTTAAGATGCTTTTCTAAGCCAAGCTGCAAACGTACACAATTAAAAACAATTTTTGATGTATGTTTTTTTTTTCAGATGTAAAAAAGCTCTTCAGTCTGGTGAAGACTCTGTCGACCCAGAGCAGGAACCTCTTTATAACTGATCCATGAGAAGGCGTATCAACACATCTTTTTCTAAGAGTACTGACAGCAGCACATTTTGGGGCACCACTTCTTCAGAATTAAGGAAATCAGACACAAGGTCAAAATCTAGGACAACGGACGTGGTTTCCACAGGCTCAGATGAGACAGGCATGAATGATGAGTCAGACTTAATTCAGAGTGAGGAACAAAGACAAACCCACTGATGAATAGACAACTTTAATTTTTTTTGTCATAAAAAATATGTTGGTGCCACTCATGTTATGATTTGGAAACTCTGTTGAGACCTTTAAATTTTCTGGTGTTTTAAAAGGAGGGCAGGGCTTCCCTGGTGGCGTAGTGGTTGAGAGTCCGCCTGCCGATGCAGGGGACACGGGTTCGTGCCCCGGTCCAGGAAGATCCCACATGCCGCAGAGCGGCTGGGCCCGTGAGCCATGGCCGCTGAGCCTGCGCTTCCGGAGCTCCGCAACGGGAGAGGCCACAAAAGTGAGGCCCGCGTAACGCAAAAAAAAAAAAAAAAAGGAGGGCATATTCGATTAAAAAATCTCTCAGCTATAAAAACCATTCAATGGAAAAAAATAGAAGGAAATAACTTAAGGTGTGGAAAACTTCATCAAGTAAAAATAATCCTGGAAAGTGACTTAAGGAAAGTATTCATTCTAGGCTGGTTCTTTTTAAAATGAGAACATTTAGTTTTTTACCTTACTTGGGGGCATTTTGAGGACTTTCAGGGTAATCACTACTAACTACGCCCCTCCCCACCACCAAAGCAAGAAAAACACACCTGTTCATGTTTTACTGGCAAAACAGGTGTGCCGTATCAAGAGACAAAACTAGCACTAGAGACTCTTAGCATTCTTCAATTGTTTCCAAGTCATCAGGGTCCTCTCATAGGACAGTAAGATTTAGGACCTTCTAAAGTATCCATAACCATTTGAGATAACATTGTTTTTCAGAAGAAAAGAAAGGAAGGAGGGATCCCAGCATGTAATTTCCTAGAGGGGGATCCATGGACCCTGAATCTTTTAGAGCTGGAGGACCCTTCCTTCTCTCTTCCCCCCAGCACCCAGGCTCTGTATGTGCTACTGGAAGAAAAGCAAACATCTCAAAGACTAATTGAAGTTATCAGTGACTTATGAACCTATCTATCCTAGGAGTATTTCAGTTTACAAAGAAGAACAATGGAATAGGGAACTGTTTCCCTTTTAGGAATCAGTTTCAACTGGAAGGATTTTAGGGACATGTACCAGGTCCTTTGTGGATATGTGTTGATGATGGGAAGGGGAAGAACTTGTCCTCCTCAATTCTCACCTACTTTATGCTAGGCACTTTGGTACATTACAGCACACTGAATTCTACTACCCTATGAAAGGCAAGTTTATTTTACAGATCAAGAAAGGAGAACTCGGGTAAGTCAGATACCTTGCCTAAGATCACCTGCTAGAGAGAAGCAAAGTTTAGATGTGCTTCACAGCTGAGGTTCTCTCCATGATCCATGAAGGTTAATAGCCAAACTTACTATAAGTCAAAGGATGTTGTTTAGGAGCAAGGTAGGCATCCACAAGGCAGGAGATTCCTTAATCCAAGGGTCCTTTCATCTCTGGGGAAATTGTTTTCCTTACCTGTAGGTTAGGTCTTTATGAACCTTCTTCCCCATGGAGGACAGACACACACTACACTCACCTGACGCAGCCCTACCATGCATTCTCTGGGTCATTCCCTCCCTCGTTATATTCTCCCCTGACGCCAGCCCCAAGCTCTCCATTGGCTGGGAAAGCTACGAAGCCCCGCCTTCGAGTAGCAACGGACTATATAAGGCGGTACCCTGGCTGGAGAAGAGGTAGTAGGGTGTGTGTTAAGCTCTGCCTGCTTTTCCCATCAGTGCACACAATTTTCGAAGCCAGAGGAGGTGGCCTTGAGCAGTAGCCCATGCTGCCCTCCGTGGGTTACTTCTGCCATTTTCCATGCCCTTTTGACAGCCCCCGGGGCCGGTGCCAGCGTTTGTGCTGCCAGTTCAGGCACCGGGAAACGCGGTGGGAACTGAGTTAGGCAGCTCGTTGCAGCAGCTTGGAGGTGCTCGGAGTGCAGCGGAGCCATGTTGAATCCATGGGTGAGAAAAGGCTTGTGGGAAGAATGTCAGGTGGGCTTGGGGAGGTGTTGGCTACCAACCGTTCCCACCTTTTTACTCCACCCACCCTTGGAAGGGACCACGAATTTTCTTGATTGGAAAGAGGTGTAAGGGTTGCTTTTGTCTCCAGGACTAATGTACTGTACCTTGAGAAAGTTACTCAATATGGCTTTACTATGCCTAAAAGGGCCAAAAGAGATGTTAACTATATATATATATATATATATTTAATTGGTTTCTCATCCTCAGCATAACTTGCAGATACCATTGTAGGTAACATTGTAAAGTGCAGTCATGGTATTGGGGGCGGGGCATGAAGAATGTCAGGTAGTCTAGAAGTGAGGAGAGGGTCCTACATCCCAGGCTGGTGTGTGTGTGTATTGGGAGGGGGAGTGTCTTTTCATTTGTCCCCTGCTGACCCTCCATGCCATGACTAAACCTGGATTTCCTAAACAGGTTGTCTGGACCTCTGATGTGTTTGTTTCCTCTTAAAGGACAAAATAAAACCAGTTCCTTTTTAACTTGTTTCCCCCCATTCCGAAACACCCTTGCATTTCCCTTCTCTGATGCCCATAATCTGTCTCTTCCCCAGCCCTCAAAAAGGGCTGTTTACTCCCACCTACCTACTTAAGGGCAATTCCTATAGAGTGGCTATTATGGGCAAGAGGAAAACAAGCACTTGCCTTCGAACGAGGAACCAAGTTGTTAAGAGTTTGCAAGAGTAAATCTTCCCAGCATCGCACAGCCAGGTTCAGGAGCCTTAAGGGCTAGTCCTTACTCCCTCTTACTTCACCCCTCCCACGTCAAGTGTGTTCGACATATACTGAGCAGTGAGGGTGCTATGCAAGATCCTGTTTGAGGACGTTCTTCGAGAGCCTTTTGGGTGGTCACACAGTTTCTGAAACCGTGGAGCGGGGGCGTCCAAGAGACATTCGGGAAGATGGTTGGCTTAGGCTGGTCATCCGCAGAGAATCTCCGCCCCAGTACTGAGAAGCTGAGAGAGCTGAGAGAGCTCAGCTTCCAGGCCGGCTCTACGTGGGTGGCCACCCCGCCCCCAAGGCTCCGGAGGGGGAGAGTGGGGCGGGGCCAAAGTCACGTGGCCAGGGAGGCAGGGCGAGGAGTGTGCTGTGGGCCGGCGTGTGCGGACAGGTGATGCCAGCTCTTGGGAACGCGGGATCCTAGAAAGGCATGCACAGTAAGATGCACGTGCGTGGTCTTGTGTGGTTTTATCATCGCTTCCTGTCACCCATCCCAGTATGGTATTACTCTAAGGAGCTTCCTGTGCTCTGGGGAAAGGTGATGGGTGGGGTGGGACCCCGGTTGTGGCGAAGAGGATTTACAAGTCAGGAGGAGCTGTTTCCAATCACCTGTAGCCTGAGCGAAGGTTATAAGTGTGCCTCAGACTTCAAAATTTGCCCTCCAAATCCAGCTTCTGATGCAGCAAAGAAATTTTAAACTTCGGACATGGAGGTAAAGTACAGTTTTTTGTTTGTTTGTTTTGTTTTTTCAGTAGCACCCCAACGCACTGCTTAAATAGCCTTTCCTGAATCATGGCAACCAGATAAAACCCGGCTTATGCCAAAATGCAGTTCTAGCTGGTTACCCAGAGTTTACTCCCCTTTCCAAGTTTATTTTAAAAGAAATTAGATCCATTTGTTTATGTTTGGAACATAGGATAGTTCTCATTCTTGTGCCTGCTCTTCACCTTTTTCCTTCTCCATCAAAATGTCCTACACCTTTGTTACACACGTTGTTTTGGATTTCAATAGAGTTGATTTCTTAATAGAAAACAAATGATAAATTGAAAAGCGAGTGAGCCAGGAGAAAGCTCATTGTGTAAAGAGGAAGCACATGTGTGTTATCAAAACACGTAGGTTATCTACAATAAATTCAGAGTTTTAACGAGTATAATTTGGACGACATCTCATATCTGAAATTTCTTGTTGGGGAGAAGAGAGAAGTATGTAAATTATCCCATCATTGCCATAGGAAAGTATATCTTGGAAAGAAGGAAGAGGTGGAGATTTCCTTAGTAAAAAGTCAGGAAGGAGCTGCCAGGTATTGTGAAGAGCCATGACTAAGCAGCCTGATCTCTTGTCGCTGTCCTGGGTTTCCTCAGGAGTGTGGATCCAACTGGTCTGGAGTTTTATTTTTTTGATTTTTTTTAAGGTTTTTTTAATGGTTGGTTGTGGAAGGGTGTGTTTTGCTTAACTTGGTGTTTGAGGCATTCTGTAGAATATCAGGGACCTTAGAATGTTAAGAACCACTAAATTAAGAAAAGACTAATGTTTTAAAAAAACTTTCTTGTGACAGAGGAGATATATTGGTGTGTGAGTCTATGTACAGTTCTGTGTAAGAGGCATTTGGCTATTTGAACTATTACCAAATTGTCACTGCTTGGTAAATAATAAGGTGAATAGTGTATATCCAAACCATGTCATGTTTGACACAGTTCAATATGTATACACGTGGCCTATCCCACAGATGTATAGTTACTCTAGTAATAAGACACGAATGTACTTTAATCAGTCGTGGGAATGAGCTAGACATTTGAAAGACTTAATCAGTGATAGCTGTTGACATTCTCATTCCAGGAACTGACCTGTTAGTCAACAATTCCCTGCATTTAAGGCTGGGTTTGGAAAAGTTAATGTCCTTGGGATAGGAAACTCATTGTCCAGGATATTCTGGAGTCCACATTTCATCTTAAGTGATGTTTAAAGATAAACCCATCTTCCATTAACAACACTAGGCACAACTATGGAAGAATTGGAAAGAATCAACAAAGAAATCGAGTCAGTCAAGGCTGAGGTTGCAGAAAAGGGGAAGAGGGTCTCCAGGTTTACTTTAGCGCTTGAAGAGCTATCGCAAAGCCCCGCGGCCTCCTTGAGTGACACAAAAGTGAGACAAGGTTCTCCTGAAACTAGTCTGCTCCCAAAAGAACAGTGGAATGAACCGTCAAAGAGCAAAGAGAGTCAGCCTAGAAAGTACGTGATGGACCACAGATGTCCAGCAACTGACCTTGAGTATGATCCCTTGCTCAATTATTCTGCAGGGCTGCTTGGGGCATCTAAAGCAAAGCAGGGTAAGACTGACAGGCAGCACTTCTGGAAGAAATCTGTGGGTGGAAATTGCCACAAGTCCCTGGAGAGCCAAAGACCTTATGTTTCACCAATACGAATTAAAATAAATCTTCAAGATTCTGATGAAGATGACCTTGTTATGGATGTACCTCCAATCATTCCTACTTCTAAGAAATCTAAGCCATTTAGAGGCTTTAAATATCAGAATATGGATGAAAAGATACAAGTATTGCCCCCGGAGGAGAGAAATCTTCAGATCAGTGGTATGGAAGAGGAGAAGATAGATGAAACGCAACTAACCACACAAACAGATGATGACAGTAACAAGTTAGAACCACCAAAATCACACATGAAAACCTCACTAGATACTAAAACTAACATAAACTTACGTGGTGTTAAAAACCACATTTCTAAGATGGAAAGCTTCGATGGTGAGGAAAAGCATGTCTGTATTTCAGGAGAAAGTATAACTTGTGCACCTCTCAGTGACAAAGAAATACAGAAGGAAAGTCATAATGAAAGTTACCCAAAGAGCAGAAGACGTGTAAAAACAATTGATGATACTCAAAAAGAAGAAACTGAATGGCAATATTCACCAAGCCACCTCCGGTTCTGTTATTCAGACGATCATGTGAAAGACAAAGTTCTGAGAGTACAAGACGACAGTCAAGACTTCACTACTTTTGAAGACAACAGATTAGTTGAATTTGATTTTGATAAGGAATGTACTGAAGATGACACTCCTTCTGATTCTGATGACACTGTGAAGGAATGTCTTCGAATTTTCAGTAAGTTCACACGAAGCAAAGCTCATAAGGGAGAGACTGCTAAGCAGGTTGGTCACTTTTTTAAAAATCCTTTTCCTAAATCTAAAGGAGTTTCCCTTAAATATATATGCTCTATATTCTAAACCCTATAGAATATATATAACATCTATTATATATATTTCTAATACTTATGATTAATAATGTATTAAAATAAGGCAAAACCTTGGTAATTGGCCAGCCATCATGTCTTGCAGACTTGACGTTTTCCAGAGACCCTGGTATTAGGTACAGTAACTTATAGTTGATTTCCCAAATTAGAGGTATCTTTTATAGGAATCTATGCATGTCAGATTATCCAAATTAAATTATTTTTTCTGAATTATTTTTTAATAATTTGCCTAGTATTTTGTAGCTTGGATTCCTGTGGCTGTTCGGGAAACATAACTTTGCTTTTACTACACTGAAATTGGATGTCTTATCTTTTTCCCATTAGCCTTCAGGAAAGCAAATGGAATTAGATATGCAGTATTACCAAAACGTTTCTGGACCAAAAAGGAGAATTGCGCACACTGCCAAGTTTGATGTGAGTCATTTTGTTTCTCTTTCTATCGCACTTCCCACCCTCCCTGTCTCTCTCAGCAGGTTATGAAGTACCTACCTTGTCATTTCAAGCTTTAAGTATATTCCAGTACTTGTTATCCTATTATCCACTAGGGGGCACAAGTGGGCAGTCAATAAATTTATTGCCTACTTGTAAGCATTTTCTGAAACCTTCATTTTATCTAACGTTTTCATTAAAAGAAGGTATGTTGTTTTTGTATAACCTTTTAACTATAAATTAAAATGGTCAATCCTTATTATTTTCAGATTCTGTATTTGCAAATTTGCCTCTTCAGTAAAATTAATTTGTAACTTTAAAATCAAGACTCATGCTTCTGTGGTCCTCTGTACACAGGCGCAGTGGCCAAAAAATTGAATTGAATCGCCTGACATGCACGTTCCCAACTAAGGTTGAACAAGGCAACACTGACTTCTTGTTCAGCTGTCATACTGTTAACCAAGGTCCTTACCTGAGTCTGTCTGGTGCCATGTTTTCTGCATTTTTGTGTGTTTTGTTGGTGATTTTGTTATTTAAAATGGTCCCCAAGTATAGTGCTGTCTAGTGTTCCTTGGCGCAAGAAGGCTGTGCTGTGCCTTACAGAGAAAATGTGTGTTAAACAACTTTGTTCAGGCACGAGTTATTAGTGCTGTTGACCACAAATTCAGCGTTGATGAATCAGCATTATATACTAAATGAAGTATCTTTAAACAGAAACACGCATATAACAAGGTTATGTATTCATTGGTTGATGAAACTGCTGTGACCAGATACTCACCTGCACCTAGGAGTAATGGTTCAGTATTTTCTAATTCATTGTTTGCGGGACTCTATAGAACTTAACTAGCGTAAGTAAGGGGAATTGACTGTAGTTTTGCAAAGCAATTTGAACCTCTTGTAAATTTATATTATAAATGCTGAAGTTCTTTTATGACATGTAAAGGAACTGTACAAACACTGCAGCAAGTATTATTCCTTTAACACTTTTGTGTTAAAAAGTGCTATTTAACACAAACTTTATTTCTCTGCTCTAGTCTCTGTATTATTTTTACTTGGTACATACTGACAGCAGAATCTTCTGCATGGCATAAAAAGGCTTTATGCTTCCAAGTCGCAATTAAGACCCTGAATTCCAGTTCTTAACAGAATAGTTGAACGTCCTTGAGCAAATTACTTAATTTCTCTGTTTCATTTTCCATATCCGTGAAATGGAGATAGTGAATACCTGCACATCCCGGGGTCAGATATTATAGATATTTACTAAACTAGTTTCTCTCCCCTTCTCTCTTATGAAAAAAGTTTTTAGGAGGCTAACCTTGTTTCTCTTTAATTGCAAGTGATGTGGTGGTTAGTTTTCACATTACTGTGCTATATAACGTCCCCCCAAATTCTTACATTTAAATGATTGTCGGTTTCATCAGCAATTTTTAAAGAATACATTCTCACAAAAAGAAGTAACTGGGCAAAAGAAGATAAAGATTTTTATGATTTTAAAAATATGTTACCGGCCTTCCCTGGTGGTGCAGTGGTTGACAGTCCGCCTGCCGATGCAGGGGACACGGGTTCGTGCCCCGGTCGGGGAAGATCCCACATGCCGCGGAGCAGCTGGGCCCGTGAGCCATGGCCACTGAGCCTGCGCGTCTGGAGCCTGTGCTCCACAACGGGAGAGGCCACAACAGTGAGAGGCCCACGTACAGCAAAATATATATATATATATATGTTACCATATTGCCTTCTAGAAGGGTTGTGACAATTTACAGTCCTACACAGTGTTCCAGGGTTCCCTTCCCACAAACCTTACAAAAAATGGGTATTATCATTTTTTAAACCTGTAAATCAGAGTGAAATTTTATTTCCTTAGTTTATATTACATTTCTTTGGTTACTAGTGAAGCTGAACATTTTTTCATATGTTCCCTTCTTTTCTCATAATGAATGTTGCTGTGGAGAAGTCTGATGCTAGCCTGCTATTTCTCCCTGTATGGGTCACCTGATACGTCTGCCAGGTTACCTAATGGATTCTTTTCTTAACTTTGAATTTCAATAACTTCAGTAGGATATGTCTTATTACCACTTCTACCTGCATACAAAGTGTCATTATCTTATAAGATTTAATTTTCTCTCTTATTTCAAGAAAAAATGTCTCAAATCATATGCTTAAATTGTTGTTCAGTTTTATTATTTCAGTTTATTTCTGGGAATATTCCAATTATGTGTGTATCGGACTACATGTAGTATTGTGAATGGAGTCAATTCCAAAGAGCTTTTGTGCGAAAGGAAAGTGAAATTATCCATCTTATCCATTTTTAAAATCAGGATTTTTTTGTTTTATGTTGATGCTCTATAGGTTCCAACCAGTAAAGAGATCACTAGCCCATCCAGGGGACCGGTTCCACCATTAATTAGTCACACTGGAATCCTTCAGGCCCAGCAACAGGCAGTGCAGATAATGGCTGCCATTAAGGGTGGGCAGGCTTTTGTTGCTGCCACTTCAGAACAGAAAAAAAAAACATTTGCATGTCCAGCCTCTCAGACCCAAAGGAAAGCCTCAGGAGGTATGAGAAAATCTCTTTTTTAAGTCACTTATTTAATAAATGTGGTTTTACCTTATTTAAAAAATGTTTCTTATGAAGTCCATATATTCCCAATTATAGTTAAGTCAATCACCTAGAGCTTTACATGAAATAATACGATTAGCATGATATCTAAATCATTTATATTGTTTATCTCTATATGCTAGGCAATAAATGGTAGTATTTTGCATGCATTCTTACATGGAGCAAGTTGCTTTATAAATTATTTAAATTTGTTCTAGGTTATACTGGAGTTGGTTATTGGGACCCTTTTGTGTTAGCATTTTGTTTTCTTCCAGAAAAAAATATATATGTATATATATAGATCAAGCCTATAAATGAAGCATTGTGGAATTTTGAGTTGATGATTGAAATAAACTCATCATCTGAGACCAATGACATTAAAATTTACCTTCTCCTTTTTCTCTCGTTCATTTTAAACTTCTTAGAAAATTCATGTACATCAGACAGCCTTCATGTGGATGTAGTTCTTTCAAAGGAAAATCCAACTGCAAAGCCAAACAGATCACACATTCCTGTGAAAAGTATTGCTTCTTTTCCTGTAAAGGTACTATAAACTAAGTCTGAAGATAATAATTTTATTTCTAATTACCATCATATCCTACCCATATATAGAGCCCCTTGGAGAGTGGGTATATTCTTCTCTCTGAAGACCCCTAATTCAGATAAATGCCAAACCTATTGAAGAGAAATTTCAACCTTTTTTGGTTACCCTTAGATATAGTTATTTTCATATTTTCATGGGATGTGTGCCTGTGCGTCACTTTTGGTTAATTTGGTTTTCCTATCCTTGGAAACATTAGGCATTTTTTCAGACCTAAAATATCTGTAGCTATGATTAATTTAAGCTGCCTCAGAGTTTTTCAGAGAAAAGTTTTACATTGGAATATGCCTTTCAGGCCACATCCAGTGAGGGGTGTATATGTGTACATATGTGAGAGAGACAGGGAGACAGAGAGACAGACCTTTAGAAAATAATGCCCACTAGTAATATGATAGTACAACCTTTCCTCTTTAGTCAATTTTCCCCTACTTGTGGCAATGATGTGTTTTTTTTTTTTCTTTTTACCAAATATTCTTTAGCAGAAAACTACCGGTCAGTTTTAAGGCTTTGTCCCTCCTAAAAGTGAGGTAGATTAACTCATCCTAGAATTCTTAGTCTTTTTAAGTCTGTCGAAAGGAATGCTCACCTTGTTTCTAGCTGGGATCGTTTTAATATTGAATATGCAAAGATTGTCATAAATTTAAGTCCAAACATTTTTCTCAATGAAAAGGTAACTGAAAGGCATTGGGACATATATTTGTTTTAAGAATAGTAAGCTGGGACTTCCCTGGTGGTGCAGTGGTTAAGAATCCGCCTGCCAATGCAGGGGACACGGGTTCGAGCCCTAGTTCGGGAAGATCCCACATGCTGTGGAGCAACTAGGTCTGTGCGCCACAACTACTGAGCCCACGTGCCTAGAGCCCGTGTTCCACAACAAGAGAAGCCACAGCAATCAGAAGCCTGCGCACCACGACAAAGAGTAGCCCCCGCTTGCCGCAACTAGAGAAAGCCCTCGTGCAGCAACGAAGACCCAATGCAGCCAAAAATAAATAAATAAATAAATTTATTTTTTAAAAAAAGAATAGTAAACTTCACACCTTCCTGTACGCTGATCAGAGGACCAAACCATGGTTCTAAGAATCTGGATGTGGAAACAGCAAAGGGATTAGATGAGTAATCAGATCAGCCTTAATAATGGTGGACATACAGGCAGCTGTCCCACGTCTCCCTTTTGTGAGTGTAGATAATTTATGCCTTGCATTTATTCTACTTCTGATGAATTTAAAATGAAATTATTTTTAAATTTAATTCTGGATATAAAACTTACCTAAGATAGTTATACTTTCATACACATAGTAGGAATGTTAAACAGAACACACATGTATTCTTCTTTTCTCTAATCAATTTTGTAGTTAACAAGATGTTGAAACATAAAGTGGCTCATCAGAAGAGGGCTGTAGGAGCATCAGAATCCTCGTCCAAAGTACCTGATGAAGTAAGACAACGTATGTCAACCTCTTTTTTGAGAAGTATTTGAGAGTTTATAAAACAGAGGATGAGGCTTTTAACAAGGTCAGTACTAAATAATGTAATTTATCTGAAAACACACACACACACACACACACACTCAGTAACTATTACTTTGACTAAAGAACTCATGAGGCACAACTAGCAAACAACTTTATTCAGTTTCTCTCCAGTACTTTTTTGAAGCCAGGCTGTAGACCTAGATTTTTCCTCCCTCTTGAATGACTTTTCTGGTCTTGATAATTTGTAAAAAGTACTCTGGTTACTTTTCTTTTTTAAAAAAATAATTAAACTCTTTATGTTGGAGATTCATCAGGTTTTTTTAAAAATTAATTTATTATTTATTTTTGGTTGCATTGGGTCTTTGTTGCTATGCGCGGGCTTTCTCTAGTTGCAGCGAGTGGGGGCTACTCTTCATTGCGGTGTGCAGGCTTCTCATTGTGGTGGCTTCTCTTGTTGTGGAGCACGGGCTCTAGGTGCACAGGCTTCAGTAGTTGTGGCACATGGGCTCAGTAGTTGTGGCTCATGAACTCTAGAGCACAGGCTCCATAGTTGTGGCGCACGGGCTTAGTTGCTCTGCAACATGTGGGATCTTCCCAGCCCAGGAATCGAACCCATGTCCCCTGCATTGGCAGGCGGATTCTTAACCACTGTGCCACCAGGGAAGCCCCTGGTTACTTTTAGTGGTAAAACTGTCTTAGTCAGTCCTGCGATTTCATATCAAAGCAAGTAGTTTATTAATCTGAGTTGTGTCTCCCCCTTTATGTGCTGTCTAGTGAGCCACAGTCCCCACCACTCCCTATTAGGCACACCTGCTACACTCATTTCTAAGCCATGCCTGGTTTCTTGGCAGCACCTGTATTTGCAGTTCCTACTCAAAACCTTTTTCCCAAATTGAAACCTTTCAAATCAGTGGCAATAGCTGTAGCTCTCACCCCATGCATATTTTCAAAATCCAATGTGGAGTGGTGAGGATGGTGACTTACTAGGTAGAATAAGTCCCATCTAAAGGTGGGCAGATACCTCTCGGCTCCATCTGATTATTGCAGTTTGGAAATTCAAGTTAGAAATGTACAGATTTCTAATCTTCGAATAATTTTTATCTTAAAATCTCTACTTAACACACTGTCAGACAAACACATGTCTGAGCACTCGATTTGGGCTTTGTGCTGCCCCTCCTCTGATTGAGGTGAATTCAGATGGCTCTGGAGGTTATTTTAAAAGACTATGGCTGGATGAAACAAGAGGCACATTTCAGATCAACATGAAAAAGACCTTTGTAACTGATATGCTGTCCATAAAACAGATTCACAAAACAGTGAGCTGCCAGTTGCTAAAAGTGTTTGGGATAGAAGCTAAATTGTCATCACAACAGGAGATTCATGCATTAGGAGTGAGGAAAGATCAATTTAAGAATTCTTTTTATTAACAGCTTTGTTGAGATATGATTCACATACCCTACAATTCATCCATTTAACATATATAGTTCAGTAACTTTAGTATATTCACAGGGTTGTGCGATCACTGCCACATTTAATTTAACTACATTTCCATCGCCCCCAAAAGACACCCTTTACCCTTCATCTGCCATTCCCCCACTCCTCCATATCTCCCAGCCCTAGGAAACTACTAATTTACTCTCTATTTCTATTGATTTGCCTATTCTAGACATTTCATGAAAATGGAATCATATGATATGTGGTTCTTTTGTGACTGACGTAATGTTTTCCCTTAGCATAATGTTGTCAAGGGTCATCCACGCTATAGCATGTGTCATTGCTGAGTAATATTCTGTTTTATGGATATACACATTTTATTTCTCCATTCATTAGTTGATGGACATTTGGATTATTTCCATTTGGGGCTATTATGAATAACAAACATTTGTACAGAATGTTTATTTGTATTTGTGTACAAGTTTTTGTGTGGACAAATAGTTACATTACCCTTAAGCATATTTCTAGGAGTAAAATGACTGGGTTATATGCTAGTTCTACATTTAGCTTTTTGTGGAACTAACAAACTGTTTTCCAAAGTGACTATACCACTCCATTCCCACCAACAACATACAGGGGTTCTGGTTTCTCCACATCCTTGCCGACACTTGTTATTGTCTGTCTTCTTTCTAGCCATCCTAGTGGGTATGAAGTGGTAGCTCATTTGTAGTTTTGATTTGCATTTCCCTACCAAATAATGATGTTAAACATACTTTCATGTACCTGTTGGCCATTTGTATATCTTCCTGAAGAAATGTCTATTCAAATCCTTTGCCCATATTTTGGGTTATTTGTTTTCTTACTGTTGAGTTATAAGAGTTGTTTATGTATTCTGGATACAAGTCTCTTAGATAAAACATTGTCAAATATTTCTTCTTTTCTGTGGGTTGTCTTCTCACTTTCTTGATGGTATCAGTTGCAGCACAAAGTTTTTCACCGTGATGCGTTCCAATTTATTTTTCTTCTGTTCCTTGTGCTTTTGGTATCATATGTAAGAACACTAAGTCACAAAGTTCTTTCTTTTTTTTTTTCCTAAGAGATTGAAAGTTTTAGTTTTTACACTTAGGTGTATGATCTGTTTTGAGTTTAGTTTTGCATAATGTTTGAGGTAGGGGGTCCAACTTCATTCTTTTGAATGTGGATAAACCAGTTATACCACCATTTGTTGAAAAGACTATTTTTCCTTATTTAATTTTTGTGTCACTTTTGTCAGAAATCAGTTGTAAATATAAGAGTAACTGACCATAAATTCTGAGCTCTGGTTCTCTTGCTTTGATTTCTATTTCTGTCCTCATGCCAGTACTACACAGTCTGAAT
This sequence comes from Mesoplodon bidens, assembly GCF_964165515.1. NCBI lineage: Eukaryota > Metazoa > Chordata > Mammalia > Artiodactyla > Ziphiidae > Mesoplodon > Mesoplodon bidens. Next base: position 51,689,500 of record NC_138162.1, read on the forward strand.
TACTGTAGCTTTGTAGTAAGTATTGAAATTAGAAGTGTGAGTTCTTAAAATTTGTTGTTCTTTTTCAAGAACGTTTTGGTCCCTGGCATATCCATATAACTTTTAGGATCAGCTTGTATTTTCTGCAAAAATATCGAGTTAGGATTTTGGTAGAGATTGTTCTGAATCAGTAGATCAATTTGTGGAGTATTACCATTTAACAATATTAAGTCTTGTGAGCCATGAACATGGGATGTCTTTACATTTATTTAGATCTTTAAATCCTTTCAACAGTTTTTGTAGTTTTTCAGAGGACAAGTCTTGAACTGCTTTTGTTAAACTTATTCCTAGGTATTTTAATCTTTTTAATGCTATTGTAAATGGAATTGTTTTTGTAATTTTATTTTCAAATTATTCATTACAAGTGTGTAAAAATACGATTTCTGATCTTGTATCTTGCAACTTTGCTGTATTTGTTTATTAGTTCTAATCATTTTTATTGAGCTCCTTGGAAGTTTCTTTATAAAAGCTTATAGCTTCTATAAATAAGTTTTATTTTTTCCTTTCCAATGTGGGTACTTTTATTTCATTTTCTTGCCTAATTTCTCTAGGCATAAACTCCAGTATGATATTGAATACAAGTGATGAGAGGGGCCATGCTTATCTCTTTCCTCATTCTAGGAGAAAAACTTACAGTCTTTCTTCATTAAGTACAATAGTAACTGTGGGTTTTTTGCACGTGTCCCTTCTGTCTCCTCTAAATGTTCTGATTTATTGGCATATAGTTGTTCATAGTATTCCTTTATAATTCTTTTTATTTCTGCAAGTTCTAGAATGATGTCTTCTTTCAATATTGATTTTATTATTTATTTATTTATTTATTTATTTATTTATGGCTGCATTGGGTCTTCATTGCTGTGTGTGGGCTTTCTCTAGTTGCAGTGAGCAGGGACTACTCTTCATTGTGGTGCACAGGCTTCTCATTGTGGTGGCATCTCTTGTTGCAGAGCACAGGCTCTAGGGCATGCGGGCTTCACTAGTTGTGGCACATGGGCTTAGTTGCTCTGCGGTATTGTGATCTTCCCAGAGCAGGGCTTGAACCCATGTCTCCTGCATTGTCAGGTGGATTCTTAACCACTGTGCCACCAGGAAAGCCCTCATTTATTTTAATAATTTGAGCGTTCTCTCTTTTTTCTTGGTCAATCTAGCTAAAGTTTTATCTATTTGGTTGATCTTTTTCAAAGAATGAACTTTTAGTTTTTATGATTATCTCATTTTTAATTCTTTATTTTACTTATTTCCACTCTACTCTTTATTATTTGATTCCTTTTGCATTCTTTGGGTTTAGTTTCCATTAAAATTCTAGTTGCTTAAGGTGGAAGGCAAATTTACTGATTTGAGATCTTTTTAATATAGCCATTTACAATATTAATTTTACTCTAAGCACTACTTTAGGTGCATCCTATATGTTTCATTATGTTGTGTTTCCATTTTCATTCATCTCAAAGAACTTTTAAGTTTCCCTTTTATTTTTTTATACATCTTTATTGGAGTATAATTGCTTCACAATGTTGTGTTAGTTTCTGCTGTACAACAAAGTGAATCAGCTATATGCACACACATATCCCCATATCCCCTCCCTCTTGAGCCTCCCTCCCACCCTCCCTACCCAACCCCGCTAGGTGGTGACAAAGCACCGAGCTGATCTCCCTGTGCTATGCAGCAGCTTCCCACCAGCCATCCGTTTTACATTTGGTAGTGTATATATGTCAGTGATACTCTCTCACTACATCCCAGCCTCCCATAACCCCTGTGTCCTCAAGTCTGTTCTCAGAACCTACCACTAGGTTCATCAGTACCATTTTTCTAGATTCCATATATATGCGTTAGCATATGGTATTTGTTTTTCTCTTTCTGACTTACTTCACTCTGTATGACAGAGTCTAGGTCCATCCACCTCACTACAAATAATTCAGTTTCATTCTTTTATATGGCAGAGTGATATCCCATTGTATATATGTGCCATATCTTCTTTATCCATTTGTCTGTTGATGGACATTTAGGTTGTTTCCGTGTCCTGGCTATTGTAAATAGTGCTGCAGTGAACATTGTGGTACATGTCTCTTTTGGAATTATGGTTCTCTCAGGGTATATGCCCAGTAGTAGGATTGCTGGGTCATATGGTACTTCTATTTTTAATTTTTTAAGGAATCACCATACTGATCTCCATAGTGGCAGTGTCAATTTCTATTCCCACCAACAGTGCAGGAGGGTTCCCTTTCCTCCACACCCTCTCCAGCATTTATTGTTTCTAGATTTTTTGATGATGGCCATTCTGACTGGTGTGAGGTGATACCTCATTGTAGTTTTGATTTGCATTTCTCTAATGATTAGTGATGTTGAGCATTCTTTCATGTGTTTGTTGGCAATCTGTATGTCTTCTTTGGAGAAATGTCTATTTAGGTCTTCTGCCCATTTTTGGATTGGGTTGTTTTTTTTCTGATATTGAGCTGCATGAGCTGCTTGTATATTTTGGAGATTAATCCTTTGTCCATTGCTTTATTTGCAAATATTTTCTCCCATTCTGAGGGTTGTCTTTTCTCTTGTTTGTGGTTTCCTTTGCTGTGCAAAAGCGTTTAAGTTTCATTAGATCCCATTTGTTTATTTTTGTTTTTATTTCCATTTCTCTAGGAGGTGGGTCAAAAAGGATCTTGCTGTGATTTATGTCATAGAGTGTTCTGCCTGTGTTTTCCTCTAAGAGTTTTATAGTGTCTGGCCTTACATTTAAGTCTTTAATCCATTTTGAGTTTATTTTTGTGTATGATGTTAGGGAGTGTTCTAATTTCATTCTTTTACATGTAGCTCTCCAGTTTTCTCAGCACCACTTATTGAAGAGACTGTCTTTTCTCCATTGTATAGTCTTGCCTCCTTTATCAAAGATAAGTTGACCATATGTGCGTGGGTTTATATCTGGGCTTTCTATCCTGTTCCATTGATCTATATTTCTGTTTTTTGTGCCAGTACCATATTGTCTTGACTACTATAGCTTTGTAGTATAGCCTGAAGTCAGGGAGCCTGATTCCTCCAGCTCCGTTTTTTTCCCTCAAGATTGCTTTGGCTATTTGGGGTCTTTTGTGTTTCCATACAAATTGTAAAATTTTTTGTTCTAGTTCTGTGAAAAATGCCATTGGTGGTTTGATAGGAATTGCATTGAATCTGTAGATTGCTTTGGGTAGTATAGTAATTTTCACAATGTGGAGTCTTCTAATCCAAGAACATGGTATATATCTCCATCTGTTTGTATCGTCTTTGATTTCTTTCATCACTGTCTTGTAGTTTTCTGAGTAAAGGTTTTTTGCACCTTAGGTAGGTTTATTCCTAGGCATTTTATTCTTTTTGTTGCAGTGGTAATTGGGAGTGTTTCCTTAATTTCTCTTTCTCATTTTCCATTGTTAGTGTATAGGAATGCAAGAGATTTCTGTGCATTAATTTTGTATCCTGCTACTTTACCAATTCATCAATTAGCTCTAGTAGTTTTCTGCTGGCACCTTTAGGATTTTCTATGTGTAGTATCACATAATCTGCAAACAGTAACAGCTTTACTTCTTTTCCAGTTTGGATTCCTCTTATTTCTTTTTCTTCTCTGATGGTCATGGCTAAAACTTCCAAAACTATGTTGAATAATGGTGAGAGTGGAAATCCTTGTCTTCTTCCTGATCTTAGAGAAAATGGTTTCAGTTTTCCACCATTGAGAATGATGTTGGCTGTGGGTTTGTCATATATGGCCTTTAGTATGTTGAGGTAGGTTCCCTCTGTGCACACTTTCTGGAGAGTTTTTATCATAAATGGGTGTTGAATTTTGTCAGAAGCTTTTTCTGCATCTATTGAGATGATCGTATGGATTTTATTCTTCAGTTTGTTAATATGGTGTATCACATTGATTGATTTGCATATATTGAAGAATCCTTGCATTCCTGGGATAAACCCCACTTGATCATGGTGCATGATCCTTTTAGTGTTCTGTGGATTCTGTTTGCGGGTATTTTGTTGAGGATTTTTGCATCCATATTCACCAGTGATATTGGCCTGTAATTTTCTTTTCTTTATTTTTTTCTTTATTTTTTTTGTGCGGTACGCGGGCCTCTCAATGTTGTGGCCTCTCTCGTTGCGGAGCACAGGCTCCACACGTGCAGGCTCAGTGGCCATGGCTCACGGGCCCAGCCGCTCCATGGCATGTGGGATCCTCCCGGACCGGGGCACGAACCCACATCCCCTGCAGGCGGACTCTCAACCACTGCACCACCAGGGAAGCCCCTGTAATTTTCTTTTTTTGTGACATCATTGTCTGGTTTTGGTATCAGGGCGATGGTGGCCTCATAGAATGAGTTTGGGAGCGTTCCTCCCTCTGCTATATTTTGGAAGAGTTTGAGAAGGATAGGTGTTAGCTCTTTAAATGTTTGATGGAATTCACCTGTGAAACCATCTGGCCCTGAGCTTGTTTGTTGGAAGATTTTTAATCACAGTTTCAATTTCAGTGCTTGTGATCAGTCTGTTCATATTTTCTATTTCTTCCGGGTTTAGTCTCAGAAGGTTGTACTTTTCTAAGAATTTGTCCATTTCTTCCAGTTTGTCCATTTTATTGGCATAGAGTTGCTTGTAGTAGTCTCTCTCATGATCCTTTGTATTTCTGCAGTGTCAGTTGTTACTTCTTCTTTTTCGTTTCTAATTCTGTTGATTTGAGTCTTCTCCCTTTTTTTCCTGATGAGTCTGGCTAATGGTTTATCAATTTTGTTTATCTTCTCAAAGAACCAGCCAGCTTGTAGTTTTCTTGATCTTTGCTGTTCTTTCCTTCATTTCTTTCTGATCCAATCTTTATGATTTCTTTCCTTCTGCTAACTTTGGGGGGTTTTTTTGGGTTCTTTCATTGCTTTAGGTTTAAGGTTAGGTTGTTTACTTGAGATTTTTCTTGTTTCTTGAGGTAAGATTGTATTGCTATACATTTCCCTCTTAGAACTGCTTTTGCTCCATCCCATAGGTTTTGGGTCATCATGTTTTGATTGTCATTTGTTTCTAGGTATTTTTTGATTTCCTCTTTGATGTCGTCAGTGATCTCTTGGTTATTTAGTAACGTATTGTTTAGCCTCCATGTGTTTGTGTTTTTTACCGTTTTTTCCCTGTAATTAATTTCTAATCTCATAGCATTGTGGTCAGAAAAGATGCTTGATATGATTTCAGTTTTCTTAAATTTACTGAGGCTTGATATGTGACCCAAGATGTGAACTATCCTGGAGAATGTTCCATGCACACTTGAGAAGGAAGTGTAATCTTCTGTTTTCAGATGGAATGTCCTATAAATATCAATTAAATCTATCTGATCTCTTGTGTCATTTAAAGCTTGTGTTTCCTTATTAATTTTCTGTTTCGATCTGTCCATTGGTGTAAGTGAGGTGTTAAAATCCCCCACTATTATTATGTTACTGTCGATTTCCTCTTTTATAGCTGTTAACAGTTGCCTTATGTATTGAGGTGCTCCTATGTTGGGTGCATATATATTTATAATTGTTATATCTTCTTCTTGGATTGATTCCTTGATCATTATGTAGTGTCCTTACTTTTCTCTAGTAGCATTCTTTATTTTAAAGTCTAGTTTATCTGATATGAGTATTGCTCCTCCAGCTTTCATTTGATTTCCATTTGAATGGAATATCTTTTTCCATCCCCTCACTTTCAGTCTGTATGTGTCCCTAGGTCTGAAGTGGGTCTCTTGTAGACAGCATATATATGGGTCTTGTTTTTGTACCCATTTAGCAAGCCTGTGTCTTTTGGTTGGAGCATTTAATCCATTCACATTTAAGGTAATTTATTGATATGTATGTCCCTATTACCATTTTCTTAATTGTTTTGGGTTTGTTTTTGCAGGCCCTTTGCTTCTCTTGTGTTTCCCACTTAGAGAAGTTCCTTTAGCATTTGTTGTAGAGCTGGTTTGGTGGTGCTGAATTCTCTTAGCTTTTGCTTGTCTGTAAAGCTTTTGATTTCTCCTTCAAATCTGAATGAGATCCTTGCTGAGTAGAGTAATCTTGGTTGTAGGTTCTTCCCTTTCATCACTTTAAGTATATCATGCCACTCCCCTCTTACTTGCAGAGTTTCTGCTGAAAAATCAGCTGTTAACCTTATGGGGATTCCCTTGCATGTTATATGTTGCTTTTCCCTTGCTGCTTTTAATATTTTTTCTTTGGATTTAATTTTTGATAGTTTGATTAATATGTGTCTCAGTGTGTCTCTCCTTGGGTTTATCCTGTATGGGACTCTCTGCACTTCCTGGACTTGATTGACTATTTCCTTTCCCATGTTAGGGATGTTTTCAACTCTAATCTCTTCAAATATTTTCTCAGACCCCTTCTTTTTCTCTTCTTCTTCTGGGACCTCTACAATTGTAATGTTGGTGCATTCACTGTTGTCCCAGAGGTCTCTGAGACTTTACTCAATTCTTTTCATTCTTTTTTCTTTATTCTGCTCTGCAGGAGTTATTTCCACCATTCTGTCTTCCAGGTCACTTATCTGTTCTTCTGCCTCAGTTATTCTGCTATTGATTCCTTCTAGACTATTTTAAATTTCAGTTATTGTGTTGTTCATCACTGCTTGTTTGTTCTTTAGTTTTTCTAGGTCCTTGTTAAATATATCTTGTATTTTCTCCATTCTATTTCCGATATTTTGGATCATCTTTACTATCCTCACTCTGAATTCTTTTTCTGGTAGACTGCCTATCTCCTCTTCCTTTGTTTGGTCTTGTGGGTTTTTACCTTGCTCTTTCATCTGCTGCATATTTCTGTGTCTTCTCATTTTGTTTAACTTACTGTGTTTGGGGTCTCCTTTCTGCAGGCTGCAGGGTCGTAATTCCTCTTACTTCTGTTGTCTGTGCCTAGTGGGTGAGTTTGGTTCAGTGGCTTGTGTAGGCTCCCTGGTGGGGGGGACTGGAGCCTATGTTCTGGTGGGTGAAGCTGGATCTTGTCCCTCTGATGGGCAGGGCCACATCTGGTGGTGTGTTTTGCGGTGTCTTTGAGCTTAGTATGACTTTAGGTAGCCTAGCCTGTCTGCTAGTGGGTGGGGTTGTGTTCCTGTTTTGCTAGTTGTTTGCTGTGAGGCATCCAGCACTGGAGCTTGCTGGCCGTTGGGTGGAGCTGGGTCTTTGTGTTGAGACAGAGACCTCTGGCAGAGCACTCACTGATTAATATTCCAAGGGGCTGGGAGTTCTCTGGTGGTCTGACATGCTGGACTCAGCTCTCCCACCCCCAAGGCTCTGGCCTGATCCCCTGCTGGACCACCAAGACCCTGCAAGCCACACAGTGTGGAAGAATAGGAAGAAGAAAAACCAAATCATAAAGAAAAAACAGAAAAGAACCCAAACAAACAAACGGACAAATCCCCAAGACAAATGGTAAAAGCAAAGCTAAACAGACAAAATCACACAAAGAAACATACACACAGGCACTCACAAAAAAACAAAAGAAGAAAAAGAGAAAACAAAGAAGAGAGGAACCAAACCAATAAACAAATCCAAAGCCAAAACAAACACTGAAAACTAACAAAAACATAAAAGCAGAAACAAATCAAGTGCAGAATGCAAACTGAAAAAAGGCACTGAAAGCATAAAAGAAATACAAAAACGATAAAGCAAAATGTAAAGACGAAAGATGAAAACAAAAGGAAAAAATACAAAATGACAGAGAGGTAAAGTAAAAATAGAAAAATATAAAATACAGTTAAAATAAAACAAAGCAAAAGAAAGGAAAAAACAAACACAAGGAAAAAGCACAATATAAAAGTACAGTAGAATTAGGTAAAAACAATTAAGTAAAATATATTTTAAAAATAAAAGCATAAAAAGAAAAGTAAATTTAAAAGTAAAATTTAAAAAATGATAATAATAAAAAAACAACAGAACCAAAAAAAAAAAAGTAGTGATATTTTCCTGTAACCTTCATTGTCAGTGTCCTTGGCCGCACAGTGAGCCACAGCCAATTCCTGCTTCCGCAGGAAGCCCTCGGGTACCTCTAGGTGGGTCTCTGGACCTGCTGTGGGCACTGTGGGGCCAGCTCAGACTCTGACCTGACCTTAGTCCTGCGTGTACTTGCCCCCAAAGTCTACAGTTGCCCCCAAAGTCCACAGCCTCAACTGTGGGAACACTCATTGTCTATTCAGGTATTCTACAGATGCAGGGTTTACCCAGCTGATTGCAGGGATTTGATCACTGCTCCTGAGCTGCATGGGGATACTTCCCTTTCTCTTTTTTGGTCACACTGCCCCTGGAGTTCAGCTTTGGTTTTGGCCCCGCCTCTGCATGTAGCTGCCCTCAGGCGTCTGTTGCCTGCCCAGGCAAGAGGGGGCAAAGCAGCAGCTATAGATTAGGTCTCACTTGCTTGCTCAGGCTGGGGGGAGAGGGATATAGCAGTCATAATTGGGATGTGCGGGGAGGGCCTGCAGTGGCAGAGGCCGTTGTGAAGTTGCAAGAGCCTAAGGAGGCACGCCATGCTTTCTCCCAGGGAAGTTGGTCCTGGTTCGCAGGACCCTCAGCAGTGGCAGGCTGCACAGGCTGCTAGGAAGTTGTGGGCAGGTACCTGCCTTGCACACAGGACCCTTGGTGGCAGTGGCAGCAGCCTCTGGGGTCCGAGATAACAGCCACAGGTCACACTCGCACCCATGCAGGCATTGCCCTACCATCTGTGAGCACACAGAGAGAGAAGCTTTTCTGGCAGGGCTGCCCCTCTCCTCATGCACACAACAAAGGTATCCTGCCTCTCTGGCAGGCCTAGGTTTTTTCCCAGACTCCCTCCCAGCTAGCTGTGGCGCACTAGCCCCCCAAGGCTGTCCTCACGCAGCCAACCCCAGTCCTCCCAGGGGTCTGACCTCCGAAGCCCAAGCCTCAGCACCCAGCTCCCACCTTCCCCAGCAAGTGAGCTGACAGGTGTCTCAGGCTGGTGAGTGCTGGTCAGCACTGATCCTCCATGTGGTAATCTGTCTGCTCGGCACTCCACACCTCTGTTGCTGCCCTCTCCTCTGAGGCTCTGACGCTCCCCCGTCCCGTCTCCACCAGTGAGGGGGCTTCCTAGTGTGTGGAAACTTTTCATCCTTCACAGCTCCCTTCCAGAGGGACAGGTCCTGTCCCAATTTCATTGTCTCTTTTTTTCTTTTTTCTTTTGCCCTACCCAGTTACATGGGGATTTTCTCACCTTTGTGGAAGTCTAAGGTCCCCTATGAGGATTCAGTAGTTGTTCTGTAGGCGTTCTTCCACATATAGATCTATTTTTGATGTATTTGTGGGGAGGAAGGTGATCTCCACGTCTTACTCCTCCACCATCTTGCAGTTCTCTCCCCTAAGTTTCCCTTTTATACTACTTCTTTGACCTGTTCATTATTTAGGAATGTGTAATTCAATTTTCACATATTAATGAATTTCCAAAATATCCTGCCGTTGATGTATAATATAGTACCATTGTGGTCAGAGAACATACTTTGTATGACTCCAGTCCTTTTAAATGTATTGAGGATTGTTTTATGACCTAACATGGGATCTGCCCTAGAAAATGTTCCATGTGTACTTGAAAAGTATATGTATTCTGTTCTTGTTGTGTGGCGTATTCAATAGGTGTCTATTAGGTACAATCGCTTCATAGTTTTGTTGAAGTGTTCCATTTTTTTCTTGATATTCTGACTTGTATCCATTATTGAAAGTGTGGCATTGAAGTTTCTGATTGTTGAATTGTTGTTTCTCCTATTCTATCCATTTTTGCACTGTGTATTTTGGTGCTCTGGTATAAGATGCATATTTGTTTATAGTCATTATGTCTTTCTGATAGATTAACACTCTTATCATTATAAAATGTCTTTGTCTCTAGTGACAACTTCTGTTTTAAAGATTATACTGTCTGACATTAGTGCAACCACTCCAACTATCTTTAATTAGTGCTTACAAAGTATCTCTCTTTTCTTCCTTTTGCTTTCAACCTATTTGGTCTTTGAATTTAGTGTGTGTCTTGTAGACGGCATACAGTTGACCCATATTTTCCCCCATTCTTCCAAATGTAAATGGAGTGTTTAATCCATTTACATTTAATGCAGTGACTCATAACTAATAAAGTAGGATTTATTTATACATCATCCATTTTGCAATGTGACTTTTATGTCTTGTGTCTTTTTATTTCCTCTACAAGTATTGCTTTGTTTTGGGTTAAATATTTTCTAGTATACCATTTAAATGCCCATGTCATTTCTTTGACTATATCTTTTGAATTATTTTCTTAATGTTTATAGTAAGGATTACAATTACCATCTTAATTTGTGACAATCTGGTTCAAACTAAAACTAACTTAATTTCAATAGTTTTCAAAAATTTACACCAGTATATTTCTTTCTACCCCTCCTTTATACCATTACTGTCATATAAATTACATCATTATATATTATAAAACCTGTAATTCAATTTTATAATTCTTCCTTTATGTTATTATCTTAAAATAGATGAAAAAGAAATAGATTACAAACAAATACATATTTATTCTCTTATATATTTTCCTGTGAAGTTACATTTACCAGTATTCTTTATTTCTTCATGTGGATTCAAATTACCATCTAGTGTCCTTCTCAGACTTAAGGAATCCCTTTAGCAATTCTTGGAGGATAGATCTGCTAATGACAAATTCCCTCAGAGTTTATCTGGGAATGTTTTCATTTCTCCTCCATTGTAAGGAAAAATTTAGTTGAGTATAGAATTCTTGGTTAACAGTCTTTTTCTTTCAACACTTTGAGATGTCATTCCACTGTTTCCATGGTTTCTGATGAGAAATCAGCTTTTAATCTTATTAAAGATCCTTTGTACATAATGTCATTTTTCTCTTACTATTGATATTTTCAAGATTTTCTTTTTGTCTTTGACTTTCATCAGTTTGACTGTGACATGTCTAAGTGTGGCTCTCTGTGAATAAATTCTACTTGGAGTTTGTTGAGCTTCATGGATGTATGGGTTAATATTTTACATAATATTTGGGAAGTTTTGGGCAATTATTTCTTCAATATTTTTTCTGCTCCTTTCTTTCTCCTTTTCCTCTGGAACTCACATTATGTGAATGTAGGTATGTTTGATGGTGTCCCACAGGCGTCTGAGGCTTTGTTCATTTTATCTTTTTCTTTTTTCTTCTCCTGAAGCTGAATCATCTCTATTGATCCATCTTTAGGTTCCCTGATTATTTCTTCTGCTAGCTCATATCTGTGGTTGAGCCCCTATGGTGAATTGTTCATGTAATTTTTGTACTTTTTAACTCCACAACTTCAATTTTTTTTTCTATTTTTATTTCTCTTTATTGGTACTATGTATTTGATGAAATATCATTTTCACACTTTCCTTTAATCCTCTAGACATCATTCCATTAATTTTTAAAACATATTTACAATAGCTGATTTAAAGTCTGTGTCTACTAAGTCCCAAATCTGGACTTTCTCAGGAGTATTTTCTCTTGGCTGCTTTTTTTCTTCCTGTTAGTGGTATACTTTCCTGTTTCTTTACATGTCTCATGATTTTTTGTAGAAAACTATACAGTTAAATAATGTATCATAATAACTCTAGGGTCGGGTCAGATAGGTATTTATTTTGTTGCTAGGTTCTTGTAATTGTTTTTCTTGTTGCTACTTACTTCCTTACTGACTTTTCTGAACTAATTCTGTAGATTCTGTATTGCTTCCAGTGTATGGACACTTAAGTCCTCTGGTGGCATTTTTTTAAGTTCTTTTATTATTTATTTTAGGAGTCATCCTGTGTCAGTACAATTTAGTGCTCAGCCAATGACTTGTTAGAAAAGTATCTTAAATGCCTTGTCTGTATGTCTTCCACCCTTTTTATCCCTTCCCACAAGAGGATCTATGTGCCTTCGAACTTGTTGCAGTTTATAAGACAGCCTTAGCTTTTACTTCCTGGTTGTGCAGGGTTTCAAGGTCAGCCACTAGTGAGTTATTGGGAGCTTCTCTTTTCCCAGGTCTTTCTTGGGTCACCTTTTTTTTTTTTTAAAGAAGGTGCTGGGGGTAGGAGTTTATTAATTTACTAATTTATTTTTGCTGTGTTGGGTCTTCGTTCCGGTGAGAGGGCTTTCTCTAGTTGTGGCAAGTGGGGGCCACTCTTCATCACAGTGTGCGGGCCTCTCACTATCGCGGCCTCTCTTGTTGCAGAGCACAGGCTCCAGACGCACAGGCTCAGTAGTTGTGGCTCACGGGCCTAGTTGCTCCACAGCATGTTGGATCTTCCCAGACCAGGGCTCGAATCCATGTCCCCTGCATTAGCAGGCAGACTCTCAACCACTGCTCCACCAGGGAAGCCCCCTTGGGTCACCTTTTACACCCTAAGAATATGTCAGAGCTTTTCAAAGTTTCAAAATCTAGTTCTCCAAGATTTCCTTTTAAATTCCTAGTTAGGTTTTTGTTTACCCGCCTGAAATCATAGCCTTAGGTAGCTGCCATATTGCCACCCATTTACTATTGTTTTGATAGTACTCTGGGGATAGGTTGTTTTTTTTTTTTTTCTCCCATGATCTGAACTCTGAGTCCACAAATACCCATGGCACTCTGGGAATAGAGATTTTTCCAGGAACTGCTTGTTCGGACAAAATACTGACTGTGCTCTGGGGATGATGCCTTTAATGTAGCTCTAAAAGAGTTCTGTCCTTTCTGTGGGCTATCTGGCTGCCAATTTTTTGCAGCTATGGTGCCACTAAGCTGGGGAGAAAGGCGGGTGGGAATAGCCTCAAGCTAAAATGTTAGAGACACCACTGTCTTACCAAGGTTCAGTAGTTTCTCTTAGACAATTTTCAGTTTTCTTCTGTGGCTTTGGTTAATTTTCCGCATTTTGAAATGGTTGGTTTTAGTTGTTTTGCCAGTATTTGTATTGTTTTTGTGGGACAGTTTGTGAAGGTTCTTGTCCTACCATTCCAGAAGTCTGTCTCCTCTAGGATTCTGTATAAGTTAAAGAATAATGACAAAGCAAAGAAACAAAAAAGGAGCCTCTTAAAGAGAAATGTTACCCTTTTTCTTCCAGCTTTGTCTTTTTCTGTATCCCTGTCTTGTCTTCTGTACTGTCTTCCAACCTCCCTATGGCATTCACTCTGGGATGGTTTAGTGTAGTGAGGAGAGTCTTGGCTTCGGAACTTGGGCACACCTGGATTCCATTTCTAGCTCTGCAACAGTAAGCAAGATACTGACTCCTTTGGTCTCAGTTTCCTCATATAAATTGGTGATCCTCATAGAATCACAATAAAGATTAAATGAGAAAACTTTTAACGAGCTTATTCCAGACCTGTACCTACTAGGTGCACAATAAATTATTAATATAATATACAATTTATTATTCATTTGGTTCTCTCGTTTCATCCCTTTTTACTGACCTATCTTAATGAGTTTTGGTGTAAAAATAGTAATTAATGGATTTAGGAAAGTAACTTATAGAAGAAAGATAATGAAAAGAGAATCATGTCTTTTCTTTGCTGTGTGATCTTAAGAAAATTATTTAGCCACTTTGAGCCTTAGTGTCCTCACCCTTTTTTTTTTTTTTGCGGTACGCGGGCCTCTCACTGCTGTGGCCTTTGCCGTTGCGGAGCACAGGCTCCGGATGCGCAGGCTCAGCAGCCGTGGCTCACGGGCCCAGCCGCTCCGTGGCATGTGGGATCTTCCCGGACCGGGGCATGAACCCGGGTCCCCTGCATCGGCAGGCGGACTCTCAATCACTGCACCACCAAGGAAGCCCAGTGTCCTCACCTTTTAAATGAGAATACTAGTATGTGCCTCTGATAATGTCAGGGCCTTGCTTTGAGACTCACATGAGTTCATGACACTGTAGGCTTGTGGAGGCTTTGCACCATGCACTGTCTGCAAACATACAGTGGTCTCTAGTTTGTGAAGATAAGTGGCTGGTTCTTGGATTAAATTCATGGGATTAAGTTTGCTTTTTTTTTCTTCTCACAAAACATAAACATAGAATGTAAAATAAGTTGCTTATTATTTGTGGCACCATTTCCCCCATCTTTTGAGTTAGATAAGTATTTTGCCATATTTATCCATTATATAGCAAATGACATTTATTGTTCATAGACTTTGGATTTAATATTTTCATTTAATTATTCACTTTGTGATTTAGGCTAAAATAGAAGAAAAGGCCATTTATGAGTGCTGTAGCAGTCGAAATATGTATGTGAACATAGCAAGAAATACTCTGAAGAAGCTGAGAGACCAAGGTAATATCTTTTCAATTAAGTGATAAGATAAAAAGTTGTGATTAACACCTGACACTGAATGTGTTTTCTTCATTAGCAGGGTTGTTTTTAGATATTCAATGAAATGTATGTTTTAAATATTCTGTTGAGTCGAACATGCAGGTGGCATTTTTTTGTTGAAAGTAACAAGTTAGCCTTGAACTTAGATGTAAATATAACCTCACTGAAAGAGGTTATCACTGATATATTTAAATTTGATTTCTGGTTATAAAAGTAATTCACCTCCATGTGGAATAGTATCAGTACTTCTCAACTTTTTAAAAATCAATATTTTTCCCCTAATAAACCTATTTTTTCTACCTCCTTCACCCCCAGTAAAATGAAGTACTGAGGGATAATATTTTATCAGTTAAATTGGGTTTTGTAAAGCCACATACTATTGTAATAGCTAAGATTTTTTTCATTCCTCAAGAGCCAATTTTACTCCTCTGGGGGCAGTACCACCCCAGTTGAGAATACGTGGCATGAGTTCAAATAATACAGAAAAACATCTTTTAAAAAAACAGTCAAAGACAACTGTCTTCCACATCTCTTATATAGACCCTCCTTTACATGACTACAGAGATATATATAATATTCATGAATACAATCATTTTATATACAGTGTGTCTAACTTTTTTTACTCAGTAAGGTATCATAGAAGTCTTTTGTCAGTTAACCTGGAATCCACGTTCATATCTAGATCTGTATCATATTTTTTAAAGACTGCATGAAACTCTATTGTATACAACCTATACTATAAATATTCCAATATATGGAATCTATAATATAGATGAACTAAACGCCTTTGGGTATTTAGATTGCTTACATTTTTTTTTGAGTATAAATTCTGTGATAAATATGTGTGGGCATGTTAACACATTAACATTTACTTAAACCCGAACATATGTATCTTTAGCATAAATTCCTATACACAGAGAAGCTAGCAGAAAGGGTCTGTATGTTTAAAATTGGTAAATATTGGATTTTTTTGTTTTTTTGTTTTTTTTTTGGCTGCATTGGGTCTTCATTGCTGCGCGAGGGCTTTTCTCTAGTTGCGGCAAGTGGGGGCTACTCTTCATTGCAGTGCATGGGCTTCTTATTGCGGTGGCTTCTCTTGTTGCAGAGCACAGGCCCTAGGCTCATGGGTTTCAGTAGTTGTGGCATGCGGGCTCAGTAGTTGTGGCTCATGGGCTCTAGAGCACAGGCTCAGTAATTGTGGCACACGGGCTTAGTTGTTCCGCAGCATGTGGGATCTTCCCGGACCAGGGCTCGAACCCTTCTCCCCTGCATTGGCAGGCGGATTCTTAACCACTGTGCCACCAGGGAAGCCCTGGTAAATATTGTTAACTACCCCAGAAAGGGTTTGTCCATTTACATCGCCCACTAATGGTGGAGTATGTGGTTTTCCTCATACCCTGCCAAACTTTCTTATTTATCCTATTTCAGAGTATGAAGGTATATTTTTAAAAAGGTTATTTTAATATCTTTTATTCCTACGAAGTTGAAGATGTTTATTTCTCTCTCTTTTTAAGTTTGTTCGTTGTATCCTTCTGCCCCCCCTTTATAAATTGTCCTATTCATTTGGGACAGCCTTTTACATATTCTCTTTTAATATACTGCAGATATTTTCTTCAGTTTGTCACTTGCGCATCAGCCTTGTTTATACTTTTTTTTATAATATAGAGGTTATTTTCAAAGTGTAATCAATCTCTTTTTTATTGGTTTCTGGGTTTTGTGTCATGCTTTGAAAGTCTTTTCCATTCTCAAGAATATAAAAAGTGTTCATCTGTGGTTCCTTTATGGCATTTTTTTTAATGTACAGCACTTTAAGTAGACTTAAATACATGTATTAAAATATACGAGATCTCTTAGATTAGTATTTTCATGGCATTCTAGCTTCCCCCCCCTCTTTTCTCATACTAAATATAGCCCATGGAAATAGAACATGCAGGTCTAAGTACATATTTTAAATATTCCCAATGAAAATAGAAATGGTTTGCAAGCTGTTACAGTTGTGGTAAATGATGGTATAAAACTCAGTGACTCAAATTTAGACACACTTTATCCAGTAGTCAAAATGTATTAGTTTTAGCAAATGTGAAATCCTGATCTTTTTAGTAGTTGAGTAGATATGACTTTTTCCCAGTTTGGAATTGGTTATGAAGATGTTTGCCCTCACATGGATGTTTTAAAAGAAAAAGAAATATTTCATTATACTGTAGACCTTTTTATGTTCTGTATGTTTTTATGAAGTAGATAAAAATAGTTCATCTCAGGAGAAAAGTTCTTATATGTTTTAGATGTGTCTGGAAGCAGTAACAACAATAAGACAACTGGATTGAAAAAGAAGGAAAAGAAAAACGGTAAGCTTACTGTGATAATGATAGGCCCTTGCAGTTGTGACCTTAAAGGGGAAGTAAATTTGGTAGACTGCAGCTATTAAACTGTTGTGTTTGTGAAGGATCAGCTGCATACTTTGTACATGTGCTATCCTTTTTAAAAGCTTGTATAAATTGGAGATGAAAAAATGGACTTTGATTTAAGTAATATTTGGATAGAATTCTCAACTTTGTTTTTTCTTTTGGTAGTTAACATGTGTCTAGTCAGCAAGAGTAGTGCTGCTCAAATTTTCAAACTCTACCTGCATTGGAATTACCTGGAAATCTTGTTAAAAATGCAGATTCTGATTCAGTGGGTCTGGGTACAGCCTCAAAGTCTGAATTTATAACAAGAAAGAAGGTAGAGAAAACAATTTGGTTGTATTTTGAATAAAACCAGATGGTTGTGCTTCTCTTTAAAAAAAAAAGCCTCATGTAAGAATTGAAACAACATAGATGCTTTTAGAATCTCTTAATACTTCTCGTAACAAAGTTTTTCGTTTTACAAAAGAGTTTGCTAAAGCATGTCTAGTAAATTCTGCTAAAGCTTTTAATAATAAATTAGAGAAACTTTCTCCAGAGCTCATTAGAGTGAGGGGATCTGGGACTGGGTTACTGGTGTTGGGAAGAGATCTTTGAGCTATTTTGCCTTTGTGAGAGTCATCAGGGTTCCCATTGCCTCCTGCTTGTAAGACTTTGTACTTTTCTTATCTGAGTGAGTATTAAGAACTGTTACGCAAGATCTCGAACCAGAAGGCCTGGGTTTGTGTATCAACTGTGCTGTGTGACTTTGTTCATATGTCCTTACTTTTCTGAGCCTCATCTAATTCATCTGTAAAAGTGAAGTCAGTTCACTTGCCATTCTGGCTTAATGTAAAGTTTAAATCAACATGCTTAGAACAGGTTTTGGCCTGCTTAATATGCACCAGCTATTACTGATATAATTTTAACTTTCCCATCTCTCGCCCAAAGCTTAGGACATCACATGATCCAGGAAACAATATTGATTTGTTGTGGCTCTTATTGAAGGACACGAAGACTTGGATTCTTTTAGACTACTGTCATACTTAATGTTAGGCAGAATCCTAGCATTTCATATCTAAAAGGGTTAGTAGATTCTAACCTTACCACTACTTAAAAAGGAAAAAAAAAGCAATTTAAATTTTATTGAACAGCTTTTCTTTTTCTCTTAGTGCTCATAGGAATTATTCTCTACAGACATCTTAAAGACTACCTTCTAACTGAAGAACAGTTCCGTGAAAATAACTACCCCCAACCCAACCCTGACAAACCAGGAAATATTCTTTTAAACCCAGGCATGACAAAAACTCTTGTAAATGATCGTATGTATATGGGTCCAACAATTATCCTTTCTACACACTAAGACTGGAGCCCTAAAAGTCCCAGTGTTCTGGGACTTCCCTGGTGGTCCAGTGGCTAAGACTCCACGCTCCCAATGCAGGGGGCCCAGGTTTGATCCCTGGTCAGGGAACTAGAGCCCATGTGCCACAACTAAGTCCCATGCTCTAACTGAAGATCCTGCATGCGACAATGAAGATCCCACGTGCCACAACTAAGACCCAGTGCAGCCAAATAAATAAATATGAAAAATAAATAAAAATAAAAGTCCCAGTGTTCTGACATTTTCTAATGGAAAGAAGATTTGTGGCCAGCCATGGCCACAAATGATGGCCAGCATCATTAGGCTACAGGTAAAAAAGCATTGTTGCATTTCATTTTCTTTCCCTTTCCATTTCATTTTATTCCCAGTATCTAAGTGCTTTATTTATGTAATCAGTTTTATTAAATCTTAGCAGCCATTTCAGGTAAGTACTGTTACCACCTCCATTTATACAAATGAAGAAACTAAGGTTCGGAGAGGTCAAATAATTTATCAAAGGTCACTCAGAAAATAAGTGGTAGAGCCAGGATTTGAACCCAAGGAGTCTGACTCTGGAGCTTCTGCTTTTACCCCTAGACATATGTAGGCAGTGCTGTGTACTGTATACTTCATACCCTTTCACTAGGAATTCTTAGAAAAAGACTTACAGTTAGTCTTATTATTTTGCCTTTTCTCCAAATACTGGGCATAGTTAGTTAATATATTTATCCCACTCCCTCTCCCCCGAGAAAAGAGATAACAAGAGAATATTTAACATTAACACAACTGTCAAATGTTAGGTCCATCAGAGTTTGAAATGCAGTTATAGAAGTATTTTTCATTGGCTAGAAGATATTTAGCTTCATCTCTTGCATCTTTAGAACTTCTCTCTTGGGATTATTTTCGCCATTTGCTTTACCTTTCTTTAAATCCTCTCATTGGAAGGCAGTACACTTAACAGTTAAGAACCGGGGCTCTGAAGGAGAAAGGCAAATCTGGGTCGGGGTGCTGGGTAAGTCATGGGTCACTCTCCCAGTGTCGGCTTCCCCACTCTGAATAATGAGATGATGGTAGCTGCCCCATCAGTAGCTATGAGAATCCGTTAAAATAGTGCATCTGAAGTGCTTGGTGCAGTGCCTGCCTCATCATCGCATAACAGACACCCAAATAAAAGAGTTGCTGTCATCATCGTCCTCAGAGCCAGTTTGAGGGTCATTAATAAAAACAAGTATTCATAAACGGGTCTAGCGAAAAGCCCAGATACACTCTCAGTGACAATAAACAAACAGATCACTATGTGTCTAAAAGGAAGACATGGGTCCTAATTCAGGAGTTACTATGTACTAGAGTAGATGACAGATCAAGTTGGTGACAGTCAACTTGTGGTGCTAAAACCACAATTACCTGGCGTTGGGCTGACTCTGGAAGCAGGTGGGAGAATGCCTGTTTGAGCAGTGGCAGCCCTGATGCAGGAAGCAGTTCACCTGCACACACTCCTTTGCATAATTCTGTTCCTTTTCCTGTTACTTCGAGATCACACTGAGTGTGTGCTCACGACAGGATCAGGAATGCAAAGGCAAGTCTCTGCATTCAGGTCCTCATTTCCGCCCCCCCCCGCATCTATTCATGAATAACTCTACTTCGTGTTCTGTTTCAGCTCCTAGGAAGATGTGCTGTCGATGTGGGAAGATCTATGGCGTGGCTCCTGCAGGCAAACACAGCAGCAGAGAGGAATGTCACTACCACCTTGGCCGACTGGTGAGTCATAAAGGCAAGTATCTGGTCATTCCATTTCATTTACTTGACGAGCTGGTGCCAAAGCGCTGGGGAGAAAAGTGGAATAAAGTATTCAGTTCAGTGTGTATTTGTTAAATACAGCCCAGTAAAGAGAAACTGTATTGATTCAAAAGTTTCCATTACAAACACTCCCAACCATCACTTCTTAACTTTGGAGCTCGCTGGCTCAAGAAGTATGGCTGTGATGATTCTTCCGCCTTTTTAAGACCTCAGGTCAATCAGCTACCTCCTGACTTCACCTGCTTTTCACAGGCCAGCATTAGAATAATTGCTTACGGCTTCAGTTCCTTGGCCCCTGCCCTGCACTGAGTGAGGATGAATACCTGCTTCCTCACCCCCAACCCAGCCCCCATTTCTTCTCCAGCACAGTAAATTCCCTACAGTCCACTCAGATGGGTTTTTTCCCCTACTCAGACCAAAAAAAACCTGGGTGCAGTCACCACTGTCTCCCCTCGGTGCACCCTCCCCCACCCCCATTCAAGGCCTTTGTTTTGTTTTTCCCTTTTTTCTTTTTTTCTGCCTATGCCAGCGCCCTTAGTTCCCCCACCAAGGATTGAATCCAGGCCACGGCACTGAGGGCACCGAGTCCTAACCACTGGACCGCCAGGGAACTCCCTGGTGCGCCCTTTCATCTCAGCGGTGTCCACGTCCCATTTGTTCTGTTACCTCCAAAGTGTCTCTTCTCCACCTCTGCTGCCCCCCACCAGGGCCACAAGACCCTCATCTCCTTCCCAAGCTACTGCAGCATCCTCCCAGTCTTACACTCCCCTGCCCCAAGCTACTTCTCAGCCAACAACCCCCAGAATAATTTTTAAATCACAGTTCTGTTTACATCACTCCCTTGCTTTAATGAAAACTCTTCAATAACTTTGTCAACCCTGCCGAATTTGGCCTCTTTCCCCTATCTTGTACCCTTTCCACAGTTTCCTTCCTATCACACTGGCCAACTTTCTGGAACCTTCTAACCTGCTGTCTCCTCTCCTTTTCACACGGCTGGTTCCTTCTCATCCTTTAGGTCTCTCCTTAAATGTGACCTACTCAAGGTTCTTTCGCGACCCCGTGATCTAAAATAGGTCCTCCCTCTTCTGTCACAACCTTTGAGGGCCTTTGACTGTCACTGCCTTTGACAGCACCCAACTGCATTTTGTAATGATTTAGCGATTTATCCGCCATCTTCAAAAGACTGTAAGCTCTCGGAGGGACCGAATGTCTCCCCGGCACTTAGCATGGTACCTAATGCGTACAGGCTGTCAATATCTGCGTGGATAGATGGGTGAACAGATGAATTATTTATGCAGATACGGAAATGAATATGAAAGCTATTATAATAACTGCTATGAAGAAAATAAAGCAGGGCAGAGGAAGTAGAGAGGAACAGTGGATGTGATTGAATTATAGAATAAATATAAAAATAATGGATCAATAGTAAAGTAAATCAGACAAGTTTGACTTAAGTGTTTAGGGCTTAGTTTTAGTGGGTGGGGAGACTATAAATTCCAAAAGGGAAGAAAAATAGGAAGACACTGTAGGAGAATAAAAGTAGCAGATTAACTACTGTGTGGAATAACTAGACGACACAGCGTAATGAACAGAATGGGACTTTGGAGCTGGCGGACCTGAGATTTTGGGCTGTTTCACCACTTACTTTCTCTGAGACCTTGAGCAGGTTTCTGAAGCTCTCTGAGCTTTTGTTTCCATATTCATAGAATGAGCTTTGTGTGGCAGTTTAGTGAGCTGATGTGTCCAATTCCTGGCTTATAACAGATGCTCTGCTAATACTGGTTCTCAGCCTCCCTTTCTCATCACAGGAGAAGGTAAGATAAAGCCGTGAGATGTCAGGATTGGATGAGTAATAGAAGGTTGGTTAAGCAAGAGTCTTCAGTGCCAGCCTGAGAAATCGGCATTTGATCAGCAATGTACAAGTGAAGCATTTGAGGAAAGTGATGTAATGAAAAATGTGCTTGAGGAAGATTAATCTAACCACATTTTATAGGAAGACTGGTGCAAAACCTACTGCAGGCAGAGGGGTTTTTAGGGAGCAGTTGGGAGAATATTACCTTAGGCCAGAGGGAAGAAGGGCTTGGGGTAGGTAAGGGTACAGGTGAGATGGAAGGTGTGAGAGAGATAAAAGAGAGAAGAAGGCTTAGGCTTGTTGCTGTGAAAATGTGCAAAGTGTCTGGCCAAGGAAAATGGAAGAAGAGGGTGTCGGGATTTCAGAGGTCCAGCCAGGGTTGGAGACAACATCTTTATTACGGTCTCAGTCTACGTAACTGGGTGACGTTGCTCAGGTCACATGCAGGAAGGGAGAGGGCGGTAGCTGGAGCCCATCATCCAGGGGCTTCAGCAAAGAGGGAAGGTCAGGGAGGAGAATATTTTGAAAGGATGGTTGACATAGAGTTAAAGCAGAATAAAGAAGTGACATCAGGAGAGGAGCTGAGGGGCCCGGCCACGTTATGGGGAAGCAAAGGGAGGAAGGGAAGAAAGGCATTCAAGACACTGGTAATTATAATTCACCTTCAAAGTGCAGCCTCTGAGAACTCGGCTTCTAGGAGTCAGTGTTTCCTGTTTGTTACATAATAGCTAGAAAAGCAACCATGCAGAGTTTTAGACTTTACATCAGATCGCTTGCATGGTGCGGTCTTAAAGATGCTTGTGAGTGAGACGCTCTGGGAGTTAGCCACTCCGCCTTGTCAAGCTTGCCTGTTTTGATTTTTACTTTTCGTGTGGTTTGCAGTTCTTGGTGGCTCAGAAAGGCGGCACAGCTGTTGTGAAGGTATCCTTGGATCCCCCGGGTGTCAGGTTGCCAAGGTAGGGCTTGTTCCCCAGAATGCTGCTTGTTTCAGAACCAGAGTTGCTGCCTCCTGCGCAGACCTTGGGGATCCATAAGCATTTGGTATAATCCACTAATTTTCAGTTGATGAAATTTTTATGAGCTTAGTTGCTCTTGCCAAAACGTACAGTAACTTATTTGGCAGTGTTTGCTTCAGCTTCACGTTCATGACCAAAAAGAAAACCTAGAAGGCTTTGTGAAGACTTCTGTCAAGTTCCCACCCTGCAGCGGGAATCACGGTGTATTTGCCGTGAATTGTGAGGTGGTACGCTGGTGGTATGTTTTGCCTTATTTATGCATGTGTAAAGAACGTTCCCAGGCTCGCTCTCTCAGTCCCACACAGCGCTGTGATGTTGTTCACACATTTTCAGATGAAGCAACTGAAGCTGAAAAGAGTTAAGTGACTTGGTGGGATACCTGCACTTGGTGATGGAGCCAGGAGTTGGCCCATGATCCTCTTTCTTTTACTTATTAATTTTTCTTTATATATAGTCACTGCTTGTCCTACTCATTACATTGCTGAAATTACACCGGTGGAAAATGTTATGAGTACTACTGTTATCCCCCAAATCAGCATAAAAGCTTTAATTTTTAAAAAACTATTGTTTTTATAGAGACAGTAAAATATTTATAGGGAGTTATCTTCTTTCATATGAGAATCAATACTAAACAGTAGGGGAAAAACAGAACTTGGAATCATGAGACCTCGGAAGCTCCACTGCTTATCAGGCAAGTCTCCCGGATGCTCCAATCTGTAAATTATGAGGTTAATAACAATCCGACAGTGATGGTGAGAATCAGATACACTAATATATGGCAAAGTGCTTTGTATATGTCAAACATTATGTGAACAGTCATCTTTAACAAAACATAAAATTAAATTTTTGTTCCCTGTGGCATATTTGGAAAGCAGATTTGTGGAGTTTTTAAGCTTAGATTTTTAATTGCAGACAATGAAAGCTGCTTCTGGCTTAGAAATCAAATGATTTTTTTTTCATTCAACAAGGTTTATAACTGCATTGTCCACTATGGTATCCACTAGCAAACAAACATGTCGGTATAGAGAACAGAGTAGCAGTTACCAGAGGGGAAGCGGGGGAGGGCAAAATGGGTAAAGGGGGTCAACTGTATGGTGATGAATGAAAACAAAATTTTTGGTGGTGCAGTGTGCTGTAGTGTTTATAGAAGTCAAAATATAATGTTGTACACATGAAACTTATATAATGTTATAAAACAATGTTACCTCAATAAAAAATTAAATTAAATTAAAAATTTAGGGCTTCCCTGATGGCGCAGTGGTTGAGAGTCCGCCTGCTGATGCAGGGCACATGGGTTCGTGCCCCGGACCAGGAAGATCCCACATGCCGCGGAGCGGCTAGGCCCGTGAGCCATGGCCGCTGAGCCTGCGCGTCCGGAGCCTGTGCTCCGCAACGGGAGAGGCCACAACAATGAGAAGCCCGCGTACTGCAAAAAGGAAAAAAAAACAATTAAAAATTTAGTTCCTCAGTCATAGTAGCCATATTTCACATACTCAATCCCCACTTGTGGCTGGTGGCTACCATATTGGACAGGACAGAAATAGAACATTTCATCTTCACAGAAGGTTCTTTTGGATAGCACTGACCTCTAATGAAAATAATTGTAAAGCCTAAGCCAAGAAAATGAAATTATTTTTATTAGCAGAAATATTACCAACATTAAGGAAAAAATTAAAGCTTGGATCATCTTTTATATGACCATCAGATCCACACACTGGCTTTTGTTAGCAAAACTGAATGATAGGGTTAGATTGTATATTCCAGTTAGAAATATTCCTTTAAGATATCTAAGATGTTAAAATATGTTTGCCCAATATGATGTTTAAATTTAATAGTTCCATCTTTATAGTGCTATACAGCCAAAGGTTTGGAACTTACTCAAGTGACAGTGGTTGATCCCAGCCTCCAGGTGGACTATGATACATTTGTGAAACCAGATGAAGAAGTCATTGACTGTAACAGTAGGTATGCATTATACACAGGGGTTTGTTTTTGAAATTATAGAACATTGAACATGTACTTTGAGTTTTAGCCTAGGTACTTTTATTTGATTCAACTTTAGCGCATGAGTTAACACTGTTTTCTTTTAATTAATCTGTTTATTCAAAACTATTCATGTTCTGTTGAGTACCTTGCTAAAATTATGTAGACACTGTATTAGGCCCTGGGTAACAACCCTAAATTAGAGATACGGCCTCAGCACTCATGTTGTTTACATGTTGGAATGGTAGGTAGGAGGCTAGAGAGACAGACAAAAATATTGAACACGTTATTTATTCATTCAATCATTAATCAGTTTCTTCTGAAAATACCATACTATTCCCATTGGATGAAAATTTCTATAATCCTGTAAACGTGTCGCTGAGTATACGTAGCTTTGATATAGCATACAGAACACTGGTTCAGTGCAAATTCTATTTTACTGTTATTAAAGTAGGACATGTTTCTGATCCAAATTCAATGCTAACTTGAGATAGTGTGATATAGATGTGCCTTTAATTTTTAAAAAGCTCATATAAAACACCCGATAATATCATTGATTAATTGAATTGGATTTCCTAAAGGCATATAAGCCATATGACATGACATATTTATATATTTATTTAAATATATCTATTTAAATATAAAATAGAAGACATTGATCTTATTCTACAATGAAAATTTAGAAGTGTTAATTACTGGTGTGACTGTATTTATTCAATCTTCTTTAAATAAATTCTCCAATGGTACTTAATATGACGTGTGTGTGTATACATGCACACATATATACATACATTTGTATATGTATATATGAACAAATATGACTTGATACACATATACACGTGTATATTACATGCATTATATACTATAGTACATAGTTTATAGTATTATAGTATATATAGTATACATAATATATATTATATATGTGTACGTCCATAATTTTGGAGCACAGTAAGGCAAGGTGGTCAAGTGAATTAAAAGTTGTTGTGATAAATTTTGAGAATAATTGTAAAGAATTCTGCTAACAAGAATTTTTTAACCTGAATTTCCTCATGGTTCATAAAAATGGTTGAATACGTAAAAACTCAGTAAAAGTTGCTGTTATCAGAAAATGCATTTTGTTACTAATCTCTCTCCTGAGCTCATTTGATTTTTTTTCCTACTCATTTTGGCCATATCCTAATAGCCCCAGCTATTTTATATTTTACTCTTTTTTTTTTTTACTTTATTGAGCTATAACTGACAAAATTGTACTATATTTAAAGTTACTGTACTCTTATTGGTTCTTGTTCTTCCATGGGTTTAGCGGAATCTTCTAACTCCTTTTTGGAACAAGTCAGGAAATGCTTTGCTAATTACTGATACTCATAGCAACAAAATGAGAACTGCAGGTCTTGCTTTAAAAATAAAAACTTGAATCTTTAAAGAAAAAGTCAAAAGGGGGCTTCCCTGGTGGCGCAGTGGTTGAGAGTCCGCCTGCCGATGCAGGGGACACGGGTTCGTGCCCCGGTCTGGGAAGATCCCACATGCTGCGGAGCGGCTGGGCCCGTGAGCCATGGCCGCTGAGCCTGCGCGTCTGGAGCCTGTGCTCCGAGACGGGAGAGGCCAAAGCAGTGAGAGGCCCGTGTACCGCAAAAAAAACAAAACAAAGCTCTATGTGCTAATGTGGTAGTCATTATCATTGTGTTATCACTGTTGCTTGATTTGCCCTTTTAGACAAAACAAGATAAGAATCACTGTGCTGATGACTTTGTCCAACTCTTGTAAACCAGAAGCAGTATAAGATGCCCAAGTCATTTGGCTAAACAGGTCAGAAAGAAAGTCCATCATCAATTGTGATGAAACCAAAATCGTTGTTTTGACATGGTCTTAGATCATTGTCTTTAATATTCAAGTGGGTAAAACTACGTTTATCTAATAGGTTATTATAGTCACGTCCTGGAAGATAACTTTTTCATATTAAGTCAGGTAGACTTATAAAGCCTACCTATAAGGTAGGCTCAAAATCAAATGGCATGTTCATTTTTCTTGGCATGATAGACTTGAAAATCTCCCCCTTAATACTCCAGGTTAAAATGGTCTGTTCTTTGCTCCATGTCCTAGAACAGGTGTCAGCACACTATGGTCCATGTTAGCCACCTGTTTTTGCAACTATTTTTATTGGAACAGAGCCACCACACCCACTCACTGATGTATTTTCTATCGCTGCTTTCATACTACAGTGGCATTGTTGAGTAGTTATAACAGAAGTGGTATGGCCTGCAAGCCTAAACTATTTATAACTCGGAAGAGAGTTTGGTGGCCACCCCCGATCTAGAACAGTGCTCTGCAACAGAACTCTCCGTTCTACATGTTCACTATCCAATATGGTAGACACTAGCCACATGTGGCTAGTGAGCACTTAAAATGTGTCTAATGTGACCGAGAAAACGATTTTTTCATTTTGCTTACTTAATTTCAATAGTTACATGTGGCTGGTGGCTACCACATTGCACAGCGCAACTCTAGAACTTTGGGGACCTTGACTGTTTGTTTCAGCCACCCCTAGGACTTACCTTCATGCTGAGAAGGGCTAGTTCTTCTTTAGTGTAAGAATGTAAGTAAGGCCATTTAATTTTCCTGAGTATCCACCTCTTTCCCTGCAAAGCTGGTACCATAGTATAGATAGTTGTTTCACACAGCACTGTTGTCTGTGCATGTGACAGATGAGACTGGAATGTGCTTCCACCAGACCCCACCCAAGTGTGAGCAAAGAGAGCTGGGGACGTAAGCTTTCTGTAAGAAAGCTCTTCACAGGGGTGTCCTTCTGACACCTCAGCGACAGCTTGTCTCAGACTCAGTTTCTCACCATGACTTTCCTGTCTCTCATTTTCCAGGAACCGTTCTGTTTCACTTGTCTCCCAGACCAGAAAATTTGAAACCACTGTGTTTTTTTATTCCTTGTAATCCGTCTGTTTCTTTCACCCAGATTACTCGTAGATTTCTCTATTTCCCCCACCACCTTCTTTTATGTGCTCAGTATTCTGCAGCCAGGAACCAGTGTCTAGGAGGTGGCTGACACATTAAAAGTGAGAATTTAAAGCGTTTATGGATGGGGCGTAGTAGGTGCTAAACATTAAACTTCCAACCCCTTTCTTCTTCTTTTTTATTCATTTATTTAATTTTTGGCTGCATTGGGTCTTTGTTGCTGCGCACGGGCTTTCTCTAGTTGCTGAGAGCGGGGTCTACTCTTCATTGCGGTGCGTGGGCTTCTCATTGCGGTGGCTTCTCTTGTTGGGGAGCATTGGCTCTAGGTGCGCGAGCTTCAGTAGTTGTGGCATGTGGGCTCAGTAGTTCTGGCTTGCGGGCTCCAGAGCACAGGCTCAGTAGTTGTGGCGCACAGGCCCAGTTGCTCAGCGGCATGTGGGATCTTCCCGGACCAGGGTTCGAACCCGTGTCCCCTGCATTGGCAGGCAGACTCCCAACCAGTGCACCACCAGGGAAGTCCCAACCCCCTCTCTTCTTGATCAGTCTTTAAATTACTCTTGTCCTGAGGCTAATCTTCTTCAATGCTTTTTCAAAGTACAGCTCTTCTAACGAGGAATCCAAACTGGTAGCTGACAGTCCAGGCTCTCAGTTATCTGACCCCTCTCTTATTGTATCACTATTTCCTACTTTATTAAATCTCAGGAAAAATTTATTCACCTTCTTCCATGTGTAAGCAGAGGGGATTTGGACCTAGATGGGACTAATCCTTGTCCATGCCCCCTCCCCAGGGACAGACAAACCACTGAAATGGGCCTTGCACTAGAGTGAGGTGTGCCTGCACCTCCGCTGAGTCACAAGGTGGGAGGAGCCTGGCTCACCCTTTACCGCCCCTCACCCCGCCAGTAATTATTGGAACTGCTCTGAGCTCATGCTGCCCCCTGGTGGTGCTCCCTTGGTAGGAAAGTGGACTTGGAAGTCAGGCTGCTGAGATTGGATTTCCTTCTACCCTGCTGACTCAGCTTAGGCAACTTTCTTAACCTCTCGAAGCCTCAGTTTCCTTGGCTGTAAAAAGGGACAATAAAATACCTACCTTGCTAGGTTACTCTGCAGGTTGTAGTGAAATAATCCAAGTAAAGTGCCTAGTGACTGGCCTGTTGTAACTGCTCATGTCACTTGCTTTTGTAGCCTAGTTACTGCTGCTACAGTTACTGTTGCTGCCATCAGTTTCCTTATTCTTTGGGAAGAACGTCTAAAGAGTTTTCCTCTTTCCTTTGACAGTTAATTCATACTTCAATTGTGGACACGACAGTTGTGTTTCCTCATCGGCTAGGCTTGCCTCACAAAAGATCCCTTAAAAGCCTAGTGGCCGACTACCTGCGGAGAATCATTCAGGATGATGGTAAGAGCCTGCTTGTTCGTGATAAATATCAGGATCCTAAGTCTGACTTGAGTAAACCATGAGGTTCATGGTAAAGGTCTACTGTTTGAAATGCTGCCCTGTGGGTTCTCTTCTTGGGTAGAGAATCCCAAAGCTTCTGCTTAAGTAAAAAGTGTTCCATGCTCACTGCCTGGTATAGTCCTAGATGTTCCACAGGCATCAAAATAGCAATTAAACTGAGACTGGTGACCACATCATGGTTCAGCAAGTTGCCTGACCTTGGAATTCATGCATAAAACTTTTGTTGGGGCTTCCCTGGTGGCGCAGTGGTTGAGAGTCCGCCTGCCGATGCAGGGGACACGGGTTCGTGCCCCGGTCCGGGAGGATCCCACATGCCGCGGAGCGGCTGGGCCCGTGAACCATGGCCGCTGAGCCTGCGCATCCGGAGCCTGTGCTCCGCAATGGGAGAGGCCACAACAGTGAGAGGCCTGCGTATCTCAAAAAAAAAAAAAAAAAACTTTTGTTGGTGTAGATCTAATTCCATTCTAAATTTTGCTGTGTACCTCCTTTCATATGTGATTTTCGTTAAGCCTAAAGAGATTCTAAAATTGTTTGGGTCCAAGTTCTCTCACCCAGGGTAAATAGTGTGCATTGCGTAAGAAGAAGTATAGCTCAAATTCAATACATTCATGCGTGCACTTGCTCTGTAGTGGATTGGTACAGAGGTTTTGCTCTCAGAACTTTTTTTTCTTTTTGGTTTTTCTGATGAAAAATACCCAACATTAAACAAGTTAACCTAATACAACAAGTACAGCCACCAACTATCCTGTTAGTGGCATTGTGATATGCATGAGATATGTGTCTGGCTTGGAATGGAGGTTAGTTACTCTGTACATTTCATGTATACCCATATAGGCCCCACTTTTGCACAAGAGGGAGAAGAAAGTTAATTTTGAGTATGTTAAAATTATGTTATAATGCTGTATGTTTCTACAGATGCTCCGCTGATCATGCCATTTATTGTACAAAATACAGATTTTACTTTATGGTCTTTACTCTTTCATTCTCTGTTTATTAGACACTACGCAATACCATCTTGCAGAAAATCTTTAATTTACATTATCTGCTTTGTTAAAAATATTCATATCTCAAATTCCCAGAAAATGCTCTTATCAAATTTGTAATGTGTTCTACTGAAAACAATCTGGAACCATGGACACAAAAATATTTCACCTAACAAAAAATACCCTATGTAAAACAAAATCTTCGAAAAGCTATATAATACCACAGTTCTCTCAGAATAACACAAGTAAACAATAATATACCATTTTAGAATTGTGGTCCATATGATTTTTCTCATTTAATCTCGGATGTCATTTATTATTTTCACCAGAACTGTAGGCTTGATATTTTGGGTAGATTTCATCTACTTTTTAAAACCATGTCATTTTGTATCTAAGGTCACTCTTTGTCTGGAGAGGTGTACTTTTTCTAGCGTCCCTTATTTCTGGCTTCTTTTTTTTTTTAATTTTTTAATTTTTTTATTATTATTATTATTTTTTTTTTTTTGCAGTACACGGGCCTCTCACTGCTGTGACTTCTCCCGTTGCGGAGCACAGGCTCCGGACGTGCAGGCTCAGCGGCCATGGCTCACAGGCCCAGCCGCTCCGCGGCATGGGGGATCCTCCCGGACCGGGGCATGAACCCGTGTCCCCTGCATCGGCAGGCGGACTCTCAACCACTGCGCCACCAGGGAAGCCCATTTCTGGCTTCTTGTCAGATCTCTGTCGTTCAGTGGTACCTGTCACTTTGTTGTTGTATCTCCCTGGAAACGAGGTTCATGGAGAAAGTACTGATGTGCTATCCAGTCATAGCAATGTAGTGACCACATGACTGAGGACAGGTTACATAGAGAAAGGGAGATGCTTGTTCATCTGGATTTATGTAAAACATTTCTAAAGCAACCAGTAGGGGTTGTCCTAGGTATGAAATAATGAAATATTGATAAGTGGCCAGTGGTAATTTTGTTTCAAACTCAAGACTTCGTTTTGAGACCATCCGTGGGTAACAGCACAGAGTTGTCTATGTCTAATGTGCTATTTTATATTCTATACTATTTGAAGGTCACAATTCAAGTGAAAATGCAACCGCCTGCATGGAACTGGTACTCTGGAAGGTAAAAGACGACCTGAAAGGAAAGAAGTAACCACTTTGCCCAAGAATATCTTAAACCTCTGCATTGCTTCCGTGACTACTTGGCCTCCACTGCTGGCAGTAGAGTTTGGTCTATAATAACATGAGGTTTCTCCATGCTTTCAAAGAGAAGAGGAGAAGGACAAGCACTGTTGAGGTCTATTTATTACATTTTAAAGGTTAAATTTCCACAGTGATTTCTAAAGTTGTGACTGGGGACGAGCGGGGGAAGGAATTAGGTTTTCTGGAATTTGACTCATCTTTGTAGGCAGTGTACAAATAACAGTGGAAGATGGTTTGAAGTTGAAGTAATGGGTCCAGGACTTTCACAAAGGTCGTTTCTCAGGTTACTTAAATTCCTTTTTCTCTCTAAATACTTAGAACCATTATGCTGCTTGGAGATAGAAACATCTTTACCTAACAAAATTGTAAGTTTTCTTTAGATCATCTATATAGAAACAGAAGTGGAGATTTTCCTCACAAACTATATGGAAGTAAATGTAAACTTTTCAGTGTACTATTAACATAAAAGTTCTGGTCATTTGGCTACTGTGTAATGTGTTTTTAATCTAACTGGTGTATTCTTACTTGATATCAACAACTCACTGATTTTTTTTTTTAAGGCAGTGTCCTATGGCTCTTCTAAACACACTGAAATCTAATCTATATACCCAGTACTGGAATTGTCTAATTCCTTTAAGGCGTTGGTTCTTTCCTTCTTAATTGCTTTTTGATGATGTGGAAACTGGCCCATGGAAATGACATGACTTTATTCAATTTGACTATCGACCTTTGAGTAAGTATGAATCTTTAATATTAATGCTGTTAACATGCTACAAAACTACAAAGGTTTCTCTGCCAATGGTAGGGATGAGACCCAGAGCTGTCAATCGTATGGTCTCTGTGCCAGGAGTAAATTCAAGTTGATGGTGATGATGTGCCCTCAGTAAGAACACCTCAGGTTTGCTGCTTTGGTACTTTGAATTTACAAGTAAATCTTAAGTATCACTGAATTCGTTTTTCTTTTTAATTATTTATTTTTGGCTGCATTGGGTCTTTGTTGCTGTGCGCGGGTTTTCTTTAGTTGCTGCAGGCGGGGGCTACTCTTCGTTGTTTGCGGTGTGCGGGCGTCTCATTGCGGTGGCTTCTCTTGCTGCAGAGCACGGGCTCTAGGTGCGCAGGCTTCAGTAGTTGTCGCGCACAGGCTTAGTTGCTCCACAGCATGTGGGATCTTCCCAGACCAGGGCTCGAACCCATGTCCCCTGCATTGGCAGGCGGGTTCTTATCCACTCTGCCACCAGGGAAGTCCAGTTCCTTTTTCTTGATACCGTAAGTACTTCCTTAGTCATCTCTTATACTTGACATGAAGTAAATTTGTAATGATGTAAATTTAAAGTATTTTAAATATATGTAATCAAGAAGGTCAGGCTGCTATAGAAAAAGCAGCTGTTATTATGTATTCCAAAGCCACATGCAAAATTTGAAGACATTATCTACATTTTTCAGATCATCCTTGTTCTTGTTCAGTTCCATGTACATGCAAACCAAGAGCTGTCAGGAGTATCTCCACAACATTTGGGTAAAAAGCAAAATGGAACTATTCACATATATATACATATATACACATCTATCTATACATATATATGTATGTATATGTATATATAGTGTATATGTATATATAAATAGTGTATATATATATATATATATAGTTTATATATATATGTGTGTGTATATATATGTGTGTGTGTGTGTGTGTGTGTGTATATATATATATGTGTGTATATATATATATATATATATTTGGACCTACTTTCAATGGCTCTTCATTTGAGCCCCTACTTAGTTGATGCAATAAACGCTGCGACAGCCGTCTTGCTTTTGTTTTGTCTCCACTGCATATGCTGTTGTGGATGAAGAGCGTTTGGGACAAATACAATTTCCTGGTCATTGTTTCTGATGCATAAAGTTGAGCAGATGGCAGGAATATGGAACATTATGCGGTATGGCGAACTGTTAACATTGCAGCACAATTAAAAGGGATTCTAGTTCTAAGCCCTCAGTTCACATGGGAATACTACCAGAGGTGCAAGAAAACAGATTAGACAGTAGGATACTTCTGGAAGACATTTCTAATCTTGTGAGCTTGAGATACGTCTGGTGGCATATACCCACCAACTGCTCTCTGCATATTACCAACAAGGTAGAGGATGATAATTTAAGGTGTTTTTCTCAAAAGTATAATACAGACATTTGGCAATACCTATGAGACACATTCCTGGACAAAATGTGGGTAGGCAAGACATTTATTCACTTACTATATGATCTCAGTGTAGCATGTGCCTGCAGTATGAATGGTAAACTCACAAATGATCAAAACTAAAACTTTTTACAATGTGTAATACAGGTAGGGATGTTAATCTGATATGATGTCACATGTCTCCCAAATATAACTAACTAACTCCAAGC
Source organism: Mesoplodon bidens (assembly GCF_964165515.1). Lineage (NCBI taxonomy): Eukaryota > Metazoa > Chordata > Mammalia > Artiodactyla > Ziphiidae > Mesoplodon > Mesoplodon bidens. The sequence continues at coordinate 51,723,175 of NC_138162.1, forward strand.
TTCCTATTTTAATTTCTTAATAAACACATCAATGTTATCAAAGAAACTAAAACTAAATCCTATTAATTGATCAAACTTATACTTCTCTCAAAGTTCTTAGGCATCTAAGGAACGAGATTTAAATCTGTTTTTCAGGGTTAGCATTCTGGACTGACTTGTGGGCTCTGGAAACACCTGACAAAGTTGTCAAATTATGAAATGAAATTGGGGTGGCTTCCACAGGTGAGGGGGAAATTTTAGAGATAGAAGAAGCTCTTTTATATTGCTTAGGTACAGACTTAAATCCATGTCCTGTAAGAATTCATACATTTCCCCTACTTTTCTCACCTGTGCTATCAGGGTCAGGTTTACAATATTTTCTTCTACACAGCAAGACATAACATCCAATATATAGGTAAATATCAAAAATATCTGGGACAATAATGAGTTATGCACTACAGTAATTGTACTCTCACACCTTCCTGTAAAGTCCATGTTTTTAGAAAAATATATTATTGCATATGAAACCACAGGCATTCTGATTCCAGCACATTCTTACTCAAAATAGTATATATACAGTCCTAATAGAGGGTACTATAGATTCACACACAGGGGTCTTACGGTGAATGTCCCAGACAGACAGCAATCTATATACACGTCCATATTCTATGTCACCTCTCTTGACAGAGACTTGCTTGCTTGGCATCAAGTTCTCAAGGGTCTCTCATGCTGGTGAAGCGAAAACGGAATATACAGCTGAAGATGGTCTGTCCTAGGCTGCTTCTTCGGCAGAACAGTCGATTCCTGCGTAGGTAAACTTCTCATAAAGCGTGGTATTCACGTAGGTCTAGAAGAACAAGAGTGGTTCAGAGACACAAACTGGCTCAGTCCTGCCTCTGCCAGGGGCAGTTACAGTAATACCCCAGTTTCCTTAGCTTGTTTCAACTCAGATGCGGATACTTGGGGGGTAGTTTTCTATCCTTATTCCCTCTGTTGTGTTTAACAACTTTCTTCCTGAAAAGCATCCCCTGACTTCTGCAAGTAGGATTGCTTCCTCTCACCTGTTTCAGTCTCCGGCTTCTCTTTCTCATGGTCTCTCACTGGTCCCTCCTGACACGCCCCACATCCTCTAAGGCCCCTTCCTCTGTCTGCTTCTCACCTCCTGCTGTGTGACCTCACCCACATCTTTGGTTTAATTACCAACTGGGTTTTGATGACGTTCAACATCTACTTCCCTAACCTAGATTTGTCTTTCGAACCTCAGGTCTGTATAGTCAACTACTTTCTAGAAATTTTGATAGAATGCCTGACCCTCCCCATAGTAACCTGTAGACCACGCTATGTTGTCTACCTGCTGTTTGTCCTTGGGCAAGTCACTTTTCACCCTTCTACGTCTGTTTCTTCCTCTATAAAATTAAAGGGTCAGGCTGTATGACTGATGAGATTTAAGATTGCTTCTAGCTCGAATAAGCCAGTTGTATATGTTGTGCTACTGTGTGTGACTGTATCTTATATAGGAATCTTATGTCCTCCAAAATTGTAACTTCCTCAAAGTTGGGTCCACATCCTTATGTCCCTCTAGCACCTAGGGTCATGCTCAGGAGAACCTGTTGACTTGTATCAACTTTTTATTAACCACAATAGACACATGAGGAATTCCACTTAAAGAACCCCTGCTTTGATCTCCATACTCACCTTTCGTTCTTCTAACATCCTGTTTAAGGACACCAGGATCTGGGCAAATGAGGGCCTTTCATAAGGCTTCTCCCGCCAGCATTGTCTCATGAGATCATACCTTTTGAAAACAGTGAAAGGGTTAAGTCTACAACTGTGCTTCAGGCCTGCGCACAGCCAGGTGTAGGGTATGGCAAAAAAGAGAATGTAGCCACCCAACGCATGGTCATCACGCTTAGCCAGCAAAAGACAAAAGTACGGCACCTAGGAAGATTCTGTTAGGCCTCCCATCTCCCCATCCAAGTCCCCTTTCTTCTCCCACTAGATCTAGTGCCTGCTTTAGTTACCACTCCCATGGGATCTTGGTCTCAGCTATTCTGATTATCTGGAAAGAACTGAGTTACATGTCTAGGGCAGCATGTCCCTTGGAATACCACACCTCTCAAAATGTCAGGGTTTTATTTTTTTTAAATGGCCCCATGCTCAAATAAATTTGCAAAATGCCACCCATGGCATCTTCCTCTTAGGGATCGACCCAGGAAAATCTTGAGAAGTCATTCCATTAAAAACAAGCTACCTTTTTAACCAGGTTTAACCTAGAAGCTTCCCAGACATAACTGATCACAGAACTCTGTGTCATTTATTTACGTCTCACACTTTCCACCTAGCTTAGGAAGTGCTGGTCTAAGTCAGTACTTTCTCAAATGTGGCCAGAACTACTTGTTAAAATGCAGATTCCTGGGACGCACCCTAGATGTACAGAATCATGTCTGGGAATGGGGCTCAAGATTTCACATGCTGACCAGGTGACTCAGGGGACCTGTAGTGCACAGAGGGCTCTCAACCATCAGCCTGGGGTGTTAGAGATTCTATCAATAGAACAGTTTGTACTTTAACAGAAGTTTCATAAGGGCTGAAAATATCACTCCTTATGGAATGAATCTCAAAAGATGACATTTTAGGGACTTTGTCCAATGATGGTTCAGGTACATCCAGGTTTTCCCAGGATGGTCTAGTTTTATATCTCTTGTACCATAACAATAACAGCACCCTATTTCACTCTTAGAAGTGGCTTGGTTTGGATGATAAATTACTTGCTCAGCCTAGAGCCTTGCACTCTTCAAATCATGCCAGTTAGGCAGCAACTACATTGGTTAGTTCTGGGAATGGCAACATCGCTAAAGATAATCATTATTCCCCTGAGAAGAATACTTATTCCTGGAAAATAATCCTCATAGAAGTAAGATTTTATGAAGAAAAATCTGTCTTTCTTAATATAACAGCTCTGAAATCTCTGTCCCCAAAGTTAGTCTCAAGGTTTCATACATTTAATTCATGGATAATTTCATGAATTTATTTCAGATCTTTTCTGCCTTTGTTGCCCTTTCTCCTTTCAACCTTAAGATTCAACCAAGAATCATCACCTTAAATTCCTCCTGGATTTCTATGCCTAGAAAGCTGTTATTCCCTGCCCATTGCATCACAGTCTTAGTTTCAAGAACCCCCTTGTTTCTGACTATATGGGGTGTGCATGTGTGCGTGCGTGTGTGCACATATAGGTAAACATACGTGTATGTATCAGATAGCTCCTTCACTAGAGTCAGTCCAAGAAAGGTACAAGGAGAAAGTCAGGATAAAATGGCCCCGGGTGAGGCCTGACTTACACCTCATCATCACAGTTTAGCGGCTTCTCCAATCTGTAGCCCTGGGGCAGCTTCTCGTAGAGTTCTGCACACGTCATCCCACAGTAAGGGGTGCCACCTGGAAGACAGGAAACGGTGCACCCTAAGCCCCCTCGGATGCAGAAGTCAGCATCTCCTGCCCTGAGGCTATACAGCCAAGGGGCTGGGAGAAAGACGGGGTGTGTCAAGCGATGCTGAGCACCCGTGGTGATCTTCCTCCGGAGCAAGCCTACCGCACATCACAGCTGGACTTCGGCTACAGACCGTGCTTTCGTGCGGCCACTCCTTAGTGCAGAGATCCACCACAGTCTCCTTCCTTCTGGTGCTATTCCTCTTCCCCAAGTCTGTCTACACACAGCACGTCTATTGTACCAATGACATGGATCTTTTTCCTAATTGGAAGTCTGTATTTATGTTATGCAATTCCTATTTTATCTATCAATGTTAATTAGAAAAGCAATACATGTTTACTGTGGAAAATACAAAAAATAATGCAGAAAAAAACTACATTTTAAAAAATCCTTCTGTGTGGTCCTCCCAGTTTTTTTCATGTGTAATATTTATAAAACCGGGATTATGGGAATTTTTTCTGGTTTTTGGCATGCACATTTTCACGTGGTATTAAATGGCCTTAGAAAATGTGACTTTTCATAATATACTGTCTTCAAGTTGTAGAAGTAAACTTATGACAGCTCTGTGACATCTGTGCACAAGCAGAGACAACTCAGAATGAAGTTCTTGACCACCAGGTTATTAGTATTAAATATGACATTAAACACAGGGCTTTCATAAAGAGAACCATGGGAATAAACACACTCAAACATGGAAACCCGTAAGGTTCTTTTCCCAAGTGGCGTCTGTTGGCACTGAGTACACGTTACCCATGAGATTATACGGTAAAGGAGTCCGGGAGGGGCCCACTCGCTTTGCCTAGAGCCTCACCTGGTAGGTAGACATGGATACTCACCTAAGCTAACAATCTCCCATAGTAACACGCCATAGGACCATCTGCAGAGGAACAAAAGAGAAACCAATAACCAGCACGTATGTTGCCCAGTCAACTTTCTGCCCAGAAAGCCAGGGCGACTAAGCCTAGGTCAGAAAAGGAAAAGTTACATGTCTGTTTCCTAGGCTAGGGCCTTGCACACAGCATGCATTTATCTCCTCTTCGGCCAGTGGAAGGATTATAACAGGGAAAGAGTGTTAGCTCTGCCAGAGCTCCCACTCGCTTTAGGTAGCGAATGCAAGGTGGAAAGCTGGAAAGCAGGAGATTCTAAGCCAGACAGACCTATGTCAGATCCCATCTCTGCCACCTGATACTTGTGTGACCTGAGACAAGTGACTAGAACTCCTGAGGCCTCTTAGTGTATTCTTCCAAAAGTGAGGACACCAATTTCTTAAAGTTATGCAGAGATGATGTGAGATAACATATAAAGGCACACACTGAAGACACAGGAACACTCGGGGCCTCAGTTCTTCCTCCTGAAAAGAGGGAACCTGAGCAAGAGGGCTCAGGCCTCAATCCCAACCCTTCCTTCCCCCGCCAGCCTGAGACTTGTCATGCAGGCTGCAAGCAGAGATGGTTCCCACTGTGTCTGTCTGCTTTCCATCCCTGCCACCTCTGATCCCCAGCAGCTACTGTGGGGCCACCTCCTCTGATCTAGGTCCTCGTGCTGAGGTCAGTCTGGGGAGTGGAGCCATGGGAAGGCTGGGATGCCCCTTGCTCCTCTGGAGATGAGGGATTCACCACTTGAGGTCACTCCTCGACATGCAGAAAGAAACCCAAAGCCTGCCACCAGGGAAAACTGTCCCCTCTGTGGCTTCATTTAGTCTGTGATTTCCTGGGATTAGTGATTAGCTTTATTCCCCAGACGGATACAATATTTCTGCTTCTCTTTAAAACCTCTGTCAAATGGATATTTTTCTGGGACAAAAAAAGAAAAAAAAATCCCTCAGCAGTGAGAGGCTTTACTTACACGTCACTGTTGGTTGTATACACGCTGTAATTTAGTGACTCGATCGCCATCCAGCGCACGGGGAGCCGTCCCTGGAGAGAACGAGGTGAGATGCCGCTTAGGCTGGACAGGGCCCCTTCCCAAGGCTCGCCGCTGGCGTGAAGCTGGGACTCACCCAAGTCCCCGGGGAGGTCCCCAGACAGAAGGCGTGGCAGACTCAGGAACTGTTTTGCACATGTCCCACCCACAAGTGTGCTTTTAAATTCAAAGACTTGCAAATTGTGTGAGTCCCACTTACCTCAAGGGGCCCCTACCACAGTTTCACATAAAGAAAAATAACGATGTGTGCAGACGTGTGTGTGTGGATGTGTGTGTCCTTTCGCTAGTCACTCAGTTATTCCCTTTGTGGCTGTCAGAGGCACTCAGAGGTGTGAAAGGAGAGACAGGCCTAGGAAGTAAGCTGTAATGCAGGAAAGGCTAAAGTGATGGGAGGAGACCGCGTGTGCCTGGAGGGGATTGTGCAGGAGTTTCCAGAGGAGGGGACACATGAGTTCGGTTCTGTAAGATGTGTAGGCACCATCAGGTGTATGGGGGAGGAAAGAGCATTTCAGGCCAAAGGGAAGAGTATGCCCGTGATTCACAGAGAAGGTGATGACTTCTAGCCAGTGCCACGTGCATTGGGTTTGGAGACAGGATGAGAGACACTTGCCCACCCTTTGGGTGCCTGGCCCCGACTCCCTCCAGGTTTGCCCCATTTCTTGGCTTATTGAGTCCAGGCTGGGGAAAATGAGATGTGGACTGGAAAATGTGAAGTTTGACTTCTGAGTTTTATTCCTAGTTTCCTCAAATTTGCTATGAATTTGGGTTCCTTTCCTCTCGACCCACCCCAGGAATACATGAACCCTACTGAGAGATGGATCCCTCCCTCCCAGAGATCTGTCCAAGCTCTAACAGTGGCATTTCAGCTTACATTAGCCAGTGGGTGGGGCAAAATCAGGAGTATTTAGGGGATCTTTCTCAGCCCCCCTCAAAACCAGAGCAGGCATTCTCCCAGACTCCCCTTCCATGAGACCAGCCCCGACCTGGATCCCAAGGATTATTCCTGAATGTGAAATTCTCTCCCAGTTCTGTATTTACTGGCACTATTTTGAAGCTCTTTCTGACCATAAATCCCAAATGGTTGTCCTGTACTTTAAGGTTTAAATATAAAAGTATCCTTTCTCAAAAAAGATCCATGGTTGCTAGGGGTGGGGTCGGGTTTAGGGTCTGAATAGGCAGAAAACAGGATTTTTAGGGCGGTGAAAATGTGTAAGATACCATAATGAAGGACATAGGTCCTTATAAATTTCTCCAAACCCATAGAATGTACAACACCGGGAGTGAGCTTTGATGTAAACTATAAACTTTGGGTGATTATGGCATGTCAATGCAGGTCCATTGGCTGTAACAAAGGTACCTCTGTGGCAGAGGATGTTGATGATGGGGGAGGGTATGCATGTGTGGGGTAGGGAGTATATGGGAAATCGCTGTGCCTTCCTCTCCATTTTGTTGTGAACCTAAAACTGCTCTAAAAAAAAATAGTCTTCTTTTAAAAAAGGATCCTTTCTCACATCTACATCTTCAGTGTTCTCCTCAACATCCACGCCTCCCTTCTCTCTATGTCCACCCCACCCCATCTGTCACCTGTTTTTCTCTCTTCCCCTTCACAGCTATGGAACGGAAAGAGTTGTCTCCATTTCCTGTTGGGTCTTTGCTCTCATTTACTCCCAACCAGCTGACCTCTGACCTCGTACCTCCTAATGACTGATTTCCATGCACACTTCTTCCTTTCTGTTTTATTTGACTGCTTTTGGATCTGCCCACATGTGTCTGTCCCTACTGCTATCACCTTGGTGCAGGCCACCATCATCTCCTGCCTGATGAAACCACCACCTCTCCACGGATCTCCCAGCCTCTAGTTTCACCCCGATGACCTGTTCTCCACACCACAATCACTCTAAATGGCAAGTACAACCATGTGGTTCCCTTCCTTAAAGTTCTTTAATGTCCCAAGATCCCCAATACTTAGGTGAGTCCCCAGATCCTTAGCTGGCATCCAAAGCTCTTCAGGACCTTATCCCCACTTGCGTTTTAACTCCAACCTTGCATTTTATTTTTTACTTATGGCCTTCCACAAGCATACACTCTTTTCCATAGTTACAATCACAGTGAACCTAACCATTCTGGAACTTTCCACACTCCCTTGGAAAGTCCCAGCCTTGCATTTTAACTCTCCCTTTTTTCTGCATCACACTCCAGCCATACTGAATTACTTAATGGCCAAAGGTTCCATGCTTTCCTTTGCCTCTCGATTTTTATATATACCACATCCTCCAGGTCATCCACTTCATTCTGACATCTCCAATATCTATTTGACATTTACTGTAAAGCTTCAGTGTGCTTCCTCTGAGTTCCCATGGCACTGGCACTTTCCTCATCCTCAGCCTCATCCACTGTGACGATTGTTCATTATGGGTCTCTGAGCTCTTTGAAGGAGAACACTGTGTCTGAATTATATTATCCCCAAACCTAGCACAAGCATGAAACATTATAGTAATAAATAAATCCATGCTGACGGGATCGATATATTAATCAATGATAGTAAAACCCCAAATCACTTAAGTACGTTAGTTTGCTACACTTCCAGTATTAGCATCGCCTGGGGGAATTTAAAAAAAAAAAACTGATGCAGGATGCCCTCCCCAGAATAACTGAATCAGAATATCTAAGCCATAGGACTCAGCATCTGTATTTTTTTTAATTTCCCCGGACGACTCTAGGTACAATAGGAATTGAATCTCTCTGACTTAAATAATAGGCCAGAGAAAGTGGCTCCTCTGCCCTCTGGTGGTGTCTTGCTATACTGCACCCTTCTTGCCGGGAGCTTGCTCCTCTCCAGTCCCTTCTCTTTTCTTCCCCTACCCTCACCCTGTCCTTTTCCTCCCCAGACCCCATGCTGCCACTGCACACTTTGCCCTTCCACTGGGAGATAGACTTGAGCCCTACCTGTGCTCCGCCCCTCTAAGCACTCCTCCTAAGCTCCCCAATATACAGAAATCCCTACCCTTGATGAAATGTCGAGCAAACCAACCTTAGCTTTGGGGGCCTAAGGAAAGCAACCAAATAAAATGCGTGGATTACGGGGCTAACCTGTGTTAACCTCTCTTGCCCCTCATCTGGGGCAAACCCCCGCCCCGCCCACTCCAGAGTGAAGGAAGGAGAGGGATTCTGTGATGGAGATAAGAGGATTCTAAGGAGGATGCTCCCAGGAGGAGTGGGGAGAGCCAGAGTAGATGGGTGAGTGGTGGTAGGTCCTGCTTCTTTAAGACCAGCCCAGCTCCTTCCCAGAGAAAAGTCTGCTTTGAGTGGGGCAAATCTGAAGAGTTTAGGGGAAAAAAAAATATTACCTGGAAACCAGCCCTCAGGGAGGCATCTCTGGCTTCCAAAAAGTGCTGATGTTAATAAGTATACAGGACCAGGGGCATGGTGGTCTCTAAGAACCAAAGGAGACTAACTTCAAAACCTCATCCAAAAAGAGAGTGGGAAGTTCCAAAGTGGTTAGGTTCACTGTGATTGTAACTATGGAAAAGAATGTATGCCTGTGGAAGGCCATAAGTAAAGAATAAAATAAATTAATCGTGTCCAGGTTGTGAACTGTGGACCATTTCCTCTTGAAAGCATTCTTGAGTATTATTTCTGTGTTATCTTGTCAGTAACTAAAATAAGTATATTGAAGAGAAAGGAAACCTGAGCTTGAGGATAAACACAGAAGCCTGAGCCTTGCTAGGAGGCAATTTGGTACCCACAAAAGTAAAAGGACCCTCTATATGTTATAAGAACTGGAGTCATCCCAAGAAAGCTGAGCCCAGGTAATGCTGGGAGAGCCAGGCCAGTGGAGTGGACCTACCCAACACGTGCAAAGACTACAGGGTGTGTCACCCCCAACGCCCTACATTGCCCACCCGCTCAGGGAAAGCAGAGGGTGGTGGCATGTTGTCGGCACAGCACTAATGTCCAGGAATGTGGCATGTCCAGGGCTTTATGATTCTAGGGTGGACAAAAGTAGCAGAATGAGTCCAGCTTCTCTCTTCTAACACTGTGGTGAGGTTCTCCCAGGAGCTTGTATTTGAAGATAAAATATGAATGTTTAGGAGACTAGGTATCATTAGGTGAAAGTGGATTTGATTGGGGCTTGAAGAGTGAGCAGAGAACTTTTGGCAAAGAGGGAAATTTTGTATGAGCATTTAGAAGTTATGAGTTTCTCTCTAGAGCATCCTTGTGATTTAGGAACCTCATTAATTGATTTCCTTGATGTTTTAGAAGGTATATTAAGTGTCTTTTCCCCCCTCCTAAGTTTGCTGTGCAAAAGGGGACTGTGGGAGCTCTCCAGAGGTTTCTGAGTGAGACCAGACCTCAGGGTCTGGGCTGGATGTAGACCTGAGTCCCTGCAGCACTAGGCTTGCACGTTCAATTACTTGGCCACATGTGACAGGGCCTTCTTCATTGGTAAATGTCGACCCTCCAGTCATTTTAGGAATCAAAAATGAGAAAGGATGTTTGCTGGGCCAGGGCATTATCCAATGGGGAAAATGGTCAGAGGCCTCAGTCATCACAGAAAGATGGTATTCTAAGAGAAACAACATCAGGAGAGGGAGGGGTGCCCCAGAAAGGATCTCATCAGTGTCTGTTCTGAACTTACCATCGTCTTTTTCACATACACTTCTTGACCTCGGGACAATCCAAAATCGGCTATTTTGGCTACATAGTTTTCACCAACTAAAATGTTCCTGGCAGCCAGGTCCCTGTGAATAAACTGAAATTTAAAAAAAAAATCATGTATTTTCAGCATCGCATTTGCTTTTTCACTCCATTTTGTTTCTTGCGTAGGGGCAAGAGCTTTGGGAAACAGAGAGGTCAGTGTGAAAAGGGGTTTTCAAAAGTCACCAGAATCCAGTTCCCTTAAAGTTCCTCTCCTAAATGCTCAGTGAGTGGATTCTGCCAAATGACCCACATGTCTCTGGAGGAGCAACCTGGAAGAAAAACCAGGTCATGAAATCTTCCAGTTGCCGTGAATGGCCTCTGCTACTATGCATTATTTAGAGCCACACCAAGCTTAGATCGGTGAAGGCACCTCACCAAATATACATGATAAGAGTCACTAGATAAACATACCGTCAGTGTTGGGCATTAACTTCTATATAAAGAGATGACATATTAGCAAAGATATGAAAGTTAGAAGATTGTAAGAAGGAATTAAGGAAGAGACAGCGACCAAAAACAAATGTACAAACTTATCTAAACTCTGATTCCAGAGAGACTTTCAGAGGAAAGATGTCCAAAGCAAGATCCTCAGGACGAACCTGTTTTTGGCTCAAGTAGTCCATTCCCCGGGCCACATCTGCTGCAAAGTGGAGGAGCTGCTGGGAGGACAGCATGGAGGCGGTGCTGTTAGCGATGGCGAACGCAGGGTCCGTCTCCAGCACGCGGCTCTTGCGCAGGAAGTCAAGGAGGTTGCCGTGGGGGGCATACTCGATGGCCAGGTACAGGTAGCCTGGGCAGGAAGGGAGACAGCACCACTTTATCGGTAACCCTAAGCTGCCGTGATATTTCTGAGATGTGCTATGATTCTCAGGAACCGCTTATACACCTCTGTTTTATCGTAAAGTTACACACCTAGTGGTACCGACCTCGGTAATGCTGGGGCCAGGAGGAAGACAAGTGACATCATTCCTGCAATACTTAAAGTGCTTGCTCTCAGGGTTCCCCTCCCCACCTCTACCAAACATAGAGGGCTTCCTGTCACCTACTCGGTGACACTAGTAGAATGAAATCAAAGCATTTGCTTCCAGACGATCTAAGACAGCTAGTCCACATCACTTGTCATTTTTTTATTCAATCAATATTGAATATCAAGAACCTAATATGAGCCAGGCATGTTATTCCAGTATGAATCTAGCTTTTTTTTTTTTTTTTGTGGTACGAGGGCCTCTCACTGTTGCGGCCCCTCCCGCTGTGGAGCACAGGCTCCGGACGCGCAGACTCAGCGGCCATGGCTCACGGGCCCAGCCGCTCCGCGGCATGTGGGATCTTCCCAGACCGGGGCACGAACCCGTGTCCCCTGCATCGGCAGACGGACTCCCAACCACTGCGCCACCAGGGAAGCCCGAGGTTATATTTTTTTAATCAAAAAACAATGATAAAATATCCATAGCAGAAGAGGACCCACACCAGGTAACTTTCTCTCTCTCCTGCCTTCTGCTCCTCCCTAAAATCTGGAATAAGTCACTATATTGCTGAGTAGGTCACTAGTCAGCAGAGCCTAGTGTCAGGGATTGCATTTTTGCTTACAGAAACCAGAAAACTCAACCTTTTAGGAAAAAAATAAAACAAAATAGTTCCTAGAGGAAACTATGGTGCAGTGTCTTATTTTTATTCCAAATTGCTTTCTCCTTTTCCCTTTTTAATAAAATGTAAGCTGCTTTGATAAAAACATTGATCTTTGGAGCCAATGAAAAGTAAAGTGGTTTTACTGTCTTTTAAAGGTGAATTATTTGGTCTTTTTTTAATGTTGAAGGAATTTAAACTTCAAAGATATTCTAAGGAAGTGAAATTCTCAAAAATTAAAAAAATCTAGCACTGAATCCTGTTGTACTATAAGGAAAGATATACTTCAATTCTGGTATGAATGTGCTTTCTCACTTCTTTACTGAATTATAAATTTTAAGAGCCAACCAATAATGTGACGATAGAGCAAAATATTAAAAGATATACATTCTTCTGTTGTTGTCGGTTTCTTTTTTTTTTTTTTAACTTTCATTTACTGCTGTCCCATGCTGATTACTGTTCTCAGGAAATAGCTCAAAAATAAATGTCATTACTTCATTATCTAACCTAAGAGACATGATCTGGCTTTCAGAATTACACCCTTATTGGATCACAGAATGATACATTGTTTGAAGTACCAGTATTTTTAGTTTAATAAATTGAGGAAAAGGAAGGAGTCTCTTTTCCATTGTTGGTATTTGTGCTGCAAAGTCAACAAGAGGTTGTCAAGTCTGTAAATAATTACTGTGTGGAGCTTTTTTGTTGGAGCAAATTTTTCCACGAGAAATTAAGATTAAGCATAGATTTAGACCTACAAACCCAGGTAGCAAGCAGAGGTAAAGCCATGAAAGATTTCTTGTTACCTACTCATTCACAGCTAATTACATGCATTACAATAGGAAATACTCAATAAATACTTGAATTAATAATGTAAGTTGGACTTAAGAGTATGTGTGACATAGGATAGTTGTAAAACTTCAGTGTTATTGTACAGGACATTGTTTTGGATAAAAACAAAGTATTGATACTATTAGATATAAGCTTATTATTATTATTTTAACCTAAGCATCACCAGTGCTTTCACATTACAGTAGATTAATGGCATCCACAGATTTAACATTCAGAATATCAGTTCCTTGGGTTTGGAGGGAAAATGAAAAGGTAGGCAACTAACAAGAACCAATCTACTTCACTCTTCCTGGTGCTGAGGGCTGCCTCAATCCACTTAGTAGTAGCTGAGAAAACCTCTGGATTAGCAAAGGTGGAGGCATGTAGGAGCCATGGATATTTTGGGGCAGTACTAGCTGAACCACATCAGAGGCCAAAAGATTCAGCCTTGGGATCTACCTTCAAAAAGGTACTAAATCTCAGCATGATCTATTAATGGGACCAGACATTCAGACTGAAACTGCAACTTAAAAAAAAATAGATAACAATCTTAGATGACTGTCTTTCCTAATTTCAATATGGAATGTGCCTGTTTTAAAAAAAAAAAAAATCTGGCAGGAAAGACAGGAAAAGAACATCTTACCACGATGTTCACACGCTCCCAAGAGATTGATGATGTTTGGGTGGTGTCCAAGTTTACAAAGCACCTCCAGTTCCCCAGCGAAGTCCCTGTGGTCATCTTTGGAAGCATATTCTGGGAAGAAAGTAAAGAGTAGTGATCCCTTTCTGTTACACCTCTTCAGAAACAACTGTCCCCCCTCTGCTTCCCAGAACCTTCAGGTACACTCAGCCACCATTAGGTCTGGAAAACTGTATAGAAATCAGAGATGACTATAATGCAGATGCTTCTTTATTGTTGGGGGCTGTCCTGTACAAAGTAGGATGTTTGGCTGCACCTCTGACCTGACCCACTAGATACCAGTAGCCCAACTGAAAATGTATCCAGAAATCACCAAATGTCCCCCCTGGGGGAAAAATCACCCCTGCTTGAGAACCACTGCTCTGAAGTTTTCCTGTTGAAGCTCTCAAATATCCAGGGAAATGATTTGGTCGAGATGGAGCTGCATCCATTCTTAGACTCTGGCTCTCCCAGCTAACTCTACCGTCCAGAGACAAATATGCTCAGGGATAAAAACAAAGTTGTAGTGAAACATCAGCAGTAGTGTACACACCTTGCTTTATTATAATAACTTTACTTTTTTCATAAACCAGTCCTACTGAAAAAATTCAAATCTCAATGTCATTTTCATAGAAGTTGCTTGGTAGTCAGGAAACAGTTGCATTTATTTCTGTTCCTTTCATTCCATCTGTCCACTAGCACTTTGATCAGAGGGAGAACCACCAGTCAGGCTGAAGAGAAAGCTCTTTGGCTGATGCACAACTGGCTGATCAGCCTTGAGTCAGTGACAGTATACTATTATGGCTTTTTGAAGAAATAACATTGGGGGAAAGGGTGAGAAGGGAGCTGGTAGCCATGTGAATGCCTGAACATGCTTGGAAATTATGGGAATGTTTCATATGGGCTAAGGGTACCCATAAGGCTGATAAGTAGGCAATTCCAAGTCGAGGACCCTGTTTATACCACAGGGACCTGAGGGTCAATACCTTGGAAGCATTTAAAAAGCAAAGCTCTTTATAATAAGGTTGTCAGTAGCTGCCCTCTTTGCATGCATGATTTTTCCTGCAAAAATTGTCTGCCCTGGTGCCCTGTTAAGCTATTCTACCTCTTCACATGGGCATGAGATAGACAATCAGCTCAGGTCAGATGCCAGTAAAAACTGATGCTACAAAGTTCTACACCCTCTCTCCTCTCACTATTTTTACTGCTTCCTAAAGCTCCCTGTAACTAAAGTAGCAAAATGAAAAAGGGATTTCTGGATGCTAAGCAAGGGGTGTGTGTGTGTGTGTGTGTGTGTGTGTGTGTGTGGTTTGAAACATTACTGTCTCTAAGCATAAATAATACTGTGTTTATTTTGTTTTGTTCATTTTCTGACATAGTGTTTTCTAGCAATGTGGAAAACAGCGATGATTTAAAAAGATTTAGGGTTAATTGTCATCTTAGGCTTAATATTGCAGTCAAAAAGAAGGAAAACCCATCAGCAACCTCAGAGAGTCCTTACAATGGAGCTGCCCAATGCAACTAGTAATTACATTGCTGGCTCTAATACGCCACTTTTCAAGCCTGTGTGCTGTAAAAGCAACAGTGCAGCTTCGCAATCAAGTCATTTCTAAACTGCCATTTCACCTGGAAGAGAAGACAGCTAGTATTGCCAGGGAACAAGTCATTCTGCTTTCTCAGAAGATCTGATTAAATGGATAGGCCCCAAGCAGTCTTTTTTTCTTTTTCTTCCCCCAAGCAGTCTTGAACACAACTGGAAAAGATCTAGTTCCTGTGACCATACATCAAGGGTTTTCAAACTTGAGTGTACAGAAGAGCCACTGAGCAAGCTTAAAAACATAGATTTTTCATGCACCATCCCAGAAATTAGAATACAGTAGAACCATGAGAAGGAGAAACCCAAGTAGATGCATTTCTAACAATATTTCTAGGAATGTTGATGCAGATAATCCATGAAGATAGTGGTTTGCCAAGTGTGGTCTCCCAAGCCTCAGAATCAGCATCACATGGGAACTAATTAGAAATCCAAGTTCTCTGGCCCTGCGCCAGACTTACTGTATCAGAAACTGTGGGGTGGAGCTGAAGAATCTGGTTTTTTAACAAGCCTTCCAGGTGATTCGGATGCATGCTCAATTTTGAGGACCACTGGATTAAGAAAAATAATGCTCCCCCAAAGTCAGCAGGGTATGACAGAGAATCTGTATTCTCACATCCCAAGGAATCAAGACAGTGGTATCTAAATAGCTTATGCCTTCATGTTTACACCCTGACCCTCAAAGGAAACATCACCTTCAGTTGCACATAACAGCTCTATCTGACACCACGCCAACTTTTTCTTTAAAGAGCGTAAGACCTTAGAGGAAAGATTCAACAGGAAGTCAAGCTGTCCCCCCACCCTAATAAAATGCTGACTCGAGCAGTCCAAGCACTGACCTTTCATTCTCTTGATGGCAGCGTCCATCCGTAACCCATCCTTCTTGATGCGAGCTTTCAGAACCTGGCCAAAATTACCCTCCCCAATCACATCTTGAAATTTGATGTCATTCCAGTCAAGCACTGGATAAATTGTAGGATCTGGGTTGTTTTTGGCCTTCCTGTTCAGGGCCAGAGTTCCTGAGTTGAACTGCACAGCTGGTTCTTCCCGCTAGAAAAATAATGGTTTTGTGTCAGGATTTTTCGTAATTTTAAGGTACATAATACCTCCTGATTTGTACCCACACTGGGTGAAAAAAGAAATACTGTATCCAATTCTAGAATGAAAACGGAAATAGGGTTCATTGAACAGGCCCACTCAGATGAAGTGGCTGCCTATAGAGCTGCATGGGCACGATCACAGGCCTCAGTGGCAAAGCACGCCACAATCAATTAGTTATGTCTGCAGAGGTGAGGGAGGGGAGGATAACAGCATGTATGCCACGAAATAGCATATTCCTGAGTTAGTCACACTTGAGTTTCTACTCTGCTGTGGAATGAGCAGGCGTTGAGTTCTGATCTGGAGAAGAACTCAGAGATCGATATGAGTCAATCACAGGACACACCTCTGTGAGAGCTTTGTTTCCTAGCGTCATCTTGGTCTATTCTTGGCTCTTACTCAACTTGTCCTAAAGCTCAGAATCTCTCAAGCCCACTCTGGCACAGACACTGGCCCCAAGATGACTGATGCTTAGAGTAAAACCCAACAGGGTGTCTCCTTTTCTCCTGAGTTTCAGTGGCTGCTGATGGTATCAGAACAAAGCATCAGTAGTACCATGATGCGCTCTAGCACTCTCTACCACCTTGTTGGTCCTTCCTCTACAGGGACAGCCTGAGTTGAGCCAGCTCTGGCAAGGAGTCGGATTACAGAGCTTCCCTTGTTCTGTACTGGAGGGAATCTCAGGGACTCATGTACAGGAAGGTATACTTCATTTGGAATATGTAATTGTACTCAATGTTTCATATACAGAATCAATAAAGTTGGGTACAGATTAATTTTACAGGGCTTGAAACCACAAACTAGAGAAATGTTCAGGCTGTAGTATAGCAAAGGACTCAAATGGGGTGCCTATAGGTAAAGTATGATTTTCTAAACTTTTTACTGGTCAAAATTCCTAGATGAAAGAAAGAGGCCGTGCCAAGCACCATGAACTATGGCTGCAGACCGAAGGGTGCACAGGAATGGAGATACACACGTATAGGTAATCCATACATATAGGAGGGATAATAGAATTGAAAGAGATATTAGAAGTACAAAATGGAAACTGGAAACAGGGAAACGTGGGGAACACTGGTCTAGTGCAAATCTTCATTACCTATCACTCTGAGGTCTGGTTACCCTTCTGCCATTCATTACCAAAAATGTTCAGTTCTTTATATTACAAGATTACCCTTGCTGGTGACTTATTACTAGTATGACTGTATTCTCTTTCTGATGGGGCAGTAGTCCTGCTTTAGGCTTGGTTTCCTGCATACTTATTAAGAGCAGCCTTTTCACTCTTAGAATTGTTCTGATTTGGACAAGAAATTATATAGTCATGCTATTTATCTCCCATTTCATAATGGAAGACAAAGAAAAGACGAAACTTGCCTAAGGGAAATATTTGCTTTACAGGTAAAATTTTTGACCCACGTCTTTAAAATGAAGGTTCTGCATATATGTGGAATTGCACTTATTACTATTAGGAAGATGAGACATACCACGTTTTGGAAGGCTTGGGCCATTCTTCTTTGGACGTTTGCCCTCTTCAACTGCAACATGATCAGAAAGGCCAACAGCACCGTCAGGCAGGTCATTCCCGCTGAGCCAAGGATGGCAATCAGCAGCATCTTCCCGCTTCCGAGGTCTGCTGGGGCTGTGCCGGAGAACACAGGAGAAGGAGCAGGTTAGTCTAGGTAGAGAGAGAGGCCAAGACCATCTGCAGGAGAAGTCACAGTGTAATGGGAAAGTAATGGCAGCCTGAGCCCAGCCTGAGCCCTGCTAGGTGACCTTGGGCTACTCATTTATTTTCTGGAGCTCAGTGGAGATGAGTCTGACTCACAGGGCTGTTATAAGTTCAAAGAAATGTGCAAAAGACCTTTTTAAATGGCAACATGCTAATCACTAATTGTTGTCCTTTGTTCAACTTTCACTTCCAAGTACAGGCCCAAGCAGATGAATATTATCAAGTAATAGTGAGAATGACTAACTAGATCTATGACTTTGGGTAAGTGACTAAACCTCCCTGCACAATTTAACCACCTAGAAAAGCTTTAAAGCTCTGCAACTCTAAGGAGCATAGCGTCTGTAAGATATTTGGCTTTGGCTTTTTTCTTGTTTTAAAGAGCTAATGGAGATTTTCTTACTACGCACTCTGATCTGAAGTGCCAGATGCAAGGCCTCTGCATGAAGCACCCTGTGAACAACTGAAACTAGACGAAGCACAAAGGAAAACAAAACAAAACAAAACAAAAAGACAATCTGCAAAACCTCTGAAAAAAAAGCCTCTGCACCTCTAGCTCTTGTGGAGGTTGGCATCTTCAGTGGAGGCTCCTATTGCAGGGGGACCTTCAAGATGGTGGAGGAGTAAGATATAGAGATCACCTTCCTCCCCACAAATACATCAAAAATACATCTACATGTGGAACAACTCCTACAGAACACGTACTGAACGCTGGCAGAAGACCTCACACTTCCCAAAAGGCAAGAAAATCCCCCCCATACCTGACCACGTGGCTGACAGGGTCTTGGTGCTCTGGCCTGGTGTGAGGCCTGAGCCTCTGAGGTGGGAGAGCCGAGTTCAGGATATTGGACCACCAGAGACTGCCTGGCCCCACGTAATATCAATTGGCAAGAGCTCTCCCAGAGATCTCCATCTCAACGCTAAGACCCAGCTCCACCCAACAGCCAACAAGCTCCAGTGCTTGACGCCCCATGCCAAACAACTAGCAAGACAGGAACACAACACAACCCATTAGGAAAGAGGCTGCCTAAAATCATACTAAGTTCACAGACACCAGAAAACACACCACTGAACATGGCCCTGCCCAACAGAAAGACAAGATCCAGCCTCATCCACCAGAACACAGGCACCAGTCCCCTACACCAGGAAGCCTACACAAGCCACTGACCCAACCTCACCCACTGTGGGCAGACACCAAAAAAAACCAGGAACTACGAATGTGCAGCCTGTGAAAAGGAGACCCCAAAAACAGTAAGTTAAGCAAAATGAGAAGACAGAGAAATATGCAGCAGATGTAGGAACAAGGTAAAAACCCACCATACCAAACAAATGAAGAGGAAATAGGCAGTCTACCTGAAAAAGAAGTCAGAGGAATAATAGTAAAGATGATCCAAAATCTTGGAAATAGAATGGAGAAAATACAGGAAACGTTTAACCAGGACCTAGAAGAACTAAAGGGCAAGCAAACAATGCTGAACAACACAATAAATGAAATTAAAAATACTCTAGAAGGAATCAATAGCAGAATAATTGAGGCAGAAGAATGGGTAAGTGTCCTGGAAGATAAAATAGTGGAAATAACTACCACAGAGCAGAATAAAGAAAAAAGAATGAAAAGAATTGAGGACAGTCTCAGAGACCTCTGGGACAACATTAAATGCACCAACATTTGAATTATAGGGGTCCCAGAAGAAGAAGAGAAAAAGAAAGGGTCTGAGAAAATATTTGAAAAGATTACAGTTGAAAACTTCCCTAACATGGGAAAGGAAATAAGTCCAGGAAGTGCAGAGAGTCCCATACAGGATAAAGCCAAGGAGAAACATGCCAAGACACATATTAATCAAACTATCAAAAATTAAATACAAAGAAAAATTATGAAAAGCAGCAAGGGAAAAGCAACAAATAACATACGAGGGAATCCCCATAAGGTTAACAGCTGATCTTTCAGCAGAAACTCTGCAGGCCAGCAGGGAGTGGCAAGACATATTTAAGTGATGAAAGTGAAAAACCTACAACCAAGATTACTCTACCTAGCAAGGATCTCATTCAGATTCAACAGAGAAATTAAAACCTTTACAGACAAGCAAAAGCTAAGAGAATTCAGCACCACCAAACCAGCTCTACAACAAATGCTAAAGGAACTTCTCTAGGCAGGAAATACAAGAGAAGGAAAGACCTACGAAAACAAACTCAAAACAACTAAGAAAATGGTAATAGGAACATACATACTGATAATTTCCTTAAAAGTAAATGGATTAAATGCTCCAACCAAAAGACACAGACTGGCTGAATGGATACAAAAACAAGACCTGTATGTATGCTGTCTACAAGAGACCCACTTCAGACCTAGGGACACATACAGACTGAAAGTGAGGGGATGGAAAAAGATATTCCATGCAAATGGAAAGCAAAAGAAACCTGGAGTAGCAATTCTCATATCAGACAAAATAGACTTTAAAATAAAGACTATTCCAAGAGACAACGAAGGACACTACATAATGATCAAGGGATCAATCCAAGAAGAAGATATAACAACTGTAAATATTTATGCATCCAACATAGGAGCACCTCAATACACAAGGCAAATGCTAACAGCCATAAAAGGGGAAATGGACAGTCACAATTTAATAGTAGGGGACTTTAACACCCCACTTTCACCAATGGACAGGTCATCCAGAATGAAAATAAAGAAGGAAACACAAGCTTTAAATGACACATTAGACAAGATGGACTTAATTGATATTTATAAGAGATTCCATCCAATAAAAACAGAATACACTTTCTTTTCAAGGGCTCATGGAACATTCTCCAGGATAGATCATATCTTGGGTCACAAATTGAGCCTTGGTAAATTTAAGAAAACTGAAATCATATCAAGTATCTTTTCTGAGCACAACACGATGAGACTAGATATCAATTACAGGGAAAAAACTGTAAAAAATACAAACATATGGAGGCTAAACAATACACTACTAAATAACCAAGACATCATTGAAGAAATCAAAGAGAAAATCAAAAAGTACCTAGAAACAAATGACAATGAAAACACGATGACCCAAAACCTATGGGATGCAGCAAAAGCAGTTCTAAGAGGGAAGTTTACAGCAATACAATACTACCTGAAGAAACTAAAAAAATCTCAAATAAACAACCTAATCTTACAACTAAAGCAATGAGAGAAAGAAGAACAAAAAAAAAACCCTCAAAATTAGCAGAGGAAAAGAAATCATAAAGATCAGATCAGAAATAAATGAAAAAGAAATGAAGGAAATGATAGCAAAGATCAATAAAACTAAAAGCGGGTTCTTTGAGAAGATAAACAAAATTAATAAACCATTAGCCAGACTCATCAAGAAGAAAGGGAGAAGACTCAAATCAATAGAATTAGAAATGAAAAAGAGGTAACAACTGACACTGCAGAAATACAAAGGATCATGAGAGATTACTACAAGCAACTATGTGAATAAAATGGACAACCTGGAAGAAATGGACAAATTCTTAGAATAGCACAATCTTCTGAGACTGAACCAGGAAGAAATGGAAAGTATAAACAGACCAATCACAAGCACTGAAATTGAAACTGTGATTAAAGATCTTCCAACAAACAAACGCCCAGGACCAGATGGCTTCACAGGAGAATTCTATCAAACATTTAGAGAAGAGCTAACACCTATCCTTCTCAAACTCTTCCAAAATATAGCAGAGGGAGAAACACTCCGAAACTCATTCTAGGACACCACCATCAGCCTGATACCAAAACCAGGCAAAGATGTCGCAAAGAAAGGAAACTACAGGCCAATATCACTGATGAACATAGATGCAAATCTCCTCAACAAAATACTAGCAAACAGAATCCAACAGCACATTAAAAGGATCACACACCATGATCAAGTGGGGTTTATCCCAGGAATGCAAGGATTCTTCAATATATGCAAATCAATCAATGTGATACACCATATTAACAAATTGAAGGAGAAAAACCATATGATCATCTCAATAGATGCAGAAAAAGCTTTTGACAAAATTCAACACCTATTTATGATAAAAACTCTCCATAAAGAGGCATAGAGGGAACCTACCTCAACATAATAAAGGCCATATATGAAAAACCCACAGCCAATACCATCCTTAATGGTGGAAAATTGAAACCATTTCCACTAAGATCAGGAAAAAGACAAGGTTGCCCACTCTCACCACTATTATTCAACATTGTTTTGGAATTTTTAGCCACAGCAATCAGAGAAGAAAAAGAAATAAAAGGAATCCAAATCAGAAAAGAAGTAAAGCTGTCACTGTTTGCAGATGACATGATATTATACATAGAGAATCCTAAAGATGCTCCCAGAAAACTACTAGAGCTAATCAATGAATTTGGTAAAGTTGCAGGATACAAAATTAATGCACAGAAATCTCTTGCATTCCTATACACTAATGATGAAAAATCTGAAAGGGAAATTAAGGAAGCACTTCCATTTACCATTGCAACAAAAAGAATAAAATAACTAGGAATAAACCTACCTAAGAAGACAAAAGACCTGTATGCAGAAAACAATAAGACACTGATGAAAGAAATTAAAGATGATACAAACAGATGGAGAGATATATGATGTTCTTTCATTGGAAGAATCAACATTGTGAAAATGACTATACCACCTAAAGCAACCTACAAATTCAGTGCAATCCCTATCAAACTACCAATGGCATTTTTCACAGAACTAGAACAAAAAATTTCACAATTTGTATGTAAACACAAAAGATCCTGAATAGCCAAAGCCATCCTGAGAAAGGAAAAAAGGAGCTGGAGCAATCAGGCTCCCTGACTTCAGTACAGGTAAAAGCTACAGTAATCAAGACAGTATGGTACTGGCACAAAAACAGAAATATAGATCAATAGAACAGGATAGAAAGCCCAGAGATAAACCCACGCACATATGGTCACCTTATCTTTAATAAAGGGAGCAAGAGTATAAAATGGAGAAAAGATACCCTCTTCAATAAGTGGCACTGGGAAAACTGGACAGGTACATGTAAAAGAATGAAATTAGAACACTTCCTAACACCATATACAAAAATAAACTCAAAATGGATTAAAGTCCTAAATGTAAGGCCAGACACTATAAAACTCTTAGAGGAAAACATAGGCAGAACACTCTATGACATAAATCACAGCAAGATCCTTTTTGACCCACCTCCTAGAGAAATGGAAATAAAAACAAAAATAAACAAATGGGACCTAATGAAACTTCAAAGCTTTTGTACAGCAAAGGAAACCATAAACAAGATGAAAAGACAACCCTCAGAATGGAAGAAAATATTTGCAGATGAAGCAACTAACAAAGGTTTCATCTCCAAAATATACAAGCAGCTCATGTAGCTCAATATCAAAAAAACAAACAACCCAGTCCAAAAATGGGCAGAAGACCTAAGTAGACATTTCTTCAAAGAAGATGTACAGATTGCCAATAAACACATGAAAGGATGCTCAACATCACTAATAATTAGAGAAATGCAAATCAAAACTGCAATGAGGTATCACCTCACACTGGTCAGAATAGCCATCATCAAAAAATCTAGAAACAATAAATGCTGGAGAGGGTGTGGAGGAAAGGGAACCCTCCTGCACTGTTGGTGGGAATGTAAATTGATACAGCCACTATGGAGAACAGTATGGAGGTTCCTTAAAAACGAAAAATAGAACTACCATATGACCCGGCAATACCACTACTGGGCATATACCCTGAGAAAACCATAATTCAAAAAGAGACATGTACCACAATGTTCACTGAAGCACTATTTACAATAGCCAGGACATGGAAGCAACCTAATCAACAGATGAGTGGATAAAGAAGATGTGGCACATACGTACAATGGAATATTACTCAGCCATAAAAACAAACAAACTACAGTCTGTCATACAGAGTGAAGTAAGTCAGAAAGAGAAAAACAAATACCATATGCTAACACATATATATGGAATCTAAAAAAAAATCGTTTTGATGAACCTAGGAGCAGGACAGGAATAAAGACGTAGACGTAGAGAATGGACTTGAGGACATGGGGAGGGGGAAGGGTAAGCTGGGGCAAAGTGAGAGAGTAGCCTTGACATATATACACTACCAAATAGATAGCTAGTGGGAAGCAGCTGCATAGCACAGGGAGATCAGCTTGGTGCTTTGTGACCACCTAGAGGGGCGGGATAGGGAGGGTGGGAGGGAGACGCAAGAGGGAGGAGATATGGGGATATATATATATACATATAGCTGATTCACTTTGTTATACAGCAGAAACTAACACAACATTGTAAAGCAATTATACTACAATAAACATGTTAAAAAAAAAGAGCTGATGGAGAAAACCTGAGGACACCAATGGGACAAGGAAAGAAGAGAGAGAGAGAAAAACCATTAAGTTTTGGGCTCAGGTCAAAATAAACTATTAAAGACTATGGTATAACCTCTCCACTTCTTTCCCTTATTTAAATTCAAATAAAGATAAATTCAATGTATTTTTATGAGAAATAGCATGTAGAGCATGATCCTATCTTTTAACAATTATTCTTTTGTGATTAGCTACCTTTCCTTCTATCTCCGTTTTATATGTGCATAAAGAGATGTCTGAAATGGGATGATAAGGGCTTTCTAGTTTTGTTACATCTTGTCTTTAAATTTTTCTCTTTGTGTTTTATTTATAACTTGGATTTAGGGCCTGTACATGTTTTACCAAAACACAAGTAACTATAGAAATTATGCATTTATTAAGAGTGTCATGTGAAAACTACTGCATACAATTCTCTATAATTGGCAGACCCATCATTCCTTGCAGATTTCAAACATGTTCCAAAGAATCATCACTGAGAACAGGGCTTGCTTGATTTTATTTCTTAAGCCCTAGGGAGGCCTCAAGAGAACCAAGAAGTTTTTAGTGCTATAACATTTTCTGTAAAAATACTCTGGTCTGAATTATAAATTTGCAGAAATCACCATTTCCTTCTAATGTCCCTCTAGGTACATTGCCTTGCACAAGCTGTATAGTGCAGAGCGCGAGGAAGTGCAATTTCAGACAGAACTCAGAGGGAAGGCTCTCCAGGAGCTGCAGTTCTTCCCACCCCCCGGGGTCCTTGTTCACTAATTACATTCAACAGGTTTTACCAATCACAAACACTGGAGAGGATTAAGAGGTACAACCCTCCAGTTATGAAATAAATAAGCCACGGGGATGTAATATACAGCATATGGAATGTAGTCAATAATATTGTAATCACTTTGTATGGAGACAAATGATTACTAGCCTTATTGTGGTGATCATTTCATAATATATGCAAATGTCAAATCACTATGTAGTGCTCTTGAAACTAACATAATATGGTACATTACATCAACTATATTTCAATTTCAAAAAATCTCAAACACTGCGCCTCGTGTGCTTGGCACTCTGAGCGATTTCTATCTCAAAGGGCTTATTCTCTCTGGAGTGGGGGTTAGCGGTGGACGTGGAGACATCATAACCTGGATCTGAAAAGTAAAAGAAAACTCGGACTAGCATAGTGTCATCCAAGCTAAAAGAGGGTTCGTTCTGAGAAAGAGTGGAGTGTGGTTCCTGGAGTGCCCACTGAAGCACCACGCAGGGCTGTCTCCACTAAGCTGGGTCCTCTGTCTTCCTTCTGCATGGAATCACATTCATATCCCTCAGAGTTTCAATTGCTGGGTGGGGAGTGCTGATGGGCTAAGTTCACCTAAGTTTTCATGATAGATAACAGATCAACGGGCTATCCTTCCAAGGGGCATTTTCATTCCAAGGACCTCTTTAGAGATGGTGACGCCTACCAGCCCATTATGTCACATGATGCGAATATGGGGTAAATATCTAAGACAGTGGGGCTTTTCTGATACTCTCCAGAAATAATTCTATGTAAATACCTGTCCACTCTACCAACCTTGAGATTCAGAAAGAGTCATCAGTTCATGAGAAAAGGTTGGATTGCTTGACCCTATGTTGTTCTCTGCAAAGATGTCCACCTGGTAAGCTGTTTGGGGCTCTAGGCCCTTGAGCTGATACTGGGTGATGGTGGCATTCTTGATCTTCACATCAATGTGCTGGTCTTCATTCTTGCCCTGAACCTTGTAACGGATGATAATAGAAGAAATAGAATAGCCATCCAGGATTGTCCAAGAGATCACAGCTGAGGAGTCTGTGATGTTGGAAATCTTGATGTTTTCTGGTTGAGGAGGGAGAACTAGAAATTTAAAACAAACAAACAATATTTTACTTAAGATATATTACCATCTCTATGATTAATATGCTTTTGAGAGAGAGTTAATATCAGCTCATAAACCATGAATGGCTAGTAAGTGTTATCTCAGAGGGTAACTCCAACCAGTTGGTAGTGGACTCGACGCAGACTTGACAAGTGGCTGCAGACAGGAAAATGGCAACACACACACATCACATATTTGCCATCCTTAAACTAAATTAAGACCTCGGAAATTCTGTTACTCCACAAACTGCTATTACACTGTTTTTGATACTAAGGAAAAATGTTGAGAGCTGACATTTATAGAGGCCCTTCCATATAGTAACTCATTGACTCCTCATAACAATCTTACTGTAAGTATTGAGGCTCAGAGAGATTAAGTGACTTGGCTGAGGTCACACAGCTTTTAAGAAATAGATTCAAGTAGAAGAAATAAGATTCCTGTTAGTCTGCAGTTAGCCACTGGTCCATAGGGCCTATCCGTATTAAGCACTTGTTAGAAAATATGTTAAGCACTTAGCAGACATATTCAAAAAGCAAGATGGAGACTATATATGCATATGCACACTTATGGATGTACTTAATGTATTAAAATTATACAACATTGAATGGAAAGATACATAATAAACTCATAATTTTGGTTGTCTCTGGGGAGAGGGGAGAGAATTAGATTGGGGATGATGGTCAAAGAGGATTTTGATATATCTGTATTGTGGAATTACTTCCACAAAAAGGCTGAAAGCAAATATGACAAAATGTTGAGTTGTTAATTCTGTGTGGTAGAAATGTAGGTTTTTGTTGTATTATTCTCTGCATTGTCCTATAACTTCTAAATGTCAGAATTTTTTAAAGATGAAGAAGACATCCCTAAACACAGACAAAACCGTTGAGACTTCCCCATGTTATTGATACAAGAGAGTGCCTGGAAAAACAAGAGCCAGTTTACACACCTGTTACTGGCGAGGTGGCAACTCAGCTGCAGAAAAGAACCTCAGACTTTGGGAGTTGACAAGAGACCACAGGATGCTAGCATAAGTGACGGTTGGTGTGACCCAGAAACACCTAATCTTTCCAAGGACTCCA
Organism: Mesoplodon bidens; assembly: GCF_964165515.1. Classification (NCBI taxonomy): domain Eukaryota; kingdom Metazoa; phylum Chordata; class Mammalia; order Artiodactyla; family Ziphiidae; genus Mesoplodon; species Mesoplodon bidens. The sequence continues at coordinate 51,750,144 of NC_138162.1, forward strand.
AAATGCACAGACAGTTCTAATGCAGTGAATCAAAATAGAACTCTCTGGTTCATGATGAAAAAGCTTTCAATTCTACAAAGAAATCCTAGAAGTTCCAACTAATTTTTAATGACCAATATGAGATTGAGAGAAGCCTGAACTGAAGAATATTTTGAAAGAAAAGTTGTTTTATTACTCTCAAATATAGACTGTAATGCCAAGAATTGTCTGTTTTGAAGATTTTTCAAGCAGAGTTCTTTGGCTTTTAAGATTAGATGAATTAGATGAATCATCATCTGTGTGCAACAATCCTAAAAACTGTCATATAACAGACTCAACAAGCCCTAGAAAACCTTATTCATGTTATTAATTTACTTAATAAGTAACTCTATAGAAAGGAAAGGTAAATTTTAGCACAGTCCTGCCTGAATTATCACAAATCCAAACACATGAAGAGTTGGTATATATTGCAGGTTGCTAAAATGATTTGATGTGTTGGTGGGGGGCACTAATGAGCCTCCATTCACAACTAACTACCTTTTATGGTTTCTAAGAAGCAGACTTGAAGTGACGGGAGCTAAGTCTAAACAGCAGCAGCCAAGTGTCATTCAGGCAAGGCTGGGGCATCATGAGGTACTTACTGTCGCTAAGGGTCCAAGCGATGAGATCTTTGCTCCATTCCCCCTGGGCCTTGGTGTTGACTCTGGCTCGGACTATGTACTGCTCCCTGGGCTGTAAATTGTTAAGGAGCACTGAAGTCAAGTTGCCTGGCACTTTAATATTCTGCTGATCACTATTCATTAGCACAGACCTCCTCTCAACTTCAACATAAAAGTCATCTTCTGAGCTTGGAAATATGGGTTGCCAGGTCAAATTTAGAGTGGTCTGACTTTTTGGCAGGAGACTGAGACCTCTTGGAGGAGGAAGACCTAGGAGAAACCAGAATAATCATTGTTTTTATATAGGGTGAAGGTAACAACAGCCCCGAAGGACAGCTTTATAGGATAACCTTGGCTCCTAGAATAATATAGACTTTCACAAGCTATCAAAGAAACACACGCTACCAGCCAGGTAATACTTTTTCTTTTTCCTACCAGAACAGCAAAGCTTTAAAATATTCTAGGATGTAGCTTGAGTAATTGTAAGACAGGAATACAACCCCTTTGAAGGACAACTTGGGAATATTTTCCAAGAACTCTAGAAATGATCATATACTTTGGGAGAAGAGTCTGACTACCAAGGATTTATCCTGAAGAAACAACTCAAAGGAAGCGAAAAGCTAGGTGCATGAAGATGTCCATTACAACATTGTTTATAATAACAAACACTCATAAGAAACCAAAATGCTCAAAATAGGAAAATGCTTTAATAAATTATGATATAGCCATCCAAGGGATTAAAAGTTTATTGGAAAAAGTACAAAAGCCTCTCCAAAACTTATAACACACGAGAAAAAACTCTGCTTACCACTTGGTAAAAGCCATGTCTACAACTGGTGAAAAAGGAAGGAAACTGATGAAAATGGAAACACTGGATTTGCCAAGGTCCTGGGGTTGTAGGTTCAGTGTTTCTGTTCCCATTTTGAGTAATATATTGTAAAGCAATTTCAGGGTTACTTCCCCTTAGCAAGGACAATTTCAGACATGACAACACTGTGATGGCTGGGCCAGGCTCCACACTGCTCTGAACACAGCAAGGTTTGGCTCTGACCACACGCCGTGTGGCCATAATCACCCCCAAGAACCTGGGCTACCAGAGAGGTAACTGAATGGAAACAATATGGGTTTTGAAATCAAGGAGGCAGGATCATGCCCCTTTAGTTTTGTGACCTTGGGAAAATTCATAACCTCTCCGAGTTCACATGTAGCATGAAATGAAAATACTCATCTTCCAGACTCAGGAAGAGAAATGAGATAGTGAAGGTGAAAATGCTTGGAAGGTGTTAGGGGCTCTGTCAACATTTTCTCTCTCTCTTCCTTCCTTCCTTCATAAAATATATTGGGCCAATGGACAGTGGAGGAATCTGTAAATTTTCAGCTAATAATAGTATATTGATATTTTAAACTTCAGATATAAAGTATTTTCAAAACATAGAATAGTGATCCTCTACTCATGCATTCTTGGTGGGGACATTATTGCCCCTAAGGGGGCAAAAATTGGTTCTTGGGGTATGAGAAAATTTTAGATAATGACAATTGTTTATGAAGGGCCACAATATATAAACAGATCTGTGGTATTACAATTCATGGCAGAAGAGACATTAAGACAAAACAGAGATTTTGTCTTAAGGACAAAACTATCTAAGAAGCTCTTTAGAGGGTGATAATTTAAAAAATTACAATAAGGTAAAGAATCTGAAAAAGAATGAATATACGTATAACAATCACTTTCCTGTACACCTGAAACTAACACAACATTGTATATCAACTATATTCCAATAAAATGAAAAAAAAAGTTTAAAAAAAATTAAAAATAAAAAGGTTGAGAAACTTGGTTAGAGGTGAGAGGAAGGGTCTGTTTCCACCCAGTGGGAGAGGGACTCTCACTGGCCAGTTCTGACCACCCTTAGATGAGGGAGAACCAGCAATCAGGTCCTGCCACCTGCTGGGCATTATGCTACAGGTCTTATTGGTCTTTTCTCCATAACCTTTGCAAATTGAGAGAGGTGATGTCACCTCCTTTTGCTCTTCTCTAAAGTTGAAGTTCCAAAATAAGCCACCTGGAGTGGGTAGATAGGCTTACGATGACAGCAGACAGAGGGCGGACTGATGGTGTGCAGCAAACATGTAAACCTTCTAAGCCTGTGCCTGGTACAGAGAAGCAAGCCCATAAATGGTCATTTCCTTCCCTTTGGGAGCATGACTTACCCTTCACCCCTCCCAACCTGCCCTCTCTCTGCCATGTGTTCAGAGTATCTTCTCTCCCCTCCCCTCCTGGCCTTCCCAGCCTTTATCACTCAACCAACACATTTATAAATAGTGCAGCTGCCAAATGAATTTAAAAACAAACATCAGCAAAATTCAAACGCTGGGAAAAGATGAACCTTCAAGAATTCCCTTCCCGCCCACCCCTGAGAACTACTTTGAAATATATTCCAAGACATCTCTAAATACATCCTGGCTGGAACATATTCTGAGAGCTGAAGACAGCACAGGACGGGTCTGTGAAGTGTTTGATGTTCTGTTCCATAAACACTTTCCATCTGAGTCAGATTATGGCCTTCCCCTTTTGATTCATCAGCACTGCTCTAAGAGAGAATTAACTACTATTTGCCTTTTAGCAGCAACCTGATGACATATTAGGGGCCCCTTGGATCATAGTCATGGAGATTCCTTTATGCTCTAAGTCATACGTAGTCTCCAGTGTTATTTTTGGTATTTACTACCTGGTGGGTTCCCAGGAAGCCATTCCTTACTTGTGCAATGCTTCTACAAGCATCAGAGTAGCTACTGAGTTTCATTTGGTTCTTTAAGGATGCTGCTGGTCAGATGCACCCTAGGTGGGGAGTGTGGAGGGGAGAGTCTCTGTTAGGGATACACAACCCCTGCAGAAGAGCCTGATGCTCTTCCTAGCTTCTCAGTAAATCATTCCATATCCTTCTGCTTTTAGTAAATGGACTAAAAATAGGAAAACTCATCAACTGGGATAAGGACATCGTGCCTTTGGACTCCCAGGTAAAAAATACCTGGATATTTTGTTTCTCCCAGGAGAAACAAAAAGATATCAAGTCTGAAGATCTAGTATGGCAATGTACCCAATGCATTACCATGGGCAAGTTATTAACCACTCTGGGACTCTACTTTCTCCAGTTGCGGCGAGGGGGGGCCGCTCTTCATTGCGGTGCGTGGGCTGCTCATTGCAGTGGCTTCTCTTGTTGTGGAATGCGGGCTCTAGGCTCATGGGCTTCAGTAGTTGTGGCACGTGGGCTCAGGAGTTGTGGCACACAGGCTTCAGTAGTTGTGGCTTGCAGGCTCTAGAGTGCAGGCTCAGTAGTTGTGGCACACGGGCTTAGCTGCTCCGCAGCATGTGGGATCTTCCAGAGCCAGGACTCAAAGCTGTGTCCCCTGCATTGGCAGGTGGATTCTTAACCACTGCGCCATCAGGGAAGCCCAGAACTGCTGTTCTACAGGTAAAAGCCTTTCATTCTATTTGATGTTTTCACTATGTGCGTGAATGACTTCGAAAAACTAGAAATTACTTTTTAAAGTAAATAAACTGGGATTTCTGGAGTATGTATGCGGCAAGAGCCTGTCTTGGGCCCTTAAGATGGAAACAGGAAGCTGGTGGTAAAACTCGGGAGCCAAGACGGAGCACAGTTGCTGCTAAGTAAATCCCAACTCCTAAGGGATGTCCCTGCCTTCCTGAAGGGTCATCTGCTTCCTTCTCTGTCCCAGTGGATTGCTGCAGACCCCCTCCCCCAGGGAGACAGACCAGGAGTGCAGCCCAAATAAAGGACCGGTTTGGCTCCAAGTTGCTAGCCTTCCTGTCACTTTCCCACCCATTCAAAAGCAAACCCCTTTCCACCACCATCCCACTCACCCACCACCACCCTTCCTGGTCTTCCTTCCTCTTTCCCCTTCCTCCCCCACCCACCCAGCTCCTGAATAAATGCCTGTTTGCTTCAACTGACCGATGGAAGCTGTTGTGAACCGCCTCACGGGTCCAGGATGCCCTTCCCCGCCCTCTCCACGCCGGACCAGCTGCACGCAGAGCTCGTATTCTGTCCGAGGTTCCAAATAGTTGAGGGTAACAATCTCATTTGTCACTGAGAAGAGGGAAAGTTCAGGAAACTTCAGTTGGCAATCTTTTACATTCTTTAAACTGGAATGTTGTTATTGTGAGGTGAACTAATGTTTGGTTTTTAAAAATACAATGTCTGAGTAGAACAGAGAGGCAATCCCATCTTCAGGGCCTCAGTGTCCCTAATATAAGGAAAATAAGGCTTTTTCATGTAAGTATCTCTGTGCCACTTACACATTTCTGCTCTAGTGTGTTTGTCTTTTCATTTGTAGAGTAAAACCACGCAAATCTTCAACTATATGGAATACCAATCAGATTTAGAGGAAAAACTCAATTAGAATAATATTAAATAACTTCTGTTTTCAAGTACTTACAGTGATGGCAATCAAGCTATCAAGAGAAGAGACCCTTGACGGTATGCTTACAAGGACTAGACAGTGAACTTGTGACACTCATGTCATAACAAATGAAGCGTTCTGAAGTACTTGAAAATAGATCCCATAAGCAAATGACATATGCTTCTTTTCTCCTTAGCTATTCTATTTTGCCACCCTGTTTCTCCGTGGATATTGCAAAGGTAGATTTTTGCCTTACCATATGATAAATTCCTAGTCGGTAAGAAAACGTATTGGACTGTGTTTAAGGTTTTTTAGAAGACCACTTCATAGATGTCCACAAAGAGATGATGGATTATTAACACCATGTTTTTTTAAAAAGCTGCTTTTTAAAAAGACCTAGCCATCCACAACAGAAACAGCAATCCATTAAATTAGCCTTATGTTGCTGGGATTCTGAATTTTGGCTGAAGCTTTAAAAGAATGTGAAGAGCTCAGTAATGATACCAAGACATTATTCAATATACCCAAATCAGCTAGTATTATTAAGCCAAAAACCCTCTTTTTCTTCTCCTTTTTTGTAACTTTGATTATCGACATCTCATGGGTAGAGGGCGCTTTTTAGGAAGTCACAGGCATAGTGAGACTAAAGTACTGGTGGAGGGCTGCACATTCCCTACAAGCATGACAGTGGCAGGTCTCGCTATAAGATGGTGCAATTAAAGCAGCTGGCTCAATAGATGATGCTCAGCTTTCTTTTTTTAAAAAATGTGATTTTTACATCATCATGCAACAAACAGAACTGTCATTTGTGTTTCAAAATAAATTTAATTTACAAATAAATAAATTTAACTGCATGAACTTTTGACATTTTATTACATTTTGGGGTGTTTTTCCCAAAAGTTGGGGGAGGGGCATGTACCTCTCTTTGCCCACATCCTCTCCTCTTCCTGCCACAGCCCAAACACTCTGGTCCAAAGTCCTCTCAAAACCTCTGTGAGTTAGGAGCCTGCAGGCAGGGCAAGACTCAAATACTAAAAACAATAAACTTGATACAGCAGGAACAATCACCCTTCAGATGTAAGCAAATTAAGTCTCTGCCTTTCCAGCAGGCCCTGGATTTTCCTCTTACCATATTCATGGCATAAGCTTGTATCTTTCACCGTGACCAAGCAAGATAGAGTCAAAAAGGGATTAGAGATCCAGAGAAGCCTGGAAAGAAAATATTGATGCAGATAGTAACTCCTGACACAGGCGTGTTCTGTGTCCCATTTTACATCATGACTTCCGAAAAGATAGCCCCAGAACTCAGAGGACCACCTCCTGCCCCCCAACTCCTTCTTGAATACTCTGAAATGGAATCCACTGCTACAGCCCCTACCTTGGGGTAGAGGGTTGAGACTGGGAGAGAGGATTTCTATATTTGGGGAAAAATTAGTTTTTCGTGGTGCCCCATCTCCAGCTGGAGCCTTTCCTTTCCAAACCTTACCTTGAATATGCCGCCAAGCCTCATAATGATTAACAGGTTTGTAGAGAAGCTTCTTGGATTTGATTGGTCCATCCCCAAAGTAAGGCTCAGAGCTGATGTTGATGACAGCAAAGTTATGTCCGGTGTCAATCACGTTTGGGGCATTCAAGGGCTTTGGAAGAACTAAATAAAGTGTCAAGAATCAGATCAGTCCTTACACTTTGGGGTTTTACTGCTGTTCTGAGATGGGGGTAGAGGATGAGTACCTTTACACTCCCAACAAAGCCCTCTTAGCGTTCTCTGCTCAGGTTCCATGTAGTTGCCGTCTCTGTGATCTCCTGGTTTGCTCTTGCCCCTCCAACTCACTATCCACAAAGTGCTTTCTTAAAATACGAGCACTCCTCTGCTCAAGACCTTTCAATGGGTTTCCACTATGTTTCAAATAAAATCTAAAATTCATACCAAGACCTGCCAGGGACGATAGAGCCCCTGCCTCCTCTTCAGCTTCCTCGTTCCCTCACCTAATACCCTCCAGTCCCAGTGACCTTTCAGTTCATTCAACTAACAATGCACCAGGCTCCTTTCTGTCTCCGGTTCTTTGTTGAGGCTGTTCTCCTGCAAGGAATGGTGTAGACTTCCCATGATTCTGCAGTTAACTCTTACTCATCATTCATCTCTCAGCTCTCATGTGACTTCCTCACAGGGGCTATCCCAGAACCTTGGTTAGGCTCACGTGTCACACCCTTCCACAGAACCTTTTCCTTCACTGCAATTTTCAGAATTTATTATTCTTAGTGATTTGGTGTGATTATTGAATACCAGTCTTCCTACTAGGCCACCAGACTAAGTCTGTCCTTCTGTCTGTCTGTCTCTCTCTGCTTAGAACAACATCAAGTTATTCTCTTACAGCTCCGGAGGTCAGAAGTCAGACATGGGTCTCACCGGGCTAAGATTAAGGTGTTAACAAGGGCTGTGTTCCTTTCTGGAGGTTCTAAGGGAGAATTTGTTTCCTTCTTTTCAGCTTCTAAAAAACATCTGTATTCCTTGACTCATGGTCCCTTCCTCCATCTTCAAAGACAACAAAGTCATGTGTCTCTGACCCTTCTTCCATTGTGAGATCACTTTCTGACAGTCTTTAAAGACTCCTGTGATTAGAGTGGGTTCACCCAGATAATCCAGAATCATCTACCCATCTCAAAGACCATGTATTCCCAATGGGACTGAAAAAGCACTCCCAACAAGGTGAAAATTGGTTCTTGGGGAAAGAAAAATTCTTGGATATTACAATGGTTTGTGGCCTTCCTAAGGGCCACAGTATATAAATAGATTTATAGTATGTCCACAATATTAAGCAAGTTCTGGTTTGAAAGGAAAGGACATCTTGTCAGGCTGTCAGTATCCCCATTTATTCAATTGTAGAAGTAGCCCAACTAACTTTGTACTTGCTTTGAGTCTTAACTGAGCTCCTGTGAATCAGAGGTCCACCAGAATCCTGTGCCCTGGGTCATCAAGAACACTTATGGGAATGGGGTGGCCAAGAAAGAAGACAGATAGTGAGTCTATCTCTTCTGCTCATGCGCACACTCCATTGTGTCACTGGACTTCACTTACGAAAGTCAAAGATAAAATTTCAAGTTGAAGACAACAGAACATTAAACCAAGTGCAGGGCCCTGTGTGGACAGGTCATAATCCCATGAAGCCAGCCCTGCACATCACTCTTCCTGTATGAGAGGAGGGTTGCTGGGTCCAGCTCACATGCAAGGGGAAGCGGTTACACAAGGTCATGAATTCCACAAGGCAGGGGTCATTAAGGGACACGTTAGATACTTCCTACCTCATCCAATATCACTTTTCTCTTTTGACTTGTTCCCTTCTCCCTTGCACTCTATAAACAGCACCTATATTTGGAGATAGGGTCTTTAAAGAAGAAATTAAGTTACAATGAGGTCTACAGTCATTCCTAATCCAATATGACTGTTGTCCTTATAAGAAGATTAAATTAGGACACACACACAGAAGGAAGACCATGAGAAGATACAGGGAGAAGACAGCTGTCTACAAGCCAAGGAGCAAGGCCTCAGAAGAAACTCACTCTGCCAACACCTTGATCTCAGATCAAGGTCAGATTACCTTGATCATCTAGCCTCCAGAACATCGAGAAAATTAATTTCTGTTTTTTTTGTTTTTTTGCGGTACGCGGGCCTGTCACTGTTGTGGCCTCTCCCGTTGCGGAGCACAGGCTCCAGACGCGCAGGCTCAGCGGCCATGGCTCACAGGCCCAGCCGCTCCGCGGCATGTGGGATCTTCCCGGACCGGGGCACGAACCCGCGTCCCCTGCATCGGCAGGCGGACTCTCAACCACTGCGCCACCAGGGAAGCCCCTAATTTCTGTTGTTTGAGCCACTCAGTCTAGGGTACTTTGCTACAGCAGCCCTAGCAAACTATTACATGTGAATATAACACAATTTACTTATCCTTTCTAACGTTGATGGATATTTGGGCTATTAGGAATAAAACTCCTCAGAACATTACTGAAGTTTATTTGCTTTTAACATATGCACTCATTTCTTTTGAGCATAAACCTAGGTGTAGAATTATCAGGTCACAGTGTAGGTGTATGCTTAGCTTTAATATATATTGCCAGTTTTCCAAAGTGGTTGCTCCAGTATGTACTCTGGTAGTAAAGTCTAGTACAGTCAGCCTTCTGTATTCAGGTTCTGCATCTGCAGATTCAACCAAGAGCAGATCAACATTCAGGGGGAAAATTTTAAAAAACTCCAGAAAGATCTAAAAAGCAAAGCTTGAAATTTGCCATGTGCCAGCAACTATTTACAAAGTATTTACATTATAGTTACTATTTACATAGTATTTACATTGTATTAGGTGTTACAATAGTCCCCCTTATCTTCAGTTGATATATTCAAAGACCCCAGTGGATGCCTGAAACTGCAGACAGTACCAAACCCTATATACACTATGCTTTTTCCTATACATACATACATATGGTAAAATTTAACTTATAAATTAGGCACAGTAAGGGAATATTCAAATTGCCAGCATCACATTAGGTTAAATAAACGTTACTTGAACGTAAGCACTGTGATACCATGACAGATGATATGGTAACTTAGACATCTTCTAAGTGACTAATGGGTGGCATGCACGAGACAAAGGGAGGATTCACATCCCTGGCAGGATGGAGTGGAACAGTGTGAGATTTCATTATGCTGCTCAGAACAGTACACAATTTAAAACTTATGAATTGTTTATTTCTGGAATTTTCCATTTAATTTTTTGGGCTGCAGTTGACCGTGGGTAACTTAAACCGTGGAAAGTGAAACCACAGATAAGGGGGGACTATTGTTTAAGTAATCTAGAGATGATTCAAAATATACAGGAGGATGTGCGTAGGTTGAACGCAAATACTATGCCATTTTATATAAGGGACTTGAGCATCAATGGAGTTTGGTATACAGGGAGGTCCTAGAACCAATCCCCTACAGATACTGAAGGGCAACTGTATCTCTGTATCTATATATTTTTTAAATACTATGATTAAAGACACTGCTTAATTTACCTAATGGCTATTTCCATTTTATATGTCAATATGACAGTGAAGAGGCATCAGTGACTTAGAACTAGAGAGGTTTCTGTGCACTGATGTTGTGTGCTGTGTCTTTTATTTAAAAAATAAAAATTAGGGGCTTCCCTGGTGGCGCAGTGGTTGAGAGTCCACCTGCTGATGCAGGGGACACAGGTTCGTGCCCCGGTCCGGGAGGATCCCACATGCCGCAGAGTGGCTGGGCACGTGAGCCATGGCTGCTGAGCCTGTGCGTCCGGAGCCTGTGCTCCGCAACGGGAGAGGCCACAACAGTGACAGGCCCGCGTACGGCAAAATAAATAAATAAATAATGAATAAATAAATAAATAAAATTAGAATCAGTACCTCTTCTGAATCTTAGCAACATGGCTTTTTACTTATTATTATTTACTTTCTATGGGCAGCAAACATTTCAAGAAGCTTAAAAATAACATAATTTGTCTTGTCTGTATATCATTTCCTTTCTTCCAAGAACATGTGTGATGTAAGAAATTATTTTGATCGTGTTAATGTTCTACTGAATAAAATAGATCTGGGATTTTCCAGTAATCCAAAAAAATATTAAAGATTCTGAGGTGTTTTATATGGGTTCTCAGGGCAGAGAATCCAACTCTATGAGGCTGTATTTATGCTCCTACTATTCTTGACCTTTTTTTAAAAAATTATGCTCTGGGTGATTACATTCAGTTCATTTACAGAAATTACCTCTGGGATCACCCAAAGATTCCTAATCAGGTAGTGAAATAGTTTACATACTAATCAGCTTCTGTTATCTTGCTTCCTTATCTGTAACACAAGAGTCTCAGAAAGCAAAATGATCTACAAAAGATGATGCAGGGTTTAGAGTCAAGACCAGGTTCAAAACTAAGATTGGCTGTTTGCCAGATGTGTTACCTTAGACAAGTCACCTAAACCTTCTGAACCTGTTTATTGAAAGATAAAGTGGGGATAACAATACTACTGTACATTGTACTCATAAAATTTAAATAAGATGAATAAGCACTTAGCTCAGTGCCTTTCTAGAGTATATACCACAGAGTTGTTAGGTGTTTTTGTCTAAATGGATTAAAAAGTAACTTCCAAATTTAAAATTCTTTGTTGTATCTTTGTACACCAACCAAGCTAACTTGGATTTACTTCCACTTTATTTCTTCCCTGCACGCCTCAAAGGTACACGCATCCACTTAGAATAACTCTGAATTTTGAAATACTAATTCATAGTAGGAAGAATATTCAGAACTCTGAATATGGGAGAAAATCATTCATGTTAATTGTATAGCATAGCCTGGGCTTCATATTAAGTGAGTAGTCCTCAAAATGAAGATTCTCCAAATTATTCTCTACAGTGAATAGGAAGTCACGACAATGATAAGGTTAAACTTTTTACAAAATAAAATCACTACCAGACACTTTATGCCAGACACAATTCCACTATTTAACAAATCTTCTCAATAACCCTCAGTGGTAGATAAACTAAGCTGTGTTTACAAATAAAGAAAGGCTCAGAGAGGTCAAATTCATTTGCTCAGGGCCACACCCAAGTTTACTAGCTGTTAGCAATGAAAATCAAACCCAGGTCTATGTAACTCCAAAGGGCATAAACTTAATCCCTCCTTTCCATTTTAATGCACATAATTTTTTTTTAAGGCTTAGTATCCTGGAGAACATCCAAAAGGCATTTTAGTGGTCAGAGAGCATTTCTGTTTAGAAGCAGCACCCAGTGATACATAAACACAGCACCATCAAGTTTACAACCTCTTTCCCTGGAAAATGGACCTTACCTTTAACAGAAAGGTTGAAAGGCTTTTCCACCATCCCAGCCACCGTGTTCACACTGCAAACCCAGACTCCTGAGTCAGGGGGCAGGATCCGGTGGATCGTGAAGGTGGCCACTGAGAGATGACCCGTGTGGTTAAAGTCTTTCGGCTGGAAAGGTCAAAAAAAAAAAAGCTTCTAGATATGTATAAACACAAAGGTTCTTAACACTGACCCCATCGCATTGTTAAATAAGGAGTTTTCTAGGGGAGATCAAGAAGATCATTGCAATGCTTGTATAAGCATTGGCTTATTTCCAAAGCTATTGTAGTAGCCCTGAAAGTTTACGTTGGATTGATGCCCTCGCAGATCCTGCTGTTGTATTTATGTGTTTGGGAGTGTGGGGCAAACACTTCCAAGCAAAGAGTCTAAGTCCTTCTAAACTGCTTCTGGTAACATTTGTTCCTTTCTGGTCCAATACAGAGATGGTTGGGTGAGAAGACAAAATGGCTTCTTAAAGTGTTTGAGGGGCTGCCGAGTATGGTATTGTGGAAAAAGTCAGGGCTCGGCAGACACACAGACCTGAGTTCACATCCCAGCTCTGCCACTTTTGACCAATTCCTTAGTTACTTAACTTCACGCAGCCAGTTTCCACTTCTGCAAAAAGAGGACAGGTAATGTAAAGTAAGATGTGTATAGTATGGTCAGCCCTCACTAGATGGTAGCTGTGACTTCCACTGACGCGTGGATACGCCAACAAGACTTTGGAAGCTGTCAGTTGGCTTCTACTACCTAATGGATTATTTGAGTGGAATCAGGGACATCTGATGTGTGAACATTCTACATATCCTGCCCTCAAGAGGTCATTTGGATCTGCCTTCTGGTCAAGTTGATTTTCAGTCAGCTTTGAGAGAAAAATAAGATGACTATTTCAAAATCTTAGATAAGAAAATACATCCATTTCCTGAAGATCACTTGTGACACAGAGAAATTTGAGGTAGTTCCTGTCTCTGCTGCCTTTGGGATTGCTGGGACAGGGAAGGGAAACGTATCGGAAGAGTAGCTTGTTCCTTTCCAGCAAAGAAGACCGCTGTGATAGCACCCTAACCAGTGGTGGACACCAACAGTGAGGACAAAGTGCAGAGGCAGAGACCCAGGGTATGTATTCAGACCGAAGGGAGTCTGTGGGTCACAGGTTCTGGAGTGGAGGTGTGGGATCAGGTCTATCTAGAGTCAAATGGATTATGCTGAACTCTCCTCTGCTTTCTGTCAAAGCTAACAACACCCTAGCTTAGGAGGATGCAAGCCATGAATGGAATCCAGCCTTTAGCAGGGTGAGTGCTACACTGAAAATATCTAGTAGTCTAAGGAGGTCAGATTAAGAAAACAGCCACTACGTAGAACAGTATGGAGGTTCCTTAGAAAACCAAAAGTAGAGCTCCTGTATGATCCTGCAATCTTACTCCTGGGCATATATCTGGAGAAAACGACAATTCGAAAAGATACATGCACCCCAATGTTCATTGCAGCACTATTTTCAGTAGCCAAGACATGGAAGCAACCTAAATGTCCATTGACAGATGAATGGATAAAGAAGATGTGGTATATTTATACAATGGAATATTACTCAGCCATAAAAAAATGAAATAATGCCATTCACAGAAACATGGATGGACCTAGAGATTATCATACTAAGTGAAGTAAATCAGACAGAGAAATACAAATATCATATGATATCCCTTATATGTGGAATCTAAAACATGACACAAATGAACTTATGTATGAAGCAGAAACAGACTCATAGACATAGAAAACAAACTTGTGGTTTAGAAAACAAACTTATGGTTACCAAAGGGAAAAGGGGGAAGGGGAGGGATAAATAAGGAGCTTGGGACTAGCAGATACAAACTACTATATATAAAATAGATAAACAACAAGGATTTACTGTATAACAGGGAACTACATTCAATATCTTGTAATAACTTATAATGGAAAAGAATCTGAAAGAAATATATATGTATAACTGAATTACTTTGCTGTACACCTGAAACTAACACAACATTGTAAATCAACTATACTTCAATTTATAAAAAGGCTATAATTTGTTCTACAGAAGAAAAGAAAAAGAATAACTCTTACATGGAGCACTGTCCCATCTGGCTTCACCAGGGTCATTTCTTCATTAGCAGGCAGCGGCCAGCCAGATGCTTGGCAGATGGGGTTAAATTTACCACTGTTTACTTCTATGTGATCTGGCAAATCCTCTATCTTTGGGGTCATCCTTGGCATGCCTGAATGAAGGAAAGAGCACTGTGAAATCTAATCTTTAACACAGCAGAAATAGAAATAATAAAAGTAGCTACCGTTTAGTAAGTCATGCACTGGGCAAGAACTTGGCAAATATTATATTGTTTTATCATCACATGATAAACTTGCGGGGTGGGTGCTATTCCCATTTTAAAGATGAGGAGACTGAGGCTCTGAGTTCAGGTTCAAGCTCAGATCTTTATGACTCCAGAATTCACACTCTTTGGCCATAATGATGTACTTTCTCAGTGGACCTAGGAGATACAGTCTCAATATTGAAAAAATCATCGGCACCACATCTCTGCAGATCTTACTGTCCACTCCCCCTCTTGCTTTTTAAGGGAATTTTTTTTACAAAAACAAAAACTAGTTCTTCCTTCACTCTGCAATCCCCCAATACTGCCGATCAACAATATGTCAAGTTTTGATATCTGAGAGATGTCTCATTAATTGGGAAGTCTGCAAGTGGCCGATGATTAATTATATTCACATTTACATTGAAGAAGTAAAGTGGAATAAAACTCCCCCAAATCAATTTCCCATCAATAGCCAAATAAAAAATACTGCTGCCAACATGGAAAGGAAAAAATGTCTCTGGTATCAACAAAGGTATCAGGAGCCCTTGCTTATTATCTGCAGAGTAGAGAATGAATAATCCTGAAATGTAACAATTTTATTCTGAACTGTAAGGTCTTAGAGAATTTTGGAACATGTGTAACTAAATGTAAGACGTGACTGAAAACAGTCCAACACTTAGTAAAGAATGTAGGAGACGGAGATGCACTTAAAGCAAATAAGGGAAACATTGGAAAAGTGGCTTAGTCCTTTCCAGCAAAAAAGAACAGCAGTCACCTACATGCTGTTCCATATCAGCGGTGGGTCAAGGTAAACACATCAATATTGATATTTTATATTGATATCCTATTTCTCAGGCCTCGAATGAAACAGGTGAAGTGTATGGAACAGGAGGGAAAAAGATCTAATAGCCACAAAGATAATTCCTTGATGTATCTGCAGACTTGGAGAGATTGTGATTAGAAAATTTGCCAGACTGTTCAGCCTACATAATTATTGCCATCGGAATTCTTCAACGTGCTTTGACATTTTCACACCATATCTTTCCTTCATTGTCCCCTTGCAGTTTCTGCAGCTGGATGGGGGTGGAGGAACAGCTAGAGGGTGGAAGAGGGTGTGAGGGAAAGGGAGCTGCTCCCCAGAAGCCCGGAACCTGGTTCTAAGTTTGAGATTCTCACACTTTTTGTAACATCAGCCTTGGAACAGAAAGGAGGAAGTGGTGCAGAAAATCCAAATCATTAAGCTTGTTTATTGCCCACTTTCAATCCATGTTCTGGCCCATAGCCTTTCCTTCCCTTCCTAGACCCTCCCAGATTCCCGCCCTGTAACAAAGTCCAAACGCTGGGGAAGAGGAGAAAGTATAAAGCTGACAAGCTAAAGCCTTTGAGAAAACAGTTGCTATTTCCCCACATATTTGTTCTGAGTTTTAAAACTCACAGGCAGAAGACCATAAATGTCTTATTACTCTGAGTGTAGATTTCACTGGACATATGTTATTTATATTTGACTGAAAAAGTAATATATGTTTATTATTTTTAAATTTTGAAAGTATGCTTCTTCAGATTTTAAAAAGTATATTCTAGGGTAAGCATTAGCAAACTTTCTTGAAAGGACAAGATAATAAATATTTTCAGCTTTGCAAGCCATATGTTCTCCGTGGTAACTCCTCAACCCTGTTGTGTAAGAGCAACCTTACACGATATATTGTAAACAAATGGGCATGGCTGTATTCCAATAATTTTTTTTTATGAGAACAGATAGATGGTTGGGCAATAAAAAGGAATGAGATACATACTGACATGTGCTACAATACAGATAAACCTCAAAAAAAGTATGGTAAGTGAGAAAAGCCAGCCACAAAAGACTATGTATTGTGTGATGCTATTTATAGAATAGGGAATATCAAGAATAAGTAAATCTGTACAGGCAGAGAGTAACTTAATGGCTGCCAGGTGCTGGGAGGAGGAAAGAATGGGAGTTACTGCTAATAGGTACACACTTTCTTTTGGTAAAATGAAAACATTCTAGATTATGGTGATGGTTGCACAACTCTGTAAAAGCATCCAATTTTACGTTTTAAAGGGATGAACACTTCATGGTATAAAAATTATACCTCAATAAAACTGTTCAAAAAAAAAGTACGCAAGGGACTTTCCTGGTGGCACAGTGGTTAAGAATTCGCTTACCAATTCAGGGGACATGGGTTCGAGCCCTGGTCCGGGAAGATCCCACGTGCTGCAGAGCAACTAAGCGCATGCGCCACAACTACTTAACCTGAGCTCTAGAGCCAGGAGCCACAACTACTGAAGCCCACATGCCTAGAGCCCATGCTCTGCAACCAGAGAAGCCACTGCAATGAGAAGCCCATGCACCGCAACAAAGAGTAGCCCCCGCTTGCCTCACATGCACAGCAACAAAGACCCAGCACAGCCAAAAATAAATAAATAGATAAAATAAATTTATTAAAAAGAAATTGTACACCAGATTTGGTCTGTGGGTCAGTGTTTGCTGACTTCTGCCCTACAGTAATTCTGAACTAGAATTATTTAAAACTTCATTTTGAGGATAATACTTTTCATTTTTTCCTTTCATTATATCTTTCTTTTTAAAAATATCTTTTATCCAAATCCATTCCACATAATTCTTCCACTGTTGTGGATATCCAGGGAAAAGGCTGGTCCTAGAGAAGAGAGCAAAAGCAAAAGGCAGAGTTCTCAGCTGGCCAGTTATCACTTAATGTGCTACAAAGAACATATGGTTTATTCCGTAGTGGAAAGGCCAGTGTGAGAGTCCATAGAAAAGATTCAGAAAGCTGTCCTTTAGAACATGGTATATATTCTTCCCTACTTCAGGATGGAAACAGAAGGAGTTTAAGAATCTTGGGCTAGTGGGGCAAGAATTATGCCAGGAAAGCTTGGTTCAGACATGCTGAACCTGGCCCTGACTACCGTGTTACCTTGCTTTACCTTCTTTCTCACACTGGAGCCCTTGGTGTCCTGGAGAGCAGAGGCATCCTTGGAACCGATCACACATCTCCCCATTGGTGCAACTGCACCTAAGCTTACAGTCTGGTCCATAATAACCAGGCTGGCATGCTGTAAACAAAGACATCAAAAACCAGCGTTAAGATAGGGAAGGAGGAAAACTCAGGCTATAGGTGGCTAGTTTTACTTCTTTTCTCCAAGCTACCAAGTAGTAGTATTTATCTGAATTACCAAGAAGTTAAAGGGTTGAGGAATTCTGCTTCCAGGACAGCTGAATAAGCTCCTATCAGGTCACCCTTCTCAAAAATAACAACTCTATTTTAAAAACAACTACCTGAAAGCACTGAAGAGTGATGGGAGGAGGGACAGAGGGGACCATGCAGGTTCTGAGGGGAACTGAAATTTGGAAGATGGGAATGGTGTGCTCCCCATTTTTCAGCTTTTAGTCTAATGGTTGGTACAGTTGACATTATGTGGGGAAGCTAGGACCCCAAAGAAAACCTGTAGTCTTACAGACAGAGGAATCTTAGAGGACAGAGTCAAAGCAACTACAGCCTCT
Source organism: Mesoplodon bidens (assembly GCF_964165515.1). Classification (NCBI taxonomy): domain Eukaryota; kingdom Metazoa; phylum Chordata; class Mammalia; order Artiodactyla; family Ziphiidae; genus Mesoplodon; species Mesoplodon bidens. Next base: position 51,767,948 of record NC_138162.1, read on the forward strand.
GGAAAGTGAGAGGGAAAATCTAGAAAGGAAGAGCCAGAGGGAGGAAGTCCCAAATCTTTGGCTGACCCCAGAACCACACATGTTAAGTGCAGACTTGAAGCAACCCAGCTAAGGCTAAAAGGAATGAACTGGGTTTGAGTTGATGCCTGAGAGTCAGAGTTTGCAGTTTGAGTCATGCCAAGCTGATTGCCTGATAGGACATAATGAAACAAAATCAACATTCTTCAGAGAAATATATCATATTCCAAGTCTCCTCAATGTAATATTCACAATGCCCAAAATACAATCAACATAAGAAGAAATGGAAAAGTCTGACCCATTCCCAAGGGAAAAGAAAATCAACAGAGACCAACCTGGATGAACCAGATGTTGGAAATAGCAACTACAATAACTATGCTCAGTGAAGTAAAGGAAAATATGCTCACAACAAATGAAACAATTAGAAATTTCAGCAGAGAAATATAAACTCTAAAACATAACCAAAAAGGCACTCTAGAATTGAAAAACATAATATTTGAAATAAAGATTTCACTGTAGGGATGTAGCAACAGAATGGAGATGACAGAAGAGCCAATGAACTTAAAGCTAGATCAGTAGGTATTCAGTCTGAAGAATACAGATAGGGAAAAAGAAATAAATGATTGGAACCTCAGGGACCTAAGGGACAATATCAAAAGGTCTAACATACATGTAATTGTAGGTCCAAGGAAGGAGTCTGGGAGAACACTAAAATATCTCAATTCATAAAATCTTAGTGATTTCTTGAGCCAGATGTGGGCTGGGATGTTAATAAAGGTACTCCTATAAATCTGGGTCTAGAGACATATTCACCATGAAGTTAATGAAGCTTATGTTCTAGACTCCTCACGTGCATGTATCCCTTCTGGGGCCTAGCAAAGTTTTCATATATGCACATGTTTTTTAAAATTTGTGTATGATTTTTTAATAGTCTTTAAGGAGGAACTGGATCTACCCCTACTCGGAGGCACCTTTTACTTTAAGGTGTACATTTCTGAGACCATGTGGGATTCCTCTACAGCTAAGGCTCCCTCAGTGTTCCACAGGGGGCAGATACAGCATTTAGAAGGAACTGAGTGAGGTTTTGCAGGTAGTTGAAGCTTACTTTTGTGTAACTCTCCTCTTTGTCCTCTTACTCTAAGCCCCTAGAGCTATGCTGTCCAGTATGGTAGCTGCTAGCCATGGATGGCTATTGAGCTCTTAAAATATGGCTAATCCAAATTGAGATTTCAAAGACTCAGTATGAAAAGAGGAATGTAAAACATCTCACTAATATTTTTTCTATTGATTACATGTTGCTATGGTAATATTTTTGATATATTGGGTTAACTGAAATATTACAATTATTTCAACTGAAATATTACAATTATTTCACCTGTTTCTCTTACTTTTTTAATGTGGATACTAGAATAATTTAAATTACATACGTGGTTTGTTTATATTTCTACTGAACTGCTCTGTCCTAGTGCACTGTTATCAAGTGGCTGGAGACCCCATCACAGCTCCCAAGAATGCCAGATGTGGAAAAAGCTGATTTTGTGAGGCAAATACTGAAACACCATTGAGCTCTGCCTAATTCACCAGATTAGCATTCATTAGGGAAGGTCTAGCATATTTGGCCACAGGTTCATGTTAAGTTACTGTGTGATAGTTGATGTGAAAAGCTTATTGGAAAGTAGATGGGAAACACATACCTCTGAGCTTCACCAAATGGGAAAATATATATTAAAAAGGGTAGAAGGAATCTTCGAGTAGGTGAAGTTAGTATTGCTTGTGTAAGGTCCACGGAAGATAAGACCTTAACTTCCTCGATTTTCAAATCCCAAATCCTACCTGGATCTGACCTAAAAGCAATGATATTTATGATGCACTGAAGATAACAAATCTTCTATGGGTTTCCAACTCAAAGTGTGGTCTGAAAACCAAGAGCATCACCTCGGAGCTTGTTAGAAATGCAGACCCTCACGCCCCAGTCCAGACCTATGAAATCAGAATCTGTTTTAATAAGATCCCCAGGTGATGTATATAAGGAGCACTTTCTATGAGGTCCAGAGTCTTAACATGAAAGCATAATTAACTTTGGATGAAGATATCTTTGATTCAAAACCCTGTAATTCAGCAATAGACAGTTGAGTGAGCAGTCCAGGTATGTCCTAAACAATGATTTCCAGCAAGCTGGATCTCCTTGATATACCTGCTAGAACCTTTTCTCTTTAGGGGTGTGACTGGTGCCTACCTTCATTGCACTGCAGACCCTTCCAGCCTGTGGCACAGGAACACCCATAGGGGTCTGGGAGACAGAACACATAGGACTTGCATCCCTCTGGTCCACTACACCTTTCTTTACAAGTTCTGCCAAACGTGTGCAGTTCACAAGCTGTGGGTGAGAAAAAGATGATTCAGAGGCAAATAGGCAGCCCTTTGAAATGCAAGATTCTTCTTTTTAAGGGTCTCTCCTAGACCAGTGAACATGGAAAATAATCCAATGTAAGCTGTGGAATTGTCAGTGTAAACACACCCTTATGGCCCATTTTAGAGATAATGAAACTGCCTCACAGAGAGGACACTGCAGGCACAACCCCCAGTAGTACAGTTTGCGTACTGCACAAACCTAGGGAGTGGCGTTCACATCATAGATGTCGTAGATTTGTACACTTATTACAACTTTTCAGTGGTTGACAATAAAGAGCCTTTAAGAAAGGGCACCTTTTTGGAATTTACTCAAAGGTACCATATGGGCTCACAGAGGCCATTTAGCTTCCATTCTCAAATGCGTCCAGATCTAAAAATTCTAGCTCCGGCAACAATGGCTTTTTAAATCCACAGGTTACTCATCAAGCATTTTTGTGTGTGTGTGTGTGTGTGGTACGCGGGCCTCTCACTGTCGTGGCCTCTCCCGTTGCAGATCACAGGCTCTGGACACGCAGGCTCAGCGGCCATGGCTCACGGGCCCAGCCACTCCGCAGCATGTGGGATCTTCCCGGACCAGGGCATGAACCCGTGTCCCCTGCATCGGCAGGCAGACTCTCAACCACTGTGCCACCAGGGAAGCCCCTCGTCAAGCACTTTTGACTTACCCTTCTCACATGTTCTCCCCATGAACCCAGGAGGGCAAATGCATTCTCCAGTATCTTCGTGGCAGATCCCATTGTTCATACAAGCAGTGCAGACACGGTTACATTCACGTCCCCACTTCTGAGCTTCACATCCTTTTTTTTAAGGAAAACAAGACTATGGTGAGTGGAGCAACTTCATTCCCCAAAGCTTTATTGAGCACCTGATACATGTTAGTCATGTGAGTGGGCACTGGTGAACGAAGATAAATAAAACACAATCTCTGCCCTCTAAAAGCTAAGAGTCCAATGTGGGAGACAGACATGTGATAGAAAATAATGATAACGACAAAGACAGAAGTACCTAATTCTGCCTTAGGGTTGGAATAGGGCATAAATGAGGGCTTCTCAGAGGAGGTGGTATGTGCGTTGAATCTGCAGGACCCACTAAGTGACAAAGAAGATAAGGTTGGAGAGCGTGTTCTGGGCAAAGGCTAGGTCGGGAGGAAAACACGGCATGTTTGGAGAGCTGCAGTTACGTTAGAGACAAGAGCAGTGGTTTTCAAAGTGTGACCCCTGACGAGTAGCATCACTATTACCTGGGAATCTGTTAGAAATGCAAATCCCAGACTCCCATCAATGACCTACTGTATGAGAAACTCTGGAGGTAGCCTAGCAACCTATGCTTCACAAGTGTTTCAGATAATTCTGAGGCATGCCAGAGTTTGGGAATCTCCAGTGTAAACAATGTGGAGAATAACCCAAACGGGAAAAGAATTTGAAAAAGAATAGATCCATGTATATATGTAACTGAATCACTTTGCTGTACACCTGAAACTAACACAAAATTGTAAATAGTTCAAGATAAAATAAAGATTAAAAAAATAAAGAATGTGGAGACAGAAGACAGCTAAAAGGGGAAGCAGGAGCTAGTAGCCCCCAAATATTTTTCAGGTAGAAAACATATAAGAAATGAAGCAAGATACAAAATTGAAAGTACAAGAATGGTAAAATGCTTCTAGATTCATATTTCCTGGCTCTTTCTCTCCAGCACTTGGTGATTTCAGATTGTTATTTAGGATACCTTCTGATAAGGAAAGCCCAGGAGGAGCGGGGTAGGGTGACCCTTTGTGGTCAGGAATTTAGTTTAATTTTTCTTCTGAAAGGAACTAATGTCTTTGTCCCTGAATATTAGTCTCACGGTGGTAAACTTGGACCTGTGCCTACAGCTTATAATATTTTTGGCAAGAACTCCTAGTTATCAGTATTTTCTCTAAAATAATCAGGAAGACTGTCAACACAGACCCAGGCTTACAGGCAACCACTTAATTGATAAAGCTACAAAATGTCTCAAAGCTAATATTTACATGCCTTAATATATAAAGGGAAAAATACTTCTTCACAATTAGTGATTTCTTGAGACCAGACCACAGATTATCTTCACATGATGAAAACTAATGATAGCAGACACTGGAGATGAAAGGGGTTCTCCTGTTACATTAAAGTATGTCTCTAACCCGGCACCGATCTGAAGACCTGTCCCAGCTTCACTCCTAATCCTGGGAAAGAGGAAGGGATTAAGCTCAAGGAAATACTTAAGGTGATCTCTTAGGGATGCAGAAGGCAGGAAAAGAGTTCCTTGATAAGCAACAAGTATGCAGTTAGGCTTCTGTTATTTTCTTCAAAAGCCTCGTGGTTTTGTATTTTAGGAAACCATAGATCCGTGGCATACAGAGAGAAATCTTATAAACTTAAATGTTTTCGAGAAATCTTTTGCCATGGAGAGAATTTACGCCGAAAAGAAATCCTACACATATAACCAGTATGATTTTTAATACACATCTTTAAGCACTGACTATTCCTAGGGTTCAAATGTACCTGGAGAGATACCTTACAGCTATGAGAAATGGACAAATGCCTTCAACTGTACCTCATTTTTTAGTAAACATCAGAGGTCAAATGGAAGGAAGTACTTTTAAATAGGATGGTTGTGGCCCAACTCAAACTTTCTTAGAATGATTTTAGATATTAGCAGTGCTTCTCAAACAGTTTTATTCAAATAAGAGCCAAAGAGAATAAATATGCTTCTGGCCATCTGAAAAGGAGACAACTTGGAGATCAAAATGTGTTTGAAGTCTTTTGCTTTATCTTAAAACTTCAGGGAAATTTAAAATTCTAATCTATGATAAGTCATGTTTGTTTTGTCATTTAAAAAAAAAAAAGCTTTAAACCTTTTACCATATATCGACATTTGATGTTTTTGATATTGTTGGAAAATCTGCCAAGTTAGCCCAGACTCTGAGTGCCCCTGGTACATGGCGCTATATCACACTGGAGAGACCATCTTAATGAAATGAATGCAAATTGTGTCCTTGCCAGTCTGAGAGTAGAGAGGAATGAAAGGGGATTTCACCTGCCCAAACTAGATGAACCACACTTTTCATATGTCTATTGTCATATCGCAGTATCTGTTTATCTATTTATGTATGTACCTGCTCTGCTTGGGAATTACCCCAGGGACAGTGATTCATCTTATTATCCTTGTATTCTCAACACCAACACAATGCCTGGCAGAGATTTATAATCAACACGGATTTGTTGCATGCATGAATGAATGCATAAATATAATGCAAAGCAAAATAAGTACTCTTCACAAGTTAGCGATGCTAATCATTAGAGGAATGACAGGGCATCCCTAGTACTTAGACCTGAAGGCCTGAACATTTAATCTCATGAATACCTAACATAATCGGAGAAAATTCAGGGCAAATTTTTTGCTTTCTATAGATCAATTTTTTGTAAAAACCACTGGTGACAGTTACTACCCACTTTGATAGTTATAATGGGGGAGAAGTTTACACCAGTTCTAACTCTTGCATTTTCCAAACCTGAAAACAGAAATCACATTTGAGAGTTAAACGATCTGGAAAGTTGGGATTTACAGGAGACTTAATGTTTAACTAGATATTAGGCCAACCCAGAAGGCCCAACTCATCTCCCTGTAGCAGACACCTTTGGGGGACACTGTCCAGCTCACAGTGATTACCATTCTGTATGTAGTATGTGGCTCCACCCTTGTCTATAGCTCACTGGTCTAGGCGAGTAGATACCTGACACGTGTCTGGCCAATCTGATTGTTCATCCTGAGAGTTCAGCATTTAGAAGTAAAAGAAACATCACTGAAGCTAAGTTAGGGTCATGGTAGCATCCTAAAGTCCACCCTCCCTCCCCGGTGCTGAGCCCCAGATCTTCCCTGGAAGATCTTTTCTGGAATTTGCTTATCAGCTTTTCCATCAATTTTTTAAAGTCTTCAGTATACTTTCAACTAATCCCTGGTTTTTGCTTAAGTAGCCAGAGTCAGTCTCTGCTACTTCCAACTAAAAATCCTAACAACCACACCATCACTTACTCCGGACTATTAGCCTGGTGAAGGCCGAGGTGAAGAGGTTTCCTCCTATGTACCTGGCCGAGTACACTCCAGCATCCTGGGGCTGAGCATGAGGCAGATGCACTTCTAAAATATCAGGTACTTCATGCCGGGGCACTGAATGGATGAAGGAACCTGTAAGGGAGAAAAGTGGAGAACAATGGGTCACACTCAAACACTGCTGTTTCCTTGTCTGCCCCCTCCACTTGATCAGCTTTCCCTGGCCTGATACAGAAAATGTGCTCTAGCATATTAGATGGGGGGAGAAGAATGAAAAGGCTGAACTATCGAATGCGCTCCCAAAAGTTGAGAAAAGTATGGTGTTGGAGCAGATAGGTTAGTCTATAGGATCTACCACCAAACAGATGAAGGTGAGGGTAGCCTAAATTTTCATCTTCTGCAGGGAAAGGCAAACCGACAAAGCTGGGGAAAATGTCAGGTAAACTTGCCAACTAATCAATTGAGAGATAACTAGAATCACTACTCCAACCTGTAAGTCATTCATCCACAGAACTCAGAAGAGTCTCCATCAATATTTCAGCGGCATCAGGCAACAGCCACCAGGTGGTGCCAAACCGTAGTCAGACCCAGACAGATTTTGGGCAGAACCACTGCCAATTGGCTTTCCAGGCTCACTCTGGTCATTTCCTTAGCCTTGCAATCAAACAGCATCCCATTTTACATGGCAGAATTTGAGACCCCACGTATTACATCATGATGGGATTTTCTTGTACGTTCATAGTTCATATTGTGTATTTGTAAATGTACAATGTAGGTAGGTGCATTCATATATGTATAAAAATCTCCACTTTAATTTACTTAAGTAACCAAACACGTTACCTAAGACAGTTTCTATCATAGAATCTGATTAGCTTGCATCATAATAGCTTTACTTCAAATATCTGCCCCCAAGACTGCAATAAGATAATGACCCAGTATGTTTTATGCTATCTGATGTCTCATACAACAGTGTTGGAATGACACAAAACACATACTCACCGTTTTTGTAAATCACTGCATCTTCTTCTTTAATCAATACCTTTTTGAAAGATATGTTCACATTATCTCCTCTGTCCACAGTCATAGTTAAAGTAGCTGGTAGGAAGGAAGCTTTTAAAAGAGAGAGAAAAAACAAATGAGAAAATGAGGTTATATATCTTTTCCAGGAACAAATGAACCTTGAATCAGAAGATGAGGCCTATTGCTTGGCAAGAGTCAGCTGGTTTTCATGAGAGCTTAGAGAGCTACCCTGTGAAGGCAGAAGATGCCTCTGAACCATGCTCAGAAGGACCTGAGCTTTAGGTACATCTGCTTGTTTTCCTCAGCGCCTGCTGACCTGGGCACAGTGCCCTGGAAGACTCTCACACAGATACCGTGGTGCAGATAGTGACATGGGGCGGACCCAGGAGAGTGGTGGAGATCAAAGAGCACCGTGAGCCCTGGAATTAGACAGTCCTGGGCTTAAGGCCACCCTCTGCCACTTACTGAACCTTTTTTTTTTTTTTTTTTTTTTGTGGTACACGGGCCTCTCACTCTTGTGGCCTCTCCTGTTGCGGAGCACGGGCTCTGGACGTGCAGGCTCAGCAGCCATGGCTCACGGGCCCAGCCGCTCTGTGGCACGTGTGATCTTCCCGGACCGGGGCACGAACCCCTGTCCCCTGCATCGGCAGGCGGACTCTCAACCACTGCGCCACCAGGGAAGCCCTACCGAACGTTTTTGACCCAGTTATTTCACCTCTGAACACCTCAGCTTCCTCATCTGTAATTTAGGAGTAAAAGTATTTACCTTAAACGGTTGTTAGGAATAGTAAATGATGTATGCCAAACCCCTGGGTGCTTAGAAGAGGTTAGGATCCTTCCCAAATATAAACAAAGGCCACACCGCTGTGGTGACACGTGCAGTGTGGCCATGAGTGGCAGGGAAGGCAGGCAGGGGACCTCAGGGGCCACTTTCCGGGGCTCCCTCTCACCTGAGGAGGCGCTTCATTTAGCAATCTAACCGAACAGCTCTTGCTCTCTGCGACATGCCCTTAGGCTCCTGTGAGAACTATCTGACCATTTCAGGCTGTTGTTCCTTTCTCTGTGGTTTGTTTATATTTTCTGCTCCTTTGTGTGAAGATTGTTTAGCTGACCGTGGGACTTCTCGCTCAGCATTGTATTCTGAAAAGGAACTGAGATTCTCCACTCGGCTCAACTCCAGTGTGGCTTTACTTTTTCCCCATTCTGTGGTTTTTTATTATTTCAGACTTTGCGCCTCTTAAGCTCCCTGTTTTGGGTGTCGGAACACAGTCACACCAGAGTTCCCCTGCCGCCCAGCTGGCCACCTCCCACATTCATGACTCTAGGTGTATCGTTCTCTGCTGAGGACTAACAAAGCACATCCACAAGCCAGCCTTGCACCTTGGGCTTCCTGATGACACAGGAGTCTGACTTGTATACACAGTACGCATAGACTGATAGTCATGTGACTCAACTGGATCATGAAAACAATAAGCCCCTATTGACCAGGCATTGTTCTAAGCACTTCACACATATTTAATTTTCATAATATCTCTAGGAGATAGGCACTACAATTATCCTACTTTTACAAATGAGGAAATCAAGGTCCAGAGAGGTCAAGTAACCTGTTCAAGATTACACAGCAAGTTCACAGGAGAGCCAGGATTTGAAGCAGGTAGCTCAGCTCCAGAGGCCTTTCATAGGTGATATAACACCTTCTTTTATAAATGAGATAGCTGAGGCCTAGGTTAGAAGATGACTTGCTTGAGATCATTTGGATTGATTAATTAACTCACAGACCTTAACTATGAACACAATTCACTTATTCCTTAAACGGTGGAGAAGAAACTAGAAGGTAGTAAAAGTTATAAACAAAGACACTTCTCATGGATGAAAAATAATTGAGCTAAATTTCGGTTATCTCCTTTAATTTAATGATAATTAAAAACTGAGAGTAATAATGTCATTTTATGTCCATTGTTATTTTGTATAATTTCATAACAGCCCTGTGAAGACCAGATATCCACAGTCTGTCAGTGTGGAGATGGAGTTAAGGGTGACCAAGTCCCTTCCCAGTGCCTCCTAACAGTAAGTGTGAAAGTTGAGACACAAACTCAAGAGCTCCACACTTGTTCCAGACATCGGCCATCCAGAGCCATCCTACTCTGGGCCCGGCATTCTTACCTCTCACTTCCAGCCATTCTGAACTGTACTCAGTCCCTCGAACAGATCACGTGATCACTCACGTCCAAGTCATGAACTTTCTCCCTTCTCTTCTGCTCCTTCCTTTCCCCTGTGTCTCACCAAGTCCTCCTCATTCATTGGTCTCCACTTAGATGTCACTTTCTCCAGGGGCCTTACACAATCCTGGAGTCCAGGTTAAGTGCTGTCATACTGCCCTACATATACCCTGCCCTTCCCCATTACAGCCCCACTCATACTAGGCTGAGCATTCCAGGAGGGTAGGCTCATGGCGGTTTTGAAAGGCAGCACAGGGATCAGACCCAAGTTTACCTTCCCAGGTCCAACACGGGAAACCAGGGATATGAATGCTTCTAAGTTACAATAGTTATAAGACTTACCTATTAATATGAAATCATAATAGTCCTCATCAGATATGCATTTGGTAATGACTAAATTACATAGCAATGTATAGAAAATTGCTTAGGGAGATGTCAGGCACATAATAAGTATTCAGGAAATGTTAACTTCATTGTGTTGCCCATGTGTGGCACGAACAGAGGTTTAAGAATACTTGTGGAATGAAAGAATAGATGAATGAATCTGATTTCAAATTTTCCTATTTTCTTCATACATTTAACATGCTCATTTGAGTTATTTAGATACAAATGGCTCCTCTCAGTCAACTTCACAAATCATGTTTGGGAAATTGGATGTTCTTAAAGCAAAGTCATTTCTCAAACAAAAAGAGGAAGAAAAATAACCTAGGTTTCTTCTGATGGAACACTCTGTAATAGATCTTTGGATGTGAAAACGTTCCACACTTCATTTATACCTCCCTACCCCCAAATGCAATGTGCAGGGAGGTTTGAAAAAACTGCTTCTGACTTTTTTGGATGATGCCATTGATAAAAATCCCTTTGGCCATTTGGAGTATGTGAGCCAATTTAAGCTGTGTTTTGGCACATCTCAAATGGATTTTCCACTTCCTCCCCAGATGCACGAGTCAGCAGCAAGCAGGGATATAGTGATGTTTATCCTATCCTGCTGTGTCCCTAGGCAGGCACTCCTGAGTTCCCATGATGTTTTACCAGGGAATTAAGAGCGTCATGAAGACACAGTGTTGGAGGTTTTCTTGACTCACCATAAAGAATAGCACTTTCCTTACACCATATTTCAGCCATTGGATGGTCAACAAAAGAAAATCAGTTCAAGAGCTTGAGATGATGCTGTTATTCAAGTACAGGAGAGAAGGTACTTCCTATTTTTCTATTTTGTCTAAACCTCCATAATTATGTTAAAAGATGATATTAACATTTTCCACAGTTGAGTAGCAAAATTAATAGTCCCGCTAAATTACTGCTCATTCCAAGGCACTAAATAATGACAATTACTGAACATTCACTGTGAGCCAGATAATGTTGGTGATTTCATTTGATTCTCAAACGTACGTGGTAAAATCTCTATCTCCATTTATTTTTGCAAATGAGCAAACTATGATTTCAGGTAAGTAACTTGCGCTGGGTTATACCAGCGGTTGCAGAGCTAGGCTCAAACCCATGTCTGACTAACCTCCACTGCCATATCTCTGTGCTCTAGGTTGCTTTGGGGGGCTTCAACTAGAGTTGTTGTACTTTATAAAACAAGCGCTCAGAATTGGGGTGGGTGGTTAAAGTAAATGAGAGGGTATAGAGAGGGTAGTGCAATAAATACAGACTCTGAAGCCAGACCACTTGGCATTAAATCCTATTCCCACTATTTACAAACTGCTATTGTTATTATTATGTAAATTGTCCTGCAATGCCTCACTTTACAGTGAGCTTTCAGGCACATATCTACTGTGTAAATCAAATCTTACACTCATGGGAGCTGGCTTCTTGTATATACCATCTTACTCTTATTTAAAACCTAGGATGCTTTTGAAGATATTATTATACCCATTTCACAGATGATGAAAAAGGAGACCAAAAGAAATTGAATAACTTGCTGAAGGCCGTACAGCTGCTAAGTGGTAGAGAAGAATTAAACTCAGGTGAAGTTGAGTCTAAAAGCCATCTTCTCTTCACTGTTCCTCACTATCCATGCCTGCCTTAGCCTCATTTAACTGAACTTAAACTATGCTTTACCTGTGCTGACCTGGGCTCTCACTTTGGAAGGATCATTACGGTTGGTTTTTGATTCCCAATATTCTGTTTTAATTTGCTCTACGGATTCTTATTTATACATTTTCAGGACAGCCCAGAAAGGGCACTTCTCATGTCAATCCTGTGGGACCATTGGGGCACAAATCTCAGATCATCTTCATTCAGAATGTGGGCATATCAGCAGAAGGACATAACTCTTTACACAAGTCAGATCCCAAATGACACATGTGAAAAATAACAGAGCCGACTTTTCAGCCACGATAGCTTTGGCACACCTCACATCCCTTTGTTCAACCTCTCTTCCCTCATCAGAGAGCTGCATTCCTGGGAATTTCTGTTGTGCACTTTTCCCACTCGCCTGATGCCATTTAAAGGTGAATGTTATAGTTTTGCTAAGAGGGCCTTTTCCCTCATTTGTGAGGAATAATGATTTTATCACTTTGATCTTAAAACGAGCTTGCTGCCTTCAAATTTTTAAATTACACCATTAGCAAATTCAAAGAAATATTTTCAGGTAGACCCCAGCTAGGGGCTGACTCTAACCCCTTGCTACTCAAAGCTTTTGTGGTCCTCAGCCCAGCAACATCTTATCCCCTGGAACCTTGTTAGAAATGCAGAATCTCAGGACTCTCCCCAAGGATCTATTGACTCAGAGTCTGCATTTTAACAAGACCCTTAGGGTGATTTTATAAGCATTTTTAACCTTGAGAACCAGTAATCTAAAAAACCGACAGATTCCTATATAAAAAGCTGACAATCAGGATCCGGAGGAAGATGGCGGAACAGTAAGACGCGGAGATTACCTTCCTCCCCACAGATACATCAGAAATTCATCTACACGTGGAGCAACTCCTACAGAACACCTACTGAACGCTGACAGAAGACCTCAGACCCCCCAAAAGGGAGCCTGTGCAGCCCGCCACTGCCAGGGTCCCGGGACGCAGGGACGGTTTCCCGGGGAAAGCGCACGGAGCTCCTCGGGCTGGTGCAACGTCACGCCGGCCTCTGCCGCCGCAGGCCCGCCCCGCACTGCGTGCCCCTCCCTCCCCGCACTGCGTGCCCCTCCCTCCCCTCGGCCTGAGTGAGCCAGAGCCCCCGAATCAGCGGCTCCTTTAAACCCGTCCTGTCTGAGCGAAGAGCCGACGCCCTCCGGCGACCTACGCGCAGAGGCGGGGCCAGGTTCAAGGCTGAGACCCGGGAGCTGTGAGAGCAGAGAAGAGACAGGGAAATCTCTCTGTACAGCCTTGGAGGCAGCGGATTAAAGCTCCACGGTCCGCTTGATGTGCCCTGCGTCTGTGGAGTGCATGAATGGACAGCGAATCATCCCAAATTGAGGAGGTGGACTTTGAGGACAACATTTAAGATCTTTTCCACTTTTCCTTTTTTTTACAACGAATTATCCCAAATTAAGGAGGTGGACTTTGAGAGCAAGATTTCACACTTTTTCCCCTTTTCCTCTTTTTACAACGAATTATCCCAAATTGAGGAGGTGGACTTTGAGAGCAAGATTTTCGATTGCTTTCCCCCCGTTCTCTTTTTGTGAATGTGTATGTGTATGCTTCTGTGTGAGATTTTCTCTGTATAGCTTTGCTTCCACCATAGGTCCCAGGGTTCTATCTGTCCGTTTTTTTTTTTTAATAATTACTTTTTTTATTTTTAATAATGCTACTATATTTTATACTTTATTCTATTTTACTTTATCTTCTTTCTTTTTTTCCTACCTTCCCTTCCTCCCTCCCTCTGCCCCTTTCTTTCTTTCTTTCTTTCTTTCATTCCTCCCTCCCTCCTGTCTTTCCTCCCTCCCTCCCTCCCTTCTTTCTTCCTTTCACTCTTTCTTTTTCTTTCCTTCCTCCCTCCCTCCTTTCTTTCTTTCCGTCCTTCCTCCCTCCCTCCCTCCTTTCTTTCTTTCTTTCTTCCTTCCTTCCTTCCTTTCTTTCCTTCTTCCTTTCTCTCTCTCTCTTTCTTTCTTCTACTAATTCTTTCTTTCTACATTTTCTCCCTTTTATTCTGAGCCGGGTAGATGAAAGGCTCATGGTGCTGCAGCCAGGAGTCAGTGCTGTGCCTCTGAAGTGGGAGAGCCAACTTCAGGACACGGGTCCACAAGAGACCTCCCAGCTCCACATAATATCAAGCGGGAAAATCCCCCAGAGATCTCCATCTCAACACCAGCACCCAGCTTCAGTCAACGACCAGCAAGCTACAGTGCTGGTCACCCTATGCCAAGCAACTAACAAGACAGGAACACAACCCCACCCATTAGCAGAGAGGCTACCTAAAAACATAATAAGGCCACAGGCAGCCCAAAACACACCACCAGACGTGGACCTGTCCACCAGAAAGACAAGATCGAGCCTCAACCACCAGAACACAGGCACTAGTCCCCCCCCACCAGGAAGCCTACACAACCTACTGAAACAACCTTAGCCACTGGGGACAGACACCAAAAACAATGGGAACTACGAATCTGCAGCCTGCAAAAAGGAGACCCCAAACACAGTAACATAAGCAAAATGAGAAGACAGAAAAACACACAGCAGGAGAAGGAGCAAGATAAAAACCTACCAGACCTAACAAATGAAGAGGTAATAGGCAGTCTACCTGAAAAAGAATTCAGAATAATGATAGTAAAGATGATCCAAGATTCTATTTCCATGATCCAAAATCTTGGAAATAGAATAGACAAAATGCAAGAAACAGTTAACAAGGACCTAGAAGAACTAAAGATGAATCAAGCATCGATTAAAAACACAATACATGAAATAAAAAATACTCTAGATGGGATCAATAGCAGAATAACTGAGGCAGAAGAACGGATAAGTGAGGTGGAAGATAAAATAGTGGAAATAACTGCTGCAGAGCAAAATAAAGAAAAAAGAATGAAAAGAACAGAGGACAGTCTCAGAGACCTCTGGGACAACATTAAACGCACCAACATTCGAATTATAGGGGTTCCAGAAGAAGAAGAGAAAAAGAAAGGGACTGAGAAAATATTTGAAGAGATTATAGCAGAAAACTTCCCTAATATGGGAAAGGAAATAGTTAATCAAGTCCAGGAGGCACAGAGAGTCCCATACAGAATAAATCCAAGGAGAAATACGCCAAGACACATATTAATCAAACTGTCAAAAATTAAACACAAAGAAATCATTAAAAGCAGCAAGGGAAAAACAACAAAAAACACACAAGGGAATCCCCATCAGGTTAACAGCTGATCTCTCAGCAGAAACTCTACAAGCCAGAAGGGAGTGGCAGGACATAATTAAAGTGATGAAGGAGAAAAACCTGCAACCAAGACTACTCTACCCAGCAAGGATCTCATTCAGATTTGATGGAGAAATTAAAACGTTTACAGACAAGAAAAAGCTGAGAGAGTTCAGCACCACCAAACCAGCTTTACAACAAATGCTAAAGGAACTCCTCTAGGCAAGAAACACAACAGAAGGAAAATACCTACAATAACGAACCCAAAACAATTAAGGAAATGGGAATAGGAACATACATATCAATAATTACCTTAAATGTAAATGGACTAAATGCTCCCACCAAAAGACACAGATTGGCTGAATGGATACAAAAACAAGACCCATATATATGCTGTCTACAAGAGACCCACTTCAGACCTAGAGACACATACAGATTGAAAGTAAGGGGATGGAAAAAGATATTCCATGCAAATGGAAATCAAAAGAAAGCTGGAGTAGCAATTCTGATATCAGACAAAATAGACTTTAAAATAAAGACTATTAGAAGAGACAAAGAAGGACACTACATAATGATCAAGGGATTGATCCAAGAAGAAGATATAACAATTGTAAATATTTATGCACCCAACATAGGAGCACCTCAATACATAAGGCAAATACTAACAGCCATAAAAGGGGAAATCGACAGTAACACACTCATAGTAGGGGACTTTAACACCCCACTTTCACCAATGGACAGATCATCCAAAATGAAAATAAATAAGGAAACACAAGCTTTAAATGATACATTAAACAAGATGGACTTAATTGATATTTATAGGACATTCCATCCAAGAACAGCAGAATACACATTTTTCTCAAGTGCTCATGGAACATTCTCCAGGATAGATCATATCTTGGGTCACAAATCAAGCCTTGGTAAATTTAAGAAAATTGAAATTGTATCAAGTATCTTTTCCGACCACAATGCTATGAGACTAGACATCAATTACAGGAAAAGATCTGTAAAAAAGACAAACACATGGAGGCTAAACAATACACTACTCAAAAACGAAGTGATCACTGAAGAAATCAAAGAGGAAATCAAAAAATACCTAGAAACAAATGACAATGGAGACACGACGACCCAAAACCTATGGGACGCAGCAAAAGCAGTTCTAAGGGCGAAGTTTATAGCAATACAATCCCACCTTAAGAAACAGGAAACATCTCGAGTAAACAACCTGACCCTGCACCTAAAGCAATTAGAGAAAGAAGAACAAAAACCCCCCAAAGTTAGCAGAAGGAAAGAAATCATAAAGATCAGATCAGCAATAAATGAAAAAGAAATGAAGGAAACGATAGCAAAGATCAATAAAACTAAAAGCTGGTTCTTTGAGAAGATAAACAAAAATGATAAACCATTAGCCAGACTCATCAAGAAAAAAAGGGAGAAGACTCAAATCAATAGAATTAGAAATGAAAAAGGAGAAGTAACAACTGACACTGCAGAAATACAAAATATCATGAGAGATTACTACAAGCAACACTATGCCAATAAAATGGACAACCTGGAAGAAATGGACAAATTCTTAGAAATGCACAACCTGCCAAGACTGAATCAGGAAGAAATAGAAAATATGAATAGACCAATCACAAGCACTGAAATTGAAACTGTGATTAAAAATAATAACACTATATGAAAATAATTGTCTTTTGGTAGATTGTCCTGTCAGAGTTCCTTTAAGTGGTGGTATGACCATGTAAGCAGTGAATACAATTAAATTAGCCTATTTAAAAAAAAAAATCTTCCAAAGAACAAAAGCCCAGGACCAGATGGCTTCACAGGCGAATTCTATCAAAGATTTAGAGAAGAGCTAACACCTATCCTTCCTCAAACTCTTCCAAAATATAGCAGAGGGAGGAGCACTCCCAAACTCATTCTACGAGGCCACCATCACCTTGATACCAAAACCAGGCAAGGATGTCAAAAAGAAAGAAAACTACAGGCCAATATCACTGATGAACATAGATGCAAAAATCCTCAACAAAATACTAGCAAACAGAATCCAACAGCACATTAAAAGGATCATACACCATGATCAAGTGGGGTTTATTCCAGGAATGCAAGGATTCTTCAATATATGCAAATCAATCAATGTGATACACCATATTAACAAATTGAAGAAGAAAAACCATATGATCATCTCAATAGATGCAGAGAAAGCTTTCGACAAAATACAACACCCATTTATGATAAAAACCCTGCAGAAAGTAGGCATAGAGGGAACTTTCCTCAACATAATAAAGGCCATATATGACAAACCCACAGCCAACATCGTCCTCAATGGTGAAAAACTGAAACCATTTCCACTAAGATCAGGAACAAGACAAGGCTGCCCACTCTCACCACTCTTATTCAACATAGTTTTGGAAGTTTTAGCCACAGCAATCAGAGAAGAAAAGGAAATAAAAGGAATCCAAATTGGAAAAGAAGAAGTAAAGCTGTCACTGTTTGCAGATGACATGATACTATACATAGAGAATCCTAAAGATGCTACCAGAAAACTACTAGAGCTAATCAATGAATTTGGTAAAGTGCAGGATACAAAATTAATGCACAGAAATCTCTGGCATTTCTGTACACTAATGATGAAAAATCTGAAAGTGAAATCAAGAAAACACTCCCATTTACCATTGCAACAAAAAGAATATAATATCTAGGAATAAACCTACCTAAGAAGACAAAAGACCTGTATGCAGAAAATTATAAGACACTGATGAAAGAAATTAAAGATGATACAAATAGATGGAGAGATATACCATGCTCCTGGATTGGAAGAATCAATATTGTGAAAATGACTCTACTACCCAAAGCAATCTACAGATTCAATGCAATCCCTATCAAGCTACCACTGGCATTTTTCAGAGAACTAGAACAAAAAATGTCACAATTTGTATGGAAACACAAAAGACCCCGAATAGCCAAAGCAATCTTGAGAACGAAAAATGGAGCTGGAGGAATCAGGCTTCCTGACTTCAGACTATACTACAAAGCTACAGTAATCAAGACAGTGTGGTACTGGCACAAAAACAGAAAGATAGATCAATGGAACAGGATAGAAAGCCCAGAGATAAACCCATGCACATATGGTCAACTTATCTTTGATAAAGGAGGCTGGAATGTACAGTGGAGAAAGGACAGCCTCTTCAATAAGTGGTGCTGGGAAAACTGAACAGGGACATGTAAAAGTATGAGATTAGATCATTCCCTAACACCATACACAAAAATAAGCTCAAAATGGATTAAAGACCTAAACGTAAGGCCAGAAACTATCAAACTCTTAGAGGAAAACATAGGCAGAACACTCTATGACATAAATCACAGCAAGATCCTTTTGGACCCACCTCCTAGAGAAATGGAAATAAAAACAAAGATAAACAAATGGGACCTAATGAAACTTCAAAGCTTTTGCACAGCAAAGGAAATCATAAACAAGACCAAAAGACAACCCTCAGAATGGGAGAAAATATTTGCAAATGAAGCAACTGACAAAGGATTAATCTCCAAAATTTATAAGCAGCTCATGCAGCTCAATAGCAAAAAAACAAACAACCCAGTCCAAAAATGGGCAGAAGAGTTAAATAGGCATTTCTCCAAAGAAGATATACAGACTGCCAACAAACACATGAAAGGATGCTCAACATCATTAATCATTAGAGAAATGCAAATCAAAAGTACAATGAGATATCATCTCACACCAGTCAGAATGGCCATCATCAAGAAATCTAGAAACAATAAATGCTGGAGAGGGTGTGGAGAAAAGGGAACACTCTTGCACTGCTGGTGGGAATGTGGATTGGTACAGCCGCTATGGAGAACAGTATGGAGGTTCCTTAAAAAACTAAAAATAGAACTACCATATGACCCAGCAATCCCACTACTAGGCATATACCCTGAGAACACCATAATTCAAAAAGAGACATGTACCAAAATGTTCATTGCAGCTCTATTCACAATAGCCCGGAGATGGAAACAACCTAAGTGTCCATCATCGGATGAATGGATAAAGAAGATGTGGCACATATATACAATGGAATATTACTCAGCCATAAAAAGAAACGAAACTGAGCTATTTGTAATGAGGTGGATAGACCTAGAGTCTGTCATACAGAGTGAAGTAAGTCAGAAAGAGAAAGACAAATACCGTATGCTAACACGTATATACGGAATTTAAGAAAAAAAATGTCATGAAGAACTTAGGGGTAAAATAGGAATAGAGACACAGACCTACTGGGGGTGGGCTTGGGGATATGGGGGGGTGGGCTGTGACGGGGCGGGGAAGAGGCATGGACGTGTATACACTGCCGGGCGTTGGGTGGATGGATGGTGGGGGGTGGCCGCGTGGCGCGGGGGGATGGGCTCGGTGCTTTGTGGCCGCCTGGAGGGGTGGGATGGGGAGGGTGGGAGGGAGGGAGACGCAGGAGGGAGGGGATGTGGGAACAGATGTATATGTATGACTGATTCACTTTGTTGAAAAGCAGAGACTAATAAAAAAAAAAGCTGACAATCAGAAATGTGCAGAGGTGCATTATTTATCTGGATCAGTTTTACAATTAAAAATCAAATCCTAAAGAGCTCACAATGTCATTGTCTCATGAAATGACACATCCTCAGGCCACAGTCTCGTGTGGTTATGATGATGTTAATTTGGTGAGGACCCCTTCATTTTAGTTATAACCAACCCAGAGAAAGGGACTGAGGGTGAGGGGCCAGATCATTTCCATCAGAACAAGGAGAGGTCATTTCTGCTGGAATCTGTACCTTCTTCCCAGTAGACAGCATCAAGAGCACCAGAAGTCTACCTGCCTGTCCACGCTTGGGAGCCTTAGGGCAGAACAGAGTCATTAAATAATGTTTACAATGACATTTCCTCCAACTGCCATGAGTGTGGTGGACTGGCCTAAAGATACAGCTTAGGACCCACTTCTATTTTGGGAGAAAGGTTCCATCACATCACTGCTTTGTGAGGCATAGAAAGGAGTAATACTCTTCCTTTACAGAAGGCTCTCAAGGTCCTCCTTCAAAAGTTCTGGTGTTCTGTGAGCTGGGCCTGGGTACTCAACTTCTAAAATTAAATCATGTAGCCTGAAAAAAGGGCCCCAATTCTTCATCCCTCCCTGTATCCATACTCTTGGCCATGTAATTGTGTAATACCCTCCCATTCTGACTTTAGGCTCAGCTGTTCAACTTGCTTTGGGCGATAAAAGTGAGGCAGAAGTGAGAGTATACAGTACTAAGGCTAGGTTTCAAGAAGCCGTGTGTGTTTCTGCTTGTTCTCTTGCACCCCTGCTGTCTCCATGAGAACATATCTACATTAGCCTGCTAACAGATAACAGTCACGTGGAACAGAGCCAAGGTAGCCCAACCAAGGCCAACCTAATAAGCCAATATCCATACACATGAGAAAGCTGCCCAGTCAAGATCAGCCACCTATCAACCCAGCTGACTTAGGCTCACAAGCTATGAAGGCTTATCACTGTATATCACCGTGTACATCTTCTCACCGTGGTTTTAGTTGTGTGTTACACAGCATTACTATGTCAATAGATAACCACTATGCCAAGTAACTAATTAAATTGAGAGATGTTTCCCTTAATTTTTTATTTCTACCTTATTTTTCCTCTGAAAACATTAACTTCCGTTAAGAATACTCAGAGGCCAAGAAAACAAATAAGGAATCAAATGAAAAATCAATGGGAAAACTCCAAATAGCCCATAGTTTGGTGGTGGACACTTGTCTTCATTGCTGTGAATCATATTATATATACGTAACATGTTCATATCTCCATCAGGACCATGGAGCCCTTAGTAGAACATGTGATATATTTCATTTCATCTCATGCACTAGGCACAAGGTCTAGTGAAAGGATTGTATGTGAGGGAGTTGGACTAGATGATCTCTTATCTCTAATGCTCTCAGGCAGCTCATACCCAGCCTGAGTGAGCAGCTGCCAAGACAAGGGGCGGGTGTCTGCGGCTCAGTGGACCTCACCTGCCCACAACCAAAGGGCATGTTACCTTGTTGGCGCATCTTCATGGTCAGTATCCTTATTGCCTCTCCTCGAACTCGCCCTTCACAGAAATAAGCACCATTGATTTTACTGGCCTTTTCTCTCTTCCAAACAACTTTTTTAGCCCATTCTCTGGTTGCATCTTGAGTAACTTCCAGTGGATCCTGGTGCTGGTTCATTAAGGCTTCAAAGTCCCTTCCTATGATGATGGGCTCATGGGGGTGCCATCCAGAGGCGATGCAGGTGAGGGATGTCTCAGCGTCAGACACGAGAGGTAGGGAATTGATCAAGATCAGGTCCATGGCACCGTCCACTGTTGCTAAAAGGAAAAGAGGGAACATAATGTATGAGGAAGGTTATTAACATGGCCCCACAGGATAAGCTGGTGTTTACAAAGCCTTGTCTAAAAATAACTGTGTGAGCAGTCTTTCTAAAATGCTACTCTGATCATGTGCCTATCTCTCATTGGACAAAATCCAAAACTCTTTAGCATGGCATCAAGACTCTGCATCACCTAGACCCTGCTAACCACTCCTGCCCCATTGCACACCCTAGCTGTAATGGACTATCAGTTATTCTCCATTCCCAAAACAAGATGTGCACTAGCTGTCTTTACACACTACAGTGCCTGAGACATAGTTAAGTATTCAGTGTTTGCTGAATTGAGACAAATTCATGATAATGGCATTATTATCATTACCATGAACTGAATAAATAATTATCATTATTTATCATTAATTATTGATCAATTAATGATAATGTGGTTCTATCCCAATAATAAACTATTCTAAATAAATATGTCAATGACATACACCATATGCTAACTTTATAGACTCTCATCATTATCAAAGTATTGCCTGATTCCATATTAAATTCCACAAGGTAAGAGAGGGACTGAGTGAAGTCTACATTTCCCTCTGACCCTCATCTTTGAAATGAGCCTAATAAGACCTGTCTTGCAGAATTCTTGTAAAGATTAAATGAGGTAAACTACATAACCTGCCAAGCACTGTGTCTGCAATATACAGGGTACTCAATGACCATCATTTCATTTCTCTTTATTCTGTTTTCTGAACACCTAGCCCCAAACCTCAAATCTTCCCAAATGTAAAAAGAAAATGCTACCTGACTTTTAAGATTTATTTCCTAAGTGATAAAGCACATTTACAAAAAGAAAACCCTCTCATTTCACTTTCTCTCTCTCTCTCTCTCCCTCTCCCTCTTTCCCCTTCTCTTCTCATTTCCAAAGTTTCAAAGATAAGCAAATGGAATCTGTGGCTATTCTCTCCTCTTGGTGAATGTGGAAATACCAGGGATGTAGGTTGTTTTCTGGCTCCAGTGACGGTTGATTCTCAAGTCTACGTAAAATGATCAGGAGACTAGAAAGGTCAAGCACAGCGGGTGATGAGGGCTACTGGAGTCTCAGGGACCTTTATGTAGATGTAAAGTGATTCAAGTAGGTTCCATGTTATCTCATTTAATATTTATCAAATTCTCTCCTGGGAGTATGCACCATTATCTTATTTTTAAATAGAAAGAAATTAGGGCTCAAAAGATTGAGTGGCTTATTCTATCTTCCACAGCTATTGAAGTCAGAGCTGGAATTCAAATTCTCACTGGTCTTTCAGTTCCTTAGCTATACCATGCCCTTTCCTACCTCAAAACCTTTGGACATGCTGATCCCTGTGCCTGGAATGCTCTTTTCCGCTCTTTTCCATACTTTTCATGGCTAATTTCTCTCATCCTTTGGAGTCTTAGCTTAAATGCCTATCTTGTGGAGGTCTTCTTTACCTGTCTTATCTACAATGTCTACACACTCTCATCCCACCACCCTCAATTCAGCCTCCTATTTGTTTCCTTCATAAAGATTACCACAATCTGTGATTATTTTATTTGATCTCTCTCCTCCTAGATGATACATTCCATTAGGATGAGAATTGAAGCTGTTTTATTTGCATTGATTTACATATGAATATTCTACCTATTCTCAGCATATAGAGGACTTAATAAATATTTGTTGGCTAGATGGATGGATGGACGGACATATGGACACATTTTATACCAGATCTAATTCAATTTCACCAATTCACTTGGCTCCCACTTATTGAAAAATGAGGTTAAAAATGAAAGTTCTCTCCTATTTACAATAGCCAAGACATGGAAACAACCTAAATGTCCACTGACAGATGAATGGATAAAGAAGATGTGATATATATATACACACACCCCATGGAATATTGCTCAGCCATAAAAAATGAAATCATGCCGTTTGCAGCAACATGGATAGACCTAGAGATTATCATATTAAGTGAAGTAACTGAGAAAGAGACAAATACCATATGATGTCACTTATATGTGGAATCTGAAATACGACCCAAATGAACCAGTCTATGAAACAGAAACAGACTTGTGGTTGCCAAGGGGGAGGGGCGGTGGGAAAGGGAAGGATTGGGAGTTTGAGGTTAGCAGATGCAAACTACTATATACAGGATGGATAAACAACAAGGTCCTACTGTATAGCACAGGGAACTATATTCAATATCCTGTGATAAACCATAATGGAAAAGAATATGAAAAAGAATATATATATGTATAACCGAATCACTTCACTGTACAGCAGAAATTAACACAACATTGTAAATCAACTATACTTCAATAAATTTTTTTTAAAAAATGAAAGTGCTCTTCTGAGTCTAAACTGACCCCTTTGCCCATATTTAAAAGACTGTTTTGATAATTACTGAGTTCATGAGGGGGGAAAGCAAATGTTACGCTTTTACAAAATGCTATAGAAAGGTGATCAGTGGTTGCTGAGGATTTGGAGCTGACTGGTATTCATTTACCAGACCTTCTTATGCCAAGCACTGTGCCTGCCATGAAGTCCTCATACAATTTTTTTTTGATAGCATTTGCCAATGTTTGATGTATACAGTGATGTTTTGAGGATGATCCTATTAGGAGCTACATTTTTATCTGATTCACTAGGAAGAATTTCAAAGTCAAGTCTTAATGTAAGTAGGAGTTGGTGTTGCAATATTTTTCTTGTAATATTAACTCAGTATGCTGAGGGAAGAAATCTTGAGTAGAATGGGTTCCCAAGCCTGACCCTCAAGCATCTATCTTGCTTCTAGCCTCATTGGTTTAACTTTAGGATTTCAAGAGAGGGAACAGAGGTTAGGATAAGAAAAGCATCACAAGAGAGAATGAGCCAGGAAACCTAGCTGTGGAATTATTTTACAGCCTCCAAAAATAACACCACAGCACAGTTACCCGTACACACACACACACACACACACACACACACACACATCCAGCCCTGCCTCTGAGTAAGCACCACCTCATCTCCCACACTCACTCCTTCCAGGCATGTTCCCAGAGAGAGTCATCAAGAGGAAGGAGACACTGTAATTCTTTCAGCTCCGGTGGGATCCACCCCCATTTCTAGGGCCAGCTGAGTGATTTGCCAAAACCAAGGGCTCTGCTCTGAACTCACCAAACTGCATTAGCACTGGCTGTGGTTTATTTAATGACTTTAGGAAATAATAGAAAAAGCAGTTGATTTGAAAAGACAACCACACTGCATCTGTAAATTATTTCTAGGTATGGGTCTCGTTTCTTTTTCCTTTTGTTCCTCCCAGCTCTCTCCCTTTACTTTCAGGGATAGAAAGGGAAACTGTATACTCTGAGAGTCTGGATCTCACTACACTTTGCTACCCTTATTCAGCATGTCAGTTTCAGGAAGCACTCTTCCACCCATGAGTTCTCTGACCTTTGTACTGCCACTTACACTAAAATATCAGAAGAATTTTGTACATGAGTTTTAGATACAGGAAGAAATAGTTACCACGTTCCTGGAATGAATTTTAAAAAATCATCTGTTTAGCTTTCCTAAAACAAGAACCAGTATTTGTTCTTGTTTGCATATGCTCCAGGGAATTTCTGGAAGGTGATACAGGAAGCTAAGAACAAGGGTGACCCATTAGGGGAGAATGAGGTCATTGGGGGGATAATGATGGGAGGAACACTTTTCACTGTATACGTAATGTATACAATGCTTTTGAACCATTGGAATATTATCTACACATAAAAATTAAATGTAAAAAAGTAAATGTTAACTGCTCTTCCCTTAAAAAGGTGCATTTGTAAGGGAATCTAGAACCAGAGAAATATATATGTCTCTCATCATTTATCCCTACACTCACTCCAAATCTTTTTGGATCACATCCATATAACGCATTTTCTTTTTCTCTCAACTTTGGACTAGTAATAGAAAATGTGACATCACTCCACAATGCTGAAAAAAAAATTGGTTAAAATAAAATATAAGAAAAGGGAGGAGGAGAGTGGCCAAACTTCACCTTTCAAAAAGAAGAAAGAAGCAGAGGCCCTCCTGCCACAGGTACAATTTTAGCCTGTGGCTTCTCAAAAGGGTTCTGCTACTGGCACAGTGAAAGGTGTAACTGCTACTGCGTGACTGATGCTACCCAGGAATCTGCTATTGGGGACATTTTCCTGAGAATAAATGCCAAGAGACAGAGCCCACCTGGGCTTGCACAGCTATCCATCCCCAAACCAACACCTTTTCTTCCACTACAAAACTATCCTCTCCAAGTCCTACTGCAGACCAGTTTTGAGTTGTTTCACCACAACCACAGCCTGAAGAGCTTGAATCAACTTCATTAATTAGTTCAATTCACACTTCTAACATCAAGACTAAGAGTCTGCTGTAAGTAAGACGCATATGGAATTTCATACATCTTAACGTGCTTTGGGGATTGATATTATTTTTCCTCAGCAAAGATCTCACAAACACTTTTCAATATTTGCATAAAAGTGTCTCTTGTTTGTAAGGAGATACTGGCCAATGTAGCACAGCATCCATTGGGTTAACAAATGACTGTTCATCACAGTTGAAGCATAACAATATCCTACAACATTGTTCTGCTCATTATGTTTTCTGTGTGCTGTACTGAACAGCATCTAACATTTTGCAGTAACATTTTCTCACTAAATCTCATTGTGGTGAACACAAAATGCTGCTTAAATCTTCTTTTTGAGTATAGATTTTCTTTCTTTTTTAACTTTAGTAGCTTTTTTTTCTTTTTTTTTTTTTGGCTTCATTGGGTCCTAGTTGCGGCACGCAGGATCTTCATTGAGGCGCACAGGCTCCTCTCTAGTTGTGGCGCGCAGGCTTCTCTTTAGTTGTGGTGTGTGGGTTTTCTCTCTCTCATTGAGGCGCGCCAGCTCAGTAGTTGTGGTGCGTGGACTTAGTTGCCCCGCAGCATGTGGGATCTTAGTTCCCTAACCAGGGATCGAACCCACGTCCCCTGCACTGGAAGGTGAATTCTTTACCACTGGAGCACCAGGGAAGTCCCTGCATATAGATTTTCTTATACTCAGTATTGCTTCTGTAAAACTAAAATAACACCCCCTGAGGAAACGTAAAAATAAGAGAAATCCCCTAAGAAAGAATATAGAAAATGGACCAGGTGTGGCTGACAGGGACCAAAAATAAAACGGAGCCAGGCAGTCACGACAGACCTGGGACTGAGTCACGTAACTCCTTCTTAGAAAACACACACAAAAAAAACCCTATAAGGACTTCTGATTCTGCTAAGGTCCTACCTGGAAAAGCCCCTAATGAGAAGCTTGGATGACAGCCAATCACACACACTCTCACTGAGCAGCTCAACTTTCATCTGTTTGTTTTATATTTCGGCTCCACATAAATTTTCATTTGGGAGAAAGGAATTTGCTTAAATAAAACATATAAAACCTCAAAGGTCATCACTTTTAACAATTTTACTTTTACAGATGGAGAAAATGAAAGGTTAAATGAATAAGTATCAATGAAAATACATGTCCCTGCCTCACAAGGTGCTGACTCCAATTAGTCTGCTGTGCCCCTCCATCCACATTCAAGTTCAGCACAGCTGCAGAGGCAAGTTCTGATTAACACAGCTCCCCAACCTTTGAAGCACTTGCCAGCTAAGCAGAAAAAGCAGGTTAAATTACTGCAGAGTGTGGCTATTCCCTTGTGCTTCTTATTACCGCAGAATTGTGGTGTTGGGTGGAGTTTCACTAATATGTGTTTGGAATAAGGCATCACATCTTCGGAACGACTGTCTGTATGATTTCTTGGAAGTTTAGTACTGACTATGTTTCAAATTTTTCCAAGGTGTCCTTGGTTGTCTCACCTTCCCAACAGCAGCAGATATCTTAGAGTCTAAATATGTAAAATGGCAATGAGCACTAACTTGGCCAAAAGTATTTTTGAAATCAGGGGATTGGCAATGAACTGATAAGGTCTTGGCCAAAAGCATTTCTGAAATCAAGGCCCTGACAATGAGCAAAGAAGCAAAGACATCCCCAAAACTATCCAAGATTATTTGGTGGAACTGTTTGGATTTTAGTTTAGTTATTTTTTATGGTGTCCAGAAGAGGAGAATTCTCTTCAGTTAAAAAAAAACAACTCATTAAATTATTTATATGTCTATTCATCCGTTAACAAATTTACTGAGCACCTCCCATGTGCTAAGGTACTATATTTGACCCTGAAGACACAACAATGAATAAAACAGATCTGATCTCAACCCATACGTAATTTACAGGCAAATGTAGAAGACAGATATGGCAAACCAATCACATAAATAAATATAACACTGGAACCATGATAGGTACCATGAGAGAGAACTATAAGGTGCTATGGGATAGCATAACCGTGAACTTAATCAAACTTGGCTGGAGAGGAGAAATGGTTTGTGAATCAGGTAAGGCTCCCTGAGGAAGCGACATTTGGCCTGAAGGAGAGTTGGAATTACCAGGACAAAGCGAAAGGGATATGAGAAGAGAGTCAGGAAAGTTTTCCCCCAAAGGGTAACTACTGAGCAGGATTTTGAAGAATGAGTAAGTGTTTAATAGGACTCACCACTAGAATGTCCTCTCTTGGTTAATGTCAACATCCTAAAGTTGACACTAATTTCTTTTTATTGGATTCTAAGAACTACTGGCACCATTTCTATGTGTCAACTCTATGTTAAAGTATTTTTCGCGTCTCCTCTCCCTTCTTGTGTTCCCAGAAGAAATCCCGTTCCCAGGCATGTTTCCAATATTTTAATCTTTTGTTTGTTTGTTTGTTTGTTTCTAGGATACTTTTATGTATGTAATAAGTCTCTGAGCAATAACTTCATCCTCAAATTTCCTTCCCAGAAGATAGTGGGCAATTAACGAAAAGATACCAACATGCACAAGCCTGGAAATAACCAAAGGAAGTTTCTAACTTTTTACATGCACAGTTGGGAGTTAGACAAGGACACCCTTGATATGACTAGGCTGGGTCTCCCTCACAACAAACTGCTCTCACTCAGGAGTTGCGCCAAGCCTGTTCGCCCCAAGGGCATGCCCATTTCCCATCCCCGCCCCCCTGACAAACAGGACCCTCGTCCAACTGCTGGAGGAGACAGCATCCCACCCCCCCACTCCGTGAACGCCAGAAAGTTTCCATCCAGGATAAATGCCGCACGTTCTAGTTAGAACATCAGGATGGCCACCAGTCAGTTAGCAAGCAAGTTTTTATTTTACACAGGAGTAGACCCAACATCCACAGAGTGAGACTTCACTAAATGCCCAGCACATATGCACACTTACATGCAAAACTCCATTTCTGTAAGGTGGGGCTGGAGGAGGCATGGCACCATCAAATCAAGGATTGTTTAAACTGGAAAAGACTTTAGAGATTGGCTGGTGCAAGCCTCACACTTTATAAAGGGCAAACTGAGGCCCATGGAAAAGAGACTGGCCACGGGTCACACAAAGGCTAATGGCAAAGCCAGCCCTCAAGTGTGAATTTCTCCCCAGGGCCTTTTCTGTCACCCCAGGGTAGCAGGGTAAATGGACAAACCTTTAATGTGAGGGAATTTGGAATGTTCATCATTTTGACAGGATGGTACCTGAAGAATCCTGGAGCTTGGCAGAAACTGGGCCAAGAGAGAAAAGACATTGAGGAGAGGCAGCCAAAAAGCTGGGAAGGGTACAGGACAGAGAGAGTGGGAATTCCCAGAAATGAGGTTTGCCCACCTCATAAATCCCCGCAAGCCTTACAATGTTGCCTTATAATCTTTCCTATCATTTCGCCCCGAGAGAGGGATGCTCTCTAATTGAATCGTATTTGTCCACTGCCAGCAAATTTTTCTGGTGTGAGAGGAATCCATCTTTGGAGCCAGGCCACCTTCTCTTTCTGGGTTCTTCTGCTTCAATCACCTGCCAAGTTCCCTTCTCCCTTCTGCTGCCAAAAGATGTGCACAGACGTACATACTCACTCCCACAACCAAATATCTCTATCGTCCAAGACAGAATTCAACAAGCTCTTTAACTCCTAAGTTCCCTGTTCTCCAGATCCCAATAAGGAAGGCAATTTGGGTTGATTTGCTTGCACAAAAAAGAGAATAAGAATAAGAATTTAAGAATAGCTTAAAGTGACAACTCTGAGAACTATCAGAAGAGCAAACCAAAGAAGTGAGTCTGTAATGGGAGAAGTTCAGGACTATGATCATTTCTAAGAGACTGACAAAGAAAGAGGGCGAGTGTTCTCAGCAGGCTTCAGATTATACCGTGTCGGGAAGAAAGACAACATTGTTTATTATAGACTACGTAACAGGTACTATGCAAGGTGTTTTACAAACTTTGTGCGCTTGAATTCTTTGTGCACTTGAAGGAAGGGATTTATATTCCATTCTATAGGTTAAAAAAAGAAACTCACAGATGTTCTGTAATATGCCCAGCAACAGACAAATAGAATTTGAACCCATGTCTCACTAAGTTCCATTACCAGTCACAATGTTTCACTCTAAACACCACAAGAGAATTCTATTTTGCCCTTTGTCCACTATTGTATCTCTAACAATTAGCACAGTGCCTGGCATCTAACAGCTATTCAATAATCGCTGATGAAGGAATAAATAAATAAATAAGCAAGCAAGCAAGCCTGGTCTTCGATGAGTGAATTTATTCAATAAGCACTGACTTAATATGTACTATGAGCTGGGCCCTATGCTGCCTTCCGTGGATGAAGAAAAGAATAAAATATGGTTTCTGCCTTCAAGAAGCTTACAGTCTGGTCATCCAAAGGCATGAATATACACAAATCCATAAAGGAAAACACTGACAGATTGCACTATAGAAAATTCCAAAATCTTTTATAAAATAAACAGCCAACTGCAGTAGATTGAAATATAATGGTCACAATAATTTGCATTTCTTTCCATTGAGAAGTGAAATCTACTTCTTTACCCCTTGAATCTAGGCTTGGCCATGAGACTATCCTTGATCAATGAAACATTCGCAAATGTGACAAAAACAGAAACTTTAAAAGTGCTTTTCCCCTGGGCCTGCCCCTCCTACTGCTCTATAGGACCCTGAGACCACCATGAGGAAAAGCCCAGACTAATCTACTGGAGGATGAGAGACCACATGATACAGACATGAGCCATTCCAGCTGAGGCCCAATAGACCAACTGCCAGATATGTGCATTAACAATCCTAGACCATCCAGCCCCAGCCAAGCCATCAGCTGACTACAGAGATCAGCCAATCCACCCTAGATCAAAGAACTTTCCAGCTGACCTACAGAATCTAAGATATAATAAATGTTTGCTGTTTCACCATTACGTTTTCAGATGACTTGTTACTCAACAAAAATTAACTGATACAATAATTACCATATGAAATGATAATTAACTTGACTACAAATCTCGAAACACAAACTAAAAGGACATCTCATTATTTGTCTATCAAATTAACTAACAATAGAGAGGGTCATAATATCTAGTGCTAGCAGATAAACAGGAAGGTCTACACCGTTGGTGTAATTGATAAAAAGGCCAAATGGGAAAAATATTGTTATAGATAAAACTTAAAGAGTTAATATATATAATACATAAGTAAATTCTATAAATTAATAAATCAGTAGTAATTCACAGAGGAAGATAAACAAATAGGCAACTGTAATAAATTGGAAAAAATGATCACAATATTTCCAATATTCCTTGGAAATGCATTTCTGGGACATGCTTGCAAATCTACAGTTGTAAAGTTACATAAAATCTAACCCTATTTCAGCATTTATTATATGTCAGGCACTTTTCCATGTGTGTAACATGTAATAACTTAATCCTCGTGGAACCTTATGGAATAGGCACTATGATTATCTTCATTTTACAGAAAAGGAGACTAAGACAAAAAGAGGTTAAATACTTGGTCATTGTCATACAAGTAATTAGTGGTAGAACTGAGATTCAAATTTAGGCAAACTGATTTCAAAACCCACTCTTTTAATGATTAATCTATACACATATTACACTGGTTCATATCAAAAATGTATCTTCTAACAATTCAGTGAAGAAAGATTAGTCTCTTCAACAATAGTGTCAGAACAACTGGACATCCATATGCCAAAAAAAAAAAAAATAGAGCCCTAAACTAAAACCTCCCACCTTGTATAAAAATTAAATGAAAATGGACCATGTAAAATGTAAAAATACAAAACTTTTGGGATATGGGAGAAAAATCTTCATGATGTTGGAGTTAGGCAGTGAGTTGTTAGCTATGACACCAGAACTGTGATCTGTAAAGAAAAACGTTGATAAATTGGATTTTATCAAAATTTCAAACTTTGATCTATGAAAGGCACTGTTAAAATCAAAATACAAACTACAGACTGGGAGAAAACATAGCTGACAAACAACTTACATCCAGAATATATCTTAAAACTCTCAAAACTTCACAGTAAGAAAACAAACAATTCAATTTTTTTAATGGGCAAAAGATTAGAGACACTTTACCAAAGAAGATATGTGGATGGCAAATAAGTACACAGAAAGATGGTCAGTATCATTATCCACTAGGAAAATGCTAATTAAAACCACGTGAGACACCACTGCACACCTATTAGAAAGGCTCAGAAAAACCCTGACAACACCAAGTGCTAGCTAGAATGTGTAGCAACTGTAACTCAATCACTGCTGGTGGTATGTAAAATGGATGGTCCAGTCACTGTGGAAAATGGTTTAATCTTTTTTTATAAAGTTAAATATACATTTATCACATCACCCGGCAATCCCACTTCTATGTATTTACCCTACAGAAATGAAACTTTATGTTCATACAGTGAATGTTTATAGCAGCTCCATTTATTCATAATCACCCCTAACTGGAGAAACCCAAATGTTCTTCAACAGACAAATGCATAAACAGCCGTTGTACATCCAGACAATGGAATACTACTCAGAAATAAAAAGGGGTAGACTATTAATACTTGCAACAATATGGCATTATGCTGAGTAAAAGGACCAATATAAAAAAGCTACGTACTGTATGAATGCCTTTATATAACATTCTGGAAAAGGTAAGCCTATAAGGATGAAGAGCAGATGAGTGGTTGCCAGGGATTAGGAGTAGGAGAGATGTGACTAAAAAGGGCAGCACAAAAAAGATTTTAGGGGGTGATGGAATTGTTCTCTATTCTAACGTGGTGGCAGTTGCATTAAAACTCATAAAGCTGTACACACAACATAACTTAACTGTATATTAATTTTTAAAATTATAGTAAAAAGGTATCCTCCATAATTACCAATAAAAATATGCAAAGAGGGGCTTCCTCAGTGGTGAAGTGGTTGAGAATCTGCCTGCTAATGCAGGGGACACGGGTTCAAGTCCTGGTCTGGGAAGATCCCACATGCCGTGGAGCAACTAGGCCCGTGAGCCACAACTACTGAGCCTGCGCGTCTGGAGCCTGTGCTCCACAACGAGAGGCCACGATAGTGAGAGGCCCGCGCACCGCGATGAAGAGTGGCCCCTGCTTGCCACAACTAGAGAAAGCCCTCGCACAGAAACGAAGACCCAACACGGCCATAAATACATACATACATACATACATACATAAATAGCCAAGCATTTTAAAAAAATATGCAAAGATATGGCAAGAATATTCACTGCAGCCTACAGCCTCAACTGGAAACAACACAAAGTTCATGATTGGGAGCACGGCTAAATAAATGATGGTTCATACATTTAATTGAATATTATGTTTCATGGAATTATACCTTTGATATATTAAGTGAAGAAAAGATGCAGAACAGTATGTTTGATCTCATTTTTGTCAAAATATTGAGAAAAGCCTAGAAGTCACACACCAGTAGTGGTACTTCTGGCTAATGAAATTGCCAGGCTTAGGGATCAGGGTGGGGTGAGGAGGAAGGCAGATGTTCACTTATTGTTTTACATATTTAGTATTGTC
Organism: Mesoplodon bidens; assembly: GCF_964165515.1. NCBI lineage: Eukaryota > Metazoa > Chordata > Mammalia > Artiodactyla > Ziphiidae > Mesoplodon > Mesoplodon bidens. The sequence continues at coordinate 51,801,319 of NC_138162.1, forward strand.
TATCTTTTATAATATTAAAATGAAGACTTTTATTTATTATAAAAACACATGCAACTAATCAATCTAATGGCAGTTTTTTGCTTAATTATTTACACATCTGTCTCCTTCCTTAGACAGTGAGCTCCCTGAAGAAAAGACCTCTATTTTGTTCATCTCTAGCTCCTAGCACAAAGAACTGTGTTTGACAGACTGTGCATATTTTTAATATATTTAAGTTGAATTTGAAGAATTCAACAGTAATTGAAAGTAGAGCATCTTTTTTTTTCTTTTTGGAATTTTAATTATAAGTCCAAGAATGCTCCTTTGACTAAATTTTTTTTTTTTTTTTTGCGGTACGCGGGCCTCTCACCGCTGTGGCCTCTCCCGTTGTGGAGCACAGGCTCCGGATGCACAGGCCCAGAGGCCATGGCTCACGGGCCCAGCCACTCCATGGCATGTGGGATCCTCCCGGACCGGGGCACGAACCCGCGTCCCCTGCATCGGCAGGCGGACTCTCAACCGCTGTGCCACCAGGGAAGCCCCCTTTGACTACATTTTGATATAAATTTTCTTGAAAAGATCTTTGTTTACTGACTCTTTTTTAAATTAATTTTTATTAGAGTATAGTTGATTTACAATCTGGTGTTAGTTTCAGGTGTACAGCAAAGTGAATCAGTTATATATATACATATATCCACTCTTTTTTGGATTCTTTTCCCATATGGTCATTACAGAGTATTGAGTAGAGTTCCTGTGCTATACAGTAGGTTCTTATTAATTATCTATTTTATATATAGTTAAAGTAGTACATCTTAAACTCAAGTGACAATTCTGTCAATTGTTATTAGCCTGGCACCATCAACAGGATAGTGGAGTAGTTAAGAGCTTCGGTCTTGATGTTCTGTCTCATTTTCCTCATCTGTAAAATGGGAAAATAACCTCTAAATCATTGACTTTTAAAAAAATTTATTTATTTTATTTATTTATTTTTAGCTGTGTTGGGTCTTCATTGCTGCACGCAGGCTTTCTCTAGTTGTGGCGAGTGGGGGCTACTCTTTGTTGCGGTGCGCAGGCTTCTCACTGTGGTGGCTTCTCTTGTTGCAGAGCGCGGGCTCTAGATATGTGAGCTTCAGTAGTTGTGGCACGTGGGTTCAGTAGTTGTGTCTCGCAGGCTCTAGAGCACAGGCTCGTTAGTTATGGCACACGGGCTTAGTTGCTCCATGGCATGTGGGATCTTCCCGGGCCAGGGATCAAACTCATGTCCTCTGCATTGGCAGGCGGATTCTTAACCACTGCACCACCAGGGAAGCCCTAAATCACTGACATTTGTGTAAAGGGTTATTTGTATTAGCATGACATGAAGCCAGTTTGATCAAGTGAATCTGTATGAAAAGATGGTCTGTGTCAGCCCCAGAGGAAGGATTTTAATTTTTTAATTTTTAAGTCATCTTGGAGCTAAGGCACCCAAAGAAGGAAGAACTTCTAATGGCTTTGTGTCCTGCTGTGTGACCACCCTCCCACACACTTCAAACCCACATGAGCAGGAAACAGGCTGATCATGAGCTAAGGAAGATTCCCTGTGTTTCCTTCTAAAATCCTTTGATTGCTGCCCCCTTTCTTACAGGACTGACCTTAACAGGAAACCAAATCTCTGCACATGCAAGTGATTCTGGAAAAGCAGTTTCACAACCAGCTTGGTGGTGTGGAGGGAGCCTTGGAGAGAGAGATGAGGGGGCTCCTCAGAGATGGACACAAGCCATCACTCCATGGGCCTCTGCCAGCTAACCCTCGGGAAGACCACTGACATAGCCCAAAGGCCTCCCGCTGTGTCCCTGGACAAGAGAACCTTCCTTACATTTTCTTCCTCATCTTTCAAAGTGAGAACTAGGGACTTCCCTGGTGGCACAGTGGTTAAGAACCCGCCTGCCATTGCAGGGGACATGGGTCTGAGCCCTGGTCCGGAAAGATGCCGCGGAGCAACTAAGCCCGTGCACCACAACTACTGAGCCTGCGCTCTAGAGCCCGCGAGCCACAACTGCTGAGCCCACGTGCCACAACTACTGAAGCCCGCGTGCCTAGAGCCTGTGCTCCTCAACAAGAGAAGTCACCGCAATGAGAAGCCCGTGCACCACAACGAAGAGTAGCCCCTGCTCGCCGCAACTAGGGAAAACACCACACACAGCAACAAAGACCCGACGCAGCCAAAAATAAATTAAATAAATAAATAAATACATTGATTAAAAAAATAAATAAGAGTGAGAACTATACTCCAATAAAATTTTTTTTAAAAAGTGACCCTCTGCACAGTCTATAGTTCTTATACTTTGCTTCACTTTACTCTTAGAGCAGGACAGTAGCTCTGCATTCTGAAGCATCACCCCCACCACTGACTAACCAATGGGGTCATGATCTTAACTCAGTAGTGAAAGAGGGCTCAGGGACCCTCTAGTCTCATTTCATTTAGTTTAGGAATTCCTTTATTACAATTCTGGAATCTATTGTCCTCTGGGCATTACCTGAATTATTTCTGTGATTGGAAGTCTCCTACTTGGGAAGCAGCTTGTGAAACCATATTCCCTCCCCTCCATCAAAAAAAAAATCTTGCATACTTCCAAACTACAGATGCATTTGCCAGGTAGAATTCCAACTATAAAATTTATGTCAGTTTTTCCCCTATCGAACTGCAGGCCTGAATGTCTCAAGAGGTGCTAATCTATGTGTCTTTGTTAAGAGAGGCTTCTTGAGAAACCCTGAGTATCATAGTTAGTGTCATCTCTTTGGGCCACAGTGGCAATGACATCATTCCAAACATGTTGGGAGCTCTTCTCAAGGAATCGTCCTTGGAATCTGAACAAGCCATACTCCTTATCTGCATTGCATGAGCCCTCCTCCAATGCTTCTTTTATTTCCCCGTCAACTGGCGAACACTTGCTTAGCCTCCAAGGCTTGGTTCATGCTCTCACACACCCTGGGGAGCCTCCCAGATGCCACAGGGCAGAGGCTGTTGTCTTACAGACTGCACAGATATCTAGTAGGCATGGCAGTGTGACAGGCCACGATCCTACATACAGCAGCTGCCTGGGAGTTTATCACTAATGGCTTAGGAAAACAGCTCCTCCTTTATCTTCCCAAGTAGACAATCTAAGATCGACTGAGACTTTTCTGGCAGCAAGGAGACAGAGCCTGTCTGTGCAGTCACTTGAGGGAAAACAGTCCAAAACCATGAAAGCCAAGAGGGAATTTCATTACATGTTTGTGTCAGATACTCTTGGCATAGGCTGGGTCCATTTTCAAGTCAAAGTTAGTATAAAATGTAAATGTCCTCGGGTAAGAGTCTCGCTTTCTAAGCCCAAGACATGCTCCATTTCTTCTCTTCATTTTGACAAGGGGTGCCCTTTGCCAGCTGCTCTCCAACCTCCTCCACCCAGCTCTGGGGCCAGGGAGGTTACCTGTGACCCGCTGGGTTCAGCTACAAGGGGGATCCAGATGGAGACAGGAGGGTGGTAGGTGAGTGTGATCAGGGTGTTTATTCTCCCAGGTCTCCACCACCCCACTGAGCCATCTACAGAAGCCACAACTTGGTGGGGAGTCTTCTCATGCTACTGCTCTATCAGGGTTTGAGAACCACTCCTTCCCCTTGTACCTTCTGGTCTATACACGTTTCAAGAATCGCTCATGTTTCAGTCATTCCCTTTATGTAAATGAAATTTTGTGTTGAGGTCTGAGAATTAACCAGATAAAACCATGCTTCCTGTGTCTCGGCAGGGAGACAGGAGCCCAGCTTGGTATCTGCTCCCCCGACCCTTGACACAGCTCCTCAGGCACCTCCCTAGACAGGCTATTTCTTTAAGAAGCACAGTTCGCAAATCACTGCTATTAAGTATTTGCTAGTTCTGCTTTTCAACAGCAGTGTGTCAATTACACATAAATAATTCCTAAAATTATTAGTCGTAATATAAGAGCAATAAATTATTAAGGACCTACCACCTTGTGGATACTTTAAATACATTGTTGTACCTCATTTTCACAATGACCACATGAATTATTCATTTATATCTCATATCACAGATGAAGAAACCGACTTAGACAAAATAAGCAACAGTGATGACTAAATGAGATCTTAAATGTAAAACATCCGGAACAGTGTTAGAACTCATGTCTTCCTCTTCCTTGATAGAGAGCCTGACACAGTAGGTTCTTCATATGTATGTACTGTTTGACTGAGTATACATTTGCCTTAGTACCTTGATCATCCCAGTAGAAAAGTGTAAGCCTATGAATCTCAAATAGAAGTTTTCCTTTGGATCTAATTTCCCATTCATCTTCCTTGCCAAGACTCAGCAAGTGGCCATGGCCTTAGCCCAGAGACTATAGCTTGACCAGCACTATGGAAGACTCCATTTCTGTTTTCACAGTGATCTCACCAACTCCCAAGACTTCAGTTATCACCTGTTCCAAGTCTCGGTCTCTAGTTCCAACCTCTTCCCAGCTATAAAACAGGTTATAAACAGGCCTCCTGCTCACCTACGTAGGCGTCTCAACTGCGATATGTCTAGAATGAACTCGGCATCTTCCCCTCTCTTCACCTTCTCTCTCTCCTGATCTCTGATGTCTCCATCTTTCTAACCACAGATGCTTGAAAACCCCGAGTTATTGTCAACAACTATCTCTCCCTCACTGTTTACAGTGGTTGGATAATCACCATATTCTGCCCATTCTAGCTCAGTACTATCTCCCACATTCAACTCCTTTTCACGCCCTCATTCTCTCTCACTTGAACTCCTGCAAAATTTTGGTGCCATTGTCTCTTTAGCCCCAAACGCTCTACAGGCTTTCCTTTCCTAGCCGTTGATGACATTGTTCCTTCTGCCGAGGATGACCTTCCCTACATATATTTATCTGTTCAATTCTAATCTCTTCCAAGGTTCAATTCTAATCTCTTCCAAGATTCAATTCAAATCTCAATGGTAATAGGAATTTATGTTCTATTATTTTGCACAGTTCAAAAAATGAAGTTCAAATTGGCAGACTGTTGTAACTGAAAATTCAAACCCACTACACCTGTTTTTTGTAGTGAACAAAATGAAACAAAACGAAGGAATTTAAGATACACCAAATGTGAGGTGATATTTAATTAACTACATCATGAAATGGAAATGTATATCTTAATAATGAAGTCTGGATCTCAGCTTTAAAATGACGTCTGACTAGCACCTTTGATGTAGCCTTTCTCAACTTTCCCCTAAAGACATGGGGGAAAAAAAAAGAGAGAGAGAATTGCAAATACCTACAGTGCTAACCAAGATTGTCAATCTACCTATTGTCAGTGCCACAGGTCAGTGCTCCAGTAAACAGATTCTGAGACCTGCGATTTGCATGTAGGGGATTTATGGGGAACTGCTTATGACAACAACGCCTGGCAAGAGAAGTGAGAACAGCAGAACTGGGCAGAGGGAGAGGTTGACCGTGATGCACGAGGGCTCTGGAACTGGGCTGCACTAAGGCAGGGGACCAGGCCTTATGTCCCTCCGTCAACTAGGCACTGGATGTGCTCTGCTCAGACCCTAGCCAGCAACTCCCTCCAGCAAGGTGGCTCTAACTCCCTGTAATTCCTGAAGAGGCTGAGAGCTGGCAGCCTCCAACACTCCCTTGGAGTGTTGTGGGAATAAATGCTCCCACCCTAAAGGCATCTGGGCAGCACATTATAGGGTCCACTAAATGATTAGCCTACGATTCTGGTGCCACCAGACAGCCAAACTCTAGAGGGGTCTGATCACTATTTTTAGCAATGCTCAAGTCGGAATCTGGGGCAAAGTAATCAGGAAGAAGAGACCGAAGCACGGGAGAGCTCTCAGGCTGCTGAGCCAGGGTCGGGGCTGCTGGAGGGAGCAGCAGCCTGCTGGGCCCAGTTTGCCTCCACTTGCATTTTCATTTATGGTAACTTGCCAATTTGAGAGAAGTTGAAGTCTTGTTCTAGGCTTGTTTTGGCCTTTTAGGGCACTTGGACTCTGAATTGGAGCAGACGGAGAAAATGACAAAAACATGAAATAAAAAGTTGCTGGGTCTGACATTCTGTGGTCCATTTTCCCTCTAGTAAAATGTAGGTACCTTGTAAAGAAAAGTGAAATTTGGTCAACTCCCTGCTCCTCCCCTGCCCTCCTTTTTCCTTTTGATTCTTAGGCCGCACACATACATCAGGTTCTCTCTCCAGTTTAGTCACCCCTAGCTCTTTATTCATAAACCATTAGATGCCTGGAGTCTGGCTCCCACTTCCCTGAATTGGGAAACAATTCATTCTCATTCTCTGAAATAGATTAAAAAAAGGAAAAGGGGCTTCCCTGGTGGTGCAGTGGTTAAGAATCTGCCTGCCAATGCAGGGGACACAGGTTCGATTCCTGGTCCGGGAAGATCCCACGTGCTGCGGAACAGCTAAGTCCATGAGCCACAACTACTGAGCCTTCGCTCTAGAGCCCGCGCGCCTAGAGCCCATGCTCCGCAACAAGAGAAGCCATCACAATGAGAAGCCTGCGCACCGCGGCAAAGAGTAGCCCCCGCTCGCTTCAACTAGAGAAAAGCCCAAATGCAGCAACAAAGACCCAGTGCAGCCAAAAATAAAATAAATTAAAAAAACCCAACACCATTCACTTTTAAAAAAAGAGAGAGAGAGAGAAAAAGAAAAAGATCTGTGCTTACTTCCTTGTGATGTTCTCCTTAAAAGACTGAAGATGTTCCTGGCTGTAATAAGGATTTAGTTTTTGCATCCTGGTGGACTGAGGGTTTGGGGGCCACCTGACAAAGGCTTTTCATCCAGAGAACCAAGTCTGACCCATCAGGAGCAGTGGCCTGGAGATGCTGAGTTAGGGAAGATTCTGAAAGAGCCTCTGTCTGATTGGCTGATGGCTTCCCTGGCTGTGCACCGGGAGAGGTGTGTGTTTGGCCATCTCTGGACTAGAGTTTCCACCAACAGCCCTCATTTGGATGAAGGGTGGCTTTTGTTTGTTTGTTTGTTTTTTGTTTTTAGAAGATATTCAATAGTTACCTTTAATCCAGTGGGATGTACTGAGTTATTCAGAGGTGAAATGCTGAATGTAGCATGGTAAGTTAAAGAGGTAATTGTCTGTCTAGACCCTATACTTCAGGAAGAAAATGAAGGACAGTTAAATCTCCAAACAAGCATATTCTTGAATGGGTAAGAGATGGTGGAATTAGAATGTGTAAATATTCTTTGGTTTTGATATTGTATAGGAGACACAGACCAGTAACTCCACCAAGGTAGGTCTAGGTCCTATATGGCTAGACCTGCTGATATAAAGGTTGTTTTGGGTTTGAGGTGGAGAATTCTCTCATTACCTCATTTGACCTGATGGCAGGCAGTGAAGTATGAAAGAAGAGCTTACAACAAAATGCTTAGCAAATGATGATTGGAAACCAGAGATGTACCGACTCGGTAGGGGAGGGATGGTGTGTGTTTGGAAGAAACAAGAGAGCTGAACTGGTGGCAGAAGAGTAGAAGACAAACGGAGTTAGATTCCAATCTTTGTCCTTTTGGTTGAGGGTGTGCATTTCCTGAAAGAGCCTTGGGGGCTAAAGGTAAAACTTGAACTGCAATTTTACAATTTCCTTTTGTCTAGCAGCATCTCTTTTTGTAAAGCAAAAAATGAAAGGCTGCCCTAAAACAATCAATTCTCTGACACTTTCCCTTGCTGGAAGTAGATTACTTTGCTCAATGTGGAGTCCTTATCTCATAAATAGTGCCTTTTTTTTTAAAAAATAAATAAATTTATTTATTTATTTTTGGCTGCATTGGGTCTTTGTTGCTACATGCGGGCTTTCTCTAGTTGTGGCGAGTGGGGGCTACTCTTTGTTGCAGTGCACGGGCTTCTCATTGTGATGGCTTCTCTTATTGCGGAGCAGGGGCTCTATGCACGTGGGTTTCAGTAGTTGTGGCATGCGGGCTCAGTAGCTGTGGCTCGCGGGCTCTAGAGCGCAGGCTCAGTAGCTGTGGGGCAGGGGCTTAGTTGCTCTGTGGCATGTGGAATCTTCCCGGACCAGGGCTCGAACCTGTGTCCCCTGCACTGGCAGGCGGATTCTTAACCACTGTGCCACCAGGGAAGTCCCAATAGTGCCTTTTCAATAGAAAGGTCCTATTGCTGTAATTGGAGTTTTAAATGAGGACTCTTTCCATGTGTTCAGTAAGACACCTGTTTGTGCTTTCTGTTATTTGGATTGCATAATAAGGCAGCTTTGCAAAGAACTTGGCATTCCTTGCAAGATACCTTATAGGTAAAAAGTCACAGTTTTGTTCCCAGTACAGAGAATTTGAGACACAGAAAGGCAGAAACTAAAGAAGGTCAACCAGACTCAGTTAAAGGGAATTGGCAACTCAGTTCTGGATGTCTGGTTTCTGGTATACTCCCTTTAATGGTGATTTTTCAATCACTGGAAGTTCTCCATAATCCTGAGTTCAGGTCAAGTTATGCCACAGCATTTCAGAACAAGATGAAGTTAAGTTAGGTGTAAATAAACATAAATCTAACATGAGACTGTCTTAAAAGCTTGATTTTCGATGAAAAATTTATCAGCATTCAGTGATAGCTGTATGTTATGAATCACTTCAACATCCAACTTAAGGGCAAAATTATAATTCTGTCCAATATAAGATGGTTCTGAAAGTTGCAAACAATATTTAGAAAAAAATGATGCCCCAATGTTGAGATCGTTCAGTATTAGAATACACGGTTTTCCTGTACTGACACCAACACACACACAAAAAGCCAATCGTTTCCTGCTTCGATTCGTCCCTCAGAAGGTGGGATAGTGGCCCAGTATGACTCATTTCCCTCACAGACCGGACGTCGCCTTTCTAATGAGAAATGGCATGAGTGGAAAGCAAATTTGTAAATAATAACGTGTCTGTCCTAGGAAACTGAGAATGTTTATTAAATTGGACAGTGTTTGAGTTACTCATCTTAATATCACTTTGGATTAGATGTGATTAATATTCCAGTTATTAAAGACAGATAAAAATGTCTTAACCTGACACATTTCCTTTCCATGTGTTTTAAGTAAGGACCTGAGTTTGTCTTGCCAAGTCAATTAGAATACTACTTGGTTGACATGACGACTTGTTTCATGAACCTAGAGGGTTAATAGGCTTGCTTTCTTACTCATCCCCTTAGAGAAGGTTCTTTTTTTAATTTTACTTCTTTTTTAAAAAAATTTTATTTTATTTATTTATTTTTGTCTGCGTTGGGTCTTCTTTGCTGCGCGCGGGCTTTCTCTAGTTGTGGCAAGCGGGGGCTACTCTTGGTTACAGTGCGCAGGCTTCTCATTGCGGTAGCTTCTCTCGTTGCAGAGCACAGACTCTAGGTGCACGGGCTTCAGTAGTTGTGGCATGCAGGCTCAGTAGTTGTGGCTTGCAGGCTCTAGAGCGCAGACTCAGTAGTTGTGGCACACGGGCTTAGTTGCTCCGCGGCATGTGGGATCTTCCTGGACCAGGGCTCGAACCCGTGTCCCCTGCATTGGCAGGCAGATTCTTAACCACTGTGCCATCAGGGAAGCCCTAGAGAAGGTTCTTAATTGTTGAATTGTGAGGAGACAGAACTCCAGTCTCATCCCTTGGACTCTATGTGATTTTCCTTTTTTCCTCCTTTTTTTAAAATACCCAAAAGAAGTAAGTTATTAGTAGCTCTGAGGTGTAAAAATAAATGCATTTGCTCTTGTAAGTTCTCGGGTAAAATATTTAAATTGTAAAACCTTAGTACGCTACTCCTATTTTTGTGTGTGTGTGTGTGTGGTACGCGGGCCTCTCACTGTTGTGGCCTCTCCCGTTGTGGACCACAGACTCCGGATGCGCAGGCTCAGTGGCCATGGCTCACGGGCCTAGCTGCTCCGCGGCATGTGGGATCTTCCCGGACTGGGGCATGAATCCTTGTCCCCTGCATCGGCAGGCGGACTCTCAACCACTGCGCCACCAGGGAAGCCCCATTACTCCTATTTTAATAAAAGGAGGAAAACACATACCAGAGGAATTTAGGAACTTGATTAGGGTAAGTTGGTCAGGCAGTTTAGAATTTAAGTTCATGATTTTTTTTTTCATGATTTTTTTTTTTAATTTTCATTTTTTGGCCGCACTGCACAGCATGTGGGATCTTAGTTCCTGACCAGGAATCAAACCTGTGTCCCCTGCATTGGAAGCACAGAGTCTTAACCCCTGGACCACCAGGGAAGTTCCCTCATGATTCTTTTTTTTTTTTTTTGCTGTACGCGGGCCTCTCACTGTTGTGGCCTCTCCCATTGCGGAGCACAGGCTCCGGACGCGCAGGCTCAGTGGCCATGGCTCATGGGCCCAGCCACTCCGCGGCATGTGGGATCCTCCCGGACTGGGGCACGAGCCCGTATCCCCTGCATCGGCAGGCAAACTCTCAACCACTGCGCCACCAGGGAAGCCCCCTCGTGATTCTTTTCTAGTCTGTTCATTGGATGGTCATTTATACATATACAGAGAAATTTAGTATTATGCACTTTAAAAATCCTATGTTAAGATCTTGTTCTTTGGAATCAGAAATTGCAAACTGGCAGTGCACAGGCCTATTTTGGTCCTCAGAGATGTTTTGTCTGGGCTTAGAAAGCATTGATTTTTCTTTTTAGTTGTCAACCTGTAAAAATACACAGATTTTCCATAAACATTTGAATTTCCAGTTATTCTTGGAAAATCAGAAGATCCAGCAATTCTAGGTCTTTATCCCCACATTAGCAACTGCTGCTGGTACTGAGTCCCTGCCCCTTTTAAGTGGCACATGAGCCCTGGCACTGTTTGTCCTTTATCTGTCTGACGGCTAAAAGCATTTGAGTATGAGACCCTGCTCGTACAAATCACAGTTTTCTCTGTTGGCTTAGATGAGAAAATTCTGGCATTAAGAACAAATAATTCAAGCATTATTAAGTGGTATTTGTATTCAAAGAGATTGGGTACCAGAACAAAAACTTAGGGTACTGCTGACTTCAACAGTTTTTCGTAAGAAGCGAATTCTCCTAACTTCCTACTTTCTCTTAAGTTTGTCCAAAGGTGCGTTTGCAAATGGTTTCCCAAGACCGGGGCCTAACTGGCCCTCTCCTCCCCAACACAGGCATCACACACTTATTCCTACAACTCCTCTAATTAATGGTCTAGCACAGCTCGTAAGATTCCCGAAGCTAATTAAACAGGGCTCACCCTTGTACTCCTAGTAGGTTGGGGGGTAGCTTGGCAAATGCTGTGATTGATATGAAAAGTAGCAAGGTATTCTTAAGCACTTTTAGCACTGTTGTTACTCTCTGAAGCACAAGCTTTCAACACTGTGGCCTTTTATCCTCTGTGCTTTTGGAGTGGAGACCGCCACAAAGGCTACAAGCACCGCAGCATACTTATGGGCTGAGAATCAAGGCTGGGAGGAGAGGGTGGGCAGCAGGGGAGTGACAGGCGGGGAGAGGGAGCTGGCAGCTGCCATCTGAATAGCATTTCCCTCCTCCCATTATCTTGTTGTCATGAAAGCTCCGTCCATTCATATTCATGGTTTCCACCCCTCTTCGTTCTGCCAAGGCCAGCTTCCTTTGCACGTTTTATTTCCTTGTCTGTCTTGAATTTACGAAGAATCCTTGAACTGCTTCAGAAAAAGGATGAGCTGTTAGAAATTGGAGCTAGTTGGTAGAGAATCTACAGGGAGAAATTTATTTAAATATAAGAAGCAGTACATGTCTCTTTTTGAATTATGGTTTTCTCAGGGTATATGCCCAACAGTGGGATTGCTGGGTCATATGGTAGTTCTATTTGTAGTTTTTTAAGGAACCTCCATGCTGTTCTCCATAGTGGCTGTATCAATTTACATTCCCACCAACAGTGCAAGAGGCTTCCCTTTTCTCCACATCCTCTCCAGCATTTATTGTTTGTAGATTTTTTGATGATGGCCATTCTGACTGGTGCGAGGTGATACCTCATTGTAGTTTTGATTTGCATTTCTCTAATAATTAGTGATGTTGAGCATCCTTTCATGTGTTTGTTGGCAATGCAGCACTATTTACAATTGCCGGGACATGGAGGCAACCTAAGTGTCCATCAACAGATGAATGGATAAAGAAGATATGGCACATATATACAATGGAATATTACTCAGCCATAAAAAGAAACGAAATTGAATTATTTGTAGTGAGGTGGATGGACCTAGAGTCTGTCATACAGAGTGAAGTCAGAAACAGAAAAACAAATACCGTATGCTAACACATATATCTGGAATCAAAAAAAAAAAAAGGTTCTGAAGAACCTAGGGGCAGGACAGGAATAAAAACACAGATGTAGAGAATGGACTTGAGGACACGAGGAGGGGGAAGGGTAAGCTGGGATGAAGTGAGAGAGTAATACTGACATACATACACTACCAAATGATAAATAGGTAGCTAGTGGGAAGCAGCCACATAGCACAGGGAGATCAGCTTGGTGCTTTGTGACCACCTAGAGGGGTGGGATAGGGAGGGGGGGAGGGAGACACAAGAGGGAGGAGATATGGGGATGTATGTATACGTACAGCTGATTCACTTTGTTGTAAAGCAGAAACTAACACACTATTGTAAAGCAATTATACTCCAGTAAAGATGTTAAAAAATATATATGTAAGAAGCGAATGCCAAATCTATATAGTTCATTAACTTCATTTCACTTTTATTTATTCCCGTTTATTTCCTACTAATGTAGTGATTAATTTATTTCACATGTATGAAGGCTATAGTCATGCTGATAAGACAACAAAATGAGGAAAACATTTTTTATTTTAATTAACAAAAGTATTATACAATAATACATATTTAGTGTAAATGTTAAACTACAAAAATTCATGAAAATCAAAGAAATTTAAAATCACCCTACCTTACTGTTTAATTATTGTTAACTTTTGCATTTATTTCTTTTCAGTCATATACATATGTACATCTTTTTAGGAAATTGAGATAATTCTAGATATGCTATTTCATTATCTACTTATTTATGTGTAATACGAAATCATACATATTTTCATATCATATATTACATTAAAGCTTTTTAAAAGTCTTTATAGAATTACACTGTATGGATACCCTATGACTGATCTATTTTTGGAAAGATAGGTTTTTCCAAATTTGAGTGATAAACAGTGTTGTGATACAGACATTCATAATCTTTCACATCCAAGCTCTCTGCACATCTATGATTTTTTCTGTGGAAAAATACTCAAAAGTGAGTTGTGAGTCAAAGGGTGTAGCTGGGCTTATGGTGACCTCCAGAAAGGTTGTAGGAATTTAATATCCCAGTGGCATTTTATGGGAGCCCTAAATAGGGAGCTTTTCTAAGGATGTCTAATGGGAGGCTGCTCTGAATATTCTTTGAATGCTTTTACCTAGATATTTCTACCCCATGAAGAAGAATAACCACTTAGGTTTCTTGGCTTCCAGGAAAAGGAAAGTGGAATGCTGCCAACTATGAAAATGTTTGGAAAAAGTCTGGGCCCTCTTAACCATCATGCTACTTAGCATTTGTTTTATATTGTGCATGGGAAACCAACTCTTCTGTAAGAAAACATAAATGTCTGCTGGGGAGCATGTATTTGCTTTGAGAACTCTTGGGACCAAGAAAATCAAATGCTTAATAACAACAGCATAATGAGGTCACAGAGGTGCTGAAAGCATTAATTAAAGAATGACTTAAAAGTTCTCCAGTAAGCTTAGGGAGAGTGTGTGCCGTAGGCTCCCCAGGAGAAAGATTCAGTTTAGAATAGGTGGATTCCTGTACTGACAAAAACTAGTACCTTTGACAACCTGGGGTGAGTTGATTACATCAGAGCTAAATTTTAAAGATGCATGTAATTACAGTTTTCCCTATTGTAAATGTAATGTACCATATTTATAGAAATCCTATTATTCTATTGAGAAGATGAGTCACAGCTTACCATGCCCAATTTTTTGAACATTTTGGCTGTAGAACTAAAATTTTAAACATATCTGGAGACAGTTAGAAGTAGATATTGTACCAACTGTACACACACACACACACACACACACACACACACACAATGTCTCAATTTGCAACAAAAGAGCCATAAGAAGACAGCCCTGAGCTGACCAATTGAATTAGAACTTGAGGCTCTGATCAAAAAAACCCAAAAATCAGTTATATAAATACATCAAATTTGGACAAGTGCTTCCTAGTGTTGTCTAATGAAACTTAAATTTTTAGTGGTCCTTCTGGTTTAATGAGGTTTCTAACTCCTAGCAAGAAAACCAGTTTTTGCTACAGTAGTTTCCTTGGCAAATCTAATCTCCAGTTATCTGTGCAGTAAGATAAACCATGTAAAGACTACATGACTTGATTGTACAAGCTGATACTGATGTGAAGCCCCAGTTGGAAAACTTGTTGTATTTTGTAATAAAAGCAATGCAGGGTTTTTGTTTGTTTTTAGTGATCCTTAATTACTTAGAAAACCTATAACCTAAAGTAGTAGAGGTATAAAGCTATTACATGCCTTAAAAGAGAATGTAGGTTCATTATAATAGAATGTGTTATCAGCATGATGGTTTTGTAAGAGGTGTTGTCCCATTGAGGTGCTCGGAATTGTAGTTACTCTTCCTGGAGGACAGGAGACTTCCCTTGAGAGAGGGGAGTTCTGGATTTTTCTTTTCTATCGTAAAGGGAACTCTTTAAACTTTATATTTCTAGGGTGAATGCACAGGATTAATCTTTCCTGGTGGTTCTTTTGCCTGACTATCAAACTAGATAAAGTACTTAATCCCAACAACATTAATTTTAAGTGAAGTTAGCCCAGCAGTTAAGAAGTATGAAGTTCAGACTCATATAGACTTTTATATATTAACCAACAGCAATTTCCTTGAATTTCATTCATTCACCACATTCATGGATCCATTCACTTATTGATGCATAACTGGATTGAATATCTGAATTGAGTGCAGCAACACTTGAGGCCGTAAGGATGGGTGCTCTCGACCCATAGAGCAGACAGGAGAATCCCAATGGTGTGCTCAGTGCTACAGTGGAAGTGTGCTCAGTGCTACAGTGGAAGTGTGCTCAATGTGTACAGGCACAGGGATAGAGTAGCTAATACTGCCTCAAAGTCGCTCCCATCTCCCTCAGCTTAATTTATTTTATTTTAATTTATAACTGCTTTACCCTAGAGCCTTGCTACTCCAATTGTGGTACCCAGACCAGCAGCATTCACATCACTAGCAGTTTGTTAGAAATGCAGCTTCTGAGACCCCATCCAGACCTATTGAATAGTATTGGGTTGGCCAAAAAGTTCATTTGGGTTTTTCCATAAGATGTTATGGAAACACATAACATCTTATGGAAATGTTCCATAATATCGTATAGAAAAACCCGAATGAACTTTTTGGCCAACCCAGTATTTTGCATTTTAACAAGATCTCCAGGATCCAGATTTTGTCACATGATTTAAACTCGAATGTGAATGGGGACGGGGAACCATTACAAATGTGTATTCTTAAAAGTCTGAGCAGAGAGAGCCCACACTAGATCAGTGAGTGATGGAATAATTTAGTAATATAGCTCCCTTTCTTTTGTGTCTATGGCTTGCCAGTGTGACTGTTAAGTGACTTAAGTATACGATCTTACTTCTCTCTACAACCCACGAGAAAGGAAAACTTATCCCTGTTTTGCACATTAGAAACAGAAGCTCATGAGGTCAAGGGATGTGTCCAAGGCCACGCAGCAAGTAGTAACCGAGCGAGAATGCAAACCAAGGACTGCTTGATTCCAAAGGCTTGCTCCTTCCCCGGCAGGACCCACAGACTCCCCAGTACTGTAGACACACCCCCCTGAAAGCGTGCGTTACACTTAGTTTTTTTAATCTGTCAGTTCAGTTTCATAATAGAAATTTGGTACACTTAACCCGAACAGTCTAAAACTCGAGTTAATACTCTTCCACTCCAAATACAATTAATAAGTACTCTAAACTTGCAGTTCCCAAATGCAGTTTGGGTCAGTGGTTGAACCCCACTGGTCTGCTTACTTACGGGGCTAGATAGTAGATGAACTATTTCTCCAGAAATCTTCTGGTAGGCTCCACCTTGGGGGTCATTTGGGTGGTATTTGGCTGGCAGATTACCTGTCAGATACCTGGGCCTTAAGAGACTATTTGTTTGCTATGGGATACATTTTACTCAGGGAATGCTAATTGAATCAACTTTTTAAAGACTTTTTAAAAAATCCATGGGCTCTATTTTTCTTTCCAGTTTTTTTCTATTCAATTACAAGAAAAGTATGACATTTTTTGACCATTGTAACAAGTGTGAACATTATGAGGATACAAGAAGAAAAGTTAATAATCTCTCTTCTAATTTTCTTTCCCACTTCCTTCCTCCCATTTCCTCCATGGACTGGCCCGAATTGTTCCACACCTTTCTCCTTCCTCATGCAAACATACAGAAACAGATATGCGCACATGCGGTGTTTTCAGTTTTACAAAACAATACTCTGCAATTTGCCTTTGAGAGGTCAAGGGCTTCCCTTCCTCCACTCTCAAATCTCATTTGCAACGTTCTTTTTTCTTCACTGCAAGGATTCTCAATTGGAGTCGGGGTGGTGAGGGGCAGGGGGGTGAGAAGACAATATTCAGTTTAGGTATCTCAGACTGGAGTTTAAGGAGGTATGCCTATAAAAGTGATGATGTGAAATAAAAGATACTTATAAAATATAAAAATGCTTATATTGATCTTTAAGGAATTACCTTTCTAATCTGGCATATAGAAAAAGAATGGTTGATCCTGATACATGTCTTTTCCCCCACTCTCCAAAAGCAGGTTGATGGACAGTGACTATTTTTAGAAAGAAAACATGCCTTACTCTGGCAAAATTATAGTGGGACCTAAAATGTCCTAAAAAGATGCCGCAGTTATTTTTCTGAGCCTGTTGCTGTGCTCTCTTGCACAACTTCATTTGAGAGAAAAACATTCTCTTCCTTAATAAACAGCATAAATACACTTCTGTTTTCTGTTTTTCTAACCTTCTGGTTTAATTGGAGTTGGTGCCAAATCTCTCAGCCTAAAGGCATCCGTTTTATATTTTCACAGCAGTGACAGCCTCAAATGAACAGTTATAAATAATATATCTAGTATATCTTCTTTTTGTATGGACCACATATTAATTTTGTTCATACTATATAATGAGCTTATTCTTGTGATGAAATAATATAGGTAAAAGAGGATTTTAAAAGTGTAAAGTACAAGGAATATTTGTTGCAATTATTATCATTATTATTATCATCTTCCTCTGCCCAGGTATTCTTAATTTTCTAAATTAAAAAAAATGGCTATATGATGTGCTATTTGGGACTTCGATAAGTAATCTTTTTGTTCTGGTTGTTGTCATTGTTGTTATAATCCTCCTCTTATTTCACTTTCTGTGCTTCCATCTGGCCTCCCCCTTGAGCTTCCCATTGTGCCCACAGCATCTGATGGTATTTATTAAATATGATTGCAGTTTCAGATGGCTACATTTCATTGGTAGTAAAGGCCTCAAGGTCCAGTGAAAAGACCCCTAGAAGGAGAGTCAAGAAACCAGGTTGGGTGGGCCTTGGAGCTATTCTACTATGAAACCTTAGGGCCATTATGTAATCTCTCTAAACCTCCTCTCCCCACTCCGTACTGCCATCCAGTAAGTCCACTAGCTTCTCCCCCAGCAGATCAAGTGCTTTCACACTGTGTCTTTGTCTATATGCTTTTCCTTCTGCCCTGAATGCCCTTTCTTGTCTCCTACCAAACTCCTACTCATCTTTAAATGACGAAGTTCAAATTTCATCTCCTTTGGGAAGCTTTTCTTGAGTCCTCTTGAATACTCTTAGTTGCTTCTTCCTCTTTGAGCAAACTCATAATTCTGCAAACACACAAGATAATACTTTCAATGTGTCATTGTGATTGTGATTGTGCACGTGTGTGTATGTGTTTGTGTTTAAACCACCCTTACTAAACCATGAGCATCTTCAGGGCAGGGATTGTGTGTCTCATTCATACTGTCTCCCCCGGGCCTAGAACGTCTCCTGACACATAGTAGGTCTTCTTTACCTGTTTATTCACTAAGAGATGGGCCTCAGTTTCATCATCTGCAGTAGGGGGATTGGACCAGATGGTGTCAAAGCAATGCCCTGGAATTCTGTGTTGGTCAGAGACCTTAAATAAGAGGACCCAGGTCTGCAGAGGCCCAGCCAGGTGATACTTTTTATGTACAGCACAGAGGGAAAGTGTGTCAGTGGCATAAGTTTGGCTGCATTGCTGTTTCATAATGGTGAGCACAAGAGACACATTCCCTCTTTCGAGCTTTAGCTGTGCTGTTGGTCCTGATGTCTTGTTACATTACCATAAAGAATTAGTAATCACTGGGAGGTTATTATTATTATAAATTTGTAAAATGTTATCTTATTCTTTGCCCCAATGTCTACCAGTTTTGAATAGACTTTGCTTTGAATAATCCTGTGATAGCTTTTAATCTAGCCTGCTAGATTTGATTAACTAAAACTTGATCATTTTAAGAAAACAAAAAATGGTTGAAAGATTTTCACTAAGATTTTTATGTTGGTCCGAAAATGAACCGATTATTGGGCCCTTTGACACTGGGTTGGAAGTGACTAGGAAAGCTAATTAGTCCCATTTCTAGATCCATTCATTCATCCAGTCACTCATGCACTCTCCCACTCACCAACAAATATTTACGGACAATTCCTGGGTGCCAGGCATTACGCCATGTGCGAGACATACAGAGGACAGCAGAATACAGTCCCTGTTGACGTGGAGCTCTCTCTCTAGTGGGAAAAGAGACCGCCAGGCAGTTGGCTTCCATTGTGATAAGAGTTATGATTTGGGAAGTACAGAATAAAGTTACCTAATTCAGATTTGGAGAGGCAGGGGTAGCTTCCCAGAAGTGGGTCTTATCTCAGAACTGAAGAGTGGGTGGGAGGGAACCAAGGGCAGCGGTCAGGGAGTGCCAAAGGAGGACAGTGCTCAAGGCAGACAGAGGATGCTGCATGCTCAAATGCCCAGGAATCAGAGAATGGTGCTCTGCCGGCACCTGAGAAGTATATTCTGACTGGGGTATTGAGTTCAAAGGAAAGGATATGGTGGCATTGAGTTCAAGGAGGGGTGAGCAGGGTCCAGATCAGAAGAGGTCCTCTAGGCCATGGCGACATGCTTTGGAAGGCAATAGAGAGCCCTTGAGGACACTGAGCATGGAGTCCTGATCAGATTTGGACATGAGGAAGAGCACTCTGGGTACTCTGTGTGCAGGATGGCTCAGACCGTTCCTAAATAATTTTTTTAAAATAGATCTTTACTGGAGTATAATTGCTTCACAATACTGTGTTAGTTTCTGTTGTACAACAATGTGAATCAGCCATATGCATACATATGTCCCCATATCCCCTCCCTCTTGAGCTTCCCTCCCATCCTCCCTATCCCACCCATCTAGGTCATTGCAAAGCACCGAGCTGATCTCCCTGTGCTATGCTGCTGCTTCCCACTAGCTAACTGTCTTACATTCAGTAGTGTAAATAGGTGGATGCTACTCGCATTTTGCCCCAGCTTCCCCCTCCCACTCTGTGTCCTCAAGTCCATTCTCTGTCTACATCTTTATTCCTGCCCTGCAACTAGGTTCATCAGTACCATTTTTTTCTTTTTTTTTTTAGATTCCATATATATGCGTTAGCATACAGTATTTGTTTTTCTCTTTCTGACTTACTTCACTCTGTATGACAGACTCTAGTTTGTTTGTTTTTATGGCTGAGTAATATTCCATTGTATATATGTGCCACATTTTCTTTATCCATTCATCGGATGATGGACATTTAGGTTGTTTCCATCTCCGGGCTATTGTAAATAGAGCTGCAATGAACATTTTGGTACGTGACTCTTTTTGAATTATGGTTTTCTCAGGGTATATGCCCTGTAGTGGGATTGCTGGGTCATATGGTAGTTCTATTTGTAGTTTTTTAAGGAACCTCCATACTGTTCTCCATAGTGGCTGTACCAATTCACATTCCCACCAGCAGTGCAAGAGTGTTCCCTTTTCTCCACACCCTCTCCAGCATTTATTGTTTCTAGATTTTTTGATGATGGTCATTCTGACCTGTGTGAGGTGATACCTCATTGTAATTTTGATTTGCATTTCTCTAATAATTAGTGATGTTGAGCATCTTTTCATGTGCCTGTTGGCCATCTGTATGTCTTCCTTGGTGAAATGTCTATTTAGGTCTTCTGCCCATTTTTTAATTGGGTTGTTTGTTTTTTTGATATTGAGCTCCATAAAATAGACTTTAAAATAAAGCCTGTTACAAGAGATAAGGAGGGACACTACATAGTGATCAAAGGATCAATCCAAGAAGAAGATATAACAATTATAAATGTTTATGCACCCAACATAGGAGCACCTCACTACATAAGGCAAATGCTAACAGCCATGAAAGGAGAAACTGACAGTAACACAATAACAGTAGGGGACTTGAACACCCCACTTACACCAATGGACAGATCATCCAAGCAGAAAATAAATAAGGAAATGCAAGCTTTAAATGACCCAATAGACCAATAGATTTAATTGATATTTATAGGACATTCCATCCCAAAACAGCAGATTACACTTTGTTCTCAAGTGCACATGGAACATCTCCAGGATAGAACACATCTTGGGTCACAAATCAAACCTCGGTAAATTTAAGAAAATTGAAATTGTATCAAGCATCTTTTCTGACCACAATGCTACGAGATTGGAAATCAATTACAGGAAAAAAACTGTAAAAATCACAAATACATGGAGGCTAAACAGTGCACTACTAAATAACCAAGAGATCACTGAAGAAATCAAAGAAGAAATAAAAAAAATACATAGAAACAAATGACAATGAAAACAGGACAACCCAAGACCTATGGGACGCAGCAAAAGCAGTTCTAAGAGGGAAGTTTATAGCAATTCAATCTCACCTCAAGAAACAAAAAACATCTCAAATAAACAATCTACCCTACACTTAAAACAACTAGAGAAAGAAGAACAAAGAAAACCCTAAGTCAGTAGAAGGAAAGAATCATAAAAATCAGAGCAGAAATAAATGAAATAGAAATGAAGAAAACAATAGCAAAGATCAATAAAACTAAAAGCTGGTTCTTTGAGAAGATAAACAAAATTGGTAAACACTTAGCCAGACTCATCAAGAAAAGATGGGAGAGGACCCAAATCAATAAAATTAGAAATGAAAAAGGAGAAATCATAACTGACACTGCAGAAACACAAAGGATTATAAGAGACTGCTACAAACAACTATATGCCAATAAAATGGACAACCACAAAGAAATGGACAAATTCTTGGAAAGGTACAATTTTTCAAGAATGAACCAGGAAGAATTATAAAATATAAACAGACCTATCAGAAGTAATGAAATTGAAACCGTAATTAAAAATCTTCCAATAGACAGAAGTCCATGACAAGGTGGCTTCACAGGCAAATTCTATCAAACATTTAGAGAAGAGCTAACACCGATCCTTCTCAGACTCTTCCAAAAAATTGCAGAGGGAGAAACACTCCCAATGCATTCTATGAAGCCACCATCACCCTGATACCAAAACCAAAAAAAGATATCACAAAAAAAGAAAATTATAGACCAATATCACCGATGAACATAGATGCAAAAATCCTGAACAAAATACTAGCAAACAGAATCCAACAGCACATTAAAAGGATCATACACCATGATCAAGTGGGATTTATCCCAAGTATGCAAGGATTCTTCAATATATGCAAATCAATCAATGTGATACACCGCATTAATAAATTAAGGAATAAACATCATATGATCATCTCAATAGAGGCAGGAAAAGCTTTTGACAAAATTCAACACCCATTTATGATAAAAAAGCTCCATTTGTTTATTTTTGTTTTTATTTCCGTTACTCTAGGAGGTAGGTCAAAAAAGATCTTGCTGTGATTTATGTCAAAGAGTGTTTTTCCTATATTTTCCTCTAAGATTTTTATAGTATCTGGTCTTACATTTAAGTCTTTAATCCATTTGGAGTTTATTTTTGTGTATGGTATTAGGTAGTGTTCTAATTTCATTCCTCTACATGTAGCTGTCCAGTTTTCCCAGCACCACTATTGAAGAGGCTGCCTTTTCTCCATTGTATGTTCTTGCCTCCTTTGTCATAAATTAGGTGTCCATATGTGTGTGGGTTTATCTCTGGGCATTCTATCCTGTACCATTGAACTATATTTCTGTTTTTGTCTTGATTACTGTAGCTTTGTGGTATAGTTTGAAGTCAGGGAGCCTGATTCCTCCAACTTTGTTTTTCTTTCTCAAGATTGCTTTGGCTATTCGGGGTCTTTTGTGTTTCCATGAATTGTAAAAATTTTTGTTCTAATTCTGTGAAGAATGCCATTGGTAGTTTGATAGGGATTGCATTGAATCTGTGGGTCCTAAATAATTTTTGAAACAGATGTGTGCCTATTTCTGTCTTTTGTTCTCTATTACATTTCAGTGAATGTGATTTCATAACTTTCTCTATCGATCTCATCTTCCAGGGCTTAACGGGAGGTGTGTAATTTGGGGAATGCCACTGTACAATCCCCGTTTCTCGTGTTTTAATTATTTATGTCATGAAGTATTTCAAACAAACAGAAATATACAGAAAATAATATGCTACACACCTAAATGCACACGGCCTACATCTACAGACATAAACAGTTTGCTGCAAAAGCTTAGATCTCTCTTTTTATTAAAGAAATGAACCATTACAGATACATCTAAAGCTGCACCTCCATTCTTTATTACTCCTCTCCAGAGTAGCAACTCTTGCACTTGGTAAGCATCGATCCCCTGCATTTTTTTTTTTGTTTTTTACTTTTAGTGTATATATGAATGAGTCCATAAACAACATAAAATCAAGTTTTATATATTTCTTTGAATTTTCATGATTGTTTTGGAGATACATCTGTGTTGATAGTATAGAGAATCTAGTTTGTGTATTCTTTTACAGGTGGACATTACTCTTATGATATTGAGCCTTAATGCCTTCATGGACAAAGAGGAAATAGATTCTCATCTGGTGTGGCATTGTTCCCTCTCCAGGGCCTGTTCCCAGCTAGGGAAATATGTGCTTTTACCTGCAACTCTGGCACCCTGCAAAGAACCCTCCAACTCCCACCCCACCCACACATGCAGTTTGCATTTATCTGCTGATTAGGGAAATCCATGCCACCTCCAATGTAAGCAGTGTTCTGTACCAGCAGCATAGTCTTTCTCTCCTCCCATGGCGAGAGAAATGAGCTTAGTGTTTTTGGAAAATTTCGAGGCAAGAGTGGCTTGAGTTCAAGATGAGAGAGTTAACCTCCAGCACACTTGGTTTTGACGGAAGTCCATTTTACTGCTTTTTAAAAAGAGTGAGACGAAATTGAGCTATTTGTAATGAGGTGGATAGACCTAGAGTCTGTCATACAGAGTGAAGTAAGTCAGAAAGAGAACGACAAATACCGTATGCTAACACACATATATGGAATGTAAGGGAAAAAAAAGGTCATGAAGAACCTAGGGGTAAGACGGGAATAAAGACACAGACCTACTAAAGAATGGACTTGAGGATACGGGGAGGGGGAAGGGTAAGCTGTGACAAAGCGAGAGAGAGGCATGGACATATATACAGTACCAAACGTAACGTAGATAGCTAGTGGGAAGCAGCCGCATAGCACAGGGAGATCAGCTCAGTGCTTTGTGACCGCCTGGAGGGGTGGGATAGGGAGGGTGGGAGGGAGGGAGACGCAAGAGGGAAGAGATATGGGAACATATGTATATGTATAACTGATTCACTTTGTTATAAAGCAGAAACTAACACACCATTGTAAAGCAATTATACTCCAATTAAAAAAAAAGTAGTGAGAGCCCAGGATTAGCAGCTGCTGGGTATAGGTCTAAGGTCCAACCGAAGCCTCTGCAGGGGCACCTGTTGCTTTCAGAACTGCCTGCGAGGGAGGGAATCCCCCCACACAAAAGGCTTCTGTTGGGTTTCTGTGCATAGCTGAGAAAGCTTAAATGACAAGGGAGGAAAATCACAAGTGAAAGAGGAGGACAGACCAGGAGGAGTAAAAGGGAATACTGTTGACAAGAGGCTGTGCTAGGGCAGAAAGATACCCGTGAGTATGAAACAGCAGAGAAAAACTGAAAAACACACCCAAGATGGCTGGAAAGGAAACCTGGTGGCAGCATCTAAATTTTCCAAAACGAAGATGGGAATCAAAATTATCTAAAATCCCCACCAGACGTTTGAAACATCATGGCTCGCCCCTTTAGTCTGTGCAAGTTACCAATCTTTCCAGAATAAGTAGGAATGATTTTGAGCCCCTGCCATAGGATGGCTACAACCCTAGGCTAGTCCTCCTTCTAACCCTGGTGCGAGTAAGCGGGCACAGGCAGCCTTGAAACGTACATTCTGTAAGCTGGGCTTCCCCCGGTGTGCCCACCACGATGTCATGCAGTTCTGCTGGGTATGCAAAAGAGCGCCCTGTGGGATTAAGTCAGTGCCACTCAGTGGGTGTATTATGAACTCTCTGTAGATGTGACACCCATCTTGAATCTCTGTGTAAAAAATCATGTTTGCACGGTACCCTGATAACTGCTGGGCTGACTATTGAGCCGAGTTAGGTGGGATGGCTAGAGTTCTGAATCACCCTACTCTTGCTGCTGTTCCAAGAGCTGCCACCCGGTAAGAGCTAAATTCGGGAAGATGTTGTCTTTATTCTACCTGATGCTCTCCCTCCTCTCCTCCCATGTTTACAACATAATAGGAAACCAGTGGGTGAGGGATTTTGGGAAAGTCTTTTGCAGACTTCCAGCCCCAGGGGCGATACAGAGCAAAGGAGGGCAGTTGTGAGGCTGAAAGACAACAGATAAATAACCGTCACCTGACTCAAGGGGAGCCAGTTTGCATATTAACAGACCTATGGACTGGCCTGGCTTGAAAATCTCTGTCCCATCAGAGACAGGTTGGTGCAATAGGTTATTTTCCTCAGAAATTTGGTATTGGAAATGAAGATTATCAGACAGCTGTGAAAGCTGAAAGGATGCATCTAAAAGGCCATAAGCAAACCAAATTAGAGAAGACAGAAACCGTGATTTGGCAGAAACCACGTTATAAGGCAGAGAAAAGATACACAGCATCGAGGTGAGAAAGATGTACATGGAGAACCTGTGGAAATAGTTGAGTCATTAACAGCAAATACAAGAGTGGAGATCTTCAAACTCGTGCTCGTAAGGGTCAAGTGACCAAGCAGTCCCTAAGGAGCAGGCTAGAGAGGGGAGCTACTAGATCACGAGCATCTAGGTAGTTTACGACTCGTGGTCCCTCAGGCGGTGTGAACTTCCTGTTCACATGAGTTCCCCTTGCCCCTCGAGTCCCATGGGGGTGATGCGGATGTGGGCCCAGGTGGGTGCTGTGCACACAGGGGCCTGTTCCCCAGCTCAGCAGCACTGAACTTAGGAAACCCCCCATTTTATAGGGGGACCCACCCATCCTCCCCTCCAGAGACAGTGCCATTATCTTTATTACCCTGGAGTGTAGACAGATCTTCTCTGGGCTGGGGTTGTTCCCTGTCTTTACTCTGCTGACCAGGAAACAAATGTGCCCTCTGATCTGGAGGGGACATTTCTCTAGCTTCCTAGGTTGTCTGCTAAGGGGAACATTCCAGAAGAGATAGTCTGGGGATCAGACTTGCAGAAACAACATGGAGAATTGTCTCCCTACACTGAGGACTCTCAAGCTGCCTTGGCTCTCGTTCCAATTCAAACAGACCAAGTGCTACGTTTTCCTTATTGCTGTTATATGCTTAAAAGCACCACTCTCCTCTTCCACTAGCCCGGTTGGCTTTCTGCTCCTTGCCTTTAGAACTGCAGAACTGGCACAAAGCTGGAAAACTAGGTTGTAGTCAGAATGTGGGACCTTGAATGCCAGGTGAAAGGTATAACCAAACATGAAATCCTGATGCTTGGATGCCACGGGACTAGCACCAATTATGCTTGGTCCAGTTCTGCTTCTGTTCATTTGGGACGTGACTGCCCATGATACAGAAAATTATTTCTCTTCATTGCTTCCAGGATGCTTAGTGGAGCATTGACTTGGAAACCAGAGTTCTGGGCCCAGCATCTAAACTAGCCCTTGCCCCACTGTACTCTCTTTGTAACACTTGCTCTGTCATTCTTGGCACACAGCACAAGTTGTAATTATGTATCGTGTGTGTGTGTGTGTGTGTGTGTTTAATGGCTTTTCCCTCACCAGATTATAAGCTCCATTAAGATAAGAATTATGTTTGTTTTGTTCACCCCAGCAAACCCAGCCTGACCTAGCAGGTGCTCAAAAAATACTGATTGGACAGATTAAATGTAGGTTTTGGACCCTTTTATTGTAAAGAGGCTTGAATAACAGCTCAGGGAGTTTGCACTTTTATGGTTAACAATAGTTAATAATATAGAGTAAGTGATATATAGGAGTATTGACTATGATTCTTATTGTTATTGACATGTTATCAACATGTGGACTGGATGCCAACGAGACATCCCGCTGAAACTGTCCACCTGGCAATGGAAAATGCCACTCTAGAGCTTGGCTGAGTGGTCTGTTCAAAAACAGCAGCAAGGCTGACTTTCCAGGGTGGTTCATGTGTTGTTAAAGGCTGAGTCAAGTTTTCATGGACTGAGGTGTATGGTCACTGTCACTGTATGTCTCAGAGTCCCAGGCTAGCCCTTCCAAGGTGGGCACCTGGATCTGGCTGTGTGGATGTATTGATAGTTTACTGGCTGGTCCCCTCGTGAGCCCAATACCTGGATATGAGTGCCTGCAGACAAAGCCCCAGGATGCATGGGATCCTGAGTTCTGAGAGGGCAAGAGAAGAAATGTATGGAGGGGGCATAGGGGTTGATTTGTGCAGGCATCGAGCCCACAGGGCAGGTACAGGGCTCAGGAGGTGGGCAGGCCTGAAATGCAGCAGGAACAACCTCTGGACCAAACAAAAGGGAATCCTCCTGGGACTGCTGCAGGGGAGCCTTTAGGGTGGCCCTGTAATGTGGATGGGTTAGAGTGACTTCGAAGTTGGAGGCTAACAGCAAATAGTTTCCCAAGTTCTTTCTGTTTTTTATTTAAAGTAAAAATAAGCTCACAATAATGGACTTTGGTCTACTCTGTTTTCTGCTTCCCACCCATCAGCTCTGCACAGGGAGAAACATGCACTTCCTATGGTTTCCTGCCCCACCCAGGTTTTTTGTTCCACTTTGGTTTTAATATCGGTCCATTCTAACTGGAAACATGAAAGCCGCCTCCTCAGCCCGCACCTGGTAGGCAGCAGGCCTCCGTGGAAGCCCTGGGAGACCTTGTTGGATCAAGGGCTTCTGTGCTGTCTAGCCCCTCCCCCTTCTCTCTTCATTAGCTTGACTCTCTGAAGGTGAGCCCTTATGAAGGACGCCTGATCACTTTTATTTCCAGTCTGTCTTTAGCACCAGACAATCTTGACTGGTGGCGCTTTTTCAGAAGAGCATCCATCATGAAATGCAGGTAACATGTCTCATTGGAGCACTCCTGCCCCTCAAAGGCTTAGGGAGAACTTGGCCTGAACCCCAGTTCCTGGTGCTGTGAGTTCAACATGGCCCTTTACCCCTGCTCTGGCCCCCCTTTTCCTTCTCTGCCCCTGCTGCTGAATCATGCAGCCTCCTCACTTTTACTCAGAATCCGACCTGGATTCTGAGCCTTAACCTTGTTCCATTTCTGCAAGAAATCCAATGGAAATCAGCATTTTCCTGGGCCTGTAGTTTTATTAATGATTTCATGAGAGGTGGGGGGCAGAGGAGGGGCCCACCTCAGCCATGACCAGCCCTCTGCCATGCCCCCTGCACTGCTTCACACCCCATCAGCCCTCCGCGTCCCCTCCAGCTGTGCACGGGACCAGGTCTTCATGGCCTTCTTTCTGAGGCCCTGAGTCCTCGTCTGCCCACACACATGCCGAACATTTCAACTTTTGCCCACAGCCCACGTTAAATATAGTTTCTGCTGCAAGAAATGAAAAGCGTTCTTATAATTTGGCTTTTGAAACTGACTATAATGAACTCATTCAATTCATGATTGCTCTGATTTCTCAGGAGTTAGGCATTCACGTGTTTTTAAAAAGTGAGACAATGTAGTTTACCATATAGAATAAAGTATCTTGGGATATTAGATTTAAAAATTAACAAGTAAGGCCTTCCCTGGTGGTGCAGTGGTTGAGAGTCCGCCTGCCGATGCAGGGGACACAGGTTCGTGCCCTGGTCTGGGAAGATCCCACATGCCGCGGAGCAGCTGGGCCCGTGAGCCATGGCCGCTGAGCCTGCGCGTCCGGAGCCTGTGCTCTGCAACGGGAGAGGCCACAACAGTAAGAAGCCCGCGTACCACAAAAAAAAAAAAAAAAAAATTAACAAGTAAGCATCATATATTTATAGACATTTACTTAAGCATTTGTTAATTTGTATGCTTTTCTCTTTGTATTCTCTCTCTCTTTTTTTTTATTTAGGTCTTGCTGAATTTCTATCTATCTATCTATTTATTTATTTATTTTTGGCTGCATTGGGTCTTCATTGCTGCGTGTGGGCTTTCTCTAGTTGCAGCGAGCGGGGGCTACTCTTCATTGCGGTGCTCGGGCTCGGTAGTTGTGGCGCACGGGCTTAGTTGCTCTGTGCCATGTGGGATCTTCCCGGACCAGGGATTGAACCCGTGTCCCCTGCATTGGCAGGCAGGTTCTTAACCACTGCACCACGAGGGAAGTCCTGTATTCTCTTTTAAGCCTTAGAATATTTAGGTACAGCCCATAGAGATTAGACCATAGGCACTGTAGCTCTGCTTTCCAGTTAGTGAGACAGCTTCAGCAGGAGGCCTGTCCACAGGCAAGAACCTCTAGGAAAAGAGTCCAGTCCCAACCATAGTGGCATCCCTTGCTGGGAGGAGCCCCATCAGGCCAATCCATTTACCCTCAGGCCTTCTGGAATTATGACGAACACAATTGTCTTTGTCTCATTACACATATTTTTGCAGAGCCCGACTAAGTTTAAAAATAGCCATGAGATGTATTCCTCATACAGGGATTTCATCAGGCACCTTAAGCAACCTTTAGAGAATGCTTCACTTGGGAGTGGGTTTGGTCTGAAGTGTGGACGGGGAGACTACAGGAATCCTGGCAGAGGCAGCAGCCTGGGCAAAGGTGTGGAGACAGGGGCTGCAATAAGCCAGGTCTGAAAGGCCTTGGAAGCCACACTGAACATTTGGGACCTTACCTCACAGGCCATGGGGAAGAACTGACATTCCAGGAACTGGCTCAAATAACAGACTCAGAGTCACATAAGGTGAACATCCTTGATTCTTCTTTTCCCTTCTCTGCTTCCTCCTCCATCCTTTCAGGTATCTTTTAACATCACTATTTTTATTACCAGGTAGATGAGCCCAGGTATCCAGTAAGCCCCAGAGGAGACTTGGTGTAAGCAGAACTGATGGAATAAACATCCAGACATTATTTGGAGTTTTCAGTCACCACTGGTGCTCTGTGTACTTTATGTTTGGATTATTCAGTGTTTTCCCCATCCTTTAATGTTAGGTCTCTTCAGCCAAATGATAAGGTTGAACAGGGTGGAAATTACAGGGTGTGGATCACAGTGGGTGTTTAGTAGAAGCCATCACTTCCATTTGTGCTGCAAAGGCTTCCAGAGGTGGCTCTTTTTTTCTTTTGTTTTATGTCTTTGTTTCTTCATTTTATTTATTGTGCTTTTTCTTTGCTTTGTTGCTTGTTTCATTTTATTTCCTTTCTTCCATTCACTGAATGAATAGGATATTCTTTTTTTTTTCTTCAAGGATTGCTTTGTTAAAAAAGTAATAGCCTATGTTTAAAAATCAGATTTCCCATAAAACTCAGAATTTCCAGCTCTGTTTGAAAGTTGACATACATAGCACTGGGCTGTATTCCCACATGGCAGCAATCCGTGAGAACAGCCTTCTTCAGACAGATATTCTCTCACCAGTTTACCCCAGGCCCCACTATACTCTGTTGTCTCCCCTGCCCTGAGGAGGTATCAGTTACCCTTTCATTTGAGCTGTCGCTTTCCTGTACCTGCTGTTTACTCATTTATGTGACTTCGCCTGCCCCAGGAGTTGTTCAAATTTACCATTTTTTTAACTGGAAAATGTAATGGCTTTGCATTTGTCATCGTTACTGATATATTTTAATTCATGTCTGCCAGAGTCTTTTGTGCTTTCTATTTGTCCCCCAAGTTCTATGTTTCTTTTCTCTTTTCTTGTCTTCTTTTGGGTTGACTGAGTTTGTTGTCTCACTCCACTTTTTTTTTTCTGTACCACTCTGAAAATTATACCATCTGTTTTTTATCCTTTTAGTGGTTAACCTAGTAGTTATAGTTTGTATCTTTTACTTACCAAAATCTGAAGCGATCAATATCTTTACTTTACTCTGAACGACACCTTTCCCATTTCCGCCCGCTCGTATGCTAGTTGTTTTGTATATTTTAAGTCTATATATTTCTTTTCTTTTAAAAATCCCACAAGATATTGCTTCTTTTATTCTTCTATAGAGTCAATGCTAGTACCGATTTGCCTATATATTTACCACTTTCTGTCCTCTTAACTTTCTTATAGCTTGGGATCTTTTATCTTGTATCTTCTTGTATCCGCTCAGTTCCTTCTTCTAGCTTCTTTTATATGTCTTTCATCTGTGATCAATTTCCTTGGCTTGAACTACAATCTTTAAATTTCCTTTAATGAGGATCTGCCCATGGCAAATTCTTTCTGATTTTTATTTATCTGTACATATCTCATATGAGTGTTCTTTTTTTTCCTTTTCCTCCCCACTTTTACTTTGGAAGTTATACATTACATTTCTTCTGCCCCATCCCCACTCTCATTTCCCCTAAAATTATAACGTGCATGCTTAGCTTTAAAAACTTTCATTCTTCAAAATTGCTATTCTTCTACCAAACAACACAAGGACCTTAAAATACTTTAAGGTAATCATACTTCCATATTATTGCTATCTAATATTTTAGTTCCAAGTTGTTTATAACTTCTCCCCTCCATTAATCTTAAAAAAATTTAAATAGTATGGGTGTTTATAAATTTATTATTATTTTTATGATCTTCTTTGCTCATTGTTTATCTTACTTTGTTCTTAGTTTAATTTACTTTAAATTGAAATGTACTATTATTATTTAATATTTTCTTTCAAGGAGCCTCTGTGATTTGGATATTCTTTTCTTTGTATAGATATGTCTTTATTTCACCCCCATTTTTGAGCAGGAATTTAGTTATAGAACATTAGTTTGGCATTTATTTTCTTTTACCACTTTGAGTGTGTTATTCCAGTATCTTCTTGCTTCTGTGTCATTGATGAAAACTCCTGTGCTAATCTAATTGCCATTATTAGGTTGGTAACCTCTTTTTCTATCTGGTTGCTTTCATGACTTTCTCTTTGGTTCTGAGATGTGTGTGTGTGTGTTTCTTTTGAATCCTACCTGGGACTTGTGATGGTTCCAATGAACATCACAGGTATTACTTTAATTCTGTTAAATTCTCAGCCATTATCTTTTTAATATTGCCTATTTTACTTCTTCCTCCTGGAACTCCAATTAAAAGGATATTTTATTTTCTCAAATAAAATACTCTCCATGTCTTATACTCCCCATGTCTTATTACCTCTCTTTCACATTTTTCTATTTCTTTTTTTTTCTCTCTCTACTACATTATGAGTACTTTCCTCAGACCCATCTTCCATGATACTGGTTCTCTTTTTAGCTGTAACTAATATTCAACCTAGCACTGTATTTTTCATTTAAAAAATTCTATTTAGGGGCTTCCCTGGTGGCACAGTGGTTGAGAGTCCACCTGCCGATGCATGGGGACACGGGTTCGTGCCCCGGTCCGGGAAGATCCCACATGCCGCGGAGCAGCTGGGCCCGTGAGCCATGGCCACTGAGCCTGCGCGTCCGGAGCCTGTGCTCCGCAACGGGAGAGGCCACAGCAGTGAGAGGCCCGCGTACCACACACACACAAAAAAATTCTATTTAGTTCTTTTTTTCCTCAAAGCTCTCCTTTCTTTTTTCAAAGAGGCTGGTTCTTTCATTATAGTTTTTATTGCTTCTTTTACTTTAAAAATACCTTTAAACGTATTTAGTTTATAGTTCCATCAGATTATTCTATTACCATCAGTTCCTGAGGTGCTAATCACTCTGCTTGTTATGTATGTGGCCTCTCCCTCTGACTGGTTTGTTTCTTTGTCTGGTTTGTTCAGCAGGACTTGTTTATTCTGAAGGAAACTTGAAGGAGTCCTGAGTTATGAAAACATTTGTACAGGGCAATTTGAGTTTTGCTTCTGCAAAGGTTTCTCTGGTCCTGGGAACATTTTTATTGTAATTTATCAGCTCAGGATTCTTGCACAATTTAAACAGTGTACATCTGGGTATCACACTTGTACATGACACATGCTTGATGTTTTTTTTTTT
The DNA here is from genome assembly GCF_964165515.1 of Mesoplodon bidens. Taxonomy (NCBI): domain Eukaryota; kingdom Metazoa; phylum Chordata; class Mammalia; order Artiodactyla; family Ziphiidae; genus Mesoplodon; species Mesoplodon bidens. Next base: position 51,833,869 of record NC_138162.1, read on the forward strand.
TCATGAGATGTTTTGTTTTTTTCACCCTGAGACTAGGGCAGAATACACACTTACTGGCCTCTTTCCTGAGTTACTAGGGAGTGGTGGTAGTTTTTCTGGTCCTACTTTCATGTAGAGGCAGGTTTTCAAGAATTCTGACTCTATGCAGTTATGTCGGTTCCAGTCCCCTACCTTGCTTGGGCTCAGGCCACATTACCTGTCCTCACCTGAGCATTAAAATTCCAGCCCCAGGCCGCTATGCAGCTGTATCCAGATTCAACCCCACACTGGGTGAGTGCAGCATTTGCTCTCATGCCTCCTGCTTTGGCTTTGGATTCTCTCTTCATTTATGGCCTGTGTTTTTAAAAAGTTCTATTTTATAGGTCTGTGAAATACATTCTCAAGATGGTCACACTAGGTTATGTTTTATATATGTTTGGAACTGAAAGAAGATCTAGGTGATTTTTATATGATTTTTAAAATATATTAATTTATCACAAACTATTTTTGGCTACCTATTACAAGCCTGGCTTTGTTATAGGTGTTGGGGTACAACACTAAACAAAACAAGTCTTTGTGTGGTTTACATTCTCAAGGGGAAGACAAAGCAAACAATAAATAAAAAGATACAGTAAAATCAGAGGGAGCTATGAAGAAAATAAAAGCAGGATAATGAGAGAGAAAGAGAGACTGGGTTGGGTGGAGTGTGCTATATTTAGGACAGCAAAGGAAGCCTCTCTGAGGAGGTGACATTTGAGCAGAGGCTTACATGAAGTGGTAAAGAGTCATGCTGATATCTGGGGTGTCAGTCTGGGTCCTCCAAGAAGTAGACACTAATGCAGGATTAGCTGTGCAAGAGATTTATTAAAGCAACCCCTGTGAACAAGACCAGTGTCCAGTACAAAGTGCAAATGTGAGTCTCCTTTTTCAAAAACTAACTTATGAAGGATTTAAGTCAGGTACAGCAAAGCATTTAGTCAAGTTCAGGGCCTTTTTGAGTGCTCTGTTCAGACTAGGAGGGAAAATGGGGAGGGACTTGGTGAGAACCTGGGAGCGCTGTCAGATTATGATGCAAGTCTGAGACCAGGTGAAGAGGAGTGGGGAGGACAGAAGGTTGAGGGGAAGCCTCCTAGAGTTCTGTGCTGTTCTGAGGGAGTTTGGCGAGGCTGGGGGAGAGCCCTTGAGCCAAAGTCCCCTATCAGGTGAATTTTTCATCTCCCAGGAATAGGCTTGCCTTGGCAATCTTGCCCTGCCCAGTCACTGACCAGGAGTAGCTTGTGGACAGTATGACTTTATCACAAATGCAGAGATGGACTTCAGAGCACAGTAGCCATGACTCCTGGTCAGTTATGCTCCTTGTAAGTTGGATGGCTGTGAAGCACGTCCTCATGGCAGCCACACTGGGTAAAGAGCTTTCCAGGAAAAGGGAACAGCCATTGCAAAGGCTCTTTGTTATGGGTTGAATTATATGCCCCCAAAACTCATATGTAGAAGTTCTAAGCCCCAGCACCTCAGAATGTCACCTACTTTGGAAATAAAGTCATTGCTGATACAGTTAGTTAAGATGAGGTCATACTGGACTAGGGTGGGCCCCTACTTCATTAAGAATGGTGTTCTCGTAAAAAAGAGGAAATTTAGAGACAGACACGCCCATGACAAGAACACCATGTGAAGTTGAAGGTAGAGATCGGAGTGATGGTGTCTGCAAGTCATGGACCACCAAAGATTGCCAGCAAACCACAGAAGAAAGGAGAGAGGCATAGATGAGACCCTTCCCTAGTGCCTTCAAAAGGAGCATGGCCCTGCCAACGTCTGGATTTCAGACTTCTAGCCTCCAAACCCATGAGACAATAAATTTCTCTTATTTAAGCCATCCAGCTTGTGGTACTCTGTTATGGCAGCCCTAGCAAACTAATACAGCCCTGAAATGATAGTGAACTTGGTGTGTTGTAGAAACATCAAGGATGTCAGTGTGGACACAGCAGATAAGTGAGAGGGAGACTTGTAGAGGAAGGAGAAATATCCAGGGCCCAGATCTGTAGATCATGACTTTGTGAACCAACATAACAACTCTGGTTTTTATTTTGACTGTGATAGGGAATTTTACAGGCTTTAGAGAGGGGAGTGGCCTAATGTCATTCATATTTTTTCAGTGTCACTCTGGCTATTGTCTGGAAATAGATTGCAGAAGAGCCAGGGCAACGAGTCAGGTCCATTGCAGCTGCCTGAGAAAGAGAGGATGGTGGCTTGGATGGGAGAAGTCACTGTGGAGGTGCTGAGAAGCGTGGGAGGGGTGGAAATTTGAAGGTAAACTGTGTAATTTACTGATGGATTAGATGAGCAGTTAGAGGGAAAGAGAAGAGTCAAGAATGATCTCTCCTTTTTTGCTTTTGTTTGTTTGCCTATAGCGACTAGATAACTACAGTTGTTATTTTCTGAGATGGGAACACTGCATGAGGAGCTTGTCTGGAGATTACAGGAATCAAAATCTAGATCTCTGCTATGTTTTAGAAGTCCCACGTTGTTTTGCAACTTGCTTTTTCCTTTTCGTGGACTTCTTTCCATTTCAATACAGATATATTGCCTCATTACATTTTGAGGGCTGCCCAGTATTTCTTGTATGGATGTTTCATTCCTGACTGAACTAGCTCCCTCAGAATGGACTTTTGGGCTGTTTCCCTTTTTTGTGTGTGATTGTAAACGATGATGCTTAAAAGTCATATTATTTATCTCTTGCCGCGTAAAAAGAAACCCCCAAACTTGGTGGCTTAAAAACAACTACGTGTATTATCTCCCAGTATCTCTGGGTCAGGAGTCAGAGCACAGCTTAGCTGAGCTCTCCAGTTCAAGATCTCTCTCAAGGCTGTAAGCAAGGTGTAGGCTGGGGCTAGTCATCTCAAGGATACACTGGGGAACTATCTGCTTCTGCGCTGACTCAGTGGTTGTGGGGAGGATTCAGTTCCTGATGGAATGTTGGCCTGAGGGCCTTCTTTCCTCACTGGCTATTGACTGGAAGCCACCCTCAGTTTCCTTGCCGTGTGGTCCTCTCCAAAGGAGAGCTCACAGCATGGCAGCTGGCTTCGTCAAGGTAAGCAGGCAGAAGAGAGTGGAAGAATTTGCAAGCAAGACGGAAGTCACAATCTTTTATAACCTAATCTCAGCAGCATTCCCCATGCCTTTTGCTGTATTCTATTCACTAGAAGTAAGTCAGTAGGTCCCTCACTCAGGCAAAGAGGATTATTCAAGGGCCATGGATACCAGGAGGCTTACTTAGATCGTTGGGGGCCACCTTAGAAGTCTGCCTACCGCAACAGCCCCCATATTTGTCTTTTGAAAGATTGTTAAAGGTGGGTTTGCTGAATGAAGAAGTATGCATATTTAAAAATTTCAAGCATAGGGAGTACCCTGGTGACTTAGTGGTTAGGATTCCAGGCTTCCACTGCCCTGGCTGGGGTCAATCCCTGGTCGGGTAATGAGATTCCTGCAAGCCACATGGCGTGGCCAAAAATAATAATAAAATAAAATTCCAAGTATAACACTATAAGATTTCTTTTCAAAAGTGTTACTCCAAAGTTCATTTTGATGGGACTATTTGCTATTGCCTGAGAGGGACAGGTTGTAAATCCTCAAAGAGCCTTTGCCAGATTTTGTCAGGAGTCTCTCTTCCCTTCCTGTCTTCCTTTTTCTTGCCCCTCCAAAATTTCCCACAACAGGAAATAGCTGTGTGTCTTGTCACATAAATGATAGGAAGGGTCTAACCAGCAGGTACATGCCATTCTCATCATCATGGCAACTAGTCTAGGGTATGATGACCTGGGTATGCTGCCATTGAAAAACGTCATTGCCTTCACTTGTTTGCTGGCTTGAGTGAGGTTTTTTTCAGCCAGCCTTGGTGAGAGAGATGAAAAAGTGATAGACAAGGGGAGGGTTGATGGGGCCAATGAGGACTACGGAAACTCCACTTGAATCATTTCTTCTAACTCCTCTGTCCTCAGGAGTTTCTGGTAGGCCATGGAATGATGAGGTGTACATTTATTTCTTCATTAGTCCGAAAGCACCTTTACTTAAAAGGACCCTCTTATGTTTACTTGGATAGGTTAGAGGGAAAGTGGATATCAGGAGAATTGCTTTATCTCCTTCCCACACAATTTTAGGTGGCTTTATAAAATTAAGTACATTCTAAACTGAGACTATTATAAAGACCAAACAAAGGTGTTCCAGGTGTGGATGGCTGCCATCAGGGCGGGTGCCCCCGTGGAAAGCTTAGGTTCTCTTGGCAGGTTCCCAAATGCATGCGGAGGTGCCTTCCTCCTGTGAGCAAGGTGGGCTGGGGTGCGGAGCTGGGGGAAGTACCAGACCTCTGATGGTGTTAGGGAACATCTTGATGGGGCCATCATTGACCTTCCCTGTTTGTGGTTAGCCCCTTGGCTGGAGAAGGGACTGGAATTCCCCATGCTCCGGCCTGACTTTCCACTTTCAGGTCCCCACAAGCCACGAGGCCCTCTTTGGATGTAGAACAGTTTAGGGACCTAGCTCTCAGGGCAGCAACTCCATCTCTGCTTGCGCTGCCCGCTTGGAAAGCTTCTCATACTGGACAAATTGAGAGCCAAAGCCCTGCCTCCTTCCTGTCTGGGCCCTCCTGCGAGCCCGGTGCCGCACGAGCAAAGCTTAACAAACTTGGAGCGACTCCTAGTGCTGGGGCAACTGCCCTGCCCCTCTGCCCTCCCCCCAGGCGCCTGCGCAGGATGTGATCACATTTCCCAAGATCACTCCGCGAGATGAGAAAAACGTGTGGTTGACTCGGTACAGCGAGCCCGGTCCTGCGGATTGCACTCCCTGCAGAAATGAGAACCCGAGTGGAGCGGCCTTTCAAACTGAAGAAAATCAGGGCTCCTTGGCCATCCTTGCCCTGCTCTGTCAGGTTTTGTCTTTTTCTAGAAACCCCGCTGGGTTCAGGCAAATTAGGGGAGAGGAAATTAGGCCCGGCTCATTGCGTATCACTCTCAGTTTCTAGGGTTGGGACCAGCCATCTTGTGATTTAAAATATAAATACTTGCCAACGGTTTCTATCTTGATCAGTTATGTAAAAATCTGCGTTTAAGATGTGCTGAAGTGGCTGTCAGATGTGTTTCCTTTTTTAATGTGACAGTCTTCTTTTTGTGGAACTCTATTTTTCAGTCTTTGACTATATTAAGACTTTTATATATATATATATTTAACATCTTTATTAGAGCATAATTGCTTTACAATGGTGTGTTAGTTTCTGCTTTATAACAAAGTGAATCAGCTATACATATACATATATCCCCGTATCTCTTCCCTCTTGTGTCTCCCTCCCACCCTCCCTCTCCCACCCCTCTAGGTGGTCACAAAGCACCGAGCTGATCTCCCTGTGCTACGCAGCTGCTTCCCACTAGCAATCTATTTCACATTTGGTAGTGTATATATGTCCATGCCACTCTCTCACTTCGTCCCAGCTTACCCTTCCCACCTCCCTGTGTCCTCAAGTCCATTCTCTACGTCTATGTCTTTATTCCTGTCCTGCCCCTAGGTTCATCAGTACCTTTTTTTTTTTTTTAGATTCCAGATATATGTGTTAGCATACGGTATTTGTTTTTCTGTTTCTGACTTACTTCACTCTGTATGACAGACTCTAGGTCCATCCACCTCACTACAAATAACTCAATTTCGTTTCTTTTTATGGCCCAGTAATATTCCACTATATATATGTGCTACATCTTCTTTATCCATTCATCTGTCGATGGACACTTAGGTTGCTTCCATGTCCTGGCTATTGTAAATAGAGCTACAGTGAACGTTGTGGTACATGACTCTTTTTGAATTATGGTTTTCTCAGGGTATATGCCCAGTAGTGGGGTTGCTGGGTCATATGGTAGTTCTATTTTTAGTTTTATGAGGAAACCTCCATACTGTTCTCCATAGTGGCTGTACTAATTTACATTCCTACCAACAGTGCAAGAGGGTTCCCTTTTCTCCACAGCCTCTCCAGCATTTATTGTTTCTAGATTTTTTTTTTTCTAGATTTTTTGATGATGGCCGTTCTGACTGGTGTGAGATGATATCTCATTGTAGTTTTGGTTTGCATTTCTCTAATGATTAATGATGTTGAGCATTCTTTCATGTGTTTGTTGGCAATCTGTATATCTTCTTTGGAGAAATGTCTGTTTAGGTCTTCTGCCCAGTTTTGGATTGGGTTGTTTGTTTTTTTGGTATTGAGCTGCATGAGCTGCTTGTAAATTTTGGAGGTTAATCCTTTGTCAGTTGCTTTATTTGCAAATATTTTCTCCCATTCTGAGGGTTGTCTTTTCATCTTGTTTTTGGTTTCCTTTGCTGTGCAAAAGTTTTTAAGTTTCATTAGGTCCCATTCGTTTATTTTTGTTTTTATTTCCATTTCTCTAGGAGGTGGGTCAAAAAAGATCTTGCTGTGATTTATGTCATCGGGTGTTCTGCCTATGTTTTCCTCTAAGAGTTTTATAGTGTCTGGCTTTATTTAGGTCTTTAATCCATTTTGAGTTTACTTTTGTGTATGGTGTTAGGGAGTGTTTTAATTTCATTGTTTTACATGTAGCTGTCCAGTTTTCCCAGCACCACTTATTGAAGAGGCTTCAAGACTTACTATATATTTTTTAATTGACTAAAATTAGTGGGAGAAATGTTTGTGGTTATGCTTATCAGGGTTTTTATAGATTGCTACATCACCTTCTTCCAAAAGGAGTTTGAGTCATTTAGCTCTTACGTAAAATCAAAAACTGTTTAAACTCAGGGAGCTGCTTTTGGCTGTTTTTTTTTTTCCTTAAGTATAAAACGCAGTTTAAAGAAAATAAAATGCAGTCTAAGGCAATAGTATCAAACACCTGTTTTGGTCTCTTGCTGGGCGGTAGGCGGGTGCTGTTTTTCTAGGAGTGGTGGCTGTGTTTCTGTTTTTCCTCTTCTTTCTTTGAACAAATAGAGGAAACCTCTAATGGAGGGTTTCTCAACGAGACATACTGGTGAATGTAGAATCTTAAATGAAAAAGGAGTCAGTGGATGTGGCTTCTTGGCCTCTGTGCTTGGACCAGAAATAAAGCAAGTCCTCACCGCAGGCATTTGGCTCAAGGCCTTTGTTTTCCGCAGTTGGCCTGAGCAGCACACGTCTCCGAGCAAAAGTTCCCCATGCCTTTGGAGGTTTTTAAGGGCTTTTTTTTTTTTTTAAACCTGCGCTTTCATTGTTTTCAAGAAGAGTGGTGTCACCCTCACTTGTCATTAAAGAATAGTGTGGGAAAAATAAATAAACCTACCCAAAAAATAAAACAGGAAGAACAAAAACCACTCTCCTAAATGAATGAAAAAATTTATACCCGTCACCCTTTTGTGGGGTAACTGTTTCCATGCAAGTTGGTTTAGAAACTTCAAGACGATTTTTTTCTTTTGATTTTTTTTGGGGGTTGTCTTCTATTTTTATATTGTTGGCAAGTCTACACATTATGGTTACATAAGAAAGTCAGAATTAAGATACTTGGTATTGAAACAGCACCCCTGGACTCAGGATGAGTTTTTCTGGTACTGCCCTGAGAGAGTTCGAATTCCTATCTTAATAGGCATAAATGTCCAATCAACACAGGCTTTCTGGCCGCTTTCTCCATGTGGTCCCTGGAGAAGCCTCCTGAACAGGGCTCCTGCCCTCCTGAAAGGCTCCTGTGCCTAGTGAGTGGAAGGAGGTGTCAGAGCATCAGACCTGAGGAGGAAGTTCCTGCTGTCCCTCGCTTCCAGAACTGGTCAAGGTGGGTCAGCCTTTTCAATAGCCACTGCCATTACTGAGTGCCTACGGTGTGCTAGACCCACTTCAGACATCTTTTCACCTCCTGTCTTATTCCATTACCACCACGATCCTTCGAGGTGTAATCTAGTAAGAGTGTGTTTATAAGAGAAGGAAGGTGGAAAGCCTATGGAGTTTGCTGTCCAGAAGTGGGGACACATGTCTATATGAATGAGGTCAAGAAAGCGTTATGTTAATGATAAGAATTAAAAGCTAGTGCTTATTACAGACTTACCTTGTGCCTGGTGCTGGGTCAAATGCTTTCTTTGGATAATGTCATTTAGCTCTCATAACAACACTAGATAGAAAATAGATAATAGATACAATAGAATATATATATATATATATATATATATATATATATATATATATATAATAAGAAATAGATAATTTTATGAAACTGAAGTTTAGCAATGTTATATAATAAGCTCAAGAGCCCAAAGCTCTGAAAATGATAGTCCTGGGAGTCAAACCCAGCAGTCTGATCTCAGACTCACTGACTTCACCACCAGTCTGTACCATACGGGGGCCCATAGACACAGAACACAGGAGGTGGTGAATCTGAGCAGGCTTGCCATCAGTGTGTAGCTGGTGGACCAGTCAGGGGGAGAGCCGCGCTCTCCGTGCTCAGTGTGATTTCAGCTAGCCCTCCTTTCCCCTAAGGACTTTTACTGTCGCTCTTATTGCTGGACCTTCAGTGCTTCAGGTGACCACATTTCTGTCCTACCCATTCTCCTCAATAAATGGCTGTTGACCCATGTGGACTCCATGGTAAGCCAGGCCTAGTGTGTGAAACTCCCCAGCTCAGGGAGTTCTCAAACACTGAAGTGCATCAGTCAGTATATGCAAAGTGAGGGGTGGGACCCGAGGGTCTGCATTTTAAACAAGCACCCAGGGTTATCTTGGTCTTCCTGTTCATTTCTGAGGGTGCCCAGGAGGCCCAGGGAGAACTGAAGAGTCAGTGGACAGATGGTTCTGGGCAAGTAGGGGTCATATTTTCTTCTTCAGCAGTCACCCACCTCTACCAGAGTCCCCAGGGCTCAAGAGGGGAAAAATGAAAGAGAAAAAGAACAAATGGGAGGCAGTGCAGGGGAACAGTGGAGAACACAGAAAAGCCAGTCAAATCCATAAACATTGGTTGAGAATCAAGTGTCCAAAATGAGCGCAATAGAGGGGGAGGGGCAATACAGGGGGAGGGGAGTAAGAGGTATAAACTATTAGGTATAAAATAAGCTATAAGGATATATTGTACCACATGGGGAATATAGCCAATATTTTATAATAACTATAAATGGAGTATAACCCTTAAAAACTGTGAATCACTATATTATACATCTGTAACTTATGTAATATTGTACAGCAACTGTACTTCAATAAAAATAAATACATAAACAAAGGGAAAAAATTCCCACAGCAAAAAAAATAGGATGAGCAGAAACAAAAGTCTGATCTGGGAAGGGTCAGGAGAGGAGGCAAAGGGGTGGGCTGAGCCTTCCGTGGCGTGGCCGCTTGGGTTTGAAACTTGTCTTGATGAACCTGCAGGGCCTGCCAGATGGGTGGGTGGGCCCTCATGGTAGATGGGCGGGGAGGTGGGGGTGAGGTGTGAGAATAACGAATGGTCCAGACTGTTTGGCACAGAGCAACAGTTACACATTCAAAGCTTTGGGAGCAAAGGAGTAACAAGAGTCAGTTCTAACAGTGTAGTCAGGAGAGGCTGCTCGGAGGGGTGACAGATGTCCGGGCCTTGCAGGCTGAAGGCTGACTGCAGGTGGGCAAGCCTAGGAGAGGACTGGGGCAGAAATTTAGTCCCTGACAAGTGCGGTGGGCATTAGGGGTCAGGTGAGTCATCGGATTCATAGAGCCACACCTGAAGGTCCTTCAGGGCTTGTTGAGGGTGGGTAGACTAAGAGTGAGGGTTCTTTTCCCTGCTTCAACTGAAGAAGAGAGAATTTTTCTCTATTTTTATATAATTGTGTCCTGCATAAGACTTCATGTGGGGAAAAAAGTCTTTGTTGCTAAAAAAAAAAAAAAAAGACTTAATAACTACCAGGGGAGTTAAAAAAACTATATGTATAATATATACATACACATGTATATATTATATATACACACATGTATATATACTATCTATACATAAAAACATATACATGTGTATGGGTATATATGTATATATATAATGTGTGTATATATATATATATGTATATATATATGTATATGGTTTGTGTTGTAGTGTTGAAAGAGATAGTTATTGTGAACTTGGGGACAGTTTGGAAGGGCAGCTAGGTGTCAGGTCTGCATAAACATTTAAGAGATTCCTGCCTTAGTGGAAAGAACACTGGCACCAAAGTTGAGGCTTTGTTTCAGTTCCAGTCTGTTGTAGGTGTGGGCCTCTCCTCACTTTTCTGGGCATTAGGTGTGTTTGTTTCTGTTTTTGTGTTTAATACATTAAGAGGTTGAATTGAGTTAAGTGATTTTCGAGACTTCTTCCCGCTGTGAAACCTCCCAGCAGTGATCTCGCTCGCAGGCCTCCCCAGCATATGCGTGGGGTGGGTGGCAGGGTCATGGCTTGAGGAGCATGAGTTTAAGGTGTTGTGCAGGATGATCTAAGGAGACAGTTGAGGGGCCAGGATGCCTGCTGCCACGTCCCGCTGTGAAGGGCAGCAAAGGGTGGATGCAGCAGAGGCAGAAGCTTGGGGATGGTCACCAAAGTCACAGAAGTAGAGTTGGCACCAAAGGAGGTGATGCGATACGTTTTCTTCTTATATTCAAAAAAAAAAAAAACTCCGCAAGCTGCTTGCCCTCCTGTCTTCCCCATCATTTTTCCTTTGAGGTATATTTTTTAAACTTTGTTTTTAAACAAAGCACACAGGTAAAGGCCTTTGCAGCACCATGTGAAGATGGTTACAGAGATCGACAACGAGTTTTGAAACATTCTTTTAAGGCTGGGCATCCTTCCAAAGGAGCTGACTTTTCGGTGGATGCTGGAAAATGAAAACGTGGGCACAGTTTAGATTGGCCTGGGGAACTGCACATCTAGTAGCTGCTATTGATCTTTGAATGAAGTATCTGTTTTCTGAAAAGGTTTCTCTTGTCGATCATCCTCTCATCATGATTCTGGGAGCGTGGCCCTCTCACCTGGAGAAGGAACTGTTGTATCTGTGCACCATTTGATTAGCAATAATTTAGACACACAGTTCAACCACACAACTTACTGAGTTTCTGTTTGTGCCCCGTCCTGCGCTAGGTCCTCGTGCTGTGATGAAGTCTAGGGTGAGATCCTAGCCCTCCCAGACGGATGGAAGGGCCAGATGTGTGAACACAGGGATGCAGTGTAGTGTGAGGTTACCGTGTGAGTGTGAGAGAGAGGTGGGTACAAGATGCAGAAGTCACAGGACAGAGATGGTGAGCCACCCCTTTCTTCCTTCCTCTCTACCTCTTTGCCTTTACTATACCAGAGGTTGAGGCCCTGAGGCTGGGCAAGGGAGAAGCCTTATCTGGGTGGAGATGTTTAGATTCCCCATGGAGAAGGCTGGCCATATACTGTTCCTGGATGGTAGCCACCTTCAACCTGGGGCTGTCACGCCCGGTACTCACTGACTGTTGTGGAAAGTTTAGAAACACCTCACAGATGAGAGGTTCCTCTGTTAGCATTCTCACTGTCCATGGCTGTGGCTGCACAGTATGTGGGAGAGATGATGCCTGTGATGGGTGGTCTCTCTTGTCTGAGTCAATCCTTGAGGAGACTGATGCCTGGTGTGCAGACACAGACCTTCTGCAGATAAATAAGGTATGTCTTAAACAGGGCCGTCCTTGAATTGATGTCGTACTGCAGCTCTACTAAAAAACAGCTACGTTTGCATAGGCAAGCTTGTGGGCACAACATGACATTGGGATCTCCATGAGGGCCCTCGAAACAAATACTACCAGTTTTCTCTAAATGACTTCTGCAGAAATTGATTGAAGCAACAACAGATCGGCCTTACTGCTTATAGGACGTAGCTGTAGGTCTGTTAGTGAAATTTGTTTGCTTACATCAAAACCCTATAGATTTACCCCCCTTTTCCCATGCAGCACTGGAGACAAGGGGCTTTGGGGAAGCAGCAAATAGCACACTGCCTGAGGGCAGGCATCTCTCAGGAGGGAAGGCTGAGCCAGCTGAGCATGTGGCCAGTTGATTCTTCTCAAATTCACTAGTTACATGAGTTAGTACCTCCACTTCCCCTGGGGTAACGTTGGTACAAGAACAGAGAAAGGCCAGTTGTATCCTTAGGGGAAATTCTTCCTGATAAAAACCAAGAATGGGGAAATGGATCTCTCCTTCAAACTTTCCAAGATTTTGTACAGTTTTGAAGGTCATGTCTTATGGAGAAGATGTCAAAGAACAGCCCAGGTTATGCTTGGGACCCCTATTGATCATGAAGCCACTTGAAATCCAATACTATGAGAAATCTGGGTTAATAAATGTAACATTTGAAATTTGTCTATCTTTACTCACACTGTCTCCCTTATCCCCCAAACACGCTGTGATATTGCGTTAGTACCCTCATTTAACCAAAGAAGAAATTGAAGCACAAAGAGGGAGGGTTTATCCCAGGAGAGTAGCTCGTTAAGGGGCAGAGTCTGGACTCAAGCCCACGTCTTTCGGACTCTAAAGGTAGGGCTCTGTGCAGTCCCCCAGGTGGCCACATCGTTTACAATCACTTGTTTGATTCAGTTTTATTTCAAGCCTCTTTTTTAGTTGTGGATGTGTTCAAGAAGGCAGAGAGGATATAGCATCATTAATTATTTGTCTCCGTGTTATCGCAGCATTATCCTCCTGTCCATCTGTTTCCCCTCTCGAGTTGAAAAGCTCCCAGGTAGATGTTTGTCTTTTCTCTCTAGAGAGTTTCTGGGGATGCAGCCTAAATCCTCCAGCTGGAACACTGTTTGATAACAGGAGTAACGTTCTAATCAGTTGAGAAAGCTATTCTGTTACCAACACACAGAAATCATAGCTGGGTTAAAACCAAACGTACTGTATTCAATGTAAAGCATTTAAAAATTTTTAATGAGAAACTTTTATATTCCATTCAAAACAAGTGTTTGAGAGATTAATGGGAGGGTATGCAGCATGTAATTTGCCCTGGTATATCAAAATTCATGAAATAATATTGCACTAGATTTTATTACATGCAGAAATACTAGAGCTTCTTCACAATATTAAGCTAAGTATGTTATAAGTAGTAGGGAATCTTTTTTTTTAATGTTTTATTTGTTTTATTTTTGGCTGCGTTGGGTCTTCCTAGCTGTGCGCGGGCTTGCTTCTAGTCGCGGCGAGCGGGGACTGACCTTCGTTGCGGTGCGCAGGCTTCTCATTGCAGTAGCTTTTCTTGTTGCAGAGCACGGTCTCTAGGTGAGTGGGCTTCAGTAGTTGTGGCTCGGGGGCTCTAGAGCGCAGGCTCAGTAGTTGTGGTGCATGGGCTTAGTTGCTCCGTGGCACGCGGGATCTTCCCGGACCAGGGCTCGAACCTGAGACTCCTGCACTGGCGGATCCTTAACCACTGTGCCCTCAGGGAAGTGCAATATTGAGGAATCTTGACTCATTATCAAATCACTTAGATTAATATTATTTCCTTTTTTCCTGAGAATTAGAAGTCCATCCGTATGAAGCAAGAAGGAAGCATTTGATTTCTTTCCTCATACGCAGGGCTCCCATTGCCACCCCTTCCCCTGACTCATAAACACACACTTGCATCGAACTGAATCATTTTCCATTACTCATATCATTTCCTGTTGTTACGTCAAAAGTCACCATGTCAGTAATGATATAATGGTTTTCTACTAATGAAGTGCTTCCACAGGAGATATCTCTTTTAATTCTCACAGTAACCTTGAGAGGTAAGCACCAGGTGCTTACCTTTATTTTTTTTAATTTATTTTATTTATTTACTTTTGGCTGCGTTGGGTCTTCGTTGCTGTGCGCCGGCTTTCTTTAGTTGCCATGAGCGGGGGCTACTCTTTGTTGCGGTGCGCGGGCTCCTCATTGTGGTGGCTTCTCTTGTTGCGGAGAACGGGCTGTAGGCATGCGGGCTTCAGTAGATGCAGCGTGTGGGCTCAGTAGTTGTGGTTTGAGGGCTCTAGAGCGCAGCATCAGTAGTTGTGGTGCACGGGCTTAGTTGCTTTGTGGCATGTGGGATGTTCCCAGACCAGGGCTCGAACCCATGTCCGCTGTATTGGCAGGCGGATTCTTAACCACTGCGCCACCAGGGAAGCCCTTACCTTTATTTTTAAAGAAAACAAAACTGAGGCTTATAAAGGGTGTCTTGTCCAAAGATGTAGCCAGTCAGAGTCATTGCCAGGACCTGACTCCAGACCACAAAAGTTCAAGAAATATGTATCATTGGGGGGTGGCACATGACCGTGTACATAGGGCTAGGTCTGTGTTTCTCCCATCCTCTTCCCTAACCCCCTTAGATGTGCCCTAGAAGTTCCTCTGGTCTTTTTTGTGAGCTACCTGTCTAGAGAGGCAGTCTAAATTAGGGTTGAGAGTTTTGGAGTCAGCTTGGCTACTTACTGTTCCTATGACCTGGGACGAGTTTTACTCTCACTGTATCTCAAGTTTCCCTGAGTATAAAATGGGGACAATAATACCTAACTCATAATTTTCTGTTAAAATAAATAAATGTTAGTTATTGTTACTATTATGCAATTAGGTTGAGTAGACTTTTAACCATTCTAACATTCTAATTGGCTGTTTGCTATCTCAGGAATCTGAGTCTCTGTTAAAACTTGAGTCATAACAGGATTCAAAGGATGATGACGATGATAGCAGCAGCCACGTTACTTAGTGCCTGCTGTGTTCCAAACATTTAACCAATATGCCCTCTGGAATTCCCACAGCAACCCTGCAGATGCTGTGTTCTTAGCTACTGGGCTATATTGCCTCCAAATTTTGCCTGCAGTTGGTGTTAGTTTTACCCATCCCACCAAGCTTAAAATAGTATTCTTTTGAAAATTAGAAATGTATTTTCCAATTTCCAGTCTTCTAGTGCATTTTGTGTTCTCTAACCCCCTTCAAAGATCTCTTGCAGTGGTTCCAGATGTCATACATAAATTTCCATAGTGCCAGGGATAAAAATTTTCCAGACTCTGAGACTCAAAGTCACTTAGAGTGTCTAAAAGTAAATAAGTCTGTTGATAGTTACAGGAACCAACTTCCTTGAATTTGAATGTTTTCCCTTTAAAGCAAGACTTTTCCAAGAAAGAATTGGCATATCCTGTCTCAAAGAGAAAGAAGGAAATGGTAATTGACAATGACCTTTATCCCAGTATCCGATGGAGGTTCTGAGTGACATCACACCAGCTGGTATACACCTTTGCTTTAAAAAGTAAAAATACATTTTTTATCTGCCTTATTTTTTTAATTTCAGCAATTAAATTAGCTCTACCTGTAGTTACCTCCTCATCCTCCATTTCTCTACTGGCACCTGCCTAAGTATTATGGTCTCAAATCATAAGGATTTTTTTCTAACCACAAAAATATTCTCTAGCTAGGCGAAAGATTTGGAAATAATAGAGAGCAAGTGGTTACTAACTTGGAGAAGTATTTTTCTTTTAAAAATTATTAAAATAATTAGGATGCCTTTCATGAATATTAAATGGGTCAACTGAGCATTTATCTTGCAATAATTTTGCTTTCACTATATATTTTTTTTTTTTGGCTGTACGCGGGCCTCTCACTGCTGTGGCCTCTCCCGCTGCGGAGCACAGGCTCCGGACACACAGGCTCCGTGGCCATGGCTCGCGGGCCCAGCCGCTCCGCGGCATGCGGGATCTTCCGGGACCGGGGCACGAACCCGTGTCCCCTGCATCGGCAGGCGGACTCTCAACCACTGCGCCACCAGGGAAGCCCTCACTATTTATTTTTAAAACTGTGGTAAGATTGAATCAACCCTATGCAAGGTAGAACCAAAGATTTGCCATCTCCCTCATTACTGGGAATCTAAGCCAGTCTCTACTGGGCTCAGGAAGGACTTTATTTAAGAGACCTTTATTCTCTTTAAGAAAATATGTTTTTAAAAGTCTGTCTTTTCTTCAGCACAGTGTGAGTATATGGTAAATTTAACCACACCAAGTAAATCCCACCCTTTTCTTCTCTTTCTTTTTTTTTCTTTTTAAGAAATTTATGTATTTATTTATTTTTGGCTGTGTTGGGTCTTCATTGCTGTGCACAGCCTTCCTCTAGTTGCAGCGAGTGGAGAATAATCTTTGTTGCAGTGCGCGGGCTTCTTATTGTGGTGGCTTCTCCTGTTGCAGAGCGCGGGCTCTAGGTACGCAAGCTTCAGTAGTTGTGGCGCGCAGGCTCAGTAGTTGTGGCGCGCAGGCCCTAGAGAGCAGGCTCAGTAGTTGTGGCCACGGGCTTAGTTGCTCCTCAGCATGTGGGATCTTCCCGGACCAGGGCTCGATCCCATGTTCCCTGCTTTGGCAGGCAAATGCTTAACCACTGCGCCACCGGGGAAGTCCCTAAATCCCACCCTTTTCTATCCTTCCACTCTTTTTACTCTTTCTTACCATCAAGTGTCCTCTTCTGAATGGTGATGTTTCTGAGTCTGTGAAATGAAGAATCATTTTGGGTCTCTGCTGTAAACACCTGTGCATTGATCAATCACTGCTATTGCTGCCACTGCAGTATACCAGCTTGCATGCAATATTTTCCTCTTTGGAATATTTACTCCTATTTTTAATGCTAGACTGTCCACACTGGTGACTAAAATATACAAATGAAACAATGAAAATGCAACTTGAATGGATATTGAAGAGTTAGAAATTGATGGGGAGTGATGGTTATGCAACAGACTTCTGTAAGGCTGCACCTGTTTGTACTGATTTCATCTGTGTTCAGAAATAACCTGGGCATTTTAAAGCTCTGAAATCATACATGCCTTTGAAGATTAAAATGAGGCAGCACTGTCTCTCCCAACTGGTCTAAAACGCAACGGTACAGCAGCTCAAAGTTGAGGAAGTCGATTAGTTGGGCCACAAAAAAGAAAAAGGCAAGATGGCTTCTCAGGCAGGAATCTCTCCAATTTTTGGATTGTTTTGTGAGCAAAGACAGTACCTAATGACTAGGCAGGAGTAAAACACTACATAAAGGTTGATAGAGTCACTTTTTAGGCACAATCCTTTTGTTGGAGCCTGAGAAGGTTAGATGATGTTGAATTTATTCACACACACACACACACACACACACACGCACTCCTCTAAAATAAAAACCTAATGTACTTTTATTCAATATTTGGAGTGTGAGAGGAGGGTTCCATGGACTATTCTAGCCATAAAGCGAAAAAAATAGTGGGAAGATAATAAATCAGGTGAGTTATTCTTTAATTCTGAAGAGCTGGAATTTTAGGTAACACATGGGAAAGAACAGCCCATTTGAGAGAGAAGTTGGACAGATGTCTTGACTTTTCAGGACAGCCCAGCAGTTGGAAATATCTGACCTCAGTGCGTAGGCAGTGAACTTACAGTTTGAGGTGGAGTCCCCAAATAATGAAAGGTAGGAGGTCCAATTTGGTTTCACTTTTGTCGTTTCACTTTGATGCAAAGGGTTCTTCATTCACTGTCATTTATTCATTCATTCAGCCAACATTCAGTGAAGTCGGCTCTGTTCCAGGCACCATCCTAGCTCCTGGGACCCCAGCAATGAAGATGGCATGGACTCCCTCATGTGGGGTCCTTCTGGGGCCCCCATTTTCCTCATGGCCTTCCTGTAGTGGATTGCCCTGCCAGCTGGTCTTGCCAGGAGGAGTGCTTCATCCCACAGAGGAGACATTAAACCTCCTTTCCCCGACTAATATCTCTCTGGTCCCTCTACTTTCTGTCCTGCCTGCCCTTCTGTACCTCCAACGTCTCTAGAGGTGGTCACAGCTAAAGAGGACGCATCTCAGGAGTGGATGGGAGAGCTGTTTCATTTCTTCCTTATCCTTGGTGAGGAGTCTTTGATTTTTCAACTAATAAGTCAGCAGACATCAGTAGGAAAAGAAAAATAAGAACTTTTCTTGCCAGTGTTGCTTAGTTACCTTGTCAACATTCCCTTGCAGCCCAGCTGAATGCTCTCTGCATATTTTTATAGTGCACATGTTTTATTGCTATAATTGATCTATTTAGCAGAAAATATGGAGAACACATGGAGCGCCTGTCAATTTTATGCTGTTTATTTGAATCAATTTATGCTGTTTACTTGAAATTTAAGAGAATTTTTCTCTTCACTGTCTTTTTCATTCCTAACCTGAGTAATACCGTGAAGGAATCCCATCATGATCCATGTTGGGGCATTTAATTTTGTAGCTAAAAAAGCAAAAGCCAATGAACTGACCTCAGAACTAGACAGCAAGCTGTGGACTTTTCAAAGGCAGGGCCCAAGTTTTAATTAACTTTGTGTCCTTGGTGCCTAGCCCTTTAGTGAAGGTTTATTGGTTGAATGAGCAGTTAGCTTCAAACATTTCTTAAGAACCAGGATTGTAGTGGGTGTTATTCATAACATAGAATTTGCCATAGTTTTTAGCCACAGAGCAAAGCTGGTGACTTGTTCTTTTCTTTCTGGAGACTGAACAAAGACAGAGAATAACGACAGTGTCGTTGCTAGTCCCACATTTTATTTAGTCAAAGCAGCTTTTGTGCCTGAGGCTGCCATGGCAGTAGCAGCAGCCATAGTCCATCTGGCATTTATGACAAGGTCTTTGCTGGGAACGTCCTGAGTTCTGGGGCTGTGCTATCCAAATCAATGCAGATCAAGAGACCTGGTCATTGTCACTATCTGTCAAGGCAATTGTATTCAAAACACTGAGTCTCTCATTCTTTTTCTCACATACACACACTCAGCCGATAACTAGGTTTATGAAGCAAACTGTTGACAAAACAACGAAGGGAAGTTTATTTAGTCCTCCCCTTTCCCAGCCAGTAGGGCAGCCCACTAACCCAGTACTCCTTAAAACATATACTTCTGAGATTTTGTTGAAATTCAGGCTCAGATGTACTAGGTCTGGGGAGAGGCCTGAGAGTCTGCATTTCTGGCAAGCTCTCTTAGTTAGATCAGGCCTTGATACTTAAAGTGTCATCCGTGGGCCAATAGATTTGGCATCACTTGGGAACTTGTTAGGCCTGCAGACTCTTAGGTGCCACCCCAGACCTACTGGATCAGAACCTGCATTTTAACAAGATCCCATGTTCACATTTGAGAAGCACTGCTCTAACCATGTAATAAGCCTACAGTGTCAATTATGGGCAAGGGTCCTGCTGGGGCTCTGGGTTGAAAGTAAGGTTAGATGGATTTCTTTTTTTTTTTTTTTTAACATCTTTATTGGAATATAATTGCTTTACAATGTTGTGTTAGTTTCTGCTGTATGACAAAGTGAATCAGCTATATGTATACATATATCCCCATGTAGATGGATTTCTTGTTGCCTTTTTACTTCAAAACTCTTTTGGGTACCTGCCTCAGTAGAGCATCTGAAGCTCAGATAAAGACATGGACAGATGCCTCTTTGTTCAGTCATTCAGTGGTGTAATGAATTTTATCCATCCTGGAGTGCCATTGTCTTTAAACACAGGGGCCCACTGACCAACCTATCCCTTCTCCAGAAAACTTTATTCTAGACAGAAAAGTTTGAACGGGAGAGACATGTCTGAGCATGTTAAAATGATGAACACATTTGCAACAGCATTAGGAGATGGAAGTGTCCGTTTTCTCATCTGTAAAATGCAGATAATAATACCACCTGTTCTAGCTTCCTTTATAGGCTTGTGAGGAGCTTTGACATCTACCTGTGAAGGGGCTTTGAAAACATAAGGATGTTCATGAGATTTTAAAGCAACTTTAGTGAGAAAAAAATCATATATATTTCAGCACTGGAGAGGTCTGGATTCAAAACTTAGCCTTACCATCTACTAATTTTGTGATTTCTGCAAAATTATTTCATATGATTGAGCCTCAATTTCTTTTTATATAAAATGGTCATAAAATCATCCATCATGCAAGGTTGTAGTGAGGATTAAAATGTTAATAATATACATAAAAATCTGGTGCATAGTAGAGTTTAATAAATGGTAGCCAAGAGCAGCACATTAAGGGACTTGGTTGAGAAATAATCTTACAAAGATGACTGTTCCCTCAGGTAAGCCTGTTACACTGGAGCAAAAAGGAAGAGTGACTTTAAAGCTGGTTAAACGTTTGAATAAACACCCATCCACTTCAAGAGATTGATGTCTTGAAGTTTGTTTTCTAAGTATGTCTGGAAGAAAAGTTCCCAAACCTCAAACAAGGTTTTTTTTTTAATTTAAATATTAGTGAGTACCAGCCACTGGCGGGTTTTGCGATTAGGAGGATTTGCAATGATTATCTGTCTCATTCACACACTCTCAACAGAGGTGCCAGAGGGACTTGGTAGTGTCCATGAGAGCCTGGCACTGGTACGGAGGAAGGTTTCCACATTGGTGTCCGTGCACCCAGACATGCCAGGCCCTGGGGAAACAGCAGAATTAGTGATAACGAGGGTCATGTAAGGTGATGAGATTGCTCTGAGGACCGTGGGAATTGATTGATGGTACCCTCATTATCAGAATAACAGAACAGCAAGTCTTATTTACTGGAGACATGAGGGGGCAGCTGTTGGGCTATTGCTGCTTTACTGTCATCAATTAAACATTTGTGATACAGAGGGACTTGTCTATTTTAAGAGAAAATAAACGTCCTTGTCCTCCTTTCCCTATCTTCCCAAGCTCTAGCTCATATTTTTATTTTGGAAATGCTCTTTGAAGGCCCTCGGCTTTCTAAAGTCTCTTTTCAGGCAGGCTAAGCCTTTGGGATGGTATTCTTTTGAAGAAGAGATTGCTACAGTGTGCAGAATTTGTGTGGTGATAACCTTCCTGGTGATATATATATATATATATATATATATATATATATATATTTTTTTTTTTTTTTGCGGTACGCGGGCCTCTCACTGTTGTGGCCTCTCCCGTTGCGGAGCACAGGCTCCGGACGCGCAGGCTCAGCGGCCATGGCTCACGTGCCCAGCCGCTCCGCAGCATGTGGGATCTTCCCGGACCGGACCCTGCCTGCATCGGCAGGCAGACTCTCAACCACTGCGCCACCAGGGAAGCCCCCTGGTGATCTTCTGAAGTACTGTGAATGTGATTTCACAGACAGCCAAAGGTAGGGTGTCACATGATCCGCTTTTCTGCACGGATCTCTTTGAGAGGGTGTGTACACTCGAGGCCAGGTGACGAGGGACAAGAACACCTCACTGACAATATGGCCTTGCAGTGAAAACCTAACAGGAAGAGGGTGGGCTTAAGAGGGAGGGAGTGAGCCGACCAAGGCTGCAGGGAGGCTGCAGGGAGTGGCCAGAAGAGGCATTCAGCTGAATAATCAGCAGTTCTGAGTGAAGCGCAGAGCCTGTGAGAGGCAGTCGGAATGTCTTAGATGGTTTTTGTTTTTGTTTTGCTGGAATAACTTAAGGTTGAATGCATCACTGAACCGTGTTTGAGTGTGGCATAGCAGAGGAGTGGATCAGTGGATCCTGCTTCAAGTCCATTTTAACTGATGCCATGATGGACTCTTCTGACTCTGGCCACAGCTGTTGGCTCATTTTGCTAGGGTTTGGCCCATGAATGGATCAGTGATCTCCTCTCTGTTTCCAGGCCACAGGACATCTTCTTCACTTCCAGCCAGTCGATACTTGTGGTCTTTGGGGAATACATGGACGGAAGCTCTAGGTAAAGGGGCTTCATGAATCAGCAGGAAGGACAGGTTGAAGAGCATCACTTTTTAGAATGTAAGGCTACGTGGAAAGAGCATTTGCTAGCAATCAAAAACTGAATTTTGATCCTAGCCATGTCCCTACTCACTATGGGACCTTGTTCAGCAAGTAATTTTTTTTTTTGCGGTATGCAGGCCTCTCACTGTTGTGGCCTCTCCCGTTGCGGAGCACAACAGGCTCTGTGGCATGTGGGGTCTTCCCGGAACAGGGCACGAACCCGTGTCCCCTGCATCAGCAGGTGGGCTCTCAACCACTGCGCCACCAGGGAAGCCCTCAGCAAGTAATTTTATCTCTTGGAGACCCAGGGATATTGATACCTACTACAAATCTACTGCACCTATTCTAAATCTGCTATAAATCACACCAGAATTTTAAAAGGGTCAAATGAGGTGATGGAGAAGAGAGCACTGAAGACTTCAGAGCTGCCCTGTCCAGTATGGTAGCCACTAGCTGCATGTGGCTTTTTGGATTATTAATTAATTAATTAAGTCAATCAATTATTTAATTAATTAGAATGAAATAAAATGAAAAATTCAGTTTCTCAGTCACACTAGCCACCTTTTAAGTGCTCAGTAGCCACATGTGGTTAGTGTGTGCCATACTGGACAAAAAAGATACAGAACATTTGCGTTATCACAGAAAGTTTTATCAGGTAGTGCTTCAAAGCACTATTTAGGATGTAAAGGATGGCATGTTGTAAGGGTGATAAATTCTGTCCTAGTTAGGGGTTCTTAGAAAGAAACAACCCACTCAAGTTAGCTGGAGTAAAATGAGATAATTGACTAATTCAAGAAAAATGTATGTGTCCCAAGGGTTGGAAACACAACTAGGCTTCACGAGGAAATGGAACCAGTTCCTAGAAGACTATCAAGAACAAAAGAAGCTACTCTCTCCCCACTGTCTCCCTTTCTCTGGTCTTCCTCTGCCTGTGGTCACTTGTGCCCTTGTCTCTGTTTCTCTGTCTGTGCATATGGCTTCTTTCTTTCTCTCCTCTTCCTCCTTCACTTCTTCCTCCTCTTCTTCTCAACCCCTCCCCCTTTCCTCCCTCCCCTCTCTGCAGACCAGCTTTCTCAACTGTACTACACATGGTCCAAATAGGGCTCAAGCAGACCCAATTTTGTAAAAAAATTGTTTAAGTATCATTGATTTACAGTGTTGTATTAGTTTCTGGTGTACAGCAAAGTGGTTCAGTTACACATATATAATAGTTTGCATTTGTTAATCCCAAACTCCCAATCCCATCCCTCCTCCCTCTTGGCAACCACAAGTCTGCTGTCTATGTCTGTGAGTCTGTTTCTGTTTTGTAAATAAGTTCGTTTGTGTCATATTTTAGATTCCACATATAAGTGTTATCATATGGTATTTGTCTTTCTCTGTCTGACTGACTTCAGTTGGTACAATAAACTCCAGGTCCATCCATGTTGCTGCAAATGGCATTATTTCATTCTTTTTCATGGCTGAGTAGTATTCCATTGTATATATGTGTGTGTGTGTGTATATATATAATCACATTTTCTTTATCCATTCATCTGTTGATAGACATTTAGGTTGTTTCCATGTCTCCATGTCTTGGCTATTGCAAATAGCATCAAGCAGACCCAGTTTTCATCACTTCTCAGGGATAATGCCCAAAGGCTGGATCCTGATTCCAAATTCCTGGGGAAGCCAGCTGGGTGTGATAGCTACCCCTGCTCCAATCAGCTGTATCCAGGTGGATGGGGGTAGTGTCCTTATGCTTACTCAATAGGGGCAAGTTGGGGGGTGGGGCAGATGCTCTAAAAAGGAGCATATGGGGATGTGTCATTGACTAACATGCTCATCCATAACACCTTGGAGCAGTCCATTGAAACTATGATCACACAGGGAAAAGTTCCAGAGATTTGATCAAGGCCATGAAGAAAAAGGGTGTGATACTTTTCCTCCTTTGGCTATTTGGTCATATGATTTGATCACCAATCCAGATTCTCAGGGGTTTGGCTTATCTTCCATGTCCTTATACCTGGATGAAAGTGGGCACAGCCAGAAGTGAGATGGAAGTCAGGTCTAAGCCTTTGTCATTTCTTAAATGCAAATGGGACACTAATGAGACCCTTTTCTCTCCTGCCTTTAGGAAGAAACATGAGGTTCCCCTGGAAATCATTCAAGAGGAAGATGGAAGGGGCTGTCTAAAAAGAGATTGAAAGCTGCAGACCGCAAGACTGGGGCCAGAGGGCTGGCAGTGGAAAACCCTGTTGGGTTGTGATCTCTCGTTGAAAAGTCCCAGTTGCCTTTTTGCTTCCTGCAGGAGGAAGCAAGAGAAGGAGAAGACCATGTCCATAGCCTTGAAGCAGGTGTTCAACAAGGACGAGACCTTCCTGCCAAAGAGGAAATTTGAACCTGGCGCACAGAGGTTCGAACTCCACAGACGGGCTCAGGCATCCCTCAACTCAGGCGTGGACCTGAGGGCAGCTGTGCAGCTGCCCAGCAGGGAGGACCAGAACGACTGGGTGGCAGTGCACGTGGTGGACTTCTTCAATCGGATCAACCTCATCTACGGTACCATCTGTGAGTTCTGCACTGAGCGGACCTGCCCTGTGATGTCAGGGGGCCCCAAATACGAGTATCGGTGGCAGGATGACCTCAAGTACAAGAAGCCGACTGCACTGCCAGCCCCCCAGTACATGAACCTTCTCATGGATTGGATTGAAGTCCAGATCAACAATGAGGACATATTTCCAACGTGTGTGGGTAAGTCCATGACCAGCTTCCTGGTTATTTTGTCACCTTCCACCGAAGCTTGGAGGGTTTGCAGAGGCTTCTTCTGGGATGGCCTTTGAATGCTGGATAGCACCTATATCAGTGTTTCCCTAAATTCCATCACTCACATATTAGCAATTTCTTTTTCTGGATCTAAGGACCTTATTGAAAAAACAATCATTTCTAGACCACTTAGAATTATTTTGTAGACCTAAATAGTGGGAAACACTGGCTTGATGAAAAGTTGGATTTGATCTTATTGGCTTCCTTAGGATTAGACTCCAAACCCACCCAGAGCTCCTGGTAAAATTTTTAATTTGGAGCTAATTAACTAGTTAGTTACATTAACTCTGGTGCAATTATTGGTACTCGTCTCTCAGGGTAAGAAATCCCAGTGTGAGAATCCGTGGATTTGTTTGGGAATCAAGCAGACAGGCAGTTGGCATTTTGGAGAAATAAGATCCTGGCATTCTCTTCTTCCCTCTCCTGATCACAGGTATTAATTTCAGTCTGTACTATTAACTCTGGACCCTTGTGTAGCTGCTAGACCAACCCGGACACCTGAAATGCAAATGCTTTTGTTTGCTTTGTGCTCTGAGCCATAAAACTCTTCAAGGGGAGAGACCAGACCTTTCCTATCTCTTATATTTCTTTATGCTGCTGATTATTGAATCTGCATGCCTGGCAGGTTGAATTCAGAATTCAGTTTTTAGGGCCTTAGGTTCAGTAAAGATGAGCATTCTCTTCTTTCCACTGTTGTACCTGTGATACCTAGCTTGGTGCCCTGGAACCTTTTAGGCACTCGGGAACTATTTGTGGAATGGTTGAAAAAACACTTATGCTGCTGGAAAATATTATTGAAAAGCTCTGAGACAGTTGGAGTATTAAAAAAAAAAAACGTTTGAAACACATTGCTAAAATCACCTTTAGATGGGGCATGTGTGTCCCCATGTGGCATATGGAAAGTTGAAGTGGGGTGTATGGAAGTAATTATGTTTATACCAGAAAAAAAAATGTATATAAATTGATTAGGGCAGTATGTCCATCTTGAAATATTCAGCACACAAACCAATCTGCTCAGAATCCTCGTGTTGCCTTGACTTGTCCAGTTTTCTCACATACTTTCTCTCTGCTGTCCCTTGTTAGGGCAGGAAGTGGGGGGTATGGCAGCACAACCCGCCTTGGTTGGCTCACCAGCATAGGAGGAAGAAGGCAGGTTTCAGAAACTCCCCTGGCTGTATAATTGGTGCCTTGGAGGAGTAGCAGTTTCCTAGGTTCATGTCTTTTTTGCACTTTCATTGACTGTCAGAGGCTTCCTTTTGGATCTGGGGGGAATTTGTCTTTTCCAAAAGCATTACAAGCAACTGCCAATGACTGTGCAGAACATACAACAGCAGTAAAGGTAAATAAATGTGGGCAAGGATCCCTCCTTGCTGCCCTTCCCCTTCTGTTTCTTTGATGCTTTGAACTCTGGGCACTTCTGTTCTCTCTGGCAGTTGTGGTTACCACATAGAGCTGCTGACCAGAAATAACATCACAGAGCCTGGTGTGTTACTTAAGAGGGAGGAAGCTTCTGGCCATCTCCCTGGAAAGTAGAACATCATAGGTGATTTTAGACTTTGCTTGGAGGAAATTACTGGCTGCCGCCAGATCCCCCAGAGCAAATGACTTTGCTTTCTTTTTCTAGATGGTTTCCTTAGCCATTCAGTGTGCTTGGGGAACAGTCACCTGATCAGAATCCTCTATTTCAGCTCTTCCCAATCTGTGCCGCACAGTACAAAAGTGTTTTGGGAGCTCTTAATAGGTGCACTGTGATTTTTTTTTTTCTCCCATGGAAAAATAAGTTTGGGAAATGCGGAGTGAAATTGATTTCTTTACTGCAGGACTTTAAATATACTAATGTGCATTATACATCTCCAAGAAAAGAATACGTTAGTAAGTAGTGTATCCTAATTTGAACCTGGTACCTTCTTTTGTTTTTTGTTTTTTTTAATGGAACACTATTAGCATCTTTTGGGAAATGTTCATCTATATAGAGTTGTCAAACTGTCCTTTGTATCAGAATTACTTGGACCTTCTTCTCAAAATGCAGATTCCTTGGTCCTCCCCCTCAACAACTAAATCAGAATCTCTTAGGTGAGGCCTAAGAATCTGTACTTTTGGTAAGCTCCTCCCACCCCTCTTGTTCATTGTAACCACCCAGAATGCTTTTTATTCTCCCCAGGAACAGTTTGTTTCTTACCTCTCTGGTTTTAACCATGTCATTCTCTCCTTTGGAATCCCCTTCTAGTGAATTCTTATGCATCCTTTATACCATCTCAGGCTTCCCTGGTGGTCCAGTGGTTAAGACTCCTCCATGCTTCAATGCAGGAGGCGCGAGTTTGATCCCTGGTTGGGGAACTAAGATCCCACATGCTGTGTGGCGTGACCAAAAATTTTTTTTTTTAAAAATGAACTTTAGGGGCTTCCCTGGTGGCGCAGTGGTTGAGAGTCCGCCTGCTGATGCAGGGGACACGGGTTCGTGCCCCGGTCCGGGAGGATCCCACATGCCACGGAGCGGCTGGGCCCGTGAGCCATGGCCGCTGAGCCTGTGCGTCCGGAGCCTGTGCTCTGCAACGGGAGAGGCCACAAGAGTGAGAGGCCTGCATACCGCAAAAAAAAAAAAAAAAAAGAACTTTATACCATCTCCTCTGTGAAGACTCTCATCTTTTAGAATATAAGCCCCTTCAAGTTATAGAATATGTCTTATGCATTTGAATATCCCCGCACTAAGTCCAGTCCTGGTGCCTTATAAGTTGTTGGATGGATGGATGGATGGATGGATGGATGGATGGAAAAATAATCTTTATAAAGGTCCAGCATGTGTGTGGTGCTGGTGATCAAAGTGAAGTTAAACAAATGTCTCTGAATCTCTTTATCACCATTCCTGGGTATTTCCCGTACCTTGCCTTCCACAGGGTTTAATTATGTCTGTTTAACTTTTCCAAGGTTAAAATGTTAGGGGTCAGTAAAAACCACCACCATCCACCATCACCCTGAGGGTCTTCATTAGTATCCTTCTCACCTCTGCTATTTGTCCTCAGACAATACTGTTGCTGTCTTTGCAAGAACTTATCTTTTAGGAGCCACTTTCTCTATGAGAATTCATTTCCTCCTCTTCTTCCTCCCCCTGATTCCAGCCTACTTTCCTTCTTTTTGATCTTGGTGCTGCCATGAGTCATTATCATGGAAATGATCAAGACGTCTGTCAGGATAAAGTAAAAGAGGAATTCCCAGCCAACAGCAGACCCTGGGTGGATGAGAAATTTGGGAGTTCTGCTTCACATTATGGCTTTGAATCCTGGTCATATTTCTGTCTTCTGGCCTGGGAATTGGGAGGGTTTGAAACTTCCCCTCCTCTCCACTGTGATCCGAGGAACTAGAACCGGAAAATACAGACAGATGTGAAGGCTTCACCCTTAGTTAGGTATTAAAGGATATAAACAGCTGTTGATCTCTACCATTGAGACATGGAGGAAAGAAAAGCTTTCATCTGTTTCTGGATTCTGGTTTAACTCGGATACCCGGGCTATTTCAGAAGTCGAGCCTTCTCAGTTGGGAGAATACCAAACAGATGTGGCTGCCTCGTGAACCAGAGTCTCCTCCAGTCTCCCTTGATCCTTCCCAGCTTCCCTTGTTGAAAAGCCAACAGATGTTCCTGCAAAAGCTCCCAAGACAGCAGTAACTTCAGAAGCAAGGGCCACCTCCTCTTTGATTGTATCTCTTTAGCCACTTTTAGAGGTAACGTTTGAAAAGTAGAAAGCACAGCCACCCACTTTTTAAAATTCCATTGCCTGTCTAATTACAATAATTTTTATGTTCTAGCCCCCAGTTTCCCTGTTTTTCTGTTATATAATAGGACTTAAATCTCAGATCTGACACTCAGAAAAAAAGGAGTGGAAAACTTAGCACTCCTCCAACTCATGTTTTTAAAAAGTCTTTGAGCAGGAGGAATTTAAAAAATAATGACATGATCTCACCTACCTCTATGGTTTTAGAATAAATGGGTGTCAGGGAAGGGGAGAGCAAGGAAAGGAAGCAAAGGAAGGGAGAGAAGCCAGGAGGGAGCTCACATGTGAGTTTGCTAAGTGCCAGGCACTATACTTGCTACTGTTAATCTTTCTTAATGCTTATAATAACTGAATGAATTAAATATGCCATTTTACCAGTTAGGAAGCTGACATTTAAACAAGCAAAGGGTTTCCCAAGGTTGTACAGCTAATCAGTCATTTAGAAGTCAGGGTTTGAACTCAAGAGTGGCCAAAAATCTATGCCCTTGTCACCCACTACCATTTACAGAATGAATCGTTATTCTGCAAATTTCCATCACATGGTGAAAGACTTCTCAATCATGGTTTTAAGAGGTTGTCTAGGGTGGGAAAAAATTCAGAAAGGCTGAATTTTGGTATAAGTTTTAAAGAAATGATTATTTGTTTCTGTTTGTCCCTATTTTATTATTTTTTTAAAAACAAGATTCTTTTTTAAAATAACTTTATTTATTTATTTATTTTTGGCTGTGTTGGGTCTTCATTGCTGTACGCGGGCTTTCTCTAGTTGCGGTGAGCGGGGGCTACTCTTCGTTGCGGTACGCACGCTTCTCATTGCAGTGGCTTCTCTTGTTGTGGAGCACAGGCTCTAGGGGCGTGGACTTCAGTAGTTGTGGCTCGTGGGCTCTAGAGTGCAGGCTCAGTAGTTGTGGAGCACGGGCTTAGTTGCTCTGCAGCATGTAGGATCTTCCCGGACCAGGGCTTGAACCCTTGTCGCCTGCATTGGCAGGCGGATTCTTAACCACTGTGCCACCAGGGAAGCCCTGCCCCCTATTTTAAAAAATCACCCCTGAAATGCCTGAGGAGTGTGTCCATGAGACTGCAGCTGAGTTTCATCCTCTCTCAAAATATTGTGGCAGGAAACATAAGGCTATAAAAATGTCCATAGGGATGAGCTTTTCAGACATGGCATGTTGGGGAACTGAGTTTATAATTAGCCTTTAAATTTTAACTTTTTATTTTCTGTTGTCTCCCTCCTGGTTTTTTATTTTTATGTAAATCTATGTAACACTGGTAAGACAGCATGTATGTCAACAAAATATATTTACAGTGTGGTAGGACTAGCACTGGGCTTGTAGACAGAGACTAGCTCTGCTATTACAAGATGCTGTGTGACATTGGTAGACACATAACCTCTGAGCTTGCATTTCTCTGTGTAAAGATTCTGATCTTACAGGACTGTTGTAAAGATTAAATGAGGCAGTGTGAGTAAAAACACCCAGCCCAGAGCCATAAGCCCCTATAAGAGGTGCTAAAAAACAAATGTGTGTCAGCTGCCTCTCTCTCTGCATGCGTTTCTACTTAACTGTCAACCAAAACTCTTGGAGCCCACTAGATGATTTCTGAATGGTATCCCCAGAAAAAAGCAAGACACATTGTAAGAGAATCAGCATGATTTTTAAAAAATGGTTGATGAATTGCTCTGTGATGGGGGTCATAAATACCTTCCAAGACTCTGGGAAATTTCAGTGTCTCTCTAGGAGCTAGACCAACTCCTGGTGTCAGGGATGAACACTTAACCCTTTAGACAGAAAGCTACTAGGAAGGATTGTTTTGTTTGGTTTTCAGAAGACTGAGTACTGAATGTGCCCACGTCCAGTGTCAGTCCGGCAAACCTCAGCAGAGACTGGGTGCAGGTTAGCTGGGGAAGAGGGGAGACTAGCTTACTAGTCACATCTGGCACAAGCCATTCATTAAAATCAGTGCTGGGTGAGCTGCCCTGGATTTGACCTCTCAAGAGGATGGGGAAAGAGTTCTCAGTGCCCAGGAATGAAGCCTCCAAGATTGCCTTTTGAACTGGCAAGTTTTTCTAAGACTCTGGAAACATGTTTTGCCTTTGGGATCTGATAAACTGGCTCCCTAAGAATTTACTCGTTGGGAAGGCATCATAATAAAGCTCCAATTTTCTGAATACATACTACCCTCCACGCTTTACCTGCATCATATCGTTTAATCTGTAAAATAACCCCGTAAGGCGGGCATTATGAGGTCCATTTCGCAGATGAAAAGGATGAAGTAACTTGCCCAGGGTCACACAGGCAGAGCTAGGGTTCAGACCCAAAGTAGCCCAACTCTACAGGCTGTGCTCTCAGCTACTCCGACATCTCGTGTCTGTGATGTTCTTGGCCCAGAATCAACATTACCCTTGATTTACCCCTACCTGTTTCATCACATGTTAAATCCTCTTTAGGAAATGTCCTACGATAAACCCAGCATTCACAGGGAAGGATGTGAAAACAGACAGGGCGGTGCATCCGATGCAAATTGTACTGGGTCCTTACTGATGGCAACTCTTCAAGTTCTGCTCGCTGTAGGAACTTGCCTTCTCTAGATTCTGATGCTACCCTAGTTTATTCAGTTGTCTATTCACGGAAACCATGCAGAAACAGCTGACTCCACTCTTCCTCACCCCCGCTGGCTGCCGGCGAATTGATGGTCTTGTGGAGGGACACAGTTCCCTACTTCCACCTTGTTAACCCAATACTGCAGTGACTTGGTGGCTGAGTTAATAAGAACAGTGGTAAATAACGACCCCACTCAACAAATCCCAAGAGATACCTCTGGAAAATGGTGAGGGCCACCAGTGTGCTAAGAAGCAGCAGGGAAAAGGAGTGGAGAGGGGAGCCCAGAGGGCCTAGAGACTGCCCTGTAAGTTAAGGCTAGTTACCTGCTGTCCCCACCTGCACTGAGGTCTCCATTACTCGTGCTGTGTAATTTTAATGAGCCATATCTCAAATGACAAGTTGTTCCATCTCAGCATCAGCTGGGAAGGGAACTGGGCTATATGATACTCAGTGGAAAACAGAGATGAAAAATAAAGGCTGTAATGGGGGTTGGGGGGTATATGCTGCTTTCTCTCGGTTGGTGCTTGTGGACATGGGTGCCCTACCTTAGTCAACGAAGGCTGCCTTGTGGAGGTCAGTGCTGCGTGGATAGGCAAGCCGAGTCAGCACCTAAGCCTTAGGGGTTGTGGAAATGCATCCGGAAATGCAGTGGGATGGAGAAAAATGAGTTAACCAGAACTCTTGCCCGGAACAGACATGGAGTTGGAAGGAGCAGTTGCATAAGCCACTTGAAGTGAGGATGAGATCCCCAAGAGCATGCTGGATTATCACTGACGTGCCAGCTGACTTTTAAAAAGCACAGGTTTTTTGTTTATCTGAGTAGGGCGTATCAGCAGGGCCCTGACACCAGAGGTCTTCTCTCTCTGCCCTCCCCACCAGTCTCTGCCTCCCCTCTAGATAGAGAAGGTACCCTTAAACAGTGTCATTTGGAAGAGAGGTTGAGTTTTTGTCCTGCCCTAGATCTCCTTGTGTGGAGAGTGAGTCTCAAGCTTTTCTTTTATTTTTTTTTGCATTACGCGGGCCTCTCACTGTTGTGGCCTCTCCCGTTGCGGAGCACAGGCTCTGGACGCGCAGGCCCAGCGGCCATGGCTCACGGGACCAGCCGCTCCGCGGCATGTGGGATCTTCCCGGTCCAGGGCACGAACCCATGTCCCCTGCATCGGCAGGCGGACTCTCAACCACTGCGCCACCAGGGAAGCCCCTCAAGCTTTTCTTTTAAAAGACCTTTGTAGGTTTCAGGACATGTAGTATCTGTTAAGACCTCTGCATATAAGAACTTTTTGGTGTTTCATCTTAAAAAAACTCATGCAAAATTCATATTCTAAATGATAATTCTATCCATGTTTTCCTTCATGTAATCATGTCTTTCTCTTAAGTCTTCTGGTGAAATGGATGCTGTGGGAAGATGAGCCAGTTTGGGAAGGTGGGGTGTTGGTAAAAAGGAACAAAAGCATTAGTCTCTGTTAGACCTGAGTTTGAATCCCAGTTATCAACTTTTAGTAGAAAATTTTCACTCTCTGGGCCTGTTTCCTCATCTGTAAAATGCATAGAAAAGGATCTACTTCATAGGACTGTTGATATAATTAAATAACATGCTCATGCTACATTTAAAATACTTAGCACAGTGTTAAGACATAGACTAGGTATGCTTTCGATGTTATCCCCTCAATATCACATGGTATCAGTGTGATGAATTAGACTTGGCAGGTGAATTAAGGTAAGAAAGGAGAGAAGGTAGGATGAAAATCCATACTTCTTTCAAGTATTTGGCTGTGGAGTCGATCCACATTCCCTTCATCTTCTGCTATATCTTATGGAACCTTTAGAAGAAATAGTAAACATTCATGGGATGTTTAGCTTGGCCTTGACGGCTGGAACCAGGTGGGTCCCTGATGGAACTTGAGAAGACGTTCACATGAATAGCATAGGAGGCCTGCACAAAGCCAATCCCACCTTCTTGTTTCTGCTACAGGGTGCAGCACCCAGCATAACGCTCTGCATCAAGTAGACACATGGTGAACTGATTACTACTATGTAAGTGTAAATTGATTGACTCATGCTGTATAGTTCATATTACAGAACAGAAAATTCCTGAAAATTGTGAGGCAGTTGAATTTCTGTCATTTGGCTGATATTTTCATTTTTCAGAGAGAATTTTAAAGAAAGCTTGGCAAAGAATCCTTTTAGTGTGTGTGAATACCTCCTTAGTGATATGTCTAATTGATCTTTAGAGCAGGCCTTTGGAAGTTAAAATGTTTGTCTTCATGGAGAGACAAACTGGAGTTGTTAGTTCTCTCTCAGGGAAAGGAAACATTCTTCAAATTAGGCCATAGGTTTTCAGTGTTTCTATGGAATTGTCTGGCCCAGGATCCTAGGACTGGAGAGCAGTGATGAATTAAGGGAGAATCTCCAGCTGATAGTCAAGCGTTCATTCTGCTGTCACCCCCGGGATTCTGCCAGCAACAACTGGCTCCTGCCTGGCTTCTGGGCCAGCTGAAGTGAGAGAGCCCTAATGCCTAGTGTGGCAGTACAATGGAACCTCAACATCTCAGGACCACCAAGAATTACTCGTGGGTGACTTCCTTCAACATTTCTTGGTTGCCTGGCCCAGCCAGGGAATCCTACCATGGCCTCCAGGAACAGAGGGAAGAAAGTTGTTGAACATTGGGGATTTACCTGTTTCAGCCTTCCGATAAACCATTCATATTTCACCATCCCAAAGTGGGGGGTGGGGGGAAGCCTACAGCTGAGGGCATCTGTCTTTCTGTGTCTTTGAAGAGAAATGTGAGCAAATATGTTAATGATATGTACCAAAGTCCCTGTGAGCAGTAACTGTCATAACACATGGATTGTGTTATGATGGCTTTATTTTGTTTTCTAAAAATAGTATACAGGGCTTCCCTGGTGGCGCAGTGGTTGAGAGTCCGTCTGCTGATGCAGGGGACACGGATTCGTGCTCCGGTCTGGGAAGATCCCACATGCCGCGGAGCGGCTGGGCCCGTGAGCCATGGCCGCTGAGCCTGCGGATCCGGAGCCTGTGCTTCGCAACGGGAGAGGCCACAACACTGAGAGGCCTGCGTACCGCAAAAAAAAATAAATAAATAAAAAATAATAATAATAACAATAATAAAAATAAAAATAGTATACAGGTAAGATTTCATCATCAGCCTGGGTTCAAATCTGTTCCTCTCATGGCTTTGGGACTTTGGGAAGCCCTGACCCTCTCTGAGCCTGTCTCCTCATGTGGAAAGTAGGCGTATTAATAATTACACCCACTTTGTAAGGTTATGAGAATTAAGTGTCATAATGCACACAGGGCTCTTAGTGAGTTCCTGGTAGAGAATTAAGTGCTGAATACATTTGGGCTTTTATTACTTTTCATGGTGATATAAAAAGGGAAGACCACTGATTTATTGCAGTTTGTAATGCTTAATGACATAGGGGAATTTTTCCTGCGGTATTCGCTGTAAATTTCTTTTCCAACTGGAATAAAAATTGAGAAAAGCTATTGATCATGTCATAATTACAGTAGTTATCTTGGAAAAAGAATAATCTTTCACATCCATTAGAATGCCAGTTAATAATCAAGGCTTGAATACCTCACTGAAGTCAATAGATTCCATATTTTATGTCAGGCAGTAATTCCAAAGTTTAAAGTACAGTCATAATAATAGCATTAGCTAACATTTGTTGCCTATTCTGGGCCCAACAGCATGTGAGGTCCTTTATGAGGTTGTTTTTTTTTTTTTTTTTTTTTTGCCGCACTGTGCAGCTTGTGGGATCTTAGTTCCCCGACCAGGGACTGAATCTGGGCCCTGGAAGTGAAAGTACCGATTCCTAACCACTGGACTCTGAGGGAATTCCCTGTGTGTATTTTATTTCTAATCCTCAAAGCAGCCCCAGTCGACATTATCGTTTTCCCTATTTTCAAATGAAGAAACTGAGGTAAGTTCCTTTCCCCAAAGTGTGGGGAGAGCTGAAATGTCAAAATGGGATGGTGAGGTACCAGTGTAATCACAAGAGCTGCAAGTTCCTACTCCCTAGGATTGGACAGACCAAGTGAGGGGAGGGGATGACTAGCATCTGGGGCTGGGGCTGTGCCGCAGGAGCTGGGAGCACGGCCTGTTCAGCAGAATTGGAACCAAGGAGAAGATGCAGCGCCGCTGGAGGCCAAGGAGGACCATGGGAGAAATACCTGGGTGTCTGCTTCCCTCCTCCAGTCTCCTGCTGGGGTAAAGGGGCCTGGGAAACCTATGTAGGGAATGGATCTGAGAGCAAATAAGTGAATGACTGGCATATGGAGAAAACAGATAAATAACAAATAAACGTATGAAATAATTTTAGGTAGTGATGAGTTCTGTAAAGACAACGTTGGGAAAGGGAATTGGGATGCTGTAAGATTTAAGTAAGATAGATGTAGAATAGTGGCCTCACATTTTTTTGGTCTTTGAACTCCTTCATACTCTTGAAAATTATTGAAAATCCTAAAGATCTTTTGTTTTATGTGGGTTACAGCTATCAATTGTTATCATATTAGAAATTAAAACTAGGGAAGTTTTAAAATATTTATTTATTAATTCATTAAAAAATGATAAATGCACCACATATTAACATAAATAACATTTTAATGAGAAATAGCTGTTTCCCAAAACAAACAAAAAATGAGTAAGAAGAGTGGCATTGTTTTACTTTTTGCAAATCTCTTTATTTATTTTTAAAATTAATTTGTTTTTTTGTCTGTGTTGGGCCTTCGTTGCTGCGTGCGGGCTTTCTCTAGTTGTGGTGAGCGGGGACTGCTCTTCGTTGCGGTGCGAGAGCTTCTCATCATGGTGGCTTCTCTTGTTGCGGAGCACAGGCTCTAGGCACGTGGGCTTCAGTAGCTGTGGCACGTGGGCTCAGTGGTTGTGGCATATGGGCTTAGTTGCTCCGCGGCACGTGGGGTCTTCCCAGACCAGGGCTCGAACCCGTGTCCCCTGCACTGGCAGGTGGATTCTTAACCACTGTGCTGCCAGGGAAGTCCCTGCAAATCTCTTTAAAGTCTGAGTTCATAGGAAACAATTGGGCTCTCATATCTGCTTCTGCATTTCAATCTATGGTTCAAGTCCAGCTTTGCACACATACGTAGTTGGGAAGGGGAGGACTTTGTGTACCTGTGAAAGGACCCCCCAGGGATGCATACAATCCTTTGAGAACCTGGGTTACTACCATTTACTGAGTATCTATAATATGTTAGGTGCATTACAACCACTTTAGAAAGGTGTTTTTTACCTCTTTTCCAAAGGAGGAAACTGAGTCTCAGAGAGGCCCAGGTCATATAGCTTATAAAGACTTGTAGCAAGTCTTTCTGACTCCACTGTGTTTTTTCCCTACACCAGGGACCTCTGAGATATCACATTCTAGGCATGTGCATGCATGTCTTTGCATAAACACAAAGACAGAAATATATTCAAAGACTGTTGTAGATAAAGCAATGAGGAGGCCAGTCCTTTGCACCTAGTAGGCATTTGATGATTTTGGTTGAATGAACACAAATTAAGATTGCATTGAGGGTTTCACAGTGTCCCTTGTAATAAATGGTAGTAGTGAGGACTGATATTTTTGTGTGTGTGTGTGTGTGTGTGTGCGCACGCGCCCAAGGTGAAAATCTCACTGGTTAGGAAGAAAAGAAGGAAAAAATAAAAGAATATGAGGGTATGCCTGCTAGCTACCTATAATGCCGTATGGTTCCACGTTGAGGAAATGAGCAGAGCAATGTAATTGTCTTCAACTTTTACCTTTCAGTCCAGTGTGCAGTCCCTCTGACCCCCTTCACTGCCTTCCCTTTCTACTCCTTGGTCTGTTAACCCTATTTCTCTCCTGTAACACCACGAGACCTAGGTCATAA
The DNA here is from genome assembly GCF_964165515.1 of Mesoplodon bidens. NCBI lineage: Eukaryota > Metazoa > Chordata > Mammalia > Artiodactyla > Ziphiidae > Mesoplodon > Mesoplodon bidens. The sequence continues at coordinate 51,870,513 of NC_138162.1, forward strand.
GGTTGCTGTGAGGACTTAATAATACATGGGGTTCGGCATGTCGAAAACGTTTGATAAATATCAGCTAACATGATTACTAACGATATTGTCAATACTGTATTTCCGCAGAGTAGTTACTATGTTTTTTCTCCCATATGAGAAGGTGCACATACCAGTAAGTGGTTGAGGCTCTCAGAAATTAGGACCCTGGAGGCCCTGAGCCCTCGACAGGCAGGGTCAGAGGCAGGTTTCTGGACTTGCTGCAGGGGTGGACTTTTCAGCCATGGTTTCTCTGCCGTCCCTCACACAGTTGACACTTTGGGGCCCATGAAATTTTTTGAGCTGTAAAACATGTTGACTCTTAAAATAGTCATGGAATCCGGCTGCCCTTATCAGTCTGTGATGACTCACAGGGTCGACTGGGCTCAGTGTTGTTTCAGGTGCCACAGGTGTACATTTCACCTCTTCCTTGCCGTGCTCCCCAGCAGCTGGCCTTTGAGGAGGGCCCATGGGGCACTGTCGGCTCACGAGAAATACGGCCAAATGTGGGGCTCAAGTTTTTCAGATAAAACAGTGTCACCTTTTCCAGGACAGTTTGAAAAGGGGGTGTTATCAAAGTGAACCTTTTTAATGACCCAGTAAATAGATCCATAAGGATGAGTTTCTTGAAAAAGCTACGTTTCAGAACTAAGTTCGGGGTTATAATTCAATAACTGTTTATTAAGCATCTGCCTATTCCAAGTACTGTATTAAGGGGTGCGATACAAAGACTGGTCTGCCTGCCCCTTGGGGGCCCCTCCACACCCCTCAGGGTGCTGTGTTCCCACAGCTGGAGCATTTAACCCCATCCACAGGCTCGGACCCACCAGAGGCTCTGACCTTCTTCACAGGTTTTAGTGGCAAGATGGACTCTCCCAGTATTATTTATTGGGCCAACCCCATACCCCAAATTCCAAGACTGGGAAGTGGATTCTTGCCTAGGGCTCTACCTGGTATCCCAATCTTTGTAAACTGGTGTCCCACCTTGTCACCCAGTTGTGCCATATTAGAGTCTTACTTCTGGTGTTCAGACCAGGAACAGGGTCCCCACTGTTTGATCCTAGCCCCATCCATGCAGATCATTTGCCAGCCCCTAATTCCTCTTCCAGTCCCCCCTCTTGCCCCAGCACCCTGCCATCTGCCAGGGCTCCCTGGGTTACCTCCTCCTGAGTTTGCCTCAAGCACCTGCCTCGTCTCCGTGGGCCTATCAGTGGTCCTCAACCTCCTGCCACTGAAGAGGGCCTCCTCCCACCAACTTGGCAGCAGAAGTTCTGCAGCTGCAGCCTCCGGCTGGGAGGCTTTTAGCAGGGAGCAAGTGAGGGCTCCCAGACTCCAGCAGGAACAGGGCTTTGAATCCCATTCCCTTCTAGCCGCTAATGCCCTGCTTACTGCTTAGGTGTTTTCTCAGTTTAACGGTCTGCTCCTTTGCCCAAGCTGAAGCGGCGTCAAAAGGCTGAGGGGCTAAGAGTTGGTGCAGCGCCTTCCTTAAAAGAATTTTCAGTGCTCTTGGCTATGTATACGGTTACTGCTAACTGCTGTCTATGGATGTGGCTTCTAAAAGGTAAACTGACTTGCATTACAATGTCTTAATGGTGTTGCAACTAAATAAGAAAAGGAGAATTCATCTGGCATATCTTTCATCTTATCAGGAGGCCCCTGTTCATCTGGTCCAGCAGGCCATCTCCTTAATTTAAGAAACAGCCTTGTGACTTCTGTTCTTCCATAGCTTCTAGATGTGTTTTTATTTCCAGTAGGATTTAGCAAAGTCATTATCCCACGCTTTAAGAAGGCTCCAGACTAAAAATACCTCAATACATTTTTTTTAATGACATAAGAAAACAGAAATCTTTTTTCCTTGGAGAGAAGCGGTTTCAAATATAAGACTGGCAGATGTGTCCCTAAGGATGACTCTCACTTCTGTTGCATAGATGACTGCTCATAAATAATGAGTGTGACAAATGTCAGATGCATCGGTGAATTTCAGAAGGAAGGCTCTGGTGACAATGTTACATACTTTGTAGCTGTTGAAGGGAGATGTTTATCAGAAATGAGCCTACTGGTATTTTTTCTTTTAAGTGTCCATCAAACAGATCATATTCATCAATGATTAGTAAATAAATCTCATGTTAATAAATAAACAGACTTGGTAAGAGTTATGGCCCCTTAACTGGCTAATGTCCAGTAAAATGAGAGACTTGTCCCCTTGCTGGAGGTGAGGACTTGAAACTCACCAAAAAGGACTACAGTCAACATATACCTTTTTAATTATGTAATAACCCCAAATGAAGTCAGATTTTTGAACAGCAAAACAATTTTATTTTTTCCTATAGTGGTCTTTGGTCTTCTAAGAGGTCTTAATGCCAAGAGGGCCAAAACTATTTGGCCTATTTTTCACATAGCAGAGGGTCATTTTCTTAAAAACCATAAATCAGATCATGTTTATTGTCTGCTTTAGAAACACCGATATCTCCCCACTGAAACCACAAAAAAGTCCTAAATCATTGCCTTGCCCTGCTGCCCGCTTTGTGAGCAGGCTTCTGGCCACCTCGTCTTGCACCATTTACCCTGCCCACTGGACTCCAGCCATCATCCTAGCTTTTCTTAACTTTATTTTCATTCTGAAATAATTTGTCTTATTCATTTATGTTGGTTAACAGGAATAAGAGAACCAATAATTTCTTACTAAAAATCAAATGATACAATGAAAACCATCATGATAAATCTGAAATATTACCTTTTTCTGTGGACATGATTGCTTGAATGAACTTGTCTAATTCAACATGTATTTGTTTACTGTGTGCCCAGTAGTATCTTCAGTAAGCCAATCAGACAGTTGGCTAATGTCTACTGAATATTCACATGAAAATGTGCTAGTGTGCTAAAACACTGGAATGTAGCGGCCAGCAAAGCAAGCATGACCTCCTCCTCGAGGAACTAAAAATCACATAGTGGAGGGAAATATTACAAAGGATGGAAGCTCCCTGAGTGCAGGAATCTCTGCCATTCTGTGCTGCAACCCCAGTGCCTACAACAGTGCACAAGCAGGGACTCTGTGTAAGTTGATGAATGAATGAGTGAAATTAATCATTACAAGTGTGAAAGTTTGGCAGAGGGAAATGCAGTGTGCCAAATATACAAAATACAAAGGCATACAAATACTCTCGAACACGCATACAACATCTCTAACAGGGGGAGCTGTTAGAGGGAGGGGGCATTTAAGATGGGACTGGAAGGGTGAGTGGGACTCAGCAAGGCGGAAAGGGCAGGGTAGGGAGGCGGTGTGGGCAGAAGGAGAGAGCAACACGTGCAAAGGCTCTGAGGTGAGAAAAGCCTGGTATCTCTGAAGAACTGAAAGAAGGGAGATGTGAGGGCTGCCCAGTGAGTGAGGCAAGAGTGACACGTGATGACTTCACATAGGTAGTGGGGTCTTGGAGACCATGCAAGAAATCCTGGAGGTCCTGAGAAGAACTCTGGACTTCATTTTACTGATGGAGGAAGCCTCTGAAGTCAGCTGAGTGACGTGGTAAGACTCAAAAGTTCAAAGTAGTGAACGAGGGAGGGGCAGAATGGATGTAGAGAAACGGGCCTGGAGCTCATTGCAGTGGTCCAGATAAGAGATGGTGAGAGCTTAAACGCAAGTGTGAGGTTATATGGATTTGAGAGGTTTAGGAGGGAGAATAGGTGATGGAAGATATGGAGGCAAATCAGGGAACAGGAGCAATAGAGGGTAACTCCTAGGTTTCTGGCTTGAACAGCTAAGTAGAGCCATTTTCTGAGTTGAGAATGTTGGACGAGGAGTTTTGAGGGGCTGGGAAGTTTGGCTGAGTTGATTCTGAGGTGCCTCTGAGACATCCAAGTGGGAATATGGACCGGACAAGTTGGATGTACAGGTCTGGAACTTAGGAAAGAGGTGAAGCAGGTAAAGGGCACTGAAGCTGTAGGTGTGGCTGAGATCACTTAGGGCGGGGAGTCTAAAGTCTAAAGAGCAAAGGTCTAGGACAGTGCCCTGAGGGACATCACACTCAGTGGCGGGGCATGTTGATAAAGGAGTTTGGGGAGAAGTCAGCGTTAGGAGGGAAATATGGAGAGAGTGGTGTCACAGGATCAAAGGGAAGAGAATGCTGCAGAGAGTAGGGTGTTGAAAGGCTGAGTTGAGCACAGAAAAGACAAGCACTTCGTAGATCAACGTAGTGAGAGGCGCAGGCCACAGTCCAGGGAAGTCAGAAACACTTGTAAGGCAGCATTGTCCTCCCACAGACATTCTGATCTGCATCCGGGCACACGGAGCCCAGCCAGCTCCCATGATTCCTAGTTCCTAAAGCAGAAAAGGTCGGTGTCGACAAAAATTTAATCAGTCGATCTAAGAAAGAAATAGAAAATTGTATTGGAGCCCAATTGGGGATTATAACCCAGGAACAGCTTCTCAGAAAGCCCCGAGAACTGTTCTGCCTGTTAGAAGTCAAAGCACAGTTAGCTATACAGGTTTTTGAGAGAGAGTGCTGTGCATTAAATGACACAGATAGTTTGCACAATCCAGATCTATGTATACAAAGCAAGTAGTGAGTCTTGGGTCATCGTGGCTTCTTACTAGATTACGAAAGGTTACCTCCTAAGGAGTTATCTTGGTGGTGCTAGGAGAATGTTGTTCTTTATGGCTGAGCAGGTATTTCTGCCAGTGGGGAGGTCTGGTCGATGCATAATGCAGATACACATGGCACAGTAGAGGGGAGAGAGGAGGCCAAAGGGCAGAGAAATTTTTTTATGTTTTACATTTTCCTTGACTTGCCATAGAATAGGAATTTTTATTTCATCATCCGTCTACAGAAGGAGAAGGAGCGAACAGACGGGAAGCTACCATGTGTCTTCAGAGAGGGTGGATCAATCCTATGGGTCTTGGGCTTCCCTGGTGGCGCGGTGGTTAAGAATCCGCCTGCCAATGCAGGGGACATGGGTTTGAGCCCTGGTCTGGGAAGATCCCTCATGCCGCGGAGCAACTAAGCCCGTGCGCCACAACTACTGCGCCTGCTCTCCTAGAGCCCATGAGCCACAACTACTGAGCCCACGTGCCGCAACTACTGAAGCCCGTGCGCCTAGAGCCAGTGCTCTGCAACAAGAGAAGCCACCGCACCTCAACGAAGAGTAGCCCCCACTCGCTGCAACTAGAGGAAGCCCGCGCGCAGCAACGAAAACCCAACGCAGCCAAAAGTAAATAAATAAATTTATTTAAAAAAGAAAGAATACTATGGGCCTTGACTTGCCAGTTCCATTGCCGTTCCCCCATTGCCGTTCCCTCGTGATGCTGGACGACATTTCCTGCCCTTGTTTCCTTCCATCAAATGGCCTGAATTAGTTTATGCGCATTCAAGTGGTTTTCTTTTGTGTTCAAGAAAAGAGCCTTGGGAAGCCAAGAACTCTTTGACTGCCAGAGAAAAGACTGCTTGACCTCTGGAGGCTCCATTAAAGGTCACCTTTGGCAGTGATTCAGTAGCGTAGTAGGTTTACTGCTGCAGTACAGCCTGCAACTCCTAAACCATAAATTAAGAATCCCATGCACCTTCAACATGCACAAAACAGCTTCATTCTCTCCTGTAAATCACAGGAATTCTAAAGCCCTTGACAATTCATAGTGCAACCTCCCTTAGTTGTTCTGCTTCCAGGAATTTTTTCAGACTTGATTAACTGGAAGGGTGGAGATGGGGCTTTGCAGGCTTTTTTTGGTATCCTTGGCTGTATGATGAAGTAAGAGGAATGATTCTCTTTTTTTTAAGGCAGAAGGCATAAGGTTGGTTTTTCTGAGAGACTTTTCGCATCTCTGATTTCTGTGACAGTCAGTGGGCTTTGCACCCCCATTCCCACTGAACAGCTGACAGAGATTTCACCGCTATGTGTCCAGATGTGTGGCTGCCTCTCAGTTTAAAATCATCTTGCCGCTCAAGACAGGTGAGGGGCACAGCGATGGCATAGACGTGGGTGGAAAATGCATTTAGAGCTAGAAAAGAGGGGAGAGAGGGACTGGAACCATTTCTGATTTAAAATTTTGGAGAAGCCTGGTTGAAAAATCAGCAAATCTGATTTTTAAAAAAATTTTATTTATTTTTTTATTGAAGTGTAGTTGATTTACAATGCTGTGTTAGTTTCAGGTGTACAGCAAAGTGATTCAGTTATACATATATATATATCTCTCTTTTTCAGATTCTTTTCCCTTATAGGTTATTACAAAATATTCAGTGTAGTTCCCTGTGCTATACAGTAGGTCCTTATTGTTTATCTATTTTATATATAGTAGTGTATATATGTTAATCCCAAACCCTTTGGTAACTGTCACTTTGTTTTCTATGTCTGTAGAGCAAATGTGACTTAGAAAAAAAATTCCGAAAGGAAAGGAAAATGTTGATTTTTCTTAAAGGAAAGATAATATTCTCAGAGAAGAGAAAAGGATGTCCCTGGTCCTGTTCCCTAGCATCATCCTCTGTCTCCCAGATGAATTGAGCATTCGGTATAATCGGGAATTTTTTTTGCGTTTTGGACACAGGTTGGAAACTAGCTTCCTTTGTCCTTTTCCTCCCTCATCTCCTTGAAGCCTTAATTGGAGATACCCCTGTTTCCTGCACAAAAGAGTATAAAGTCGAGAGGGCGGAGGAAGGTTATCCTCCAGGGACAACAGTTAATGCATAGCTTAGAATTGAATCCCACCCTTACTTAAAAGTTGGGAACCCTGCATTTTTCTCAATATTGTTAGGTAGAAAGGGATGAAACTAGACGACTTCCAGGGTCCTCTCAAGTGCTGACATTCGATTATGGAAAAGGATTGCCAATGACAGTGCCTGCTCTGAGGGCGTGACAAGGGTCAGGGGTGTGCAACCCTGGCTGGGATTCAGTTCATTTCAAAAGAGGCGTTGAATGCCTACGATGGGCCAGGCCCGGGTGAGGCATTGCAGGGCACAGACGGAACTGCCCCAAGTGCTCCCTGCCCTTGAACTTAACCACCTCAAAGTGAAAATTAAAAATAAAAGCTTTACCAATATGACAATACTAAATAGAACTCTTCGGTGTACAGGTTATTCTAGTACATCATGAGGCAACAATCCTGTTAGGCAATTATGACTCCCTCTGCCTTATAGGGGAAGAAATTCAGTTCACAGAAAGAAAGAAATCTTATAGAATTGCAAAAGAAGGAGAGCTCCTATCTGGCTGGTCGATCAAAATAAGTTTTACAGAAATGACTGGGAGTAAAAGCTTGGTTCCACTGCTTTCTTCTGGGACCAGTTTTTATGAATAGACTGCCTTCCTCCCTTAATTAATCTCTCTCTTAGCTGTGCAAGTCCCAGCATTATTTTTTCTGAAAATGGCAGCTGATTGCCTGATGTCTTTTGCTTTTGTGAAGCACATTACCCAAAGGATGTTGGACTGTTCCTAATGTTACCTTTCCTTTCCAGTCTAGGGCTCATTTATTCCAGTCCTAAAAAATTGATTTAGCTCGCTTTTAAACTGCCCTGCACTGTGATGCCCAATGACTCAACTCATCTCTTCTGTGTGTGTGTGACACATAAGCCTGGTACCCTAGAGAGTTTGGGAGAATTTTGTGCATGTTTTGGGTCTCTTGGCACATGGAACTGTGTTTATCTCTCATGTTGATCGGTTGTGTACAGTTTTTAATGGGAAAAGCCTGACTTTACTGACCTTTTCCAAGCAAATAAATTGACTTCAGGCTGCTTGGTGTCATTTGGAAAAGAATGTTCTTTCTCTTCCTCTGGGGCTGCCTCAAGAGTTTTGCATTTCAAAATCACTACATTCCCAGCTTCACAGCTCCCCCAGTCACCGCCACCAATGTCACCACTTTAAAAGCAGACTAGAAGGGGGCCTGAGAGAAGATGAGAGTGGGGAGGAGAGGCCCAGGGGCTGTGTGGGTCAGTCATTGGTGTTGCACTTTGGTGTGCAAGGCAGATTTACATCACTAGCCCTCATGTTCTCTCAGCTCCTGTTTGTTGCCTCTTGAGGTCAAGTTTTCCTTCCCAAGGGAAGTCTTGTCTTTCTAGAAAGTACTGTCCTCTTTACAGGGTTGGACTCCCTCTGAATTCTCTGAAGCCTGGGGAAGAAGCAGCCAGGAGGATTAATCTGTCCCCTTCCCTGTCTCCATGTTCTTTCTGGGATCTCTTCAAATATGGTGTTTAAATCACGTAGATCTCTAAGGAGATCAGGAGTTCGATTTCACAACTGAAATAAAACCACAAATCTCTAGTAAAGTGAGGAAAATCATGTTGTTTGTTTAACTTTTGATTCTTTGGATGTGATTCCTGGCACTTGTTTGTTTATTTTCTCATTGTTGGGTGATCCAGCATCTCCTCCTTTGGGAATATAGAGAATATCCTTTCCGGGGTGGAAAAATCATCTTAAAAAATGAAAATTTCTCCCTTTAAAAAAAAAAAGTTGAATTTTCCCCTTATCCCAGAAGTCAGTTTTGCTAGCCATGTACAAAATCCCAGCCATTTTCAAGTGGAGGAACCTATTGAAGAAATGGCTGCTGAATTAGCAGTGGCCAAATTCTTGGGGCCTAAGAGTCTCAGGTGAAATCTGATCTTTGACTGGGAAATTTTTTTTTCTGGCAGGTAGGACGGCAGCTTGACAAGCTGTGGGACAGAACCCATGTGGTTACTGTTCTGAAGTGGGGAGGGGTTCAGAAAGTTAACATTATCGTGGCAGGAACCAGGAGTCATCATGCCTACTTTCACACAAAATACTTAAGAACAGCTACCACAAAACCCCTCATTTCATAGGCAAAATCATTGGCCCAATGAGCTTTTGTATTTAGTGATGACCTCTTGTAGATATTTTCCATCTCCTTTGAATTCCACCTTGGAGCCACTTTGCTTTTGTCTTGACTTCAACCCTTTAGTTGTTGTAACTACAAAAAATATGGTGTGATGTTATTGATACAGACACACCATTTTCTTGGTTTCAAGCCTTTTTATATTTTTCAAACCAACCAACCAATCAACCAACCAACCAACAAAAGGCCTTGAACCTTAAATAAGATGAGTAAAATTGGATCTGCGTTGGCTGCCGTGGTGGGTGAAAGGCTCAGAGTCTCACCCCCACTCCTCCAAGATGAAGTAGCTTCTTTCACTCATGAAGTGGAACCTTAAAGCTTCAAGAAACACAGTTTGAAATGCTCCGTAAACACTTGCCGCCTATAATTTCCCCTAGGGCCTGCTTTCCTTCTTGTTGTTTGGGAGGCAGGAAGGAGCACAGACCAAGAGAGGCTGCTTGAGAAGGAAGGAAGAGGCCGGGGGGCTCTGATCCAGCCCTTCATGGTCTGTGGTCTCAACACGTTCTCCAAGCCTCGCCATCTACCCTGAGAAGGTGTGCCTGGCTGAAGATGAGGATGGTGAGAGTACCTAGTCAGGGAGTAAGTAGGGATGTCTCGCTACATCCAGAAAGGTTGATCAGGTGGGGTAGTTTAAGGAACAGCTCTGCAGAGCTCCTACAAGGCAAGTGGCACTCTTGGGGCCCCGCAGGGAATTCTGTTGCAGCAAAGGGGCAACACTGGTGAGCTGGCTTAAGCTTGAATCCATGAAACAGACAACACATCCATCTGAGTGCTGCTTTTCCCAGAGTCCTAACTCTCCAGAGCCAGCCTTCTTCTGCCCTTAACAAACTGCCACTGCAAACTGAGAAAATGAATCACGTTCTGGCTCCCAAGAGTATTTTTTTCTGTTTATTTTCATTGTTTTAAGATATATTGTTCTCTTAACTGTTTCCCATTCTGAATTGCTCTGAGTGGGCTTAGAATATTACAGAAGAGTTTTCCCCCCTTATTTGCCTCTCCAATGACTTCAGAGGCCAGGTTTCAGCTGATGTCTGCAGTGACCAGAATGACTGCTGGTCATTCTGCGTATACCACCTCCTCCCTTGAGGGTATTTTCAAAGATCTCACATCTCATTGAGGGCCTCTGCAGTTCATTGGTGTGTTGACCTCTGTGTCGAACTGGGCTTTCCAAGTGGTTCATTTTAGAACATTGTTCTGAAGTTGTAAACTCAACCAAGACCTGTTAATTGAAGGGAGTGTAGCAGAGGTGTTCCTAGGGCTGGTGAGAAGCACTCAGAGTGTTACTCTGGGCCTTTCCCTTTGTGCCCTGGCATCCGTAGTGTGAACCTAAAGCCAGAGTGTCTCCTAACGGCTTATGGTGTCACCTACAGATTAAACCATTTTGAATTCCTTAAACTTCTGAAGTGTGTGTGAATCACAAACTTCGGTGTGAATGGAGTATCCATGGAATGTCATGTTTATTTTCCTTAATTTAATTATATCTGAGTACAGTCCCTGTTCTACCAGGTGATGGGAAACCTAGCCAGAGACATTCTTGAGACTTTCTATCCTTCCTCAGAGCTTGGCAAAGCTTCCAGGATTTGACTCAGTGCCAAAGTCAGCCCAGCCAGTCCTTTATCTACCCTGCTATGCCCATTGCCCCAGCACACATGGTGCCCTTGAGTATGCTACATATGTGGCAATATTGGGGCACAGGAATCTTTGGCAGGGCCGGGAGCCCTGGAGCCTGCGACCCAGTCATTTTAGACATGCCCCGAAACCATCACCTCTGATAGGTTGCATCTCCCCTGACAGTAAGTCATATCGATAAATCATCTTGAAACACTTCCTTCTGTTCAGCCTTCGGGACTGCAGTGAATGGAAACTGGACATTTTTACTTTATCTTTTGCCTCTGCCACCCCTCATTTCCTCAAACAGACCAAGCCCATCTATTTTGGGCCAACTCCTATTCATCCTCTGAGTCTCAGCTGCAATATCACTGACCAAGTTAGAGGTATCCATGTGGGCACCCCCTCTGCCTGCCCATTCACTTTCCTGTTACCTTGTATTCCAAGTATGATTTGCTTTGGGATCACGTGGGAAATCGTTAAAAATGCAGAATCTCAGACCCCATCCCATATCAAATTGCTATAACAGAATCTTCATTTTCACAGTATCCCCAGGTGGCTCCTGTGCACATCAAAGAGTGAGAGGCACAGACCTACTGGATCATGAGCTCCTTGATCACAAGGTCACTGTTTTTCCATCACGATGTCTCCTTTCACAGTGCCTACTCTATGGCCCCCTCAATAAATAGCTGCTGAATGCATAGATAGCCGTTAAGAAGGATAGAGACCAAACATTCAGTTTGCAGTGGCTGCTATTAAAGGATGGATTTTACCTAAAGTGTGACATGGAGCTACTAAACTGGAGGTGGGTTGGGGTACAACTCTGTGGAGCCAGAAACGGTGGGCTGGGCTAAGGCTAGGTAGTCACGCTCACAGATTAATAACCACCTTATTAGGCCACATGGGGCCAGGTGGGCTAGGTTGGAAAGCCCGCTGGAGAGCCTGACCCCAGGAGGGAGGGCAAAGACTGAACCAATGAAGCAGAAGAGTGGGTAGGGCAACCTCTGTGAGTGTTCCTGAAAGGCATGACGGGAAATAAGTTTGGACAGGTAGATTGAAATTCCAGTGGCATCCATTTCCCACCCAGTGTTGGAACACAGATTCCCAACTAGATCAAAGACAAGGCAAAAAATATGAACAGAATCTTTATTGTACTCTGCATTCCTTTTGTGCATTTGAACTTGAGGGTAGAGGGATAAGAGCCAACAAATGGATTAAATTCATCTCTCAAGTTAGTTAGAAAACCTGAGATTTTATTAGCGACTTTTTTTTTGGCTGCGTTGGGTCTTCGTTGCTGCACACGGCCTTTCTCTAGTTGTGGCTAGTGGGGGCTACTCTTTGTTGTGTTGCGCAGGCTTCTCATTACGGTGACTTCTCGTGGTGGAGCATGGACTCCTGCCCTGTGAAGCGCAGGTTTCAGTAGTTGCAGCACGTGGGCTCAGTAGTTGTGGCGTGCGGGCTCTAGAGCGCAGGCTCAGTAGTTGCGGCACATGGGCTTAGTTGCTCTGCAGCTTGTGGGATCTTCCCGGACCAGGGCTCAAACCCAGGTCCCCTGCATTGGCAGGCGGATTCTTAACCACTGCGCAACCAGGGAGGTCCCTATTAGTGACTTTTACACACCTAATTATGGAAGACATGACTCCTAGACTGACATTAAGGCACCATTTGAGGAGCTGGGACAGAAAGGCAGCTGCCTGTGAAAAGGTCATGCTTGTCTGTGTAGACATCTCTCTTCAAATCAGTCACTCTGAGGGAATGTCTGACGTTGGCCACCTAGAAATTGTCTGGCAGGTGAGGTGTTCACTCTTACTGGCGTTTTCTTTTACCTAGGAGATAACCAGGCGCTCTTTTGGGATGCTGGCACGTTGGTGCCTTATCAGTTACTGAAGTTTCTTCTTTTGTGGAACATGAAGTCTGTGGATTGTACCAAAGAGGCTTAGCTTTGGATCTAGGGAAAAAAAAAAAAAAAGGAAGCAGCAATGTCTCAGGGCTGCATCAAGTGACCTTGAACTCCACCACTCCTTGCCCTACCCACTCTTCCAGATGGGCAAGGAGTCAAACCTTGAAGGCTTTCTGCTCTCCTTGCCCTGGAATGCCCAGATGTGCTTGTAGGGAAGCATGTAGCACTCAATCTGCCCTTGCTTGTGGCAAACTTGGATGCTCCTCTGCTGAAATTGGCACCTAGGATAATCCAGTGTGTGCTTGCAAATTCTGTCTTGCCTACACAGGCATGGGATTCTGCAAGAAAAATCCAAGTGTCCCTGCCCATTCCCCTCCACCTCTCTGAGCTTGTAATGAACTTGGAGAGCTTGTTTCCAAAGCACTCTTGGGGGAGGGGAGACTATTCTGATTGAAGCCAGGCCTCCCTTCTAGGTGTAGGAGGCTGCAGAAAAGGGAATAGTGACCCTGGGAAATGAATCTTAGGGATCCTGGAGCAGCTCATCTTCCCCTTGAATTCTGAGTTGGGAGTGGAAAGTGTCATGTATTATTCTGAGATTGGAATTCAGCTGAGCCTGGATTTCTTTTGAAGAAGCAGCAGCTGTTGCCTAGACATGAACTAGAGGTCCGTGATGGGCAATGGCACTGATGTTCTCAAGTCAGCTTCACACATCCCGCAGGAGTGGAATTATGTGCCCAAATGAGAGATTCACTTCACAGCATCCTGGTCACCTGCCTGGATCTCTGTGCACAAGTGCTGCCTGTATATGTGGTATCTCAACCAATGAGGGTTTGAAAAACTACTTCTCCATGAGATTCCTCCCCACCTATGAACACACACACACACACACACACCTTCCTGTCCTGTTCATACCAAGCAACAATGAAAACAAAGCAAAACAACAACAACAAAGCATATGACCCTTCTTTCCTCCTTATGTGATGCTTGTAACTGAGGAAACTGGATTTGAGTACCACTCAGTGTAGATGACTTTATTTACACAACATTAAACAGATGATGATTGTGGGATCTGGTGTCCACACAGTCTAGGTTGGAATCCTAGTTCTGCCACTTACAGGCAAGTTATTTAACCTTACTAAGTCACTGTGTTCTCACAGATCACATGGGGTAATAATAACACCTACCCCCTAAAATTTACTGAACGGATGAAATGAAACTTTATATTTAAGGGCTTAACATGGTCCTTTGCTACGGTAAGCACTGAGTAAATATCAGACTTTTAAAAAATGTTCATAAAGAAACAGATCAGCCTCTTCCTCCTGCTGGGTGCATCAGTGCTCTGCTGTCTAATGGACAAGTCAGTTTCCCATCAGTCTTCCTTACTTATTCTGTGCCTTTTCTAGTCCCACATTTTGAGCTGCAGTTTGATTGATGAACAGATGGTAAGATGTATGCTTGAAATCCATCAAGTTTGGGAATACCTTAGGGGGAGGATGCTGAGGAAAGAGAAATGAAGTGAGGAGAGGGCTGATGAAAAAGCCCATAGGCTTTCTGATAGACCCACTGAGCCCTGTCTTCCACTCCACCCTGACCACTTCCAGGTTTGTAAAGCCCACTGTATTGGACTTCGGGTTATAAATATGGGCCTACAACCCATTATTAGCCATTCTGGAATCCAGAAAAGGTCTGAAAACCACAAGTGTTTTCATCTGGCATGAGGCTACTTATATTCTTTATTTATTTAACTTAGTATGAACATTCTTATGTTTCACTGTGAAGATATTAACGTGTTTGATTCCAAGATGCTGTCCCTGGGCCTGCTGGGGGTGTTATGTAACAGGCAGTATATGTACCATGTTGCCATTCTAAATTCTGAAAAATTTTGACTTCTAGAACCAAATCTGTCCCCAGTGACTTTGAATAGGGATTTTTTTTTTTTTTTTGTAACAAGAAACACTATCCTGAGCAGTTTAAGCCAACAGACAATAAATTGGAGGTGGTGGGGGAGAAATTTATTTCAAGGCTGGTGAGCAAAACCTCAGCAGAAATGCAGCTGTAGTGAGAAGCACGGCAGGAAGCAGGCCTGGGAAGCCTAGGATGCCCTCTCTAGAATTCTGGTTCTTATGGGCATGAACATGGATGGCTGCCATGGATATACCAGTTATAACCCTGGAGGCCCAATCTGTGGCAAGTGGTAGGAACTTAACACATACGTATCAATTCACAGATTGGCTTTCCAGTCTGATATACGCCTTGCTTGGTGGCCAACCCAGGTTGCACATTCTTACTAAGCCCATAATCAGAATTTGACTTTTGTAGGTTTCTATATGATGATCTTCCAAGACTCTGCTGTGTTCCCAGTCTTCTGAGCTGCAGTCCTGGGTCCCAAAGCAGTTTGTGACCAATCCCTGGTGGTTCCTTCTACGGGTTTGGCAATGGCAGAAATCACTTGGAGTTCATCTTCCTAGAGTTGTGGGGTTTGATTCCCATAAGAATCTATGAGAAATGAAGCAGAATGGGAGAAAGATGGCAAAAAGCAATTTGACAGAAGGACTCACTCAGGACTTAACATGTTCCTCAGTATTTTTTTCGGACCTTCAGTTTAAGCTCACCCCACATTAACTGTCTTGCCCTGGCCATCATGCCCTGGGACCTGGCTTTACATGGTCATGACTGTTTGGGATGAAGCTCTAAATCAGCCTAATTATTTTCCTTTAGTCTTAGCATCTTTGATAAGCCACAAAAACGTTTCTAAATGTTCTTTTCCCATTTTCCTTCTCTTACCTAAGAGGACATTTATACATAGACATAGGGAATGTCAAGAGGCTAAATCAATGTGGGTGATGGTCAGCTGTCAGGAAGCTGGAGCTTTGAGACACATACACAGACAGTGTCCACAGACATTCACCCTGTATCAGTGCAGTGATTAAAGCGTACAGATTCTGGAACCAGCCTTCTAGCTTTGTGTTCTAGTTCTACCACTTACTAGCTATAGGACATTAGGAAAGTTACTTAACCTCTCTGCGTCCTCACTTCTTCACCTGTAAAGTGGCCATCCTGGCACCTACTTCATATATTTGTTGTAAGGATTAAATGAGTTAATATATACAAAAACACTTAGAAAGTAGGTGGCATGTAGTAAGTTCTAGATTAATGTTTGATACTTCCCTTTTATAAGCACAGAGTCTGAGTTAGATTCTTATTCATTCGTCAAACAAATATTTATTGTGTGTATTTTGTGTCTACCCTGTGAAGGCCTTGTGTGTGAGCTGGTGAACAATTCACGTATCTTCTAGTCTCAGTGGTGAAGACAAACATTAAACAAGATATTACACATGTGATGAGTATTATGACCCAAGCATTATGCTTTCTAAAAAGGAGAACAGAGCTTCCCTGGTGGTGCAGTGGTTGAGAGCCCACCTGCCGATGCAGGGGACACGGGTTCATGCCCTGGTCCGGGAAGATCCCACATGCCGCGAAGCGGCTGGGCCCGTGAGCCATGGCCGCTGAGCCTGCGTGTCCGGAGCCTGTGCTCCGCAACGGGAGAGGCCACAACAGTGAGAGGCCCGTGTACCGCAAAAAAAAAATAATAAAAAGAAGAACAGAAATCAGTAATAATAAATCCAACTTTATTGTCTTTTCTCTTTAGATATTGCATACTAAGTACTTCATATATTCTCCAAAGATCAGGGCATAAGTAGAGGTGAGAGTGTCTTCAAGCAATAGTCAGATCAATTGTTGCTTGCTTGGAACACGAAGTGATTTAAATCTATGATAAACTAAAAAAAAAAGAAAAGAAAAAAAAATTATTGTCCTTAACTATCTTATGTGTGAGAACCAAAGATATCTACAGAACAGGTGAAATTGTTGTATTTACTTGCAATCATAATAATAACAGCAACAACAGCCAGAAGATTTGTCATGCTTAGCAGTTCATTCTTCACCCTTGATTGTCATCACTGAGATGTAAAGTCAGTAGAGCAGGATTTACACCCAATTTACAGATGAGGAAACTGCCCAAAGCAGTAAAATGACCGACCCCAAGTCACAGGCAGGGTCAGTGCCTCACACGGGATTAGCTCCGGTAATATTTGTTGGACTGAATGGCATCCAGGCATTCTGACTCCCTATGTCGTCTCTCTGGTTCTATGCAGAACACAAGCAAGACCTGAACTCTGTAGTATTTTCAGATTTCATGCTTATTTAGTAGTATTAGGATCATTTATACTACTTCTTTGCAGATGGTAATTGAACAGCACTGTTTTCTTGACCCTGTCAACACCCAGCAGCAGTTTACCTCCATCTTTTTTTCTATCTAGAGATTCAAGACATAGAAAACTAATTTTCAGGGTACATCTTTTAAAATTTTATAAGTACATTTAATAATTTTTAAAAATTATGTACAGTGTTTCTTGACAAATTGTTTCTGTAACTGCAATTTACAGGCAAAGTAGAATTAGTGGTATACAAAGTAGAATTAGTGAAGTCCTCGGTTGAATCCTAGGACTTCAACCAGTCCTAGGATTATCTCTTTTAGATCCAGTCTTTTCAAAGCTATTAATATTCATTAGAGGCTGATCTCCCAAGGACTGTCATACAAAAAGCTTAGGAAGTGCATCACTCCCCCTGAATTTTTTGGCAAAATATAAAACTACATATTGCAAAAGCGTGAAAACAAAAAGATAAAATCTGTCTTCAGCTGTCTTGATTAAATATGATGCCTTGGTTCTATTCCACCAATATCTTTAACTTCTCAGGGTGCCCAATTTTAACCTAGGTCAGACTATATCAGCAGAATTAGAGAAATGACATCAAGATAAGTGTGCAGCATATTTCACATTCACCAAATACCGCTGTTGTAAAAGTCTCTATAAGTAAGTAGTAGAGTTGGACTGAATTTAATTTATGCTTGAAATGGCGGGCACTTGATTTATGTTAATGCAGAAAAGATTAAATGAATGAACTCAGGAAATGTTGGGAAATGAAAGCTAAGTGTAAATCGCTCAGCCAGCCGTCTATTTGGAGAGCAGGCTCAGGCTTAGGTTTTTTAAGCTGAATTGAATATTCAGTCCCACCATTTTCCATTTGTAACTTACTGCCCTGAGGAGAGGTAGCTTTCATTCACTGATTTATGCATTTATTCATTCAATCACTCAGCAGATATTGATGATTGAGCCCCTGTCAGGTTCCAGGCACTTTTTTGACTTTTACTGGGGATGTTACCGACCTGGGTTCTTGGACTCTTTAATCAATAGAAATTGATAAAAGGCCAAATGAGGAATTCAGGCAAGGCTTTATTGGGACTCATGCTGTAGCAGGAGGGAGTGAAAACAAATAACAGGTTCCCTTGCTCACTCCCTGAGCTGGGGCAAGCTGGTGCCTTAAATGCGGTCGGGGGTGGGGAGGGGGCGAATCAATGGGTAAGACTGGAGGGGTGGCTTAGTGGTCTGCTCACCCCGCTGGTGGTGCTGTGTGCAGGGATCGTGCGTGGTACCCGGCTTTTGCTCCTGGCACCTCAGAAGTGGCAGTTGGGTTTTGGCCTTTTTGTATCTTGTTCATAATTTGGCCCAACTGTGCATGCGTGCAGTTATTTCTACGCCCTTACAGTTTCTTTGTATTCTGTTGCTCGAGGGGACATTTGTCCAGGTGCCAGCACTGCAGTAAAGGGTCCCATGAGACTTCCCTGGTGGTCCGGTGGTTAAGACTCCACGCTTCCCAATGCAAGAAGCCTGGGTTCGATCCCCGGTCAGAAAACTAGATCTCGCATGTGACAACGAAGATCACTCGTGCCTTAACTAAGACCTGGCGCAGCCAAATAAATAAATAAGTAAATATTCAGAGAAGAATGAAGACTAAGTTCTCACTCTCCTTGAGCTTATAGCTGAGTGGAAGAGAGAGGCACACTGTAATCACATTTATGATATGTCAGCTGGTGATCAGTGCTGTGAAGAAAATTAACTAGAGAGTGACAGAATGCTGCTTTATAATGGCAGAAGGGCCACTCCGAGAAAGTGATATTGGAACAACATCTGAATGGCATGAGAGACAGAGTCCTTGGACATTGGGGAAAGCACGCTCCAAGCAGGGGGGAGAGCAAGTGCCCAGGCCCTGAGGTGGGACCATGCTTGGAAAGTTTGAGGAACAGCAAGAAGGTGTGGCTAGAGTGAGGAGATGGGGAGAGTTGAAGAAAGTCAGATTATCTAAGGCCTCAGTCAGGTTTTCAAATTTTATTCTAAGGGCGATGGGGAGTCCGTGAAGGGTTTTAAGCAGAGATGTGAAGTAATCTCCCTTGATTTTTAAAAGAACCACTCCAGCTGCTGCGTGGGGAACAAGCATGTGTTGAGAGGAGCAGTGGGTGTGAGCAAACAGATTGGCGTGATTCCTGCTGCTCTCAACTAGCTCTTTGACTGCAATCTCAACTCCTGACCTGTACAATGGAGCTGAGAATACCTCTAGTTCCTGTGAGGGGAAGATGGGTGCAAGGTTACCCCTCAAGTATGGTAAAGGCCTCCCAGAATAGATGAGATGATTATTGTCGTCAAGCTCTGGGTCAGTGATGTATGCTGTTGACCTTCCTATTTTCTCTCCCCAAAGGGTCTGTGTAAGGATCACAGGAGATCATATATGCGAAGTGCCTGGCTGGAGCTCAGTACACATGGCTCCCTTCGCCATCTCTTTAATAGTAAAGAGAGTCCAAAGTACTGGCTTCTTCCTTCTCACTGGGGACTCTGAGAGGGAGTCTAGAGGCTTAGAGGGTGTTTTGTAAATTCCCAGGGGAAAGAGCTGTTGGGTCCTGGAGCCTGGGGTACAAGGCTTTCAGCAGAGGAGCTGCAATCAGATCACTCAAACCTAACTTTATCATTTCATTCCAAAGAGGGTCTCTCTCTCTCTCCCTCCCTCCCTGCAACCTCCACCCACCCCTCCTTCCCTGCTTCACTCCTTCATTTCCTGCTTTTGTGTTTCAAAAGTAATATGTCCTGGTACTAATAATTTAACCAATACCAGTGTCTAAAGTTCCAATAAAATTAAGTTTCTTTCTTTCTCTCCAACCCACTCCAATCCCAAACTCCGGATGTAACTGAAGATAACAATTTAGTGTATATCTTTCTTTAGTTTTCCCTTGCCTATTCAGTCATAAACACATTTACAAATTTATGGTGGTGCTTGTCTTTTGTTTTGTTTTGCAAAAATAAAGAAAAAAAATACTCCATGGGTTCCACAGACCCCTCCAAATTATATTCAAAGTGTTTAAGAATGCATTTTCTGGGTAGAATATCTATAGCTTTATCAGATTGTCCAAGAAATCTAGTAACCTACCCCAGCCCCAAATTTTCAGCATCAGTCTTTTAAATTTCCTAAAATCCCCAAACATGGAGATTAGACCAAATGTTCTCTGAGGTCCCTCTGTTATTGCCATTTCACCAAATTTGCTTGTATTCAAGTCCAAGAAAAGCTTTTTTTTTTCTGATATGCCACTTACTGTATTTCTCTTATTAACTGATTCTTAAGCATACTTAGAATAAGTCTTGAGGTCCTTCAGGATCATGAAGGGAAATCTTAATCCTTGATTTTTTTTCTGTGAGTACAGTTTATTAAATTTATTCAGAATCCAATAATATTTGTATATGCTACATAATAGTTTTATCTATCAGAATAGTGTATTAATACAAACTACATTTTTGTCATATAATTAGAGGATAAAAACATATTGCAAGTCCAAATATCAACCAAGTTTAAATATAGATAACTCAGTGGTGACAGCATATGAAAAGTAAATCTGATCCTATGTTTGCATCATGAGTTAGCTAAATAAATAAATAAATAAATAAGTGCATAAAACGGAAGATTAAAATCTATATGAGTGACAGAATCCACTCATCTTGCGATTTAGAACCAGATGTGATGAAATTGTATTTTTCTCAACAAGGCAGCACTTCAGCAAAGCAGACACACATCTGTTTGGTTTTCCCCAGAGGATGCAGTGGTTTTCAGATCTAAAGCCAAATCCATTTGAGTCAGCCAGGACCTTTTCCATCTGAAGGTGAAAAATGAGGCTCTTTCTTACACAGTTAGCTGATGGTGCTCTGCTGGCATGTTGGGTCAATTATGGCAAACTTTAGACTGACATGAAATGTATGTGCCCACCTCATTTATTTTTTCATGATCCCGTCCAAAGATGGTCATATATAAATATATATTTACCGATGGGTTAGAACACTTTTCGAGTAAGAAGTCATAGTTGGGAAAATTCAGAGACTACGGAACCAACTAATTTTTAAAATTTTATTTTCTAATTTGAAATTACTTTAGACTTACAGATAAGTTGCAAAAATAGTACCTAGAGTTTCCATATACCATTCACCCAGCTTCTCCTAATGTTGACATATTCATAACCTTAGAGCAATTTTCAAACCAAGGAAATTGACATTAATGAAGGCATAATTTTTAATAATTTTTCTGAAAGCAAATGGTAAAATTTCACTTTTTGCCTAGGTTTGAGAAAAAACTGGTATTTTACAGATTGTACGTACACATAAAGCAGTCTTATAAAAATTCTTTCATTCTAAAGGACTTAAAAACCATACTTAGAGGACTGTTCAGCCAAGCTCTCTCGCACATTTTTTGTTGTTGTTTTCCCTCATTTTGGTTCAGAATTTTGGAGATCTGAACAGCAGTTCCTACAAACAGCTGCTTGGAAGGCCTACATGCATTTGACTTATTGAGGAGGAAAAAAACTTGCGACTAGGTCATCTCATGTTTATGTTGCTGATTTAAGTAGTGAGGCAGCACTTTGAAAATCACACCATGTGTAACTGGTTCTTTATCACCAAATCCAAGGCCATAGGGAGTATAACCTCAGTAGCAGGAGCCAAGAAAAACTGCCCTTTGTTCAAGACTGATGTTTTAAACCTAATCCCCATGTTAGCTTTGCTGAGGCTGGAGGTGGGTCTTGCCTCATGTGGGGAATCTTCAGGGTCATCCCACTGCCCAGTCCTAGATGAATGGAGGCCATGAGTGTCGGACTGGGCTCTCAGCAGCTGCAAACATCTGTAACAATGTGGTGTTAAGATGAATGAGCCCCACGGGTTCCCAGCTGCTTTCATCCACCGAGACCTTGTAGCTTTAGACAGATGTTTCTACCCTGAACACTGGGAAATAAATGTACAGTTTCTCTGCCTGTTGCCAGGGAAGATGGTTATTCCCAGTCATGCTCTGAGGTCCTCTGAAGCCATTAAATGGTACCTGTAGATGTTGGCCTCTGTCGACAAGTGTAAGCCCGCATTTGATGCTTTGAAAAGCAAGGCCTTCCCTTGGGAAGCAGCAGTGAGAGAGATCATATGTATTTCTCCATCAGAACCGAGCCCAGATGTATAGAGCAGGGCAGGGTGCAGAGATGTCACAGCATACTTTGTGGCTCCCAAGCTAAATGAAAGCTTGACTCTAGCCAACCCATATGTCAGTTTTAAAAATACATCTCAGGTTCCGGCATTGGCCTTCTGTTCATTGAGACACCTCAAAGAAACCAAAGCTCTTCGGAAGACTGTTCTAAAATAGCCTCAGCAACTTGCTAAAGTTTGGATTTATTAGGGCCCCCCCCCTCCTTCCTTTGCCAAACCTGCTTCTCCTGCAGGGTTCTCCAGCTCACAGTTTGGCCAAGATCTTCTCCCCAGTTGCTCAGAAACCTAGACAAATCCTTGATGCCTCCCTCTCCCTTGCCCCCACTTTGAATCTATCCTCCATTCCTACTGCTTGTACCTTCCGATGTGTGTTGGGTTTCTGCCTCTCTCCTTGTTGCCATTTCTGTAATCATCTCTCAACCAGAATACTACAGTGCCCTCCAATTTTAAGTCTCCCAACTTCACTCTTGCCCCCTCTCCAATCCATTCTCTTCAAAATAGCCAAGAGTAAGTTTTTTAAAACAAACCAAAGCCATGTACATAACTGGTTCTCTAGTGAGTATAACTCATACTGTAACCCAAATGTGACCTTATTCTTTTTCACCCTTGAAAAAAATATATTCAGTATGGTGGTCCTCCCATTGTTCCTGGATAAAATTCTTACAGGCCGTGGCTTTTCTAGTCTCTCTCAGGTGATAAGAATCTTACATCAGTGTAGATCACACGCAAAAAAGTCCCAGTTCAGTAATGAGAATGAGTCCAATCCAAGGTAACCGTAACATTCAAAGATAAGACTCCTGCCCCTAGCTTTGCCCCCACCTCTCTGCTGTGCTAAGATAGTTACAATTGAGCTGTTGGCCTCAGGGGAGTGGATCAATAGAAATAAGGCAGGATTCCACTCCTGTTCCAGCATTTCCTTCTTCTCCCACTACTGACTGCTATTTGGGACCCTGCCAAACAACTAGCAAGACAGGAACACAACGCCACCCATTAGCAGAGAGGCTGCCTAAAATCATAATAAGGTCACAGACACCCCAAAACACACCACCAGCCGTGGACCTTCCCACCAGAAAGGCAAGATCCCGCCTCATCCACCAGAACACAGGCACTAGTCCCCTCCACCAGGAATCCTACACAATCCACTGAATCAACCTTAGCCACTGAGGGCAGCCACCAAAAACAACAGGAACTACGAACCTGCAGCCTACGAAAAGGAGACCCCCAAACACAGTAAGTTAAGCAAACTGAGAAGACAGAGAAACACACAGCAGATGAAAGAGCAAGGTAAAAACCCACCAGACCTAACAAATGAAGAGTAAATAGGCAGTCTACCTGAAAAAGAAGTCAGAGTAATGATAGTAAAGATGATCCAAAATCTTGGAAATAGAAAGAAGAAAATACAAGAAACATTTAACAAGGACCTACAAGAACTAAAGAGCAAACAAACAATGATGAACAACACAATAAATGAAATTTAAGATTCTCTAGAAGGGATCAATAGCAGAATAACTGAGGCAGAAGAATGGATAAGTGACCTGGAACATAAAAAAGTGGAAATAACTATTGCAGAGCAGAATAAAGAAAAAAGAATGAAAAGAATTAAGGACAGTGTCAGAGACCTCTGGGACAACATTAAATGCACCAACACTCGAATTATAGGGGTCCCCGAAGAAGAAGCGAAAAAGAAAGGGGCTGAGAAAATACTTGAAGAGATTATAGTTGAAAACTTCCCTAATATGGGAAAGGAAATAGATAATCAAGTCCAGGAAGCACAGAGTCCCATTCAGGATAAATCCAAGGAGAAACACTCCAAGACACGTATTAATCAAACTATCAAAAATTAAATACAAAGAAAAAATATTAAAAGCAGCAAGGGAAAAACAACAAATAACATACAAGGGAATCCCCATAAGGTTAACAGCTGATCTTTCATCAGAAACTCTGCAAGCCAGAAGGGAGTGGCAAGACATATTTAAAGTGATGAAAGGTCAAAACCTACAATCGAGATTTCTCTATGCAGCAAGGATCTCATTCATCCTTGATGGAGAAATTAAAACCTTTACAGACAAGCAAAAGCTAAGAGAATTCAGCACCACCAAACCAACTTTACAATAAATGCTAAAGGAACTTCTCTAGGCAGGAAACACAAGAGAAGGAAAAGACCTACAATAACAAACCCAAAACAATTAAGAAAATGGTAATAGGAACATACATATGGATAATTACCTTAAGTGTAAATAGATTAAATGCTCCCACCAAAAGACATAGACTGGCTGAATGGATACAAAAACAAGATCCGTATATATGCTGTCTACAAGAGACCCACTTCAGACCTAGGGACACATACAGACTGAAAGTGAGGGTATGGAAAAAGATATTCCATGCAAATGGAAATCAAAAGAAAGCTGGAGTAGCAATTCTCATATCAGACAAAATAGACTTTAAAACAAAGACTAGTACAAGAGATAAAGAAGGACACTACATAATGATCAAGGGATCGATCCAAGAAGAAGATATAACAATTGTAAATATTTATGCACCCAACATAGGAGCACCTCAATACATAAGGCAAATACCAACAGCCATAAAAGGGGAATTCGACAGTGATACAACCCTAGTAGGGGACTTTAACATCCCACTTTCACCACTGGACAGATCATCCAAAATGAAAATACATAAGGAAACACAAGCTTTAAATGACACATTAGACAAGATGGACTTAATTGATATTTATAGGACATTCCATCCAAAAATAACAGAATACACTTTCTTCTCAAGTGCTCATGGAACATTCTCCAGGATAGATCATATCTTGGATCACAAATCAAGCCTTGGTAAATTTAAGAAAATTGAAATCGTATTAAGTATCTTTTCTGACCACAATGCTATGAGACCTTAGATATCAATTACAGGAAAAAGTCTGTAAAAAATACAAACACATGGAGGCTAAACAATACACTAATAATAACCAAGAGATCATTGAAGAAATCAAAGAGGAAATCAAAAAATACCTAGAAACAAATGACAATGAAAATATGACAACCCAAAACCTATGGGATGCAGCAAAAACAGTTCTAGGAGGGAAGTTTATAGCGATACAATCCTACCTTAAGGAAGAAGAAACATCTCAAACAACCTAACCTTACACCTAAAGCAATTAGAGAAAGAAGAACAAAGAAACCCCAAAGTTAGCAGAAGGAAAGAAATCATAAATATCAGATCAGAAATAAATGAAAAAGAAATGAAGGAAATGAGAGCAAAGATCAATAAAACTAAAAGCTGGTTCTTTGAGAAGATAAACAAAATTGATAAACCATTCGCCAGACTCATCAAGAAAAAAAGGGAGAAGACTCAAATCAATAAAATTAGAAATGAAAAAGGAGAAGTAACCACTGACACTGCAGAAATACAAAGGATCATGAGAGATTACTACAAGCAACTCTATGCCAATAAAATGGACAACCTGGAAGAAATGGACAAATTTTTAGAAATGCACAACCTTCCAAGACTGAACCAGGAAGAAACAGAAAATGTAAACAGACCAGTCAGAACCACTGAAATTGAAACTGTGATTAAAACTCTTCTAAGAAACAAAAGCCCAGGACCAGATGGCTTCACAGGCGAATTCTGTCAAAGACTTAGAGAAGAGCTAACACCTATCCTTCTCAAACTCTTCCAAACTATAGCAGAGGGAGGAACACTGCCAAACTCATTCTACTAGGCCACCATCACCTTGATACCAAAACCAGGCAAAGATGTCACAAAGAAAGAAAACTACAGGCCAATATCACTGATGAACATAGATGCAAAAATCCTCAAGAAAATACTAGCAAACAGAATCCAACAGCACATTAAAAGGATCATACACTATGATCAAGTGGGTTTTCTCCCAGGAATGCAAGGATTCTTCAATATATGCAAATCAATCAACGTGATACACCATATTAACAAATTGAAGGAGAAAAACCATATGATCATCTCAATAGATGCAGAGAAAGCTTTTGACACAATTCAACACCCATTTATGATAAAAACCCTCCAGAAAGTAGGCATAGAGTGAACTTTTCTCAACATAATAAAGGCCGTATATGACAAACCCACAGCCAACATCACCCTCAATGGTGAAAACCTGAAACCATTTCCACTAAGATCAGGAACAAGACAAGGTGGCCCACTCTCACCACTCTTATTCAACATAGTTTTGGAAGTTTTAGCCACAGCAATCAGGGAGGAAAAAGAATTAAAAGGAATCCAAACAGGAAAAGAAGAAGGAAAGCTGTCACTGTTTGCAATTGACTTGATACTATACATAGAGAATCCTAAAGATGCTACCAGAAAACTACTAGAGCTAATCAATGAATTTGGTAAAGTAGCAGGATACAAAATTAATGGACAGAAATCTCTTTCATTCCTATACACTAATGATGAAAAATCTGAAAGGGAAATTAAGGAAGCACTTCCATTTACCATTGCAACAAAAAGAATAAAATACCTAGGAATAAACCTACCTAAGGAGACAAAAGACCTGTATGCAGAAAATTATAAGACACTGATGAAAGAAATTAAAGATGATACGAATAGATGGAGAGATATACCACGTTCTTGGATTGGAATAATCAACATTGTGAAAATGACAATACCACCCAAAGCAATCTACAGATTCAATGCAATCCCTATCAAACTACTACTGACATTTTTCACAGAACTAGAACAAAATATTGCACAATTTGTATGGAAACACAAAAGACCCTGAATATCCAAAGCAATCTTGAGAAAGAAAAACGGAGCTGGAGGAATCAGGCTCCCTGACTTCAGAGTATACTACAAAGCTACAGTAATCAAGACAGTATGGTACTGGCACAAAATCAGAAGTATAGATCAGTGGAACAGGATAGAAAGCCCAGAGATAAACCCATGCACTTATGGCCACCTAATCTATGACAAAGGAGGAAAGAATATACAATGGAGAAAAGACAGCCTCTTCAATAAGTGGTGCTGGGAAAACTAGACAGCTACATGTAAAAGAATGAAATTAGAACACTCCCTAACACCATACACAAAAATAAACTCAAAATGGATTAAAGACCTGAATGTAAGGCCAGACACTATCAAACTCTTAGAGGAAAACATAAGCAGAACCCTGTATGACATAAATCACAGCAAGATCCTTTTTGACCCACCTCCTAGAGAGATGGAAATAAAAATAAACAAATGGAAGCTAATGAAACCTAAAAGCTTTTGCACAGCAAAGGAAACCATAAACAAGACGAAAAGACAACCCTCAGAATGGGAGAGAATATTTGCAAATGAAGCAACTGACAAAGGATTAATCTCCAAAATTTACAGGCAGCTCATGCAGCTCAGTAAGAAAAAAACAAACAACCCAATCCAAAAATGGGCAGAAGACCTAAATAGACATTTCTCCAAAGAACATATACAGATTGCTAACAAACACATGAAAGTATGCTCAACATCATTAATCATTAGAGAAATGCAAATCAAAACTACAATGAGATATCATCTCACACCAGTCAGAATGGCCATCATCAAAAAATCTACAAACAATAAATGCTGGAGAAGGTGTGGAGAAAAGGGAACTGTCTTGCACTGTTGGTGGGAATGTAAATTGACAGAGCCCCTATGGGGAACAGTATGGAGGTTTCCTCATAAAACTAAAAATAGAACTACCATACGACCCAGCAATCCCACTACTGGGCATATGCCCTGAGAAAACCATAATTCAAATAGAGTCATGTACCACAATGTTCATTGCAGCTCTATTTACAATAGCCAGGACATGGAAGCAACCTGAGCATCCATGGACAGATGAATGGATAAAGAAGATGTGGCACATTGGCACATATATACAATGGAATATTACTCAGCCATAAAAAGAAACGAAATTGAGTTATTTGTAGTGAGGTGGATGGACCTAGAGTCTGTCATACAGAGCAAAGTAAGTCAGAAAGAGAAAAACAAATACCGTATGCTAATACATATATATGGAATCTAAAAAACAAACAAAAAAAAGGTCATAAAGAACCTAAGGGCAAGATGGGAATAAAGGCACAGACCTACTAGAGAACGGACTTGACGACACAGGGAGGTGGGAAGGGTAAGCTGGGACGAAGTGAGAGAGTGGCATGGACATACATACACTACCAAGTGTAAAATAGATAGCTAGTGGGAAGCAGCCATATAGCACAGGGAGATCAGCTCCGTGCTTTGTGACCACCTAGAGGGGTGGGATAGGGAGGGAGGGAGGGAGGGAGATGCAAGAGGGAAGAGAGATGGGAACATATGTATATGTATAACTGATTCACTTTGTTATAAAGCAGAAACTAACACACCATTGTAAAGCAATTATGCTCCAATAAAGATGTGAAATAAAAATAAAAAATAAAAATAAAAATAAAAAATAAAAAAGAATCTGCCTGCCCCTGCGGGGAACATGGGTTCGAGCCCTGGACTGGGAAGATCCCACATGCCGTGGAACATCTAAGCTGGTGCCCCACAACTACTAGCCTGCGCTCTAGAGCCCTCGAGCTACAACTACTGAAGCCCGTGCCCCGCAACAAGAGAAGCCACCGCAGTGAGAAGCCTGCGTACCACAATGAAGAGTAGCCCCTGCTTGCCACAACTAGAGCAACACAGCAACAAAGACCCAACATAGTCAACAGTAAATAAATAAAATAAATTTATTAAAAAAATTTCTTCCTGAGATATACATATACCTATCTAAGGGGTCTATTTTTCCAAAGCACAGAGTACCTCATCCTGTTTTTCATCCTGAATTCCTTTTAGGGTGCACTGTAGGTTAGTGACTGCAGTCAGTGGCTAATGACTTATTGAGCTGGGTTGTGAGCAACATTCTTTGTTGTACGTGGTTCAGTCAACTGTAGCCATAGAGGGGTGATTTCCCAAAAAGTAGGGCTGCCATAGAGGATATATACCAATGGGCTGTATGTGGGTCTTCAGAATCTAACTAAGGAATAGACAGCTGCAGGCTAATGACTTAGTGTATGGCTGTAATAAGCTAAGGTAACCTGCCAGGGTTACTGTTTCTGTTTAAAGCAGGATGGCTGTAACCCTCACTTTTATCCTGAGGTGATGCTGCATTAGCCCTCAGGACTGATCGTCCTCATTCTCCTCCTATGACAGAAGTAAAAACTTTGCCTTCCTTTTTGATTAATGGCTGTAAGTCCATAAGACTTGCTCTGGGGAAAGTGGAAGTTGGTACTTGAACTTAGAGGAAAGGAAAGAAGGAAAGGAAAGGAAAGAAGCCCTAAAAGCTGTAGAAACAAAAAGAAAATTGGGGCTTCCCTGGTGGCGCAGTGGTTGAGAGTCTGCCTGCTAATGCAGGGGACACGGGTTCGAGCCCTGGTCTGGGAGGATCCCACATGCCACGGAGCAACTAGGCCCGTGAGCCACAGCTACTGAGCCTGCGCGTCTGGAGCCTGTGCTCCGCAACAAGAGAGGCCGCGATAGTGAGGGGCCCGCGCACCACGATGAAGAGTGGCCCCCGCTTGCCACAACTAGAGAAAGCCCTCGCACAGAAACAAAGACCCAACACAGCAAAAATAAATAAATAAATTAAAAAAAAAAAAAAAAAAGAAAATTGACTCGTGGTGCTGAACGTTTCCACATGGCACTGAAGTATAGAAAAAGAATACATGTCAAGAAGGGGTTGTTGTGTGGTCATAATGCTTTTGATTCTGGGAAGATGGGGGATTCATCAGGAAGCCATCCCCTCACTTATTAGACGTTAACTAGGAGTTTTTAAAATGTTGCTTTGGAAAACGTGAGGAAAGGAACCTGGCCAAGCAGCCTGTGTCTGCTCCCTGGGATTCTGAGTTACTAGACATGGATAAGGGTTCTGCTCCTCCTTGGTTTTATTTGTTTTTATTTATTTTTAATCAAAAGGGAAGATTTCAAGGCAAAGCTGACTTTTTTCCATAACCTTTACTCCATAGTATCCTGCCACATACTATCTGAATTGTTTCATTTTACTTTGTTAGATTGCATAAAACACCATGAATAATAAATTACTTGGGGCTAATAGGCAGCCTTTCCCCCCCCTTAATTAATAACACTTTATTTTTTAGAGCAGTTTTAGGCTCACAGAAAATTAAGCAGATAATACAGGGCGTTCTAGTCTGACACTTTACCCGCCTCACAATTTCTCCCATTGTTAATATCCGGATTAGTGTGCTACATTCGTTACAATTGATGAACCAAAATTGATTTGTTATTGTTAATTAAAGTCCATAGTTTACCTTGGGGTTCACTATGTTATAGTTCTATGATTTTTGATAAATGCATAGTGCCGTGTATCTACCATTACAGTAGCAAACAAAATAGTTTCACTGCCCTGAAACTCCCCTGTACTCTGCCTTTTCATCCTTCTCCTTTACTTACTTACTGACTTATATTTGTCACACCTCAAGTGTGAGCAAGGCCCCTCCTGTGGGTTCATTTAATACAACTGGCATGGTTTCAAACTTTCAAAAGACTCTGCCAAATCCTGAGGTCGATCAGTGAGGAAGTATACACAGACATTTTAAAAGTCTAAAAATAAGGACTTCCTTGGTGGCACAGTGGTTAAGAATCTGCCTGCCAATGCAGGGGAAATGGGTTCAATCCCTGGTCTGGGAAGATCCCACATGCCACGGAGCAACAAAGCCCGTGTGCCACAACTACTGAGCCTGCGCTCTATAGCCTGCAAGCCACAACTGCTGAGCCCACGTGCCACAACTACTGAAGCCCATGCGCCTAGAGCCCGTGCTCCGCAACAAGAGAAGCCACCGCGATGAGAAGCCTGTGCACCACAATGAAGAGTAGCCCCCGCTCACCGCAACTAGAGAAAGCCCGCACGCAGCAACGAAGACCCAACACAGCCAAAAATAATAAATAAATAATTTTTTTAAAAAAAGTCTAAAAATAGGTACGGTGTGTACTCTGATGATGACCGTCCTGCTCCTCCAGGCTCCCTTGCCCATTCAAGGCCTCACACTGGCTTCTGATCTCCACAGTTTAATCCCAAAAGGTTAGTTCAAATCTACAAGCACTTTGCTAGAAAAATTAGAGGGCACTGATTTCACCACTTAAATGCTCCTTTCTAGAAATTTTGAACCTTCTTTGGGACCAAGATAGAGCTGGATTTCTCCACTGCAATAGTATCCCTCCCTCCAAGCCAGTAGGCTTTCTTTTAAAATGAAGCTATTATGTTTCTTTCCTGGTTACAAATTAGTGATGTTCACCTTAGAAAATTTGGAAGATTTGGAAACATCTGTGTGTGATTTCTAGATGTGCCTGGCCCAGAGACCAACCAGGCAACAATGGAGGTGCAAAGCTGGGGTCAGAGTGTTAACCCCTGAGTAGTCAGCTTGCCTGTACTTATTTCCAGAAAGATGCAAAATATGCATTTATCACAAGAGCAAAAGTGCTCTTAAAAAAGAAAGAATTTCCAGAAATTCAAAAATCCTCTTTTCTAAGCAGTTGCCTAGCCAGGTGCCTCTAAAAACTCTTTTGAACTGGATGACTCGAATTTGCCAGTTTCCAGTATTCCCTTGCTATCATCTTCATCAAACTGTATTTATTACATTTGCCCTATACTGCCTGTATGTTTAGGGAGAAATGGCCCCCACTGGATAAAGGATGAGGTGAGTGAGGCCTTGCGGGAAGCTGGCATCTTTTCTTTCCTACGTGTCTTGGGGTAGAAATGTTTGTTGACTTTGAAATCAAATGACAAAATGAATAGGTATGTGCTCCAGACCCTGAGAACCCCCAGTAACTGGCTGACGTCTTCTCGTTCTTGGGCTGATTTCTTTTATGATCAAAAATTTTTAAAAAATCGATTGATATTTCTTTTACTGTGGTAAAATATACATAACATAAAAATTACCATTTTCACTATTTTTAAGTGTACAAATCAGTGCATTCACTGTGTCGTGCATTCACAGTGTGGTTCAACCATCACCACTATCCACTTCCAGAACTTTTGATCACACCAAACATAAACTCTGTACCCATTAACCATTAACTCCCCATTCCTCCCTCCCCTCAACCCCTGGTAACTTCTATTCTACTTTCTGTCTCTATGAATTGGCCAATTCTAGGTACCTCATATAAGTGGAATTATCTAATATTTGTTCCTTTGCATCTGGTATATTTCACTTAGGCTCATGTTTTCAAGCTTCCTCCATGTTGTTGTAGCATGTATCAGAATTTCATTCCTTTTTTAGGCTGAACAATATTCCATTGCATGTAAATACCACGTTTTGTTTATACATTCATCTGTTGCTGGACATTTGGGTTATTTCCACCTTTGGGTTACTGCAAATAATGCTACTGTGAACATTTGTGTACAGGTATCTGGTGTGCAGGTATCTGTCCAAGTACCTGCTTTCAATTCTTTGAGGTATATACCTAGAAGTGGAATTGCTGGACCATGTGATAATTCTGTCTAACTTTTTGAGGGACTGCTAAACTCTTTTCCACAATGGCTGCGCCATTTTACATTTCCACCAACAGTGCACAAGGGTTCCAATTTCCCTACATCCTTGCCAACACTCGTTATTTTCCATTTTTTTGGTAATAGCCATCCTAATGGGTGTGAAGTGGTATCTCATTGTGGTTATGATCAAACCTTTTAAAAGCAACTCTTTCTGTGTCGTGACCACCTCTGAACTAGTGTCATGTAATTTAACCCTAGCTTGACCCCAGCTCTGGGATCAAACAGCTTTGAGCTTAAACTGCAGCAGGAAATCAGCTCCATGAGGACTGGAATTTTAGGCTGTTTTGTTCAATAATATATCCCCGGTCCCTACAACAGTGACTGGCACATAATAAAAGCTTAATGTTATCTGATGAATGGACGAATTCTACCTCCATCACTTACTAGCTATGTGACCTGACTGAAGTTAATAACCTAAATCTCTGTTTCCTCAACCGTAATATGGGAAGAAAAATAGTGCCCTCTGCCAGGGTTATGTGAGGATTAAATGCAGCAATGCCTAGAGAGCACTTGCACACTGCCTGGCACATAGTAGGCACTCTGTAAATGGTAGTAAGATGCTTGTTATGACTAAGCAGGGGGCTTCATAAATACGCCAGTGCTGAGCACTGTCTGCAGCATGGTGATGAGTTTCAAGAGGCAGGTAGGGTGTCCTGTCTTCAGGGATCTGGGCAGCTTTGGTGCTAAGCCAAAGCTTTGTAGCAGGAAGGAAGGGGAAGTGCTGCAAAAATCCATTAAGCCCAGAGCTCCCCAGAGCAAATGTGCACCCCGGCAATGATGCTGGGGGGCCAGACAGAGGGAGAAGAACCGGGAGGCATCCTCTCAATGGGCCCATCCAGCAGGACCTTAAGCCAGAACAGGCACAGAGAGTTTACAGCAGGAGGAACACTCAGTGGAGATTAATGACCCGTGATTGACGGTGGGTCTTGTAGCTATAGCTACCACGCATAATAACACATTGGGAAAATGCAGCTTCATGTAACCAAATGCTAATGGAACCCTAACATCCCAGGTCCAGGAGTAAGTAGACTGAAGGAGGGGAAAGCTAGGCATTTCCCCTTTTGCTCAGGTGTTGATAGAAAATGCATCTCCATCTGGGGGCAGAAATGTAGATTCCTGGGAATTCAGGCAGGCTGAAGTCTACATCCTGTTTGTTCTGTTACATGTCTAGTGAATGGATGCTGGCTAGTGTCAAGCAGATTTCTCTTAGGAGGAGGAGAACTTTTGCTTCCCCCCCGCCCCCCGCGTGGTTTGTCTGTCTTATCAACTTAGAGCCTGCTGGGATGTTTCCGAAGTGATGCATGCATGTGTTATTCCAGCGGCTGAGTCACCTCTGTATTGATCTGTACAGCTGTCATGGGGTAGAAGGTTAACAAGTCCTACTCTGTGCTCACCACATTCTTTCAGGGGCTCAGACTCAAGCCTGCTGTGTAAACCCTGACCAGAGATCACCTGGACGCCCTGGGGCACTGGTCAGCTGTTGGCATTCCAGGCACCATGCTCAATGCCCAGAAACAGCCTCTAGAGATGGGGAGGCCTGTGAGCACTCAGCGAGGGTACCAGCTAGGGCTGGCAGCAGCAGGGCTTGGGGCCCTGGAGCCAGAAGTAGGTATGACAGGCTGTCAAAGAATATAGAGCTCACGTTTCAGGATCAGAGCCAAGAATGGGGGAAAAGACGAGGAAAGAAGTTGAGAGGAAGCAATATTGGAAGCAGATAAGCATCCCCAGGATCCCAGTGTCTTGCCAGAGATAGTCCCTGAGGCCCTTCCCCACATTCCCCTTGCCAAGTCAGTCCCCATTCTATGCATCTGAGCACTTCCGGTTTCACGCTCTGCAGGAGAGGGGAAAGTGACCAGTGCTTCTGGAGCTGAAGGAAGTCTGCCAGGGTGGGAGAGCAGCCGGGGGAGCACAAGACTTCCTTGCCTTCCCCACCCCCAGCGCTTCTCCAAGAAGAGGGAAAGGCAGGGTTGAACACTGGCCCTCCTGCCCTCCAGGAGCTCAAAGCTCTCCAGGCCTCCAGGGCCCCGCTTTGACCTGCATCCATGGACCACTGGAATTCCAGTGAGACGGGAGCGTGAGTCACTCCACACCTCTCAGGGAGTTGTGTCCTATTCCTTTGATGGACGACTCAGACCCTCTTTATAACCAAACAAAACCCATCATTATAATCCTGTGGTAACGCTTCTGTTAACAGTAGCTTGAGCTGAAAAGACCAGCTCCCGAATCCTGAGAAACGGCAACAATCCTTAACCTCATCTGGGCAGGGTTCCCTGATGTTCTGCTCTAGGCTTTCTTCTAATCTCAGATGTGAAATGCCGGGCACTTCTGTCTTCCCTAGACCTGCCAGATGACACAAGTGCGGGCCAGTCAGTAAGCGTGTCGGAGAACCTTCGAGTTAATGTTGGTGTATTTGTCTTTGTGGACCTTGGCTATTCTTTTCTTCTTGCCTTCTCCCCACGCTTGTGTATTTGTGGTTTCCTGAAGTTTAAGTAATTGAAAGTGACCGATTTTCTTCCAAATGTAACTACATTCTACCTTTCATATGTTGTTCCTCCTTTATTTGTTGTCAAAACCAGGAAGACCACTCCTCTCTTCTAAAAGTGACTTCATTCTAAAATCCAGAGATATAACTTGACATTTTAAAGGTGGATGTATGGCTGGGTGAAGTCTTCTATTTTCACTGTAACTAGTTTTCTTTTTTCTTTTCTTCTCTCTTCTTTTCCTTTTCCTTTCCTTCCCTTTTTTCCCTTTCCTCTCTTTTCTTTTCTTTTCTTTTCCTTTTCCTCCTTCCCTTCCTTCCTTCCTTTCTTCTCAATCAATCCAGGCTCCTTCTTGCTCTCCTGGTTGTCACTAGGGCCACATACCAGTTCTTTTCTTTTGTTTTTCTTCCCGGACTATTCTCCCTTCTAATCTGTTTTCCTCTAGAGAAGATTAAATGTTTGATGAGAGGTACAGGGAATCAGCTAAGCATGTTCTTCGGACAAAAAACTGCCTTAAGTAGCATGAGCCACACAGAGTGCCTGGGCGGAGGGGCTGGGGGTCTTTCCAATGTCTACAAAGGCTTATCGCACAACTGCGAGCCGTTGGCTGTCTCTGGGCAGACTAAAGCCAGCAGGCTTCTGGAAGCTGCACACCACAGTCCTAAACTTTCCTGGCTTGTCAGGCTGCAGCTCAGCACTTTGCCTCTCTCACTGCCTGGAGGCCCAGGGGACTAAGTGAATGCTGATGGTGTCTCCACAGCACCAAAGAGCCTGCTGGAACGGTGGAAAGGAAGGCAAAGCACTTGGTATTTTGTGACGGCCACGACCAGCACCCTGCTTCATAGCAGTTTTACTTGATTGATAGTCTCTTTGGACTTTCTATATTTAGACTTGAAATTCATTTGCTTGTTCACCCATTCATTCCTTTAATAAACATTTATTGTGTCCCTCCTGTTTGCCAGGCAATGGAATAAAGAACTATATTGTCCCAGATAGAGGCAGTCTAGAAGAGGTATCTTGAGCACTGTCATCCTTACAATCGTCACCAATATTCATTCATTAGAAAAATAGAGAGGAAACACCTACTGTCTGGCAAGTGCTTATGTGGGAAGTGAGATGGGCAGAGTCCATGCTCTCAAAGAGCTCGTAGTTTAACGTTGGAAACATACCATTACACAATAATTATGAAAAATCACAAGTCCTCTGAGAGAGGAAGCATATAATATCAGTGTGATCTACCAAAATGTCAACTTCGTATGATTCACCATAATACTGTTTATTGATTGTTCCCTATACACTAAGCGTAGGAAGATGTACTTTTAAGTCTCAACGTTAATATTCAAAAGAACCCTGCAAAGTAGGTTTTATTATATCCATTTTATAGATTGGGATACTGACATAAAGAGGTTAGGTGATTTTCTCTTGCTCACAGAGAAGTGGCAGAATTCAGTCTGTCTGACTCTAGTTTTTGTGCTGTATTCTCTATGGTATAGAAATACTGTACATTGTGTGCCAGGCCATTGGAGGGGGGCGGTAGAGCATAATGCCCACCTGTTACGTGGAGGACAGATGGATTAAAGTTTAGCCCCCAGAATCATTGTGGTTGCCATGTTTCAAAATCTGCTATCAGATAAGAGATAGATTGCTAAATTCAACATGCGTTTTTAACTTTTGGCTTACCAGTATGTTTTTCTTTTGCTTTCCTTGCTTTGATGTTCCTTTAATGGTTTTAATTCCTCATTATTGTACTAAGAGGATTTAACTTTTGGCACCTAACTGTGCTCTGTTTGGCACTGTGGGTGCTAGTAGACAGCAGGCTGGCAGAGGTATTGAGGATGAGGGATGAGACAGAAGGGTGTAGGGCAAGAGGGGGCCTGCAGATATATACCTTTGGAGAGGGCTATAATGCCTGCGACCCTTCTCAGATCATCCATCCCTGCTCACAGCCCCAGATGAGAGGGCATCTGCCCATGTGACTCCCATCCCTCCTTGACACAGATGATTGGACCAGGATGGACACCTGACCTGAGCCAGGCCCACCAGTAGGTTGGCCTGTGCTGTGTGACTTGTGTGCCACCCAAAAGGAGAGCCGGGCCAACTAGAGCCCCATTCTCACGACTTCATGCTGTTAAAAGATAAACTGAGGTATACTAAAACATCATAAGAGTTTATTTGACCAAAAATCGATTCCAATCAGGGAGGGCAAAACTGAAAGTGGCTAAAAGCACTCCATCAACAGGGGCCGGGGGAAAGAAGAGACAGAAGCAAAGCAAGGTAGTTATTTGATTGGCTGTAGCTTAAGTGATTGCCTTATTTGGGAAACCTCGTTGGCTGTTTGTGACTGGCTGTCCTTAGGTTTTGATTCCTTAACACTGAGGCATTTCACGATTAGGTTTTGGTTTGCTTATGTAGGCTATTGAGGCATTAACGCCACCTCAGTCTAATGGCCTCTTGTTTAATTAATTTAATAGCACTGAAGCTCAGAGGAAAGGTGTTAGAGCCCTTGAGTTGAAAACTCATGCGGGGCCAGCCTAAAACTGCCGTTTGGGGCTCACGTGCATGTCAAATGAAGAAGGAGTCAAGTCTCAGAGGGGACTAGAAAGAAAATGACTCCAGGGACTAGAGTGAGGCAGAGAAGTGAGATCACATGGCCTGTGAGGTAAGAAGAGCACCCAGTCCCCACCCTTCAGTTCCCTGGCCCAGTTCCATCCCTGTGCTTCATCACCTGTTCTTGGGCTCCATGTTATAACACAGTAAGTCCCTCATTTACTTAAGTAGCTTGAATAGGTTTCTGTTCCTTGTAATGGACAGATCAAAACACAAGTTCTCGGGGCTTCCCTGGTGGCGCAGTGGTTGAGAGTCTGCCTGCCGATGCAGGGGACACGGGTTTGTGCCCCGGTCCGGGAAGATCCCACATGCTGCGGAGTGGCTGGGCCTGTGGCCATGGCCGCTGGGCCTGCGCATCCGGAGCCTGTGCCCGCAACGGGAGAGGCCACAGCAGTGAGAGGCCCGCGTACCGCACACAAAAAAACACAACACACACACACACAAGTTCTCAAAGCAGGTAATTTGTATCACAGCTAAAGGGAACAGAGGAACCCCGTGAAGTCCTACTTCTAGGCCTCAGATACATCTGCCCTCTCCACAGAAGGCTAAGCTAGATAATTTCATGTTATTCTATCCTTAAAGAAACACTGAAAGAGGGAATAGAAAGCATAAAAGAAGAGCTGCCCCCTTTAAGTAATTGTCTTTCTACAGTTAATATACCACTAGAAGAACCATCATTATGCTCAGGCCACTGGCCATCTCTTTCACCCACCATCCCATGGACCTTCTCAAACTCAGGCTCCGAAGAAGGTCCTGGGTAGATGAAGATGAGCAGCACAGCACCTGTTCCTGGGGTGTTCACTGTACCATGGAGAGAACAGCAAACCAATACATCACTGTAAAATATGGGGGTTACTATAGCAGAGACATGAAAGTGTTCCTCTGAAAAGGGAATGACTAATTTCACTTGAGGATTTTGGAGAAGGTTTCACCTTGGAGGTGATTTTTGAGCTGAGTCTTGAAAGGTGAGTAACTATTTGCCTGGCATTTCAGGAAGAAACTGGGGAGGGAGGCAGGCACTCCAGGCTGAAGGAACAGAATGTGCAAAGTCACGGCGTTGAAAACTGGTCTGTTGAGTTCATGGAACTAGAAGTCAGTACAGTTGGGGAAGTGAATGTTTTGGGTGAGCAGCAGTAATAAGATTAGGGTGGGGCCAGATTTTGAATATCTGTGTCTACAGTTAACAATGTAATTGATAATAATAATAATAATAATTATTATTATTATTATTTCTTTTTTTGCGGTACGTGGGCCTCTCACTGTTGTGGCCTCTCCCGTTGCGGAGCACAGGCTCCGGACGCACAGGCTCAGCGGCCATGGCTCTCGGGCCCAGCCGCTCCGCGGCATGTGGGATCCTCCCGGACCAGGGCACAAACCCGTGTCCCCTGCATCGGCAGGCGGACTCTCAACCACTGCGCCACCAGGGAAGCCCTGTAATTGATAATTATCATAAGTATTATTCATTATTCTCTACCAGAGACAAAGTCATCATCTATATGTATTATTCTCATTTAATTAAAAGCCAAGGAAACAGGAATTCCCTGGAGGTCCAATGGTTAGGACTCTGCGTTTCCACTGCAGGGGGCATGGGTTCGACCCCTGTAACTAAGATCCCACATGCCGTGTGGAGCAGCCAAAAAAAAAAAGGAAAAAAAAGCCAAGGAAACGTGTTGTGGACAACATGCAACCAATGTGAATTTTTTTTTTTTAAAGGGCTTCAAATGCTTGGCTTTTTAATTAATTAATTAATTAATTTTTGGCTGTGTTCGGTCTTCATTTCTGTGTGAGGGCTTTCTCTAGTTGTGGCAAGCGGGGGCCACTCTTCATCACTGTGCGCGGGCCTCTCACTATCACGGCCTCTCGTTGCGGAGCACAGGCTCCAGACGCGCAGGCTCAGTAGTTGTGGCTAACGGGCCTAGTTGCTCCGCGGCATGTGGGATTTTCCCAGACCAGGGCTCGAACCCGTGTCCCCTGCATTAGCAGGCAGACTCTCAACCACTGCGCCACCAGGGAAGCCCCCAATGTGAATTTTTTAAGGATCATTTTTGGGGACGAGGACTCGAGGTAGTTTGGAGCAAGGCTGGTGTGAGGGAAGATGAAGAGGGTGGGCAGGAGGCAGCCACAGTTGTCCAGGTGAGCCATAAGTACGTGATGCAGGGTGGTGGCTCTGGGAGCCAGAGAAGCGGCTGAGCCTAAGCCACGCTTGGGAGCAAAATTATTTAAATGTGTGCAGAGAATGCAAAAGAACCTGGAGCTCGATTTGAAAATTTTCCTCTTTAGAGGTGGAGTCAGTAGTGATAGCACTGATCAAGATAGATGATACAGGAGCAGGAATGGGCAGGAGGGCATGATTTCACCTAGGGACATACTCAGTTTCAGATCCTGATACGAGATCAAGGTGAAGATCTGAGGGCAGTCAGGTAAGGGAGTGAGGCTTGGAGAAGGGATTAGGATGGAATGTACAGGCTTGAATTTCTGTCACTCTGTCCTTCTGACTGGTGGAAGAGTTCAGAGAGGTGTACAAGATAGTTCTCAAAGTTTGTATTACTGGAAGGGTCTCCAGACCACATCAGTCATGGTACCGTCGGCATATGCAGTACTCTCAAACAACCATCTGGTGACTTGCCTCCTTCAGCCAACTCCCTGGAGCTTTAATCCTACTTTCCAGCACTTTCTGCTCCTTAGTGGGCAGCCAGGTAGGGGTGAGCTGGAGGATGGGATGCTCACTAACCCCAAACCCACAATGGTCTGAACTGCGTTTCTGCCTGCCGTTTTGTGCCGTGTGACCCCTTCCCTGACCTAGGATGGCATACATATGCCATCTCTTTTATGTCATAGCCTAGTATTAGTTTCAGGTGAGTTCTCCCTTCTTCCTCTGATTAATTCAGAGCCCTGCTGGGATTTGGGATCAAGCACCTGCCTCTTTTATTGGAGGGTCTTTTGAAAGCTCTGTAAATTAGCCTCTTGTGTTGATGAAAGAAAGATGAAGAATAGAATGTTCACCCGTAATAATAGTACACCTCACGTGGGCTTGGCTTCTTCGGAATTTTCCAAACATAACCAAGAATGAGTTCTTTGACCTCCACTTGAGAACCTTACATTTTAGGTATTGGAAATAGTGTGTTCCCCCGCTCCACACATTTAGACTGTTCCCTAAGAAAGTGCCATTTGGCAGATAAAAAATAGTCGAATATCAGCAATTTCCATGCAGTTCAACCTACTGGCATCAGGGATGGGGATGGGGATGGCGAGGTGAAAATAAGAGAAATTTTATGTGAGATGTCTCTTTTCCTTAATTCAGATTGTACATGACTTTAAAAAGTCCTCGGAGCATTTAGTGACCCGCAATTATTTATTTGTAGAAAGACTTGGCAGTGTTACACAGTGAGTATTTCTGCTTCAGAGATGTCTTCTGCCTCTCAGGCATGTTGAGCCTCCCCAATTCATCCAAATCCGTGGAGGGGGGCACATGTACCCTTGCACCCAGCTCTTCTGGTCTCCATCGTGGCTTCCAAATGGGACCATGTGGTGGCCTTGGTTTGAGATTCCTCATGAATAGGGAATGAAAGACCTAGCTTTTGTTATGCACACCTATATACTAGATTCTGTGCTAAATGCTTTATGTACACTATTTTCTTCAATTCTGAGCAACAGCTTTGAGAACTCGGAATTACTATCTTCGTTTTTATGAACAGGAAAACTGAGGCTCTCAGAGCTGAGATAACTTGCCCCAAATTGCCTAGGACTTGATTGCTGTTGTTAGTTCTTGCTCTGAACTATTAAATCCTCCAGTGCAAATTTTGCCTCCCCCAGGAAAGAAGGCAATAGATGAGGTGATGATCCCTCTGCCCATACTGGGAGGGAGGATGGGAAGGGAATACATTTCAGGAGACACCTCATGTCCCCGTCTCACTGTATGACTTTGGACTCTGTTTCTCAACAATGAATTGAAGATAACACAGGAACTCCTCCCAGGGATGCTGTGTGATTGAATGTCAAATTGCTTTGCTTTGCACTCAGCTAATCCAGGAGGGTAATCTTTTGAATAGGGAGGAGGTATGCCATAAAATTTATCTTTGGATCATCTATCAAAAAACGGGAGAGGTTAGTAAGCAATAGATGGATACCCTAAAGCAGGAGTTCTCAACTGGGAGTGATTCTGCACCCCAGGGGACAGTTAGCAAAGTCTAGAGACATTTTCGGTTGTCACATCTGGGAGGCTTCTCTGGCATTTAGTGAGTAGATTCTGCCAAATGGTCCACACAATGCACAGGACAGCCTCTCGCTACAGTTATCCTGCCCCAAATGAGAATGGTGCTGAGTTTGAGAAACTCTGGTATAAAGGACACTTGCTGGGAAAACATTTAAACTGCTCTAAAAGAGCAGTTAATTCATGAAATATCAAGTATTTTGGAGGCCCTTACCTGCACATAAAGAATTACTGTAAATTATAAATTACAAAATATCTGGTCATAAAAGCAATTCTCAGCAGGAGGCTTCTATTATTATTATTATTTTCTTCTGAGGGTTCTATAAACTTTTTAAAAAGTGTATTTTAACAAGAAAAGGGATGTAGTCAAATTTTACACACTTATACTCATCAGAGCATGGAGAGGAGGTAATCACTCAGAATTAGTGAAAATTCAAAATATTGAAGCGTTATTGGTTTATTCCCTTGTAATGTATTGCTTTACATAATAATCAGTGGAGACCCTATTGATTTTCATTTATTTGGTTATTGCTTTCTAATGCATATATTAGCTCTAAACGTGCTGTGGTTCAATGCAAGAAAAGCCTTGAATTAAATGAGATTGTTAAGATATCAATCTTTACCTTTTGGGGTGGAGGAGGCTGAGTAATCCTATAAGACTCATAATCATAGTGTCTCATCCTAGACCAGCCATGCGGGTTTTATTTCGGGGAGGATACGAAATCGGAGAGGTCAGGGACTATGTCTTGAACAGAGGAAAAGAAATCCATTTCTGAGCTGGAAAATGTAAGAAAAGATTACTCTCTCTTACTTGATGTTATTTTTACTTCAGTTGTAGAGGTGGGGTTGGGTGAGATGTTATGCAAAGTGCTAGGGTAGATAATTGAAGTGTTTGGGGAGCCTCAGAGCCCAGCTGTATATTCTTGAGAATCAGAGGAAATGAATGTCCCAGGCATTCTGCACATTTTTAGAGCCATTTGTCGCGGATGCATGTGGTTCTTCATTATAAATTTAGTAAGTTCATAATTAATGAACTTCCTAAATAACAGAACTATGGAAATTCCAGCTACTGAATAAGCAAGCATGAGTACCAGGGTAGTTTAATAGAGAAATGGTAAGTGGGATTCTTTGTGTTTCCCTGTTGGCTATGGCTGTTTGTTCTACTGTGTTGAGAAAATTCTGGGACTCTGGCTTAAGTGGAAATGAGCACTGCGGTCAGTTGGTGATGTCTGCTTTGGAAGTGTGGTGGGAGCCTGGTGACATGTAAGCCGTGTCTTTGACAGCCAGCCTGGTTTATGTGTTTAACAGTTAACCACAGTCTCTCAAAGCCCTGAATTTAGAAGTTCTCTGAGTTAGATCCTATAACAAAAAAATTCAGAAAGCTGTATCTGCCCTACCTTTTGTCAATTACAACTGTCTTGTACAGACATTTAATTTTGTGGTTGAAGTCAAGTGTACAGATCTAATTTCATTCATTTTTAGGCTCATTAATACACTAGATGCTATGATGACCAACGCTTCCGTCTAGAAAATATTTGCAACAGAACAGATGTTTAGATCATAGAAATTTAAAGACACATATCATTTCCATGTGCCTTCAGTGATCACACTTGGGGATAATGACATTTCTATAGTGTTATCCAACAAAAAATGTGGAGAACTATGCATGCGTTATGCACAGCATTTCTAAAGCCTGTGTATATCTCTTCCCATTTCCTTCACTTGATCATTCAGGGAGTTTTAAGAGACTATGATTTTTTGTTCCTTGGGGATAAAAGAAAATTAAATATTTTTCAGATATGAATTTAAAATAAAGAACTCTTTTATTGGTTCATTGCTTTGGGTCAATTATCCAATGCTTACTTTTGTGTGTGCAGAGAACCCTCAAATTTAAAACAGCTCACTGCACATAAAAGTTCACTGTGGGGCTTCCCTGGTGGCGCAGTGGTTGAGAGTCCGCCTGCCGATGCAGGGGAAACGGGTTCGTGCCCCGGTCTGGGAAGATCCCACATGCCGCGGAGCGGCTGGGCCCGTGAGCCATGGCCGCTGAGTCTGCGCGTCCGGAGCCTGTGCTCCGCAACGGGAGAGGCCACAACAGTGAGAGGCCCACATACCGCAAAAAAAAAAAAAAAAAAAAGTTCACTGTGTGTTGGCTGGCAGACAACTTGGAGTGATTCCGTTTTGGAGGATCCTGCATCTCCCTGTAGAAGAAATAATATCAGGCATTTTTCCTTAGCACCCCTCTCCCTTCTTCCTGCATTCCTTTCTTCCCTAACTGCCGTTTCTTTTGAACCATTCTTAGATGTCTTTATTATGAGACTGGTTTGTAGATGTTATTGTCCTGTGACAAAGGCCTTTTCTACTTCACAAAGAAAATTTATTTGGATTGGGTCCAAAATAGTATTTCCTTATAAGTTGCCCAGTAAGATGACGACAGCACCTTACCAAGTATCGGGAGACTGCATTCTAATCTGTCCTCTCTCTGGCAGTTTGGCCTTGGACAAAAGGCTCTCCTCCTTTTTCTGCCACTATAAAATGAATAGAGCAGATGGCAGCTCCTTCTCCTTGTGCATTACCATTTTAAGATGATAATAGTTAAGTCTTAGGGTGCTTAGGATGCCAACATTAACATCTTGTGCAGCAAAAAATCAGGTTTGCTTGAGGGTAACTGAATTTCATGGAGCCACTGTGCTAGTTAAGAGGAAGGCTGAACTTATTAGAAGAGGGGTGATGTCATCCTTATCACAGAATGGATTAAATGCTGCCATGTTCAGCACGGAAGGAGATTAAGTTTGTTGGTAGATGGTCAAGCAGACATATGGGAAACCATCCATGAAGTAGAAAGGAAACCTGAGTAGAAAGGAAGGAACAACAAGATAGCTATCAGTTAGGGCCCTTTAGTTACAAGCCACAGAAACTGGCTCTGATGAACCAGAGCAGGAAAAAGGATCTATTAGGAAACAGGTAACCTTAGTGCCAAATGATGATTCTGCGTATATGTCAGTTGGGGTGGGTAGGCATGGGGTTGGGGGATCACAGATTGACAGACTCACCAGAACCCCAGTAACTGAGGGGAGAGCAGTTCTCCCCGGGAGGAAAGCTATGAAAAGAGGAAGAGAGAAAGGAATGCTGCTTCTCAAAAATAATATAAGAAAGATAAATACTTGTAGAACAAGTAAAAAAATAAAAGAATTGGACAGCCTCAACTAGCTGTCAACAATACAGCTGCTTGAATCAAGGGGAAAACATGATTTACTATTTTGGAAAAGAAAAAAAAAAATAGGGAGACTATACCAGGAAATGAAAGTGAACTAAATCAAACCAAATTAACTCCTGCTTGAGCCTAAGTCCCCCATTTCCCATGACTGCCTTGGGTGCCCAGGCACCTGGTGCTCAGGAGCTGAAATAAGAGACATGACCCCTGTCCTCAAAGAG
Source organism: Mesoplodon bidens (assembly GCF_964165515.1). Classification (NCBI taxonomy): domain Eukaryota; kingdom Metazoa; phylum Chordata; class Mammalia; order Artiodactyla; family Ziphiidae; genus Mesoplodon; species Mesoplodon bidens. The sequence continues at coordinate 51,915,512 of NC_138162.1, forward strand.
CTCCCATTTCAGCCATGCAGTGTGGTGAATCCCTCATTTACTGAATGCTCACTGGGTGCCAAGCTCTTGCTGAGAGCTTTAAAAGCGTATCTCCTTGAATTGTCCAAGTGCACTGTGAGGCCAGTCCTATTATGTCCACCACTGTGTAGGTGCCACTAAGAGAAGCAGGGGAACCAGCCTAAAGTTAGGAAGCAGGTAGGGCAGAGCAGGAGTCGGCTCTGCTCAATTTGGCTGCAGGGCCTGGAGTCCTGTTACTGGTCTGTGTTACCTGTCTTAGCAAATAAAAGAGAAGAAAGAAAACGGAGACAAATGGGAAGGATCAGCTCAGCCCTTTGGTATCACCGGTTATTGACTAGTTCACTGAGCTGTTGTAACGTTTAGGAAATTGACTCCCGTTCACTCCCTATTGAAACCTGTCATAAAATATGAAGGGGCAGGCTCTGTCCTGCTTTGGAGTGTGTGCATGAGAGCAGGCTGGCCACCACTCCAAAGCAGGACAGAGCCTGCCCCTCACTCTGGGGCGACTAGCAAATCAACGGTCTTTTTGTGCTGAGCTTCTACAAGATGACATCCTGACTTACTGACTCCATGGATGACCTTTTTCCCCAAAAGCAAGTTCAGATTTCAAGTCTAAAATTTCCTAAGCCAGGATAAAAATATTATTGCCTCTTCTGGGCCTGACCTTGTTCATCAGCAGTAAATGGAATGCTTGATGATGGTTCATATTTCTAGACTAGGAGCACCACTGACTCTTGGTCATTCCAAATGTCAAAGCATGGCTCCCAAAACATAAAATGTGAAACTTCTAACATGACATGATTATTTCTCCTTTTTAATTTTTTTTAGTGTTTTCATTTAAAAGTATGTTTACTTTTATAATAGAAAAAAGCATTTATTAAGAAAAATGCCTGATACGCTAGGGTTAATCTAAAATTCATCACTTTTCTGCCCCTTACACCATTACTTATAAAGGAGTCTATTGTAGGTGCCGGAAATGTAAGTAAATGTGACTGTTCGATGCCCCACGCACTGAATCTAAATAACCAAGAAAAGGAAAGTCCCCTCTTGAGAGATCAAGCCTGGGATGTCGTGCTTTCCTTCCTTGTCGTTATCCCCACCACCCTTTGCTGGCTTTGGAACCTTTTCATCGAGACACCTTCTGGGCAGAGTTTATTCAGTGGCCAGTGTAGCGTGGAGTTGTCGGCCTTTACGGTCCATTTGGGGCCACTTCTTTTGATAGTTCTGTCTTTTGGAACTCTATGCCTCTGCCTCTGTTTTCTTTTCCTTTCAAAAGTCATTGAAGTCCAGAGTGTCGGCAGTGACCTTTGGAAATGTTTTTACAGCTTACAGAGACTTCCTGACATGTTTTATTAGCTCTTGGTGGTAGCTCATAAAGTGAGGCTTAGCAAAGCTGCCTACCGTGACAGATTAGAGCCACTTCCACAAGGACCACGCACCAGTGTTGCCCGGGAGGACGCTTGACGACAGGATATTTGGCTACTGCCCTCTGTCCAGTTCAGCAGGGCAGGAGTGATTACTTCTTGAAGAAAGAGAGGTCATCCCTTTAGGAAATACAATGACTAACTTATTCTGAGAGAGCCTCAAGTACGAAAGCTCCCTGCGCGGCAAACAGAGACATCATTGCTCTGGGGATTGAGGAACGAGCTCTTCCAAAAAGCTTTTGTTAGAATGATAATACCAGACGTAGACAAGAGCACAGAAGAATGGGTGCACTGTTGTCGGAAATATAAATTGGTACACTCTGCTATAATTAGAGCTGACGTGTTAAATGCTCACTAATTACCTAAAAAAAAACAACCAAAAAGCCTTTGTTTTCTGTGTTCATGGAGGTAAACCATAAGCCAAAGCTGGCCAACTGCTTTTTATTTACTTATTTACTTATTTATTGATTTATTTTTGGCTGCGTTGGGTCTTCGTTGCTGTGCACGGGCTTTCTCTAGATGTAGCGAGCAGGGACTACTCTTCATTGCGGTGCGTGGTCTTCTCATTGCGGTGGCTTCTCTTGTTGTGGAGCACGGGCTCTAGGCGCGTGGGCTTCATTAGTTGTGGCATGCGGGCTCAGTAGTTGTGGCTCGTGGGCTCTAGAGCGCAGGCTCAGTAGTTGTGGTGCACGGGCTTAGTTGCTCTGTGGCATGTGGGATCTTTCCAGCCCAGGGCTCGAACCCGTGTCTCCTGCATTGGCAGGCAGATTCTTAACCACTGCGCCACCAGGGAAGCCCTGGCCAACTGCTTTTTAGCAGGAAGAAAAGAAGAGAAAACAACCTTCCTTTCAGATTTACAAGTTTTAAACAAGATCTCCGTTCTCTGTTTCCTCCTGCTTGGAGGGGTGGTTTAGCAAACTGGTATGGAGTTTAAGCTCTGGATGTCCAGACATGGACTCCATTTCTTCCTCTGCCGTTGACCAGCTAACTGGGTGATCGTAGGCAGGAGACCTCTTAAGACTTGGTCTCCTCACAGAGAAAGTGGGGATCATAATCACAGGGTTGCCGTGAGGGATAAAATGTGATAGTGCAGGTCAAGTGTTTAGCACATTGCTTGATACGAAAGCACTCAAAAAGTGTTAGCTATGAAACTATTTTACTAAATTCTTTGGAAAGCTGTGTTTGAGCTGTTGGTGGAATAATATTTATCTGTGTGTGTCCCCCTGCCTGGGTCCATCATTTTGTACAACCTCTTGGGACATGATTGACAATGGGACATCATTTATATAGGATACAGTGTGACTGGGGTCCTGGAGTCATGCAGCACATCAGCCCTCCTTCTCACCCTCCCTTCTCTCTCTCTTTCTCTCTCTCTCACTCTCTCTCAGACACACACACACACACACCTCTGCACCCTTTACAGATAGACACATAGACTGTATTTGCTTTGGAGAAATAATTTACTCATAAATAGGCATAACACAAAAAAAAGCAAAAAGACATTTCAGAGATGTTTGGCAGGGATTTACTTGCACCCCTTGCATTTTGTGACAAACCAAGCAGAGAACTGCAGTTTCAGATTGTTGGTAACAGTCAAATAACAGAGCATCTGTCTAATGTGAAATTCCATCATAATCGAAAGCAAGAGAAGCTAAAAAAGAAAAAAGGGACATAAAAGTTGGGAACAATTAATGAAGCAGCCCTTTTTCCTCCTTTTTATCTCAAGCAAGTCTTTATCTCAAGTCTTTTTATCTCACATCCAACAAGATTCTTGGTAGATTGCAAAGCTGTAGGAAGAGAAAACCAAGGAAGGAGGGCAGCTTTGAGTCCCTTCCATCCCTTCCATGGGACAGCTGATTAGTCCATGTTAGGTCAGTAATGGTCACAATGATGTTTATCCTTGTTTTATAGATGAACAAACAAAGACAAAAGACAAATTGGTCATGCACGTGATGCCCAAATCACACAGTTAGCAAGGGGCAGAGCTTAGAACTGATATTTGTCTTTATGAAACCCTGGTCTCTCCACTACCTGAGAGCTTCCCAAATGTCAGTGCCAGAGTCAGTGTTCTCTGTGACAAAATGAGAATGAAGAAAATAAGGACATCGTATCAAATGCCTCATACTTACTCCTAAATTTATTCTAGGTCAAGGACTGTCCTTTGTTCTGAGATTACGTCTTTCCTCCTTATTTCTTTTTTGGTGTGAAAAACGCCTTTTCTTTTATGAAATTATAGCGTTGGTGGGGCTTTTCAAATTGCTCTTGTTGATAAAATAAAGGAGACAATTTATGCTGATTTCCCCTTGCCCAGTTTTTAAAATTTTGCTGGATTTTGACACCCAGAAGTTTAGCTACACCGTTTTGCTTCCCTTAAAGTAAAACATGCAAATATTTTAAATGCCCCTGTTTGCACCCTGTTATACTCCTCATAGGCTGTGGGCCATTAGGCCGTATGTGATTATGGCCTCTATTTCTCATCAAGCTGTAATGATGGTCCCATTACGTGCTCCCAGATATGATAAAGGAATATTTCCTGTTTCTTTGTTCAGATTCCACCAGAAATGGTTTCTATTAAGAATTCTTTGGGAAACATTAAAATTGCAGATTCCAGAGCCCTGCCCCGAAAGATTGACTCAGTAGTGCTGGATAGGACCCAAATTTGAGTTTTTAGCAGCCTTTGAGGGGATGCTGATTCTGCTCATCTGGGAATAATACTTTCAGGAACTCTCATATAAAGGCACTGGATCATATGAAATTATCTCTTCTCTGCACTGAGAATTCTTTGTTCTTTCCATAGAGACATGGCATCATGTCAAGCTCAATTTTGTGAATTATATGAGATTTCTACATCCATTTCTGATTACAGTGTTGGAAAAGAACCATCTGATTTGCTTCAAGCACTTCCTTCCAAAATCAATTTAAGTAAAATTAATCTTAAAAAAAAAGACTCATTTCCTAAATTTGAAATCACTTTTATGCTTAACTAAACCTACGATACATCCAAGCTGAATCCTGGGCCCATCAGGGAAGTCTCCATCCTGAATGTGACATCAGTCAGTTACCATGGAACTAAAAGGCTGTGCTATAAATTCTACTTCTATGCAGGTTTTCCTTCAGTGCAAATCAGCTGAGAAACTCTCTCTCTCTCTTTTTTTTTTTTTTTGGATCACACTCAGGATATTTAGTATAAACTTACTTTTCTTAAAATACTTTAATAATTTATGGCTTCCAAACGTTTTCTTGCCATCCCATTTTTCATATGAACAGCATACTTAACAATAACCTAGCTCATTACATGAAGGGATTACTGACCCAGGAGAGATGAATCAGATTAGCTGGGGCTCCAGTGTAGCTAAAAAAGCCCTGCGTCCTCCCCCAGGAGAATTTATAAGCATTGCCCACCGCACTCCAGTATGCATGTGTACAAATAAACTTTCCAGAGAGCACATATCCTGTCAATAGTCAAAACAGATTATTGTTGAAGAATTGGCCGAGATGAGAGAGGACAGCCGCAGCAGCTCTGAATAGAACATGCTCAGCCAAACGTCTTCCTGAGATCTGAGCACATTTCACCAGAGCCCTTCTCTTCCCAGCTCAGACTTCTTCTGGGAAAGGAGTAAGTGAGTACAGGGTGAGTCTTTGCTTCCCTGCTTCTTTGTTTTCCACACCTTTGACTCACTCATGCCTCAGAAGTCCCCCTGGACTCCCTTTGACACCTTTACCTTAACCTGGGTGCAGTGCTTGCCCTCAGTCCTGTATGGTATATCATGCCCTGTACCATCTGTTATGCTCACTGTAGGGAAAGGATTCAGCAATGAGTTCAGGTGTCACAATCAGACCGTCCTGTGTTTAAAGCCTCTCTTTACCACTTACTGTGGGAACTTGGGCACATGACATGATCTTGGAACTGTTTTCTCATCAGTAAGTGGGAATAATAATTATTCTATATAGTGTTCATGTGACTTAAGATAGTGCTTGTGAAATGTTAGTGCAGTATCTGGTATATAAATAATACTAGTAATTAAATTATTTGAAATATTGTTTAGAGATTTGATATACTTGTCTCTTCCACTTCTATTGAAAGTAACAACTTTGACTTTTTTTTTTTTTTTCTTAGTGGATGCTTAGAGTAAGGTGTCATAAAAAATTCTGAGGCCATATCCAGGTGTAAGAGGGAAAGACTCTGGAGACCAAATAGCCATGTCTGCCTCATTTAGATGGTGGAGTGAGGACAGATGCCACATATTTTCTTTTCCTGTATTCTACTGGAAGGACCTTAAGGGTGGTAATGCGTGAATTCAAGCCCTTAACGTATCGATCATCTACTATGTACCAAGCACTGTAGTGTCCATTGTGTATACATTAACAAACAAAACAGACATGCCCTGTCCTCGTGGAGGTTACAGCTAGTGGAGGAGCCAAATAAAAACAAGTAAACCAGGGCACTTTCCCGGCGATCCAGTGGTTAGGACTCCACGCTTCCACTGCAGGGGACACAGGTTCGATCCCTGGTTGGGGAACTAAGATCCCACAGGCCGTGGGGTGCAGCCAAAAACAAAAAACAACCAAAAAACAAAAACAAGTAAACCAGAAAATAAAAATAGGAAACTAGTGATAGGGGGTACTGGGAAGAAAACCATTAGATCCAAGCCACAGAGAATTAAAGGTGGAAACAGAAATCTGCATTAGAAAGAGTGGGCAGAGGAAGTACCTGAGAAGGAGATATGAAAAGAGGGATGGGAAATGTGTTCCAGGCAGCAAGAGCAGGCTATGTAAGGACCTGAAGGAGAAAAGACCTTGGCACGGTCACGAAATTAACAAGATGCCCATTTGACAGAGTGTAATCAGGAAGGAGGAAAGTGAACGAGATGAGGTGGAAGACGTAGGCAGGAGCCGGATCACTTAGAGCAGTGATTCTCAAACTCCAGCATGCATCCCAGTCCCCCAGAGAGCTTGTTAAAACCCTGCTTGCTGGGCCTCACCCCCAGAGTTTCTGATCCAGTAGGTCTGGGGCGGCACCTGGGAATGTGCATTTCCGAACAAGTTCCAGGTGCTGATACTACTGGTCTGGGGACCACTCTTTGAGAACGCCTCCTATAAGGCTTTTTCAGGCCATGGTCAGGGGCTTGAATTTTTTTATTTTTTTATTTTTTTTATTTTTTAATTAGTTTCTGCTTTATAACAAAGTGAATCAGTCATACATATACATCTGTTCCCACATCCCTTCCCTCATGCATCTCCCTCCCTCCCACCCTCCCTATCCCACCCCTCCAGGCGGTCACAAAGCACCGAGCTGATCTCCCTGTGCTCTGCGGCTGCTTCCCACTATCTATCTACCTTACGTTTGGTAGTGTATATATGTCCATGCCTCTCTTTCGCTTTGTCACAGCTTACCCTTCCCCCTCCCCATATCCACAAGTCCATTCTCAAGTAGGTCTGTGTCTTTATTCCCGTTTTACCCCTAGGTTCTTCATGACATTTTTTTTTTTAAATTCCGTATATATGTGTTAGCATACGGTATTTGTCTTTCTCTTTCTGACTTACTTCACTCTGTATGACAGACTCTAGGTCTATCCACCTCATTACAAATAGCTCAGTTTCGTTTCTTTTTATGGCTGAGTAATATTCCATTGTATATATGTGCCACATCTTCTTTATCCATTCATCCGATGATGGACACTTAGGTTGTTTCCATCTCCGGGCTATTGTGAATAGAGCTGCAATGAACATTTTGGTACATGTCTCTTTTGGAATTATGGTTTTCTCAGGGTATATGCCTAGTAGTGGGATTGCTGGGTCATATGGTAGTTCTATTTGTAGTTTTTTAAGGAACCTCCATACTGTTCTCCATAGTGGCTGTACCAATTCACATTCCCACCAGCAGTGCAAGAGTGTTCCCTTTTCTCCACACCCTCTCCAGCATTTATTGTTTCTAGATTTCTTGATGATGGCCATTCTGACTGGTGTGAGATGATATCTCATTGTAGTTTTGATTTGCATTTCTCTAATGATTAATGATGTTGAGCATTCTTTCATGTGTTTGTTGGCAGTCTGTATATCTTCTTTGGAGAAATGCCTATTTAAGTCTTCTGCCCATTTTTGGATTGGGTTGTTTGTTTTTTTGCTATTGAGCTGCATGAGCTGTTTATAAATTTTGGAGATTAATCCTTTGTCAGTTGCTTCATTTGCAAATATTTTCTCCCATTCTGAGGGTTGTCTTTTGGTCTTGTTTATGGTTTCCTTTGCTGTGCAAAAGCTTTGAAGTTTCATTAGGTCCCATGTGTTTATCTTTGTTTTTATTTCCATTTCTCTAGGAGATGGGTCCAAAAGGATCTTGCTGTGATTTATGTCATAGAGTGTTCTACCTATGTTTTCCTCTAAGAGTTTGATAGTTTCTGGCCTTACATTTAAGTCTTTAATCCATTTTGAGCTTATTTTTGTGTATGGTGTTAGGGAATGATCTAATCTCAAACTTTTACATGTCCCTGTCCAGTTTTCCCAGCACCACTTATTGAAGAGGCTGTCCTTTCTCCACTGTACATTCCTGCCTCCTTTATCAAAGATAAGTTGGCCATATGTGCGTGGGTTTATCTCTGGGCTTTCTATCCTGATCCACTGATCTATCTTTCTGTTCTTATGCCAGTACCACACTGTCTTGATTACTGTAGCTTTGTAGTATAGTCTGAAGTCAGGGAGCCTGATTCCTCCAGCTCCGTTTTTCGTGCTCAAGATTGCTTTGGCTATTCGGGGTCTTTTGTTTTTCCAAACAAATTTTGAAATTTTTTGTTCTAGTTCTGTGAAAAATGCCAGTGGTAGTTTGATAGGGATTGCATTGAATCTGTAGATTGCTTTGGGTAGTAGAGTCATTTTCACAATATTGATTCTTCCAATCCAGGAGCATGGTATATCTCTCCATCTATTTGTATCATCTTTAATTTCTTTCATCAGTGTCTTATAATTTTCTGCATACAGGTCTTTTGTCTCCTTAGGTAGGTTTATTCCTAGATATTTTATTCTTTTTGTTGCAATGGTAAATGGGAGTGTTTTCTTGATTTCATTTTCAGATTTTTCATCATTAGTGTACAGGAATGCCAGAGATTTCTGTCCATTAATTTTGTATCCTGCTACTTTACCAAATTCATTGATTAGCTCTAGTAGTTTTTCGGTAGCATCTTTAGGATTCTCTATGTATAGTATCATGTCATCTGCAAACAGTGACAGCTTTACTTCTTCTTTTCCCATTTGGATTCCTTTTATTTCCTTTTCTTCTCTGATTGCTGTGGCTAAAACTTCCAAAACTACGTTGAATAAGAGTGGTGAGAGTGGGCAGCCTTGTCTTGTTCCTGATCTTAGTGGAAATGGTTTCAGTTTTCACCATTGAGGACAATGTTGGCTGTGGGTTTGTCATATATGGCCTTTATTATGTTGAGGAAAGTTCCCTCTATGCCTACTTTCTGCAGGGTTTTTATCATAAATGGATGTTGAATTTTGTCGAAAGCTTTCTCTGCATCTATTGAGATGATCATATGGTTTTTCTCCTTCAACTTGTTAATATGGTGTATCACATTGATTGATTTGCGTATATTGAAGAATCCTTGCATTCCTGGAATAAACCCCACTTGATCATGGTGTATGATCCTTTTAATGTGCTGTTGGATTCTGTTTGCTAGTATTTTGTTGAGGATTTTTGCATCTATGTTCATCAGTGATATTGGCCTGTAGTTTTCTTTCTTTTTGACATCCTTGCCTGGTTTTGGTATCAAGGTGATGGTGGCCTCGTAGAATGAGTTTGGGAGTGTTCCTTCCTCTGATATTGTTTGGAAGAGTTTGAGAAGGATGGGAGTTAGCTCTTCTCTAAATGTTTGATAGAATTCACCTGTGAAGCCATCTGGTCCTGGGCTTTTGTTTGATGGAAGATTTTTAATCACAGTTTCAATTTCAGTGCTTGTGATTGGTCTATTCATATTTTCTATTTCTTCCTGAGTCAGTCTTGGCAGGTTGTGCATTTCTAAGAATTTGTCCATCTCTTCCAAGTTGTCCATTTTATGGGCATAGAGTTGCTTGTAGTAATCTCTCATGATCTTTTGTATTTCTGCAGTGTCAGTTGTTACTTCTCCTTTTTCATTTCTAATTCTATTGATTTGAGTCTTCTCCCTTCTTTTCTTGATGAGTCTGGCTAATGGTTTATCAATTTTGTTTATCTTCTCAAAGAACCAGCTTTTAGTTTTATTGATCTTTGCTATCGTTTCCTTCATTTCTTTTTCATTTATTTCTGATCTGATTTTTATGATTTCTTTCCTTCTGCTAACTTTGGGATGTTTTTGTTCTTCTTTCTCTAATTGCTTTAGGTGCAGGGTTAGGTTGTTTATTCGAGATGTTTCCTGTTTCTTAAGGTGGGATTGTATTGCTATAAACTTCCCTCTTAGAACTGCTTTTGCTGCATCCCATAGGTTTTGGGTCGTCGTGTCTCCATTGTCATTTGTTTCTAGGTATTTTTATTTTTTTTTATTTTATTTTTTTTCTTTGCGTTACACGGGCCTCTCACTGTTGTGGCCTCTCCCGTTGCGGAGCACAGGCTCCGGACGCGCAAACTCAGCGGCCATGGCTCACGGGCCCAGCCGCTCCGCGGCATGTGGGATCTTCCCAGACTGGGGCACGAACCCGTGTCCCCTGCATCGGCAGGCGGACTCTCAACTACTGCGCCACTAGGGAAGCCCTCTAGGTATTTTTAAATTTCCTCTTTGATTTCTTCAGTGATCACTTCGTTATTAAGTAGTGTATTGTTTAGCCTCCATGTGTTTGTAATTTTTACAGCTCTTTTCCTGTAATTGATATCTAGTCTCATAGCATTGTGGTCGGAAAAGATACTTGATACAATTTCAATTTTCTTAAATTTACCAAGGCTTGATTTGTGACCCAAGATATGATCTATCCTGGAGAATGTTCCATGTGCACTTGAGAAAAATGTGTATTCTGTTGTTTTTGGATGGAATGTCCTATAAATATCAATTAAGTCCATCTTGTTTAATGTATCATTTAAAGCTTGTGTTTCCTTATTTATTTTCATTTTGGATGATCTGTCCATTGGTGAAAGTGGGGTGTTAAAATCCCCTACTATGATTGTGTTACTGTCGATTTCTCCTTTTATGGCTGTTAGTATTTGCCTTATGTATTGAGGTGCTCCTATGTTGGGTGCATAAATATTTACAATTGTTATATCTTCTTCTTGGATCGATCCCTTGATCATTATGTAGTGTCCTTCTTTGTCCCTTCTAGTAGTCTTTATTTTAAAGTCTATTTTGTCTGATATGAGAATTGCTACTCCAGCTTTCTTTTGGTTTCCATTTGCATGGAATATCTTTTTCCATCCCCTTACTTTCAGTCTGTATGTGTCTCTAGGTCTGAAGTGGGTCTCTTGTAGACAGCATATATATGGGTCTTGTTTTTGTATCCATTCAGCCAATCTGTATCTTTTGGTGGGAGCATTTAGTCCATTTACATTTAAGGTAATTATCGATATGTATGTTCCTGTTCCCATTTTCTTAATTGTTTTGGGTTCGTTATTGTAGGTCTTTTCCTTCTGTTGTGTTTCTTGCCTAGAGAAGTTCCTTTAGCATTTGTTGTAAAGCTGGTTTGATGGTGCTGAACTCTCTCAGCTTTTGCTTGTCTGTGAAGGTTTTAATTTCTCCATCAAATCTGAATGAGATCCTTGCTGGGTAGAGTAATCGTGGTTGCAGGTTTTTCTCCTTCATCACTTTAATTATGTCCTGCCACTCCCTTCTGGCTTGTAGAGTTTCTGCTGAGAGATCAGCTGTTATCCTGATGGGGATTCCCTTGTGTGTTATTTGTTGTTTTTGCCTTGCTGCTTTTAATATGATTTCTTTGTGTTTAATTTTTGACAGTTTGATTAATATGTGTCTTGGCATATTTCTCCTTGGTTTTATTCTGTATGGGACTCTCTGTGCTTCCTGGACTTGATTAACTATTTCCTTTCCCATATTAGGGAAGTTTTCAACTATAATCTCTTCAAATATTTTCTCAGTCCCTTTCTTTTTCTCTTCTTCTTCTGGAACCCCTATAATTCGAATGTTGGTGCGTTTAATGTTGTCCCAGAGGTCTCTGAGACTGACCTCTGTTCTTTTCATTCTTTTTTCTTTATTTTGCTCTGCAGCAGTTATTTCCACTATTTTATCTTCCACCTCACTTATCCGTTCTTCTGCCTCAGTTATTCTGCTATTGATCCCATCTAGAGTATTTTTTATTTCATGTATTGTGTTTTTAATCGATGCTTGATTCATCTTTAGTTCTTCTAGGTCCTTGTTAACTGTTTCTTGCATTTTGTCTATTCTATTTCCAAGATTTTGGATCTGGGAAATAGAATCTTGGATCATCTTTACCATCATCATTCTGAATTCTTTTTCAGGTAGACTGCCTATTACCTCTTCATTTGTTAGGTCTGGTGGGTTTTTATCTTGTTCCTTCTCCTGCTGTGTGTTTTTCTGTCTTCTCATTTTGCTTATGTTACTGTGTTTGGGGTCTCCTTTTTGCAGGCTGCAGGTTCGTAGTTCCCGTTGTTTTTGGTGTCTGTCCCCAGTGGCTAAGGTTGGTTTAGTGGGTTGTGTAGGCTTCCTGGGGGAGGGGACTAGTGCCTGTGTTCCGGTGGATGAGGCTGGATCTTGTCTTTCTGTGGGCAGGTCCACGTCTGGTGGTGTGTTTTGGGGTGTCTGCGGACTTTTTATGATTTTAGGCCACCTCTCTGCTAATGGGTGGCGTTGTGTTCCTGTCTTGCTAGTTGTTTGGCATAGGGTGTCCAGCACTGTAGCTTGCTGGTCATTGAGTGAAGCTGGGTGCTGGTGTTGAGATGGAGATCTCTGGAAGATTTTCGCCGTTTGATATTATGTGGAGCTGGGAGGTCTCTTGTGGACCAGTGTCCTGAAGTTGGCTCTCCCACCTCAGAGGCACAGCACTGACTCCGGGCTCCTCAATTTGGGATGATGTGTTGTCTATTCATGTATTCCACAGATGCAGCGTACATCAAGTTGATTGTGGAGCTTTAATCCGCTGCTTCTGAGGCTGCTGGGAGAGGTTTCCCTTTCTCTTCTTTGTTCTCACAGCTCCTGGGTCTCAGCTTTGGATTTGGCCCCGCCTCTGCGTGTAGGTCGCCAGAGGGCGTCTGTTCTTCGCTCAGACAGGACAGGGTTAAAGGAGCAGCCTCTTTGGGGACTCTGGCTCACTCAGGCCGGGCAGAAGGGAGGGGCACGGAGTGCGGGGCGAGGCTGCAGCGGCAGAGTTCGGCGTGACGTTGCACCAGCCCGAGGCGCGCCGTGCGTTCTCCCAGGGAAGCCGCCCCTGGATCCCGGGACCCCGGCAGTGGCGGGCTGCACAGGCTCCCGGAAGGGCGGTGTGGGCAGTGACCTGCGCTCGCACACAGGCTTCTTGGCGGCGGCAGCAGCAGCCCCAGCGTCCCACGCCCGTCACTGGGCTCCGCGCTTTCAGTCGCGACTCGCGCCCGTCTGTGGAGCCCCTTTAAGCAGCGCTCTTAATCCCCTCTCCTCGCGCACCAGGAAACCAAGAGGGAAGAAAAAGTCTCTTGCCTCTTCGGCAGCTCCAGAGTTTTCCCGGACTCCCTCCCGGCTAGCTGTGGCACATTAGCCCCCTTCAGGCTGAGTTCTCGCCGCCAGCCCCAGTCCTCTCCCTGCGCTCTGACCGAAGCCCGAGCCTCAGCTTCCAGCGCCGCGCGCCCCGGCGGGCGAGCAGACAAGCCTCTCGGGCTGGTGAGTGCCGCTCGGCACCGATCCTCTGTGCGGGAATCTCTCCGCTTTGCCCTACCCAGGTATGTGGGGAGTTTCTTGCCTTTTGGGAGGTCTGGGGTCTTCTGCCAGCGTTCAGTAGGTGTTCTGTAGGAGTTGTTCCACGTGTAGCTGTATTTCTGGTGTATCCGTGGGGAGGAAGGTGATCTCCGCGTCTTAGTCTTCCGCCATCTTACCCGGAAGTCCTCCCTGCACCTTTCTGAGTTTTGATTTTGGTGTACCTCCGCTCTGGGCACTAAGCATCCTTCTGGGAGGAGCATGGATGCACTCCCTGCCCTCAGGGAGCATATAGTCTGGAGGGGGTGGCAGACCTGAGCCAGTACCTACACAGGTCAGTGTGCAATTGTCATCTGGGATCTGTGCTCAGGAGAGTTACAGGAGCAGATGGCACATGCTAGGCAACCTGAGTCTGGGGATGATGGGAGGCCTTCAGCTGAGCTCTACAGAAGGAAGAGGCATTAGCTAGGTGAATGACGGGCTGGAATGTCTGCCAGCTGCTTGTGGAACCTGGGATGTTCTGGGGCCAGTTCTCTGGTGTCCCTGTAGACAGGCTTTGAGGCCCTCCTCTCCAGAGCTCCACAGCCCAGGTTCAACCCAGTGCCGTCAGAGACCAGGTTCTCAGCCCTAAGCATCTGGCTTTCTCTCCAGAAGAAAAAAGAGAAAAACCATGAAAACAAGAATGGGTAGCAGCTAGCTTGGAAATTGCTGCCTGGGTCTTGTTTGACTTTGGGACCTCCATCTCCCACCTGTGGCCCTGTCATAGCATCTCTGCATTCTCTGAGGGACTCTCTCCTTTTGAAGCTTCCATAACAGGATAAAAGATAAAAACACAAGCCATTTAGACAACTTCTTGTTTTTTTTTTCCAGAGGTGCCTGAAAAGGAAGGATTGAATGGGGCATTTGGGGGCTAAGTGAAAGGGAGGGGAGGGGAGGGGATGAGGAAGAAAGAAAATGGATTGAAGCTCAGAAATTACTGGAATTTTTATTCAATTCTGTGTGGGAGAAAGAATAGTTACTGAGTCAGAGATGAAAGGCAAATCCCCATGGGGCCCCAGAGAAATTATTATATTCCATGCTCAATTTAGCTCTCACACTCAATGTGGCTTGGAGATCAGAAAGTTTGTGGTTAGACACATTCATAAACTCAGCAGGGCTCTGTCAGATGCTGGTTCCCGGCTGAGTACCAGGTCCTCACCAGCAGCAGAAACAGAGCCGTGAAGCTGCCTGGTCGGGCCTTCAAGAGGGTCTCCAAGCCCCACAGGCTCATTGCACCCTCCTCCTTCACCCCAATTCTCTGGCTGGCCTTCTCCTTGGCCTGATCACTTAGCAAACTCTAGTCTTGCTTTGAGTCTAATTGTTGAGCAAATTCCTGTGGAACATGTGAGAGATTGGTCTGGGATTCTGACCTCAGCCCAGGCATCTTGCCTGGGCTCATTCTGGAATCTGAGTTCAACCTGGTCCCGTTTTAGACTTGCTGATCCCATTTGCAGAGACCAAGCCACACGGCCTGCCCCGAGCCATCCAGATCTATCCTTGAACACCTAGATGTCTCTCACCTCTTTCTGAAGCTCATCTGAACACGTCTTCTCATTTCGAGCCAGCTTCTTGGAGTCTGAAATTTCCCAGCTTGAATCTGAGAGTCAGGGGCTATGGCTCAGGGTAGGGTAGAGGAAGGAGAGGCTCTGAGATCAATCGTGCGTGCAAATCATGTAGAGACCTTCTGTTCAAAGGTTGTTTTCTATAGGGATTTCCCTGGCGGTCCAGTGGTTAAGACTCCGCGCTTCCATGGAGGGGGCACGGGTTCGATCCCTAGTCTGGCAAGTTCCTCATGCTGCATGGCATGGCCAAAAAAAAAAAAAAAAAGCCTCTCTAACCTATTCCAAAAGTTGTTTTCTATATGATCAATACATATCTGTCTGAGATTATTGTCGGAAGGTTTGTCTGGGTTATTATAAGACTAGTCAAAGTTTAACTCCAAATCCTTCAGATATGCAGTCTATTTCAGTTATGACTTCTGGTTAATATTGTCTGGCATTAACTTTCTAATTGAGTACAGTGACTGAAAATTAACTATCACCCCCCTGAAAAACTATATTGAAAGGTAAAAAAGGGAGGTTTTAATGATAAAAAAAAGGAGTTTCAGATTCTTTCTTCCCACGCACTAGGCTAGATGAAAACATTCTCCATCTCAGAGCTCTCCTCCATAGAAGAGCATTGTGTCGCCTTGCATGCCAGGACCATATCAAGACTCTGGCAAAAAGCTATCATTTCTGCTGTAGGCTTTTTTCCTCCCCCAAATAGGCGATGATGGATTCACATCTTGACTAAATAAGATGACTGCTGTCTTATGATTCAACTTTGAATGATGAGTGTTCCTTACCTAGCCCTGTGCCAGGTGCTTTTAAAGATAGAATCAAAGTATAAAGCAGTCCCTTTGTTCAGGGAACTTACAGTAATACAAGACATAAATATGAGAAATTTGTAAAAAATAATGCAAAGTCAAATATCATCCAGGGCTTAATTGAGTACCTACCACTCAAAATTCTTTGCAAGTTCTGGATTGATGGATTAATACCAAGACTGCCCTCCTGAAAATAAATATGCAGGAGGAATTTAATCCCAAAGTATGTTACAAAGAACATTTGGTCCATGAGATACTGAAACTAACAGTGCACCAGAGTGCTTCGTATCTGCAAAGTATTAGCAAAGCCTTTTACGTGTGTGTAGTTAATCCTCACAACAACCCCCTGAGCTACAGATAACATAAATATCCCTGTTTCTTTCCAGTTGAGGAAACTGCAGCTTAGAGATACGAAGCCGTTTGCATATGGTTACCTTGTTAATAGGTAGTAGAGCCAGAAATGAAACCTGGGAAGTCTGATTACAGACTCTTTTAAACCAATAGCTATTACAGGAAAAAGGGGGTTCCAGAGTTAAATAGGACTTTTGGCTACAGAAATTCTCAGATCCTTTACTATTTTTAGGTATATTGCAAACATTTATAAAAGCAGCATTTTGACTAGTATACTTGACCTCGTGATCCTCTTTTTTAGCCAAGGATCTCCCAGAATTAGTCACTTTTAACACAGACCTTGGGAAGTACGAAAGTGGAGGGTCCCCAGTGCCTTATGTATTCAAAGAAGCAGAAGGGACAAAAGGATGGGGTTGGATATAGTCCTGAGCTGGGTCATTGGTGCCCCTTGGAACACATAGGCTGCCCTCTGCCCAGAGCCTTCCTTGCACGTTCTCCTCAGGTTCAGGCTGCCATGCTAACAAGTCCAGTGTCCATCTGAGATGGTTCATTAGCCTTTCGTTCTTCCTACTGTTAGCCTGTATTTATCGAAAACAAACAAACATTTTTTTGAGCTTCCTCTGCAAGCCAGGTACCGAGCTCAGTGGAAGTCAGAAAATGGTCATCTTAACAGTGAGTTTCGCTGTGCCATGGAGTGTAACTGCAGGACGCCAAAGAAAGGGCCCGAGTTGTCGGAGTCAAATCTCTACATCCTTTTATCTGTGGGGACAGGCAAACACTTTAGCTGAACTAAGCCACAGTTACATTAAAAAAAAATTGCTGAAATAATAGTATCACAGCTCAGGATTTCACTGGGAATAAATGACATCACACATACACATAGCAGGCCTCTTTCAGGGTTCATTTTTCTGTGGCTATTTAATGGAGATTAGATACTTCTTACCGGCACCATGAAGACAAGAAACCCTCAGATAAATTAATTGTCATGAACTGGTCCCTCTGGAGCCTGTCAGGGAAAGGAGAAGATCAGCACTGAGTCTTACCCTGTCTTGCTGCCGTGAGGCCAGTTACACAGGATGCGAGTTCCAGGGTCCACCAAAGTGGTGGCCATCCAGAGGGGTGAGATCTTCCACTTCGCACCTTCTGACGGTTTATTTAAAGTCTTCACACACACACACAAATCTGAACACTTGGAAGGCAGAAGAGAAAGGGAGAAAAGGGCTAAGATAGTATACAAACTGTAGAATTGGACCCTGAACCATCAATAATATTGAGTGAATTTCCCAAATGCCACAGAGCTTTCTTATTCTTAACCCCACACTCTGTGAGCTGGGATTTTATCTCTGGCTTAGCAGGGAACCCACCAGGGTTCTTAGGCTCCCTACGAATCCAGCCTAGGACTTCTCAGCTTCCCATGTTGGCCTGGGGGTGACTATGGTGCATGCTGAGCATGTCCTCACTTGAACCATTTGCAATGTTTGCTTTTGAAGAATGAATTACATGTAAGGAAGGGGATGGTGGAAGAGTCAGGGCCAACTTAGCAGCCAGAGCCAAGAGATTTGAGGCTGGGGTCCTACCTACCCAAGGAGTTCATGTGGGAAATAACAAAAGTAGGACTTCATCTCAAAGTTCCCACCATGTGCCAGACACATTACAGATACTATTATAAGAACCCTAGAAAGTAAATGTTTTTCTCCATTTTGTAATGAAGTAGAGTGATGAAGTCACTTGCCTATACAGCTAGTAAGTTACAGGGCTAGGATTTTAATCTAGGTCTTCCAGACTCTAAATCAGCTCTTCTCTATACTGTGAAGATCATTCCCAGCCATAGCCCAAATGCGAGAGGCAAGAGCAAACCAAGTTCAAGGCCAAAGGCAAGGCCAGAGACCAGGTGTGGAATGGAGGGCAGAGCCAAGAGCTCAAAGCTGATAAGATGTAGGGACTTGAGGGGTGTGGGGGGATGCAGATTGGGGACACTCTAGAGGAACTCGACAAGTGCCATGAACATCCTTGGTGTGTCCCAAGATTTTGCCTTACCTTCAGTCAGTGTGTGGGGTGTGGGCACCAGCTTTAAAGGTCAAGCAGACGAACTGGCACAGCTGAAACCCTCCATCCCTGTGTCCCCCAGCAGCTGGTGACATGAAAGGTGAACGCCCCTGGGGGGATTCAGGCCACCCAGGAAGGAAGGGCTTGGGAGCTGGAAGTGTGTGCAGAGTCCCAGAGCAACATCTCCAGATTTCAGAGTAGTGGGTACTCATGGGCTTTGGAGTTAGAGAATCCTGGGTCCAAACCCCTCCGCTATTTGCCAGCTGCATGACCCGGGTAAGCTACTTAATTTTCTGAGTCTGTTTCCTCATTTATGAGATGGAAACAATAATAGTACCTAGACTTGTTA
Organism: Mesoplodon bidens; assembly: GCF_964165515.1. Classification (NCBI taxonomy): domain Eukaryota; kingdom Metazoa; phylum Chordata; class Mammalia; order Artiodactyla; family Ziphiidae; genus Mesoplodon; species Mesoplodon bidens. Next base: position 51,933,911 of record NC_138162.1, read on the forward strand.
CGTGCTCAGTAAATGTTGGCTTTTACTCTTAGTCCCAGGTCCATCGTCTAAGGCACCGGCAGAGAAAACACATCTCTCCTTGGGGCCTCAGAGTATTAGCTGACCTCTTAGTAACTCGGATCTGTGGCTCCCAAGGGTTTGGACTTTTTTCACCCTTCTCTCCTCACCCCTCTCCTTTTTAAAAATTATATTTCTGTGCCACCAAAGACTAATCTTTAGATGCCTCGTTGCATTTAGCAATTAAGCTGTGCTTTTATCCTTGGCAAAGAGAGTCACACTCCAAACATAACCAGATCTGTTAAATTTTAGAATCAGGCTGACTTGGTCCAAATCCCAGCCCTGCCACTGTTTACCTAAGTGGCCTGGAGCAAGTTAATCTGTGCTTGGTGTTAATTAATCTGTGATACAGGACTAGTAAAACCTACATCACGGACAGGTTGCGAAAGTAACACATGTCAACCTCTGCTGTTGTGTCCGTGTGGTTCCAGGACTCCCGTTCTGATGGGAACATAATCAACACTTGAATATGGATAATGGGGGATTCCATCACCTCTGGACCTCAGGCTTCTTTGAAGCCTCTAGACCTTCTCCCAGCCTGGCAGCAGAGGTTTTCACTGGACCCCCTTCAGCAGAGATAACCACCTAGCCGCTCTGGCGGGGAGCTGCCCTCCACCTTGGGCCAGCTTTACATCACCCCACCCTCAAACCCCAGCATCTGTTGCCCAGACAGTCAGCTGCCAAGCTGTGCCCAAGTCTCCCCCTGGGTTCATTTGATATGTTGCCACTTTGTTTTGGAAGAAAAGCCAATATCAGTGCCAGACCCTGGGGAGGCAGATTCCTGCCTCTGCCAGCTGCCAGCTGTGTTCCATCGCTCATCCTGCCCTCGGTGTCCCAGGTGATCCCGTGACAGTGTCTCTCACCAGACAGCTGCCACTGGGACCCTGTGGAGGCATGGACAGCAAAACTCCAGGCTTGCTGGGGACCAGGGACATGCCCTGAGCGCACCTCTGCAATTCTGCCGAACGGCTGGTGGTCATGTCTGCCTTTTCCTGATAAGGGTAATTACTTGCCTTATAACAACAGCTAGATGTTCCAGATCTACAAAGCAGAGAGCGGGCCGGAGAGGTGTCATTCCCTTTAGCAAGCGCTTACTCTGTCCTGGGCGCTGTAGGAGGGTCTTAGTCATGCTGACACTCCTGGCCATGCAGAAAAGGCCTTGTTTTGACTCCTCCTTAACTGACAGAAAACCAAAAGTCACAGGGGTGTCACTTCTAATCCTCAGGACAATTGGCAATTTTACCTGCACCCTACATATGGAGAAACTGAAGCTCAGAGAGGTTAAATAACTTGTCTGTGGTCCTACGGCTGGAAGAGGAGCGCAATAGGAATTCAAAGGCTATTTAACTTTGGAATCCATGACGTCACTGCTTAAGAACAGTGTAAATACCAAGAGTTTAAGCAGTGTCTGAGAAGCAGAAAGGAAGTGGGCTTGGGATTCTGCTATTTGTTGCTCTGACCAAGCTGGGAGTAGTGGTCATCAGACAGGAAATCTGGGTGATTCCTCTGCCCCCTCACCCAGTCTGTGTTAGGAAAAACAACCCCCAACTCTTACCTTCCCTCAAGGAGATGAGGTGACAATAAGTATAATGCGAAGTTTTCATGAAGTTTTGTTGCATTTGCCCACCTCCGAAACAGTGTATCTCAGAAAAAGTTTGGATCAGAATTTGCAAACTGGTAGTCTGCAGGCCGAGTTATCCTAGGAAGATGTTTTGTTTTGACCTGCGGTATTTTTTTCTTTTTTAAATGTCAGGTTAATTTCTATCCTTTTAAAAATAGAACTCCAGATAGTTCATATAGAACCCCAGATTTCTGAATCATCTTGCAAAACCAGATCTCGCAGCCCCGGGCTTCTGTGGCCATCTGGCCACCACTGACTGAGTTGTGCAGCGGCTGCTTCCTTTGACGAGAAAGGGCTTTCTAATTTGCTGCAGTCCTCACCGCTCCCTATTACTCTGTGTCAAGGAGTGCCAGTCTCCCTGGATCATTGCCCTCCTTCTACCAGCTTTCTTATATTAGAGATAAGAGGAAAAGGAACTTTCTTGGGCTCTAAAAAGTGGGAAAAGTAAAAAAGCAAGAAGGGAGAGTGCCTGTTTCTATCTAAAAATAAATATTTCTGTGCGTTTATCTGCACCAAAAAAGATATAACCAAAGAAACAAACCTGGCCCTCTTTGTTCATTTTTTTGGTCTTTTCGTGGTTGTTGGTGTTTGAATTTAACACCATTTTAGCCACTTTTTCAGACAATGTCCAATGCAGCTGCCCACACAGAGCCAGGCATCTGCAGGCTGGCCCAGAAGCCCGGGTCCAGGACTGTTCTCCAGCCTCACACGTGTGCTCGGGGCCTGCCAGAGCTTCCCCATCATGGTTTTGTTTCCTTTTTCCCTTTCTCTAGGTGTTCCCTTCCCAAAGAACTTCCTGCAGATCTGCAAGAAGATCCTGTGTCGCCTCTTCCGGGTCTTCGTCCACGTCTACATCCACCACTTCGACCGGGTCATTGTGATGGGCGCAGAGGCCCACATCAATACCTGCTACAAACACTTCTATTACTTCGTCACTGAGATGAACCTCATAGACCGCAAGGAGCTGGAGCCCTTTGGTAAGTGTCACTGTGCGGCACCCTGGTCACCCCAGGGGCTCAGCCACTTGTCACAGGACACTGCCTCGCCCATGCAAACTGATGGCCATCTCCTAACCAGAGGATTGCAGAATTGGACAGGAGTTAGAGGTCAGCTAAAGGGCAGGAGATGCCAAGATGTGCGCGGCCATCAAACAGAGGTCTTACATTTCTCCCTGGGATTGTCATGGTTTGGGTCAGAGGAAGTAGCTTTAATTCTCAGCTCCAAAACCAGTCACCTATTCACTTAACCCCTTAAATGGGCATCTTTGAGTTCTATGTCATCTCTTACACTGTTTTCCAAAGAAGGTAAGAAACGTTTCTTCAGTCAGTGACTAAATATTCAGCCCCTACTGGGTGGCACCTGCTACATACACAAAGTCAAGTTAAACTAGTTTTGAGTAGCTTTTACTCCAGAGATATAGAGAGAGGTGAGCCCAAGATGAGAATACAGTATCATGGGGACTTTGCTTTTCATACTGAATCTCCTGCAGTGCAGTTTTAATGGAATATATGAGAATCCAGAGCACTTGGTTAAAAAAAACTTTACTATTATTGTTTAAGTGAGTGGGGAGTCCTTTCATTTTCTTTTTTTCTTTTTGTGGTACGCGGGCCTCTCACTGTTGTGGCCTCTCCCGTTGCGGAGCACAGGCTCCGGATGCGCAGGCTCAGCGGCCATGGCTCACGGGCCTAGCCGCTCCGCAGCATGTGGGATCCTCCCAGACCGGGGCACAAACCCGCGTCCCCTGCATCGGCAGGCGGACTCTCAACCACTGCGCCACCAGGGAAGCCCCTTTCATTTTCTTTATAGACTATCTTTACAGTAGGACTCAAACTGTGCTTTGGAAGTCAAGGGCCCCTAAAAACCCTACATCTTTTGTGACATATAACATACTATGGTACCCTCATCACAGCTATCCCTAGCAACTCTATCTAGTACCGTCTTATCCAGTATAATCAGTGCTTTATCGTAAAATCATGCTTTTTTCCTGAAACAGTTAAAGTGACAGTTTTGCTAAATATAACTGACAGAGCAACTAAATTTCATCCAACTCCATTTGAACAATGGCCTGAGCACAGGGGCCAGACTGGTCTTTTGCTAGCCTGTCTTCCTTTCTCTTGAGGTACATGTTTTTAAAATACAGGTTTTTAAATTATTTATGTATGGTGAGGCCAACAGATCAAGAGATGACTGCCAGAGCAGCTCTACTCAATCAAAACTAATTAAAACAAAAGAGAAAAAGACATGACTGCCATTGAAAAGATAGTTTGTTTTACTCACAGATCCCAAGAGAAGGGGGTATACCACGGTGTGAGGACAACGTGGGGAAGGACGCAGACTGGTCAGGGACAACACGGGCAGGAGCCTTTCTTGTGGTTTCCCTGGGAAGGAATGGGCGAGGCAGGGTAAGAAGGCTAAACATGGACTAATTTAAGTAATTTCAGCAGGTTCTGGGGCAGGGGAGCTGCCCCTAGCTGGTCACCTGGTGCTATGGTGATTAGGCCAAAGGGATTTTAACCCTAAGAGGTCACAGTGGAGGTGGTTGGGAAAGTGGGCTCTGGATTGGTTGGTTTGCGTTGATTGGTGAGTAAACAGCTCAAGGATGAGTTGTCTACAATCTCTAGAAATTGGTTAGCCCTAGAAGGGGCAATCCCTCCCTTTTCAGCAAGGCCCCAGATATTCAAGAATCAAAACACAAAAACCAAAAGACATGTTTAATACAGTAGAGTACCTGTATCTGGCAAAGAAGATGTTGGGGAATTTTATATATCACCTTTAGAGTTTCTCAACTTGAAATCTATAACGACGCTTTGAGAATACATGGCAAAAAACCCATTTTTTCTGTGTGTCACTCAAGAGTTGTGGAACAAAGCAAGACTCGCTGGGTACAAGTGAGATATATCATTGGCTAAAGCATTTATTTTCTTCATTTTCTTTCACAACCACTTTCTAGAAAGCTCTTGGCAAGAACTAAGTTGTCTCTGGATTCAGTTGGACGAGTAGTGTGGAAAGAAACTAAAACATAATCATGGTGAGGTTTTGCTCATTTGTCTTGTATAAAGGCTGTTGTGGGTAAACAGAAAAGGTGGTGCAAACAGCAAAAGGGAGTTAAAGGCCTGAAAGGAGCGGATAGAGCTAATTTCAGAAAATGTTAAGGACAGAGTGGATAGGGGCAGGTGAATGAAGAGGGTGGAGCAAGCACTCTGATCTCCAGGAGAAGAGTCTCCTTCTGGGGAGTTTGGTTCAGTTGTTTTCAGTTGACATGTTCAGGTGGAGGGGAAACACCTTCCCTAAAGGTCCACTGGAAGGGAGAGGCTCTCCTCAGCACTGAAGTTTGGGTTTCTCTGAGTTAAGGGAGCAGAAACATCTGATGGAGAGAGCTGAATGTTAATTTCTTCTCTACGTACGGAAGCATGAAGGCCATTGTAGGACAAAGCCGGGTGTAAGTTAACAAGTAGATAAAGCCTTCCTTTGCCATCAGAGCCCTCTCAGTTACAGCAGACCCTTGAACAACATGGGTTTGAACTGCACAGGTCCACTTATACGCTATATACTGCATTACTGCACCATCCACGTTTGGTTGAATCTGTTTATGCAGACCCATAGATACGGAGGAAACTCAGTCATGGAGGGCCCAACTATAAATTATACTCAGATTGTCAATGGCATGGAGGGTCAGGGCCCCTTACCCCCACGTTGTTCAAGGGTCAACTGTATTTTCTACAACTGAAGAAGGGCCCCAGGGATTCTAACACCTGGCAGTGCCGGGAACTGACTTGAAGTCTGAGTCACAGAAAGGGCTGGAACAACCCAGTTATTCTGTCAATAGATAAGAGCCTATTTCGGGGGATGGGGAACAAACTATGATTGGATTAACCAGGAATTATTAACAGTAGGTGTGAGCAAGAAGGGATATCATTTTTTTTCCCAGAAGCTTATAGTTCTTTAAATTTTGCTTGAAACAGCCTACCTTTATGTTTTGTTCATTTTAATTACAGGGAGATTAATTTCAATGCTTGTACATATTAATAACAAGTGCTTTTAATGCTTAACTGTCTGAAATTATGTATTCATTTTACACAAATCAAAACCTAGAAAGTAACAGAAAAAGATATTGAGAATGTTTCTGAAGACAGTCATTAGCACAGTTCAATGGCCACTAAGAATATTGCACTTGTGGATTGTTATTACTGAAACGAGCACTTTCAATATTGAAAGTGCTGGAATACCTAACTTCCAAGTCTACTATTGCAATGCTGTAGTATTAAAATCAGTCATATTATATGAAATCAATACGTATGTATTTGATTTGCATATATCAAGTACCCTATATACGCAAGGCAAGTTGCTCAGATGTTCTAATTGTATAAGAAAGATAAGCTTTTGAGAATTGACAAATGCAGTCTAAAAAAATATAAAATAATGACTGTCACTCATCTTTGGTCCTTGAAGGATGATGAAGAAGTCAGGCATTTGGCTTCCTGTTCTAGTACCTTCTTTAGAATCTAATGCAGCTAGGGACCAGAAGGACAGCACTTGTCAGGCCAGTTTCCTTTTGAACATCAGCAGCTCCAGAGTCACCACACCTCCAGTGGGACATTCTCTATGTCATGCCTCGGGATTCCACAATGTAGGATGCAGAAGCCCCACCTCATGTTTCTCTCTGCCATGTTCCCGCCACGCACAGCCATGCTCCTCAGCTGGCCCTGTTAGTTTTGTCTGACGTTGGCTGAGTGCCCAACACACTGGTTGTGTTGAGGGTACAGCAGCCCACAAGGGTAGGAGATTCAGTCTCAAGACAGTGCTTACCACAAGGCTCAGACTCTCTGGGTTCAAACCCTGGACCCTTCATTCACTAACTCGCAATTTCGAGCACGGTTTTTCAAAGCCTCATTTTACTCATTTGTAGAATAGGTATAATAATAGAATTGTAAAAAACTAAATGGGTTAGTCACACGATAGGTGCTTAAGAAATGTTGGCTGTTAAATGAGATAACGAATGTACAGTGGCTGTCATATAGGAAGCAGAGGTACCCTAATTCTCCCTTCCCCAGCTCCCATGGCCTTTTGCCATCTTGGAGATCCCCTAGGTAGCCTTGTAGCAGATATAGTTCATTGTATTTGTATCAGTGTCTCCCACAGGATTGTCAACTCTTTGAGGGCTGGTAGTAAACGGGACATATGCTTGTATTGCCTGTGTTGCCAAGCACCTAATAAATGCTTAGTGTGTTTTTGAATCCGGAAGAGTACTTTGAGGATGATCCCCATTCAATGGGATTACACACTAGTCATTCCTTCTTTGGTGCCACCCTCATCTCAGAACACGCCTGCAGACCTCCACTTATCCACAGTTGGAAATAAAGCTTCATGCTATCCGATTAGCAGTAGAGAGTAAAAAGCAAAATAAGGCGCAGAGCAGTAAAGGGGTGCATCCTCAGCCTCAGGCCTGACAGAGAAAGCTGGGACCCCAGCTCCGTCAGTTCCCTGATCCAGATTCCAACTATATCACCTAGGAGGATGTTGAATGCTCTCACACTGTCTGTGTGTCCTGGTGGACCAGGTGTACAGTGACCAAGCCTCCCAGATTTAGCACAGAAGAATCCCATGTCTTGGGAAAACACTGTCCCTGGCAAACGGGGACAGTTGGTCACCCTATCAGGCCTCTGAGGGGGAATACAGCTTGGAATTCAGAAGCTGGGAAGAGGTCACCTCGGCAGCCCAGTGAGGAAGGCCAGCACGTCCATCTGTCCACAGGGTTTGCCTCATGGCTCCCGTTGGGACCTGCTGGTCTGCAGCAGCCTGGGAACCCAGAGAAATACGTGATTTCATTTGGTCTCCAACAGCGAGGGGGAGGCTGGAGCATTGACAGACATAGACGTGACAAATGATCTATTTTTCATGTAAATGCAACAGCTGAAGATGACTTGAACTCGAGCAAGTTCACAGTTGGAGAAAACGAGCCCAAATGATAATTAGCAAATGGGCCAGGCCCTGATTGAATAAGCAGGCTGCTGTTGGCCCTGGGCAGCCTGGGAGTCAGCTGACAGAGTGGAGCTAATCAGGATTATCATTAGCCAGCACAGAGAGCAGCAGTATTTTGTTAGCCTTTCACTAAAAACAAAAGCAGATTCAGAGGGCTGTTAGCGACACAGAAGCTGGCGAATAAAGAGCAGATGAGGGAGGAGGACGACGAGAGAGGTTGGCGAGGCGGGGGAGGAAAGACAGGAGAGTCCTTGTTCACCCTAAGGCACCTGCTGGCCCCTGGGTGACCTTGGTCCAGCAGTTTCACCTTCTCTCTCCAGGGATCCATTTCCTTATTTCTAACAATGAAAGTGATTCTACCATCACCTAGCTTGTAGAGGTGCTGCCATGAAACCACATGTTAGCACAAGGCTGTTTGGTTACCTTATAGCAGGGCACGTGGGCCATAGGAGCTTTTTAATTAAGTCAGTGTTTCTCATTAGGGGTCCACACACCAGCTGCATCCGAATGTCCTGGAAGTGGTATTTTAAAATGTGCATACCCGGGCCTCACCCTGGATACACCAAGTCAGAATTATTGAGGTTAGTGCCTAGTCCCAAGCACCCTCGGTCTGCATCTCAAACTTCAGTGTGCATATGAATCACTCTGGCATCTCGCCAGACTGCAGATTCTGGTTCGGTACCCCTGATTGCAGCGCAATTCATTTTGCTCCCAGGTGACGTCAATGTTGCTGGTTCCCAGACCACTCGCTCAGGGGCACGACTCTAGATGACAGTGACTCTCAAACTTGAAAATTACTATTGTTAGCACATCATCCCTTCTTCTTCTCTAGGATGGGTGTGTGTGTGGGGGGTCAGCTCAGTGAAGTGGGAGAGTAAAGCAAAGAAGAAAAATCTAAGGGTCAGCACCGACCAAGAGTATTCCTCAAAATATCAGTCCCGAGTAATCATCAGTGAAAACAGTTTTTCTTTTCCTGATCAAATGGGTTTTCGAAACGCTACATCATCTCCACCCCTGAAGACTCACGATGGACAATCATAGATCAAAGGCCTTGCGAAGTCATCCAGTGAAGAAACTGGTTGGGTTTTGTGTAGCGCCCCCTGCCCCCCATTTAGCTGCGTTTGGCTGCTGAAATCTTTTTTCTTTTGTCATCACTCATCGACATCTTATGGAGATTGTGATCCGTGGAACAAAGCAAGGGCAACACTGTTCAGCTCTGTCATGTGTTTCTGGATTTTGAGTTTTCCCTCCGTGCCTCCACCCTGGCCCCAGCCGTACACTCACCACTGCTGCATGGGATGAGGAAGAAAGAAGCCTTGGAGAGGGAGATGGGAAGGAAGTGAGACTCTTCATATGGGAAGGCTTCACAGAAGGAAAAGTAACTCAGCCTCATTCACCTTCACTCCTCAACCCTCCCACTTCCCTGTATGACACCCCATCAGTGAGTTTTTACCATGTGGCTGGCATGCACATATTTTCAAGAAATAAACGATAGCTCCATTTCTTGAGTTCCAGGTGTTCCCTTACATTCTTCACGTAAATTGTTTCCTCTGTTCCCCACACTTATTACCTTTACTTCAAACAGGTGTGGTGGGCAGTTTCTCAACCTCCCTCATTATTCTCATTACTGCCATCTTATCACACCCAAGCTTCCCCTCCTCCCCCAGTTTGTAGGCAGTGCCTGCTGGCTAATGATTGAGGTTCATGCATCAATGATCTTAGGCTTCAGCACCAAAACCACTGCTTCAAACACGGGTACTTTAGGGCCAGATGGAAGAACAACAGTTTGCAGACCAAAGACTTGGAAAGCCTTGTCTCATAAAGACCCAGCACAGCCCATCTAAGCCCAGGCATACGATGACCTTGCGTTCCCATATGAGGTGGCCAGGTCATGCCCACGCTTCCCTTGGAGACGCTTGGGTGAGTGCAGTAGCCAGGATTGGCCAGATCAGGTCAGGACGGTGAAAAGAAGCAGAGCCTGTCACATGAGCCAGAGCTGCTCCCCCAAATAGCCAGCAATGAAGAGCCATTGTGGGGCTTTTGAAAGGATCTTTTCTTTTGAAACACCATCTGTGCAAAGGCCTCTGGGCTGCTTCTTGTCAGGCGGGTTCTTTCACTTTCAGCCAGATGGTTCCAACATGGACACAGGCATTGAAGAAGAAAGAGCTTCAGCCTGTGAGTCTGAAGCCTGGCAGTTTGGCCTTTACAAGGATGCTTCCATTATTATGTTACCACATTCGTTGTCTGATGCTGAGCAAGGCATTTAATATCTCTGGACCTCAGTCTTCCATATATGAATGAGGTCATATCAAGAGTCCCCCCAGCTTGACTTACTGAGACTATGGTCTTTGACATGGTATGTCAACAGCCTTATTGTCTTTGGTCCAAGGTGACTTTCCCTTTTGCTTAGTGAGGCCTTCATGAGTTAAAGCTCACCATGCCAGCAGAGTGGGTATACCTGGCACAGAGGGTCTCTGGAGTTGAGTTTGCATTTGTGGGACTTTGTCAAATTAGGTGGGGTGTGTGTGTGTGTGTCTGTCTGTCTCCAGCATGGCATCATCTGGGGGTGGTTGTTCAGGGCAACCGAAATGCCCAGAGCTGAATGGGAGAGCCTGCCAGAGACCATTTTAGGAGCTTTGGCAGACATATTTTAAAGTGTCAGTTTGAAAAATAGCAAAGGAATGTGGGATTATTTTCAATGAACTGCATTGTGCTGCGTTAGCGGGAATGGAGCAAAATCAGCTGCATGTCTTTGTGAGTTCTACTTACTCATCTTTTGCTGACGTCCAGTGAGCTTTTGCTTCTGGTTTGTACGATGGGAGATGGATGGGTTTTGGTTTTTGGTTTTGTTTTGTTTTTTAACTGGGTCAGGGGTGAGATGTGGTCTGCTTTATTTCAGGGCCTAAAATATAATCAATTAGAGTTGAATACGATGCCATGGGAAAATCACAACACATAATATTAAGTAATAAAAACAAGATTCAAAACCGTATTGGAAAATCACTCTAATCATGTGTCTGTCTATTAGTATGTCTACTAGAATCATCTAATCATAGATGAGAAAGGAAATATGGCAAAAAGAGTCAAGAGTAGTTCTCTCTTGGGTGATACTTTTGTATATGTGTCTACTTGGACTTTTCAAGTTTTCTGTAACAAACATGCATCACTTTTATAATAATCAGAAAAATCAAACCTTATGCTTTAAAAAGCCTTACCAACAAAGACCAAAGCTAAACATGACAAGTGGCCTGTGTGCCCAGGACCAAGGGGTTTTTTTTGTTTGTTTGTTTGTTTTTTAAAGAGTCGACCAGAGGACTCTTTTTTTTTTTTTTTGCGGTACGCGGGCCTCTCACTGTTGTGGCCTCTCCCATTGCGGAGCACAGGCTCCGGACGCGCAGGCCCAGTGGCCATGGCTCACGGGCCCAGCCGCTCCGCGGCACGTGTGATCTTCCCAGACCAGGGCACGAACCCGTGTCCCCTGCATCGGCAGGCGGACTCTGAACCACTGCTCCACCAGGGAAGCCCAGGACCAAGGGTTTTGAGTGAGCTCTTTCCTGTCTCTGGCCGTGCCCTCTCCTCCCCCTTCTCAGAGCTGTGGTGACAGAGAAGCTCAGAGGAACAGGCTAGTGTTGGTGCATCCCTTTTGTGAATGTAGTTGGAGGCAGATGTGCACAATCACATGGGCTAAACAATGAAGCTTTCACTGGATGTGGGGTGATCCCTCCTGGAGTGGGGAGTTCAGCATCTTTGTAAACACTGAGGTGATGTTATCTTTATAATAGGTACACTTTTTTCATTTTGAAGCCTCTGTTTTAAGTGGGCCGATCTAAAGCATGTGACGAAGTCTGTGGATCACTCACATGGAACGCATCCAGCCCTGCAGGGACAGGCTTTGTCTGGGCACCTCACTGCAGAGGGTACCATGATCTTGACTGACGGTTTTGGTTGGAGTTTCTCCCATCTAGATTCCTTTACCTAACTAGATCTGAAGAGATTCTTGTTTTTTTCTAACTTCGAGTTTCAAAAGAGAATAGGAAGGATTTATTGAAAAGAGATTAACCCATACCATAGAATGGTCTATATACAGTGTTTTTTTTTTGTTTTTTGTTTTAAAAATATTTATTTATTTATTTTTGGCTGCGTTGGGTCTTCGTTGCTGCACGCAGGCTTTCTCTAGTTGCAGCGAGCAGGGGCTACTCTTCATTACAGTGTGTGGGATTCTCACTGTGGTGGCTTCTCTTGTTGCGGAGCATGGGCTCTAGGTACGCAGGCTTCAGTAGTTGCGGCACGTGGGCTCAGTAGTTGTGGCTCACAGGCTGTAGAGCTCAGGGTCAGTAGTTGTGGCACACGGGCTTAGTTGCTCCGTGGCATGTGGGATCTTCCGGACCAGGGCTCGAACCCGTGTCCCCTGCGTTGGCAGGCGGATTCTTAACCACTGCGCCACCAGGGAAGCCCTATATATAATTTATTAAATTTAAGCATAAGTGTATGTACAATAACTACAAATAATTTTTAGCTGAAACTATGGTGTGGGTCTAGAGTTAATTCCAATCCCTTCTTACTAAGGCACTAGCGAAACTAAAGACCAGAAGTGACTAAGGAACATGGTTCTGTCGTGGTCTCAGTCAGGTTCTTGTTTCATCGTTTCTCTTCTCAGAGACGACCGTTCTCTTCTCCTCTCCCCAGGGACCCATGCTCATCCTTGTTTACACCACCTGTATCTCCGGATTGGTCATTCCTTTCTATGGGGGTGGATATTCTAATCACAGCAAATTCTCAGTGTTTAGCTGCTTGGTTTAAATTTTTAAAGAACAGGGTCTTAAAATATTAGTATATTTCAGTAACTCTTATTATTTCTGTTCCAATTTGCTATTACATATCCCTAATTCATACATGTCAGATTATCTTCTAGTTCGGCAGGTGCCCAATACGGCAGCCTGAGAATACCTAGATTTGCCAGCCACACTCTGCCTTCTTTCTTTACCTTTGCTGAGTGGGAATGGTTTGTAGACTGCTTCTGATTTTGACTGGAAGTGAGACATTTCTAGACCATTCAATAAATATTTATTACCTGCTGACCATGTGCTAGAAATCGGGGTCCCTACTTTTCAAGGAATTCATTGGAAGTCTTCCTCTTACCCTGTCATTATTTCAGCATCCTCCAAAGTGTTTTCCCCGGAATCTACTAGTTCTAGGGGATGTCAAAGGTATTATGTGAAAAAGGGGTTCCATGGTCAAATGACTAGGGGAAACAGTGAGTTAATAAAGCTATTCCAGTTTCTTTAGTACCCTGTCATACATCCTAATCCCCCAAGCAAGATATAGAACATACAGATATATTTGATCAGGGAGTTCTTTCTTTCCAGAGCATTTTGTGGGTCTAAGGCTTTGAAATACCCTTTGGGAAATACTAACTAAACAGTCTTAAACAATCCACGTTCCGTATTATAAAGGCAGCCCTCTTCTAGCTACTGAGGGTCTGTTAATAAGCATTTATTGAAAACCTACTATATGTCAGACATGTGCTGAGCGCCAGTGTAAGATACATCTCCATTCTTCAAGAAGCTCCTGGTTTTAAAGAATCCATGAAACCACATTAATTAGAGCTGCACTGTCCAATACAGTAGTCGCTGGTCACCTGTGGCTATTTACATTTAAATTAATTAAAATTAAATAAAAACTAAAATTAGTTTCTTAATCTTACTAGTCACATTTCAAGTGCTCAAAAGCCACGTATGTCTAGTGGGTATTGTATTAGATAGTGAGCCTTTCCATCATCGTGGAATGTTCTGTCGGACACCACTGACTAAGAGGTTCCAGCCTCAAGTGTTACCTCCTACAATACTCTGTTAATCCCCTGTCCCACCAATGGCTGCCAGATGTGTTCAGAATTGTCCCCCTGCTGCCTCAGTGAGGCATTGCCATTTAGCTCTTTAAGCATCGATTATGGCCTGCTTCTCTTTGCTAGACCACTTCTCTCCCAGTTTACAGATGAAGAACAGATAAAACTCAAAACTGTATGCTCAGTGTTTCTCCCTAGGTCTCATGTCAGAATCTCCATCTCAGGGGCTGCTCAGCGCCTCAGGAATGCTTGTAAATTACAAATCAATCACAAATCGTAATTACTTTACTGTGTCTGCATTTTTGGAAATTGCTGCGGAATGTCAGTCACAGCAGGAATTAATTTATCTTCGTGAGCATTTGAATAAACGTGTGAACAGTCAGTATGGCTTGATGCCCATATATAAATAAGCCTGCCAACTTTTGTCTGCTATGTGTGGTCTATAGACTAGTTCAGATTTCCCGGCAGACAAGAGTAGATTCTTTGTCAAATGAGTATTAGCTTGGGATTTAAATGCAGGAAGGTTTTACTTACTGAAATATAACAATATATCTTCTCTCACCACTCACCAGTCTTACCACAATAAAAGCATGAGGATAAGGTTATAAGCAGTCCTTATCCTAAGGACTTGTGTAGTCACTGTGTGGTCTTCAGGACACCTCTTACCGTGAGATAATTTTGTGCATAAAGGTTAGCTATCCAAGCCACCAACAAGGCCAGTTAGGCCATAATGTCAAACTAGAACATGGTACTAATCAGTATCAGTTTCTTGAGGTTAGTGCTAGTAGATTCCTACTGTGTTGTGAATCTGAGTGTAACTGGATGAATAATTTAGAATAAATGCATACAGGTAGATCTGGATGAAGAGAGAGATGCAGATGACTTCAAAAGGGAGCTTCCTAGAGTTCCCTGAAAGAGCCATGTCCCTTCACCTTCAGGCTATAAGTACATGCCAGTCCCTCGGCCTCCACATCTCCTAAGTCCTGCTCGTCCTGCAAGCCTCCTCTCCCTCAGAGATGATGTCCCTTCACTATTCACCACATTAGGTCTCTGCTGGCTGCTCCCAGAGCTCCCTGACCCCAAAGAGGGCAACCACGATGGAAGCTACAGTATCTCTAAGGCTTAGTGTCAGAAGTGACAAACCACCCTTCCACCACTTGCCATTCATCAAAAGTGAGTCACTAAGTCCAGCCCACACTGAAAGGGGAAGAAAATTAAGTTTTCTGTCTCTTGAAAAGAGGAATATCTAAGAATTTATGGGACTTCCCTGGTGGCGCAGTGGTTAAGAATCCGCCTGCCAATGAAGGGAACATGGGTTCCAGGCCTGGTCCGGGAAGATCCCACATGCCACGGAGCAACTAAGCCTGTGCGCCACAACTACTGAGCCTGCGCTCTAGAGCCTGCGAGCCACAACTACTGAGCCTGCGCGCCTAGAGCGCATGCGCTGCAACACAAGAAGCCACCGCAATGAGAAGCCCGTGCACCGCAACAAAGAGTAGCCCCTGCTTGCCACAACTAGAGAAAGCTTGCATGCAGCAACGAAGACCCAACGCAGCCAATAAATAAATTTATTTATTTAAAAAAGAAAAGAATTTTGTGGGCATACTACTATGTATAAAATAGATAACCAATGAGAACCTACTGTACAGCACAGGGAACTCTACTCAATGCTCTGTGGTGACCTAAATGGGAAGGAAATCTAAAAAACAGGGAATATATATATACATATATACATATAGCTGATTCACTTTGCTGTGCAGCAGGAACTAACACAACAGTGTAAAGCAACTGTACTCCAATAAAAAGTTTTTTAAAAATGGACGTATCTTTAAACCACCACAGAGACCAACTTTTTTTTTTTTTTTTTTTTTTTTGCGGTACGCGGGCCTCTCACTGTTATGGACTCTCCTGTTGCGGAGCACAGGCTCCAGACGCGCAGGCTCAGCGGCCATGGCTCACGGGCCCAGCCACTCCGCGACATGTGGGATCCTCCCAGACCAGGGCACGAACCCATGTGCCCTGCATTGGCAGGCAGATCCCCAACCACTGCGCCACCAGGGAAGCCCGAGACCAACATTTTTTTAAACTGGTGATGTTTGTCTTTGACCCTTGAGTTTATTTCCCTTTCTTCTCTCATTTCCCACATCCTGCAGTTCAGGACTGCCACCTCCCCCACATGCTCCTTCCTCCAGACATCACCTGCCCAGGTGAAAACTCCCCTTACCTCAGTGTGGTCACTTCCTCCTCGCCTTCCTGGCCAAGCTCCTTGAAGAAGGTGATCTAGCCAATGGTCTTTACTTTCATTTATCTTTGGCTGCATTGGGTCTTCATTGCTGCGCATGGGCTTCCTCTAGTTGCGACGAGCGGGGGCTACTCTTCGTTGCGGTGCGCGGGCTCTCATTGTGGTGGCTTCTCTTGTTGCGGAGCACAGGCTCTAGGCACGCAGGCTTCAGTAGTTGTGGCACGCGGGCTCAGTAGTTGTGGCTCGCGGGCTTTAGAGCACAGGCTCAGTAGTTGTGGTGCATGGGCTTAGTTGCTCTGCGGCACGTGGGATCTTCCTGGACCAAGGGTCGAACCCATGTCCCCTGTATTGGCAGGTGGATTCTCAGCAACTGTGCCACCAGGGAAGCCCATGGTCTTTACTTTCTCACTTCCCTTTCAATTTGTTCCGGAAACCTGCTCTTTCTCCGGAAGTAGTAGCCGGAAGCCCTATGCACTTATTATTTTTTTTGTGTGTGTGGTACGCGGGCCTCTCACTGTTGTGGCCTCTCCCATTGCGGAGCACAGGCTCCGGACGCACAGGCTCAGCGGCCACGGCTCACGGGGCCCAGCCACTCCGTGGCATGTGGGATCCTCCTGGACCGGGGCACGAACTCGCGTCCCCTGCATCGGCAGACGGACTCTCAATCATTGCGCCACCAGGGAAGCCCCTATGCACTTATTTTTGAAACAGAGAAGAAACAATGAACAATATAATTCACTAATAATTCATGTTATGGATGAATCTTAAAAACATTGTGCTGAGCAAAAGAAATCCGGCATAAAGTACATACTGTTTGATGCCATTTGTATCAAATTCTAGAACAGTCTAAACTAATCCAGTGTTAGAAAGCAGATCAGTGGTTGCCTGGGCCAAGGGTGGGGTTGGGGGATTGACCGCAAAGGAGTAAAGAGGGAATTTTCTCGGAGGTGGTAGAAATATTACGTATCTTAATTGAGGTGGTACCTGGAAGCATATATCCATCAAAACTCTTCAAACTGTGCATTTAAATAAAGCATTTTATTAAAAACCAAATATACCTTGATAAACTTTAAAGTATGCTTGGTAAATGCATCCCCAACATATTTTAAAAGCAACTTCAGTATTTGCAAGAGCAATGTTTTGACAGGTCTTTGTTGAAAACTTTTGTCTTCCTGCTGCCTGGGTGGTTAAAGAGACAAACCAAAGGGAAAAGTAGCAAGTTATCTCTAAGGGCCAATTAGAATATCGGCAATTTTCAGTTGGTTGTAATAACAGAAGTGATTCATATCACAGAGACAGGAGGCTCTCCCTCCCCTCTGGCAATCAGTTGTGAATGATTACAAACCACTCTGCCCTACAACCCTGGGGCGGGGTGGGGGGGGGAGGTGTATTTCAGAAAGCACCTCAATTCTCAGGCCCCACCTCAGACTTATTAAATCAGAATCTCCAAGGGTAGGGCCCAAGCAAAGTAAAGCTCTCCCGATGGCTCTCGGTGACACCGTGGGTGAGCCCCAGTGAGATGGAGTATGGTGCTTCTCAAAATTTTTTTTTTTTTTTTTGCACAAGAACATCTGGGAAGCTGGTGGAGGATGTAAATGCATGGATTCTACTACTGGAAATTCTGATTGAGTAATTCTTCTTGGAGGTCTTGAATTTGCATTTTTAATAAGCTTCCAGGTAGCTCTGATGGAAGTGGCCCAGGCATCACACATTGAAACTAACATTATCTTTTCCCAGATTTCTGGGCAGAATTGGAGTTTAACAAGATTCCTTGGCTGAAAAGTGGCTCCTTCATCTTGGGTTTTTTAGATGGCATCTAGCCCTACTACTTTTGTTTACTTAAGTCAGGCTTACTTAGCCCCACCCCATTCCTTCCCCCAGAATCAACCCCACACCCAGTACCCTGTCTAGACCATAATGGCATTTTTGTCACCCCGTACTGGCAGCAATCATCACCATACCCTAGAAGCCTATCCCTCCAGACTTCACCTCTTCAGCCTGGCACCTCACCTGTGTTAGAGCCCCCATCACACAAGCCTTTGTGCTACTAGGGTCCTGTGCTCCAGGCACATGGCTAGGTGCTGGGGATACAGTCACAGGTCAGTCTTGGTCTTTGACATAAATCTTCTTATCTAGGTATAGATATGAATGGTCTTAATTTTCCACTGGTCCAATGAGAGGGCTTAGCCGAGGTCCATGGTCCTTAGCAACAGGTTCTGAGAACATGCTGGGTGAAGCCAGAGCCCAGTTCTGGGGCCTCACCTCCTCTTCAACCAAAGCTGCCACACTGCTCTCATTAATGGCTTCGGTGTAAGACTGCATTGGAAGAAATGGTTTCTGCTGCTAAAATAAGTTGTAAATCCACTGGATTAGGGAAGGCTTAGCTTTCCTTCCAGTTCTGGCACATTGTGGATCCAGAATGACATAGATTGTCAGTGCCTTTCCCTTTACTTCATTTATTTCTAATAGTATAATTATTTTAAAACAGAGATTTATGGTAGTGATTTATGTCTATGTCTTATGAAAGTATTTCAACATAGAAGAATGCTGTGATGGTCTGTAATAACTATACACTTTTAAAATTTGGTATGTTCAGCTTCTGAAGGTATAATGATAGGGAAATATTTTGGGTAAAGCTATGACCCAGGTGCTGTAGGAGATATGTTTATATATTACCTCATTTAATCTGCACACAGTCCTTTGAGATAAATACTATTTTTATCTCCACTCAAGAGAGAAGGAACATCAGGCAAGGAAGTGAAGCAACTTGTCCAATATCACACAGGTCTGGGGAGGCAGGGGTTGAACACATGCAGTCTGACTTCCCATCCCAGACACAGCCTCTGTTGAGGAAATCCATTCGAGGTGGATTTTTGCTTGAGGAGGACTCACTAACTCAAGTGGGTTCTGATGATCTGCAGCAGCTGGATGATTCCCAAGCCTCTGTCCATCTTTCAACAGCATCCAGTTGTGAGACCAATGTCACGATACCCCAGCTCTGTGAGCCCGAGGAACGTGCTTTGCTGAATGACTCAAATGAGATGACAGTGCGTGAAGAGCTGGTGCTGAGTGTTGGCACAGCTCAAAAGACACCACCCTTGCCTCAGGAAGTTTAATATCTCTGTATGACCCAAACCCAAAGCCTTCAGAGGCCAGGCAGGTAGCAAAGATGAGTTAACAAGCAGGTAGTGAGAAAAGGCAAGTTGGGGGAGGAGCCGCCACGCAATGCCAGCTAATGGTTTCCCTGGAGGGTACGGGGTGTGTGGAGGGTAAAAAGCCAGTGTTTCCAAATCAAAAGAACCTGGTGAACTCGCCAGGATTTTATCTATCTATCTATCTATCTATCTATCTATTTATTTATTTTTGGCTGCATTGGGTCTTGTTGCTGCGCACGGGCTTTCTCTAGTTGCGGCGAGTGGGGGCTACTCTTCATTGAGGTGCACAGGCTTCTCATTGCGGTGGCTTCTCTTGTTGCAGAGCACGGGCTCTAAGCACATGGGCTTCAGTAGTTGTGGCTCGCGGGCTCAGTAGTTGTGGCACGTGGGCTTAGTTGCTCTGTGGCATGTGGGATCTTCCCGGACCAGGGCTCGAACCCGTGTCCCCTGCATTGGCAGGCGGATTCTTAACCACTGTGCCACGAGGGAAGTCCCTCGCCAGGATTTTAAACGGTGGCAACTGATTCGAACAGTTCTTGTATTTTATTCTATTTATTTTTATATCTACAGACCTAACAAGCTCTTTCTAGGAGTGCCATTTGCCTAGGCGCCATCGTTTTGCATTCCTGCCTTATATAGATTCTGCAGTGGACAGGAGGGTTCTGGCCCATTACAACCTGGCCACACATTGTCAGTATCTGCACTTACAGAGTTATTTTTAGAGTTTCCCCTTATCTTGAAAGCCCAGCACTTCCAAGCATAGGAAGTGAAGCATCAGTGCATGCGTGTGTGTGCATGCGTGTATGTGTGTGTGTGCATGCATGTGTCTTTGTGTGTGTGTGTGTGTGTGTGTTGGGGGGTGTACAGGGTTTGTCTGAAGCAGACGAGACAGTGGGCATTTGACTGAGTTGGTGTCAGCATCACACCATGCTGCTCCAAGCTCCATCACCATGGCTGGTCTGCAGCAACTGCATTGCAGCAGCCACCAAGGACACAGAACACATCTGTCCCTTTGTCGCTGGCTTCACTTGACATGACCAGTGTCATCTCCAGTTGGCATTTAGCTCATTGACTCCGTCGCTGCCAGGCCCGGGCCATAAGCAGCTATTGTTATTGTGTGTGCTTACTGCAAACAGTAGAGCCTTCAGAAACTCCACCATACACCACCTCAGCTCGGGGAACTGGCAGAAAGTCCCACAGTACTCACAGCACACACTCAAAGGATTTTATCTTATTAATCTTTGAAAAACATTGGCAAATGCACAGGAGTCAAATATGAAGTTTGCCCACATCTAACATAGGCTGGTTTTAGTTTTACGACCTAATGATTGAAGAGGAAGACTTTTTTATTAAGGTTGGCACTCCTGCTCAGATCTCAGTTCCATTTTTAGGATAAGGTTTCTGTTGTGGTTTGCTGTTTTTTTGGAGCTCACTCTCTCCCTGGCGGGTACAACAGCCTTTGTACATACACGACAGGAGAATCTTAATAGGTGTCCACTGGGTGTGGTTTCTTTCCTTTGGTGTCACTGGTAAAAGATGTTAGAGCTCTAAGAGGTTCCCAGACATAGTTACTCCTTATTTTGATTTCTGTTTCTGGTGCAAGGGTGCTTGGTATTTTGCATTAATAGATTGAGATTATTGTACATAGAAGGACTCTTGAAAACACTTTTATTTCCAATATTGATCGCAATAACAGAGGGAATCTAATTAATTGGACATAAATGTTTTCTTTTTTTAGTTTATTTTTTATTGAAGTATAGTTGATTTTCAATGTTGTGTTAGTTTCTGGTGTACAGCAAAGTGATTCAGTTATATATATATATAATATATGTGTATTATATGTATTGATATATTCTTTTTCATATTCTTTTCCATTATGGTTTATTACAGGATATTAAATATAGTTCCCTGTGCTATACAGTAGGCCCTTGTTATTTATCTATTCTATATATAGTGGTTTGTATCTGCTAATCCCAAACTCCTAATTTATACCCCTCCCCCCTTCCCCTTGCGTAACCATAAGTTTGTTTTCTATATCTGTGTGTCTGTTTCTGTTTCGTAAATAAGTTCATTTGTGTCATATTTTAGATTCCACGTATAAGTGATATTATATGGTATTTGTCTTTCTCTGTCCAGCTTACTTAACTTAGTATGATAATCTCTAGGTCCATCCATGTTGCTGCAAATGGCATTATTTCATTCTCTTTTTATGGCTGAGTAGTATTCCATTGTGTGTGTGTGTGTGTGTGTGTGTGTGTGTGTGTGTACCACATCTTCTTTATTCAGTGATCTGTTGATGAACACTTAGGTTGCTTCCACATCTTGGCTATTGTAAGTAGTGCTGCTATTAACACTGGGGTGCATGTATCCTTTCAAATTATAGTTTTCTCCACATATATGCCCAAGAGTTGGGTTGCTGGATATGGCAACTCTGTTTTTAGTTTTTTGAGGAACCGTCATACTGTTTTTCATAGTGGCTGCACCAATTGATATTCCTACCAACAGTGTAGGAGGGTTCCCTTTTCTCCACACCCTCTGCAACATTTGTTATTTGTGGACTTTTTAATGATGGCCATTCTGACTGGTGTGAAGTGGTACCTCATTGTAGTTTTGCATTGCATTTCTCTAATAACTAATGATGTTGAGCATCTTTTGACATGAATGTTTTCTTGAAAGCACACACACACATGCATAAGTGTGCAATCATACACACAAACACACACTAATGCTCATTTTTTCCTGAAAAAGCTTCAAATCTTTCAAAACCCCTTCCCTGGGGATTTTTTATTTTCCATTTTCTTAATGGAATTGTCTATAAAAATCTTCCTTGAAGCTTTTGAAATTGTTTTTTTCTAAAACTGATATCTGTGGGGTCTTTTTTGTTGTTGTTTGGTTGGTTTTACTTTAAATTATGGTAAAATACACATAACATAAAGCTTACCATCATAACTGTCTTCGAGTGTATAGTTCATGGGCATTAAGTAACCCACTTTGTTGTGTGACCCTCACCACCGTCCATCTCCAGAAATCTTCATCTTGATAGGTATGGTTTTTAATTTTTGTTTTATTTTATTTTGTTTTCACATATAAGCCAGGTCTTTAGGATGTGCAATAGAGGCCAGAAAGGGGAACAAAAAGTATGCAAAGGAAGAAGATATCTGCTTTCATTTCTCCTCAGCTGAAGCAGTGCTACTACCTACCACCTTTCAATACACTGGGCAACTTCCTCTTACACTGAGAGCAAAACACATTGTGAGAACAATAGCACATCATGCTCTGTTGCTAAAATTGCAGCTTCATAATCAAATATCAAGACCAAGTGAGGAAGGAGCCCTAACAAGTAAAAATTACTTTATTCCTATAAAGCACATTCCCTTTATGTAAAATTCATGTTGTTTTCATGGTTCGTTAATTGGGAATCTGAGAATAAGAAAAAAGCCCTTTTCCTCCTCTCGTATGCTGAAAGCCATCGAAGTTTAGTTATCAGGGAGGCAGGTACGTGCAGAGTTTATTCCATTCTTATTTCACGTGCGTTTTCTTTTTTTTAAAATTTTTATTGGAGTATAGTTGATTTACAATGTTGTGTTACTTTCTACTGTACAGCAAAGTGAATCAGTTGTGTATATACATATATACACTCTTTTTTAGATTCTTTTCCCATATAGGTCATTATGGAGTGTTGAGAAGAGTTCCCTGTGTTATACGGTATGTCCTCATTAGTTATCTATTTTATATATAATCTTACTGATGTAGCATCACTTCTGTTCCAGGATAGGAGAGATATTGGACTATTTATGGCCAGGTCGATTTTGGAAAGGCAGCTGGGGGACCGTTTATAACCACATGGGCTTTAAAACGATAGAGTCCCACTGCTCGAGGTACCCATGGGGTGCAGACCAGTGCTAGCAAACTTTTTCTGAAAAGATCCAGATATTGAGTATTTTGGCTTGTGGGACACATCTACTCAGCTCCGCCATTGACATGGGAAAGCAGCCCTAGACAACACATAAACAGAGGGTGTCACTGGGTTCCAACTTCACCTTTATAGATGGGGATTGAAATTTAAATGTCATGTAATGTTCATGCGTCAGGAAGTATTATTCTTCTTTTGATTTTTTTTCAACTGTTTAAAAGTGTAAAAGTCATTCTTAGCTTATGGACCATACATAACAGGTGTGGATTGGATTTGGGCCAAGGACTCAATTTCCAGGTGCCTGAAGTAGAGGAAAAACAGGATTCCAAGGCCTGTGGACAAGATGCCAATGACAGATACTGGTTTGAGTTCTCGCTCTGCCAGGTATTAACCATGTAACCTTGGGCATGTCACTAACCTCTGCAAGTTTCAGTTTATCCATAGGGAAAGCACAATGACCACCCCATAGAGATGAAAGTTACAAAGTGGGGCACAAAATGGTGATCAGGCCCTACAGCTCTGGAGAGGCTACATTTCTCTCTTTGGGAGCTTGAGACTTTGTTTCAGTTGGTGGTAGTCAAACTCCTAGCAATAGGTCTTATTTTATTAAAAAGAAAATTAAGTTTGTTTCATGTTTATTTACCCCATCAACATAATACTTTGTTCCTACCAAAAGAATGAGATTGCTAAGAAACTACAAATTTCCTAAATTACAGGCTGACTGAGGAAGAAAAATCTCCGTATGTTTTCATCAGACACACAACAGAGGTCTTATTAAGTAATGGCAAGCTCTGTCCTGTGGTGAATTCAGACAGACTGACCCTCTTCTATGGAATCCTTTGTTTTCCCCAGGGGAGGTAAATTCTTCCTCCAGGGACTCATGCCCTTGAACTTCATTCAGGTTACACCCGAAATGATGAATGATGCTTTGTCAGGGTGTTTTGAATGTCATCAAGGGCTGGACCCTTTAAGCTTCTCTCAGGATAACTAAAAGTCTGTGCCTGCAGCCTAACCTAGATTGGGAATGCTTTCCCAGCCTGTGCTCTTCCCTCCCCACCCCTGCCCCCCATGAAAAGGCCAAGTGACAGAAGCAAATGGGGGGAGAGTTCCTTACCTGCCTTCCCACAAACAGTCCTCAAAGAGCCGGGCAACCCGAGAGGTGGGCACTGGGCCATGTTGAAATCTGTTCCATCCCTCCAAGGGTGTGTGTGCATTGAATTACCTGTGGCTCATCCCAAAACAAGGGGCTTAAGGAACATCTACCAGAAACCAGTCCAGCTGTGCTGACAAATGCAGGGTATGGGAGTCAGGGAGTCAGACCCCTTATGGCTGTGTGGACCCCAAGCCAGGCTGCGGA
Source organism: Mesoplodon bidens (assembly GCF_964165515.1). NCBI lineage: Eukaryota > Metazoa > Chordata > Mammalia > Artiodactyla > Ziphiidae > Mesoplodon > Mesoplodon bidens. The sequence goes on from NC_138162.1 coordinate 51,958,077, forward strand.
GGAGGTGGGCAGGCAGAGATGGAAAGGAGGAGGGAGAAGCAACGGACCACCAAAGAGGGCCAATACTGTGCCTTGTTGGGTTATAGGTAGCATCGCTTTGAGCAGAAATCAGGCTGGATCCATGCACTGTCATGGTCAAGTGCTAACTAACACTGCACCAGCGAGAGGGATGGGATGGGATGGGATGGGATGGGATGGGGGAAGACATGGTTGGTAGACCTGCAGAGAAATCAGGATGTTAAAAAACATGGAATGGCAGATCAGGGGCTGGCAGCAGTCTGCTGACTTGATCTTGAGAAATGCAGTGATGACGAAACGTTTTCAATTCATTCTCTTGCTTTCATGATACGCCATGAGGCAGCCCGCCGTGCGTCCGTATCCCATCTCCTGTGGTTAAAGGAGAGAGCTTCAAAAATGTGCAGCTCTGCCCTTGTAAGAACAAGTGTAAATCAAGAGACTGAATGTGTTTACATAATGTGACTTATTTTTAATGTTTGCAGGATTTGGGAAAAGAAGAGCAGTTTGATTCTTGCATGAGTATGAATAAATATTCTCTGTGGGTGGCAGGTCTTTGTGTTTATCTAGCCATACATGTGTATACATGTACGTGGGGGTGTGCATATATGTGCACACATTCACACACACACACACCCGCGTGGGGACTGCCCTCTGTGGCAGTGATGTGGGCTGCTGTTTAGGTACAGAATTAATCAAATAAATATTTTTCTTTCCTGTGTCGGGTGGTCTGGCCTGCCATGTTTCTATTTTTATTTCTTTTGGCTTATTTGCTACCCACATTCCTAAGAGAATGCAGAAAGAACATTTTAAATTTCTGTGTGATGGTTGGATCACGTGTATACTTCAATTTGGGAGAATTTTTTAAAATGTTTGTAGTCTGGCTGCCCTGCCTGCCTTAAAGGACTTCCGACCTGGGGATGCTAGCAAGGAAAGTCAGCAGCCCTGGCTGTGGGCCTGCCGTGGATGGCTCCACCAGTCATGGCCCTGTCCCGTCCACACTGCCCTCCCCAACCCCGACGGCCAGGGCTGGCTTTGTATGGCTGCCAACTCAAAGACTCAGCTGAAAGCACATGCAGATATGAGTGAAGATCTGTTCAGAGCGATGCCTTGGGTAGACTGGTTAGGAAGACAGGTCTTCAAGTTTCAACCTTGGCTACCCGAATGAACTATGTGACTTTGACCAAGGGACTTAACCCCAGTTCTGTCATCTGTACAATGAGGAGAGTACCACTCACCCCATAAGACTGCTGTAAGGACTGAAGGAAGTCATGAGTTTAAAGCACTGAGCACAGTCTGGCACATAGAAAGAAGGGCCGGAAGTGTAGCTACTGCTCTGTTAGCAGCACAGTACACTTTTGTTGATCCCTTAAGGCTGGGATACTACCGCCCCATCTTGCTCTGCATCTTTTGTGACCTGGCACTACTTCAGTTATGCATTCATCAGGTTATTAATATGTATAAAGCCTTGTTCCAAAAACCATTTAAGGTGGCTGGTGTCAGTCTCCCCCTGGAATTCTTTCTCCGTCTAACAGACACAGCGACGTTAAGAAAAAAAGTTTTTAAAAAATGTTCAGGCCGGGTGCGCTCTTTACTCTGTGGTCTGTCTGTTCTTTGGAACAGAAGCTTCCGGGCCCAGAAGCCTGGCCTCCAGGATCACTGGGAGCAGCAGTGTCCTCAGGGCTTCGAGGCCCTGAGGGCAGAAGGAAGTGCTCCGCACCCAGGGGGCGGGGCCACCGAGACTCCTGGGCAGCTCACAAGTGAAGACCCTCAGCGATCTCGGTCTCTGGAATCAGCTCTGAATGGTCCAGTTCACCCAAGGAGATTGAACTGGGCTCGCGTTTTTGGGGAGCGTGTTGGGTGGCCCTGCTGTAGGCGAAGGCCGAATCATCCTCACTGGCTCTGCCCTGCACTGTGGGCGGAACTGAGGGCTCCTTACAAAGTCCTGCCCTGGGAGGCCCCACCCATGGAATTACCTGCTCTTCCCCCCCGCCCCCCCCCCCCCCCGCAATTGTCAAGACACTTGGGAAAAGGTCAATGTCATAGGTGCAGCTTTGTGGATTCTAGAAAGCGAGAGGAGAAACACTGCAGCAGGGGAGAGCTGGCCTCCCCTGGGTGGGTGAGATGCATGGCCGCCCTGTGCCCGAGGGTGGCAGGAGCTGCCCCCTTGTTTCTACCTTCTGAAGACTAGCTGTCCCACAGGGATTGGGCAGGAGAGTGGCTGGGGATGTTTTGTACTCGCTTGTTTGCTTTGCTTTTCTCCTCCTCTCTCTTGTTCCAGGGATTTCCCTGCAGCAAACAGCCTGATATTTTACTGGGCTCCCCCTTGAAGTGAAATACTGCCCTTCAGAGCTCAGGGAGACGCTGTCTGAGGGAGAGCTAACTGCCAGGCCACATTCTTAGCAGCCAGCCCTGGGGCCCTCCGGGATCGTCCTTCTCTTCTTCCTTTTCCCCTGAGGCCTGTTCCCTTTCCCTGAGCGCTCTGTCTCCCATCCGGAGACACTTACACGGGGCCTGAAAGGATGAACAGGTGTGTTCTGGGCAGGCTAAGGAAGCGGGGCTCTCGTGCAGAAACAAACAGAAGCAAGGTGTGTGCAAGGCTGGAGGGGGGCAGGTCCCAGAGTCCTGCAGTCACTTAACTTGCTGAGACTTTTTCTGGTAGGAGATGGAGGGAAGTGGAAACAAGCTTTGTGCGTTTTTGGATCTTCAGCAGCAGCTTTCCAGCCTGCGCTGCTGATGATACCAGGAGAGCTTAGAGAGTGTAGGCCTTTGGCCTTGTCTACACGTTGGAATCACAAGGCAGCATGGTATCATGGGAAATTCTGAGTCCTCCAAACTGGATGATTCGGAGACAACAACTGGTTTTGATCCCCGTCATCAAATACCTTGCACACCACCACTTCCTCCCTAAAGCCACCCGTGCCGGTTCCTCAAGTCCTTCTGACCCTGGTGTGGCCCTGCTTCTCACGGCGTCAAGGTGCTAGAAGAGCCCTCGCTGAACCCTTGGCCCTGCCTGCACTCAGGAATCGCCCACGTTGCCCCGTGCAGCTCAGCTGCCCATCATAGCCTCCTTGCTGGTGCCAGCTCGCTTTTCTTCTGGTTCTCATCCTCCAGGAAAACTGCCGTTTCCAAAGGGACTCGCTTTGCTACCCGTGGGTTAGATCCCGAGATAAGGAAATAGCAAAATATCTGCTTGACCTCTGGTGTAGAAAGATGGCCAGAGGGAAATGGGTATGGTCAGGAGCTGAGGACCCCGGGGGGCGGGTGGGTTAGGGGTAGTTCTGGTGAAATCCTCACATGGGCATCAGCAGCAGTTTGCTTGGAATGGGGTGGTGGGGAGAGCAGACCCTTGAGCAATGGAATTTTCGAGATGGTCAACATTTTCAATCCACACACTTGTTAGGGGAGGGGAAAATAGCCAATAGCAAAAGAAACAAATGGATAATATGGATACCACTTGGAGGTTTTAAAGCCTTTAAGAAATGGAATTTGTAGGATGCAAGGCTGCGTAGAAAGTCATTTTGCAGACCGGGCTGCCAACCCCCCGGGGGCCTAACCAAGTTGTCAGGAATGAAGAAGTCTTCTCAGTTACAGGGTTTACTCGTATCCCATCCCCCCGACCCAGCCAGAAATGTGGTCCCTGTAATTCACGCTGCAGTTCAAACCCACTTTCCCAAATCTGTCTTCATCTGAGAGGAGGCTGAGGAGAGGTGAGGTGTGTCCATGCTCCAGCTTAGGGGGGGCTTCCGGGAACTGGGGGGCCCTGAGGCTGTGCTGCTGATTGGTTGCAAGGGAGCACATTAGAAAAGGAGCACCCCTACCCCCGGCCCCCCCTCTCCCTGCCCCGCACCTTGGCCCTTTTTGGTGGACTCACCGTTTTCCTTTGTCTTTTTGGCAACTATCATCTTAACATAGTGCCTTTAAAATGTGTTGGTGAAGTTCCATTACTGGAGAAGGAAAGTGTGTGTGTGTGTGTGTATGTGTGTATGTGTACCTATGCTCTGTTAGATGAGAGGCAGTTGATTGAATACTTCCCTCTTTGTGCCCGATCTAACGATATGCTGTGTGTTTCAAGCTACCCTGTTTTCATGGTGGCTGGTGGTGGGAAGGACCCGCTTACACAAAGGTCATCTTCACGAAGCGCTGGGCCCAGTGTTCTCATTCTTATCACACTGCTGCGCCTTTTATACCCACCTTCCTTTCATCCCTTTGTGTCCTGTTCTTCCTAAATCATTGCTTTATTTCCAATATTTCTTCTTCCCCTTTCTCCTTCTTATTTCTCAGAATTAGCAGAAAGTTGGTGAATTAGAAACAAGAAATTGGCTTTAAAACGCTGTTGCTGTAGCACTTCTATGCCCAATATATGTTAAAACACTAGAAAAACAAAGAACCTCAGTCCTTTTCTTTTATTTCTCCTCCCAGTGGAGTAATAGAAACAGGATGTTTTTTGTCTGCTTGCTTGTTTTTTTTTGTTTTTTTTTTTTGCAGTACACGGGCCTCTCACTGCTGTGGCCTCTCCCGTGGCGGAGCACAGGCTCCGGACGCGCAGCCTCAGCGGCCATGGCTCACGGGCCCAGCCGCTCCGCGGCATGTGGGATCCTCCCGGGCCGGGGCACGAACCCATGTCCCCTGCATCGGCAGGCGGACTCTCAACCACTGCGCCACCAGGGAAGCCCTGCTTTTTGTTTTTGAGGCAACCAAATCTGACCCTTATCCTTCCACTTGCTAGCTGAGTGAACTTGGGCAAGTTACTTCAGTTCTCTGAGCCTCTGTTTCCTCATCTGTAAGTTAGAAGGAGCAATGCCTACTTCACAGAGTTTTGAGCAAGAAGTACACACAATAAATATAAGTGCCTCCACCATAGTAGATATTCAGTTTGTATTTTCCTCTACCTCTCGTTTTACTGGGTCTTTAAGACCTAATAATTGTTCATCTTCATTGGATTTTCATCGAATTAGCAAATATTTGTACAGCCCCTTGTGCACCAGGGTCCAAACAGAAACAAGGTATGGTTCATCTCTTCCAGAGCAATCTCCTGCTGGAACCAGGAATTAATAAAGTGTCATAGAACAACGTGAGAGGTACTATGGGCACAAAGGGAAACCAGAAGAGGAGCAGCTGAGACTTCTTGGGGACGGGGTGGGGAGGGTAGGAGATGGTGTTCCTGAGGGGGGAAATGGTCAAGGGTCTCGAAGGATGCTGGAGTTGGGAGAAAGGTGTTTTGGGAAGAGAGGAGCAAAGGAAAGCATATATAAGGGCATTGCTATGGGCTCAACGGTAGAGAAGGAGGGTTGGGGAGTGACGGCCGAGTGGTTGAGTAGTAGTCCACACCGATGCTAGACGCTAGAGTTGGGACTTAGTTTGAAAGCTGTGGAGAGCCATTTAGGTTTTAGGTTTACGTGGAGGAGAGCCAGTAATGCAAGAGGGATTTTCCTGAAGCACACTGAGGTGACTCTTAAGAAATCCTTGTGTACACAAGTTGCCTCTCTGAAATCAACATGGAGTGCAGAGTCCACAGGTCAGGAGTCCTGGCGCTGCCATTTATCAGTGGTCCCACCTTCGGCAAGTCGCTTCCTCCCTCACGGCCGGGAATTCACATCTCTGGAATGAAGGTGTTGGACTAGATCACATCCAGGTGTCCTCCCAGCTTGAACAGTCGTCTGTGATCCTGTGATTTTGTCACTCCTTTTTGGAGCTCATTTTATAATTCCTAATGTTACCTTATTCATATGGTTATGCTAGCATGATGACTGACACCTGGCAGACATCAGATTTCTTTCTTTATTCCATGTGAAAATTCGATTACTGGGATGTGTGATGGTATGGTGTAGTAAGCTAAGTCAGTCGGTTTCTTTGTAGTCTTGGTCAGGTCAGAAATTATTTGCGTGACCTGGAATAAATCATTTTACTTCTGGAAAGTTTATTCCCTCCGTGGCCAGTTCTCAAAATGGCTACACTGAGAGATAAGAGGAAGATTTGACTCATAGAATTCACACAAGTTTGTTCCATGTATATTAAAACAAACAAACAAAACTTTCAAATGCTAGCAAAGATCTCTATTTTAATTTTAAATGTTCTGGATCAGAAGTGGCTGAGTATCTTATGCAGAAGATATGCTGATTTCATCCACCACCACCATTCCCCACAAAGACTAGGCAAAATCATTTTAACTTCATTTCCAAAACTAACTATGATTTCAATGTGGAGATTTGGTCTACTTCTCTTTTTGTTTTTTAAATGACTGAAGCTTACTTTTGAGGAAAAATTACATGTATATTAAAAATATCTAAAAAGCTAGAGGATATGTGAAAGGCAAATATCAGAAATAGAAAACATATATTATTCCATTCACCCAGAGGTAAACTTATCATGCTGGACTCATGCTTTATATTTTTTCCTAATATAATTGGATCAAACCATACATACTGTTATGTGACTTGACCAAAATATCTCTCATCATATATTCCCATATAACAAAGTTTTAAGGGTCTGTTCAGATTCAGGCAAGATGAAATGGTGAGTTCCAGTGCTGGTAGAAAGCAGTGTGATGCAGGTGTGTGCAAAGTGATGGAGGAACCCCGGAAGGGAGCTAATTAACCCTTTCTGATCTTGAAGGATGTCAAAGTTTGCCAGGCATAGAAGGGCAGAAAGCATTTGCCAGATGGAAGAAACAAGCCGATGGGAAGCTACTAGAAACGTTACAGACCAGGGCCGTTGGAGGACGGGGAGGAGTCTAGTTTGCCTGATGGGTGTGGTGAGTGGGCTGGGCTTCAACAGGAGGTGAGCAGGGTGGGTGGATCCAGTTAAGAACAGCTTTGTTTGCCAGGCTGCAGAGTGTGGACTTTGTTCTGCTGAGAGTCGGGAATCAGGGACTTTGCAGAATCAAGTTCTGCCTTACATTAAAGCAATGGTACCGACTGAGCACAACCAAAACCTGACGTTACTCTTTCCTTAAGAATGGATTTTTAAAAATCTGGGTGCTTGAAAAGTCTTCATGTACAAGCCAAATACAGTCTTTAGGAACATTTCTCAGAAAATTCACACTACCTCTGCAGAAACCTCTTAAGCACCTGTTGGAGCTCTTTAGTGGACTTAATACATGGTGGGTTCAGATAACTCCTGCAATGGCAAATTCATCCCTAGAGAGCAAACTGCATAGGAGTTGCTTAAGCTACTCTCCCCGATAGGAAGGAACGTGTTTGGCCCTGCTGGATGCCTGCAGGAGGGCTCTGATGAAGAGGAAAGCCATGGAACCCAATATTGTCTGGTTTTTTTTTTTTGGTTTGGGTTTTTTTTTCTCAGAACCAGTTGGTTTTTAGCCAGCCCATTGGCGCCACCCAGTGGGAAATCGCTAGAATACAGCTGTGAAGGCTTGTAGGCTTTTGCAGGGCGGATCCAACTGAGACGTCCTTCCTCAAGTTTCAGATCTATTTCAACCATTCATTCCCTGTAAGAATGTTAAGAGGCCTCATAGTAAACAGTTTTTCTCCTGCATTTGAGGCTGCACGGTGTGGTGAGGAAAGCACTGGTCCTGGCTTTTCACAGACTAACTCAGTGGCTTTGCTTAAGTCCCATATCCTCTCTCAATCTTTTCCCTCTTCTGCTTTCCTTAAAAAAAAAAAAAGTCTTCCATATTTCTAGTGTCTATAGTCTTTTAGTGGCATAATTGTTTTAGTATTTACCAATTGCACTTGTAACTCAAAGTGGCATCAGTCTGGATAAAGAAAAACTATCTCTTTGGCATTTTGAAAATTCAGGAACGATTGCAATTAATCGTTAATTAATATAAGTCAATATCACTCAAATGAATATTCATAAGAATGTCTCAGAGGCTTTAAACCATGGTCATGTGGTGTAGTGGAAAGAGCTGGCCTTTGCATCCAGATAGACCTGAGTTTAAATCTCTACTTCTGCCACTTTCTGTGTGGCTTTGATAAGTTATTCTCTGTCTCTGTGCCTGTTTCCTCATCAGACCAATGGGGATGGCAAAGCTTACTTCACAGGATCAGGGTAAGGGTTACATGAAGTGATATCTGTAGGGCCGTGAGGGACACCAAGACTAAACAACAGCAAACCTTTGTTTGATGGAAGCAACTGTTACCATTTAAGCTGGGCAGCTTACTGTTCACCATACCTGTTCACCCTGAGCACATCACTTCTGCTCTGAGGCCTGGATTCCTCTTCTGTCAAAGTTTTACAGAGGCAATGATATTAATATAACGACCCGAAGCACCTGCAACTCACAGGGGCTTAACAAATGCTAGTTCCTTTCTTTCTGTAATCCTGACCCATTGCAAATAATTATGAGAATTAGTTATAAAGGCAAAGTTGTCTTCATCCCATGATCTCTCCTTCACTCTCTTGCTCTCACTCTCTCAAACACACCCGCACACACCCGCGCACACACACACACACACACACTTTGTATTCCCACCTAATTCCCACCTAATTTTTCCCATCTCTGTCACAAAAAGTTAACCAAAAACACAAGAACCTTTGGAAGCTTAACAGAGGAACAGCAAATTCCTTTTCAGGTTGTCATCATCTATTTCCATCCCCCCACACCAGGTGCCTGGGTCCTTATTCAAATAGTTGTGCGCTTACCTGTCTCCCCACCCCTGCATCCCCATCCTGCCCTGCCCCCACCCCGCTCCACCCACAGCAGCATCAGATCCCTGGCAGGCTCCACCTCGACTGTGCTTCCCTCCAGCCACAGCCCCTATTCTCCAGTCCCCCTTCTCCCAGCCTCACCTGTCAGACTCCTCCTCCTCTAGGTTGTGGAGTCCATCTCAGTGGGTACGTTATCAGAGAAGTCCTCTCAAGGCTCTGCCTTCCCAGCACAAAGTGGCCGCTGCCATGTTTGTGCTTCTGGAGAGATCAGGAAAGGGAATGAATGCGTACTCTGTCCATGAATACTTTTTAACCTTCCCACTCACCTCAAGTAGGCATCACTGGTCTGTTTCACAGATGAGGACACTGGGAGCCCATTCATTACTGGATTACACAAACATTTTATCCACCATCACTTGCCAGGCACTGGGGACACAGCACAGACCACAGACACAGCCCTTTTCTTGGTGGGTCTTACAGGATCTTACAAGGGATGAATCCAGGAGGCAGGAATGAAACAGAAAGACTATCCTGGTTGTGAAGAAGGGTGCTATGAAAGAGCAGAAGAGGAGGTGATGCCCTATCCTGGAGGTTCGGAAGGGTATCCCTAGGTATCCCTAGAAAGGGGCCACTTCAGCTAAGACCCAAAGCCTCAGGGAGGTCACACAGGGTGCTAGTGAGGGCAGAGTGGGATGGGTGGATTGGGTTCTACCATGCGTCACCTCCTCCTCTAAATATTAATATTTATATCATTGTATTTTTGTGTGTGTGTGTGTGGTACGTGGGCTTCTCACTGTTGTGGCCTCTCCCGTTGCGGAGCACAGGCTCCGGATGCGCAGGCTCAGCGGCCATGGCTCACGGCCCAGCTGCTCCGCAGCATGTGGGATCCTCCCGGACCGGGGCACGAACCCGTGTCCCCTGCATCGGCAGGCGGACTGTCAACCACTGTGCCACCAGGGAAGCCCTATCATTGTATTTTATATCGTTTTCTCCCTGATAGACTGTAGCTCCTTGAGAACAGTGACCTCATCTCCCAGGCACCTGGTGCATAGCATAAGTACTGAGCATAAGTAAATGGTCACTTAATTTTTCAATATATGTATCTCTACATAATTGCCTTGCTTAATATTATAAGGGTGCAAAAGTACCTAGATTCTGTTCTGTATATTTGGTTATTTTTTTAACCAGCACATTGGTATGGTTTTCTAATAGAGTCTCTGAGCAGCTGGCATGCGTATTCGCCAGCTCCTGTTACCCAGATGTTTCCTATTTGATAGGGGGCGCTGGAGGGTGAGCTGGGGTCACCGTGCAAGAGAGGTAGCAGCTGGCGTCAGCTCTGCAGCAGGTGGACCTCAGAAGCAGCTCATTCATCTAACTAAACTATATGAAACGTGTCCTCCTAAATGCCACAAGGCACAAGTCTCCTTCCCAGCCTGCGACCCAGGACATTCTTGAGGATGAAAGAGGAGCTGCTGCCCTGTGCCAGGCACTGCTAGTGAGGGTTTCTTCTTCCTGACACCTTGGAGCTCACAAGTAGAGCTAACCCACATGCCCGTCGCCCATGTGTGCGTGCACACACACACACACACACACACACAGGTGTACAAACTGGCTCCCTGCACGCAGGCCTCCGGGTGGGCACAGGTGGAGGGCATGGCTGATCCACAGTGGGAGGGGCGGGAGTGCCTGAAGGCCTCCCAGGCAGATCAGAGTCATCTTGCTGGAGTTGGGAAAATGGATGGCAATTAGCCAAGTAAAGAGAGCAGGGCGTGGTAGGAGCAGGCCACGGGCGAGGGTCTCGCCTGTGCAGAGACCCAGAGAAGGAGAACAGATGCCACATTTGGGGTCTATAAATGCCCACAAGAGCATTTGTAGAAAGGCCAGCTGGTTGTGGTTAACGGTCAGACACACTGGGATAGTCTTCCTTTCTATTAAGAAATGTCCTTCCTCCCACTTTTCTTGACTTGTACCTATCCTCCATTTTTTTATCTTTGATTGAAACTTAGGTAAAGAGAAATTGTGCTCTACTCTAAGGAAAACAGCCGTCTAAATCCAATTATCATATCAATCAGTAAGTGATACTTCACTCCTGATGGGGAGACTGCTGGGAGTGGTGGAGACTGGGGCAAACTGGAGAGTGTATTCTGCATCTGAAGAGGACAGCAATTCTCAACTCAGCCGCCCAGTGGCTCCAGATCTTGCAATTCTTCCAAAACACAGAGCAACCTGGATTTTTGGCAAGTTAGCTGAGGTTTTTAAACATTGCTTTGATTTTTAAAAAAAGCCTGCAGCCAGTGGAACACATCTGTATGCTAAGCCTTATTCCTGGGCCATGCTTGCAACCTCTTGTTTAAAGGCTCCAGAGATTGCCAGGGTATTTTCAGAATCCTTCAACAAGTCATTGCTCTGCTTATAGTTACTCCTAACCATCCTTCTCCCCCTGCTTTCCAGAAAGAGATGACGAGCAGGATGTGTCACTAACGCCCCATCTTACCCTACAGAAGAAAGAGGAAAAGCTGTTTCCTCCTGGAGTCCCGGGCCGGCAGGAGGGAGACCTCCCTGGCTGAAAAGGTGCACCTACTCCCAGGAGCAGGCAAGCTGGAGACCAGCGGTGACTCCTGAGAGATGTTCCCCGCGCACTTCGTGTGCTCTTGAACCGTCTGAGTGTTGCTAGCCGTGACCTGTGGACCTGGCCAGGAGAGAAGGACGGCCCCTCACCCATCCTGGAGGAAGGAAGCCTCTGCACTTACATGCGTGTCGCAGTTCTGCCTGTGACCTGCCACCTAAGCTTTACTGGAATTCAGGTTTTGAGACTGAGATACTTACTTGTACTTTTCCACTTACCTGTCTCGTCAGCCGGCTCCCTTTTCTGTAACGTGTTTTCTAAGTACCCAGTGAATTTTGGAACTCTGGATGCACAGCCAATTTTTCTCTAACAAGCCTTCCTGTGCGGTCCCTGCAGGCCCTGGCCCTGATGCCGTGGTCTTGGCTGGGAGGTCTGAGGCCCGTCCCACAGCATCAGTGCAATTTCCCCCATAAACAGTTTGACCAGGGACCACTCCACAGCGTGGCTTGTCTTGCCCCAGATAAGGTCTGCACCCTTTCATTGCAGGGAAGAGACTGCTCTCTAGCCTAAGGCTAACTAGTTACCAGTTCACCCTCAACAGAATGTGCTTTTTATAACCACACCATTCCTTGTCTCTTCCGTTCAAGATATTTTTTCCCCTGTTTCCCCAAAGAGAAATAAAAGGAAGTTATAAATGACCAAGAATGATCAGCAGATGCCCTGAGCCAAATTAGTGCAGTGTTTGTTCATTACTAAAGGGTGTGGTGGCTGTCTTCACACAATACTGAAATTTCAGTGAAAAAAAAAAAAAACCAACAAAAGTACAATGGGTAATTTGGTGCCTGTAGCTCAAATGCCCCGCCCATTGATTCATAATCTTCCCAGCCGGCCCTCTGAGTTTCTAGATCCAGCCGATGTTTTCTTCCTCTTCCTCCGCGCTCTCCCTTCCTTTGCCCTATGATATTATGGCACAAAGTTAATTTCTGCCCGGATGATGCTTGCGCCACAGTTGCCAAGGTAACAGTGGAGCTGGAGCCAACTTCCTTCTCCCATCCTTCCCAGTGTTTCTATCCCAGTAGACAGAATCATTCTGTGCTACATCCTGCGTTTTGGAAGCTAAGTGACTTTTAGCTGAAGCACTGTTGCCTTCTCTGATTCATTCGCAAAACCGTGGTGGTCCTGAGAGCCTATGACTAGGGGGTGATGATACTTCCAGTGAGCATTTGAATTCGACAAAATAGCAGTTGGTGGAGGGATGTAGATAAGAATGTATTAGGGCATTTCAGTGTAGTACTGATTAAAGAATAACTCAACAGCTCTGATTTTGTTTCATTGCATGTAATGTGTTAAAGCCATTTGGAGCTGCCGCGAGAGCCTAGAAAGGCATGAAGTCTTTTCTTGGTCCAGACTGAGAAAGGGTCAACTGTCTGGACACCGTGGCATTCTGTGTTGACCTAACCCGGCAGACCGACCCTTGCTTTGTATCTCGTCAAAGTTGTCTCATGGAATCCAAGTGCTGCTACCTCTCTCTGTATTGTTGGGCTCTGATCAACAACAAACATACCTTTTTTGTGTTTTGGTTTTTTGCTTCCTAAGTAACTTTGAGAGGACAAGATAGGCAAAGAATTTTCTCAGCATCGTGTTTGGCTGAAAGGATATCTGACTGTCCGAAGCATCCAGAGATCAGACAGATGAGCCCGTCTTCCCGGCCTATGCACGATGCAGTTAGTGCCACATGGGAGTGTTGAGCAGTGAGACAGAGAAGTGACAGCATGGAGCCCAGGCCCTGGGAGGATCTCTGAAGCTCTGCACAATGGACAACACAGGAGTTTTGCATTAAAAAGTTGACTAAGTTGGGCTTCCCTGGTGGCGCAGTGGTTGAGAGTCCGCCTGCCGATGCAGGGGACGCGGGTTCGTGCCCCGGTCCGGGAGGATCCCACATGCCGCGGAGCGGCTGGGCCCGTGAGCCATGGCCGCTGAGCCTGCGCGTCCGGAGCCTGTGCTCCACAACGTGAGAGGCCACAGCAGTGAGAGGCCCGCGTACCGCAAAAAACAAACAAAAAAAAAGTTGACTAAGTTCCTGTATTTCAATAATGCCTGATCAAGTAGGATGCTGGACTCTGAAGACTTCTGTTTTGAAGTCTTTTGAAGGTTATTTTCTGTTAACTGTTCGTGCATATGCAATTTCCACTCAATTAAAAAAAAATTCAGATTTTTTTTAAACTTCTTGGAACCATTTCCTCCTGGTTATATTGTTCGCTGCACTAATCGGCACTTCTAGGGTTAGTGCTGGCAAACCACTCTTACGTTTTAATTACAGACTGTTCCTATTCCCGCAGAACTTTGTTTGGCAAATTCTGAAGAAAATCATTACAGCCGATCTTTTATCTCTTTGGCCTGACTACATCCTAAGTACCTCTCCTGGCAAATGGAGATCTCAGCTCTTCAGGCATCTCCTACTCTCTGGGTCTGAGATTGACATCTTGCTTCTTCCTCCTAACCTGGCTCGCTCTCCCTCATTTCCCACTATTTTTTTTTAGTTGAGTAATACATGTATCCATGATTTTCTTTTTTTTTTTTTTTTGAGAAATGTCAAAGTGGAAATTTCAAAAAGGAAAGATTACAATGACATCCATATACCCTTAGTTGTCATTCTCTTTAGTTAATGGATTAGAGTCCTTCTTTTATGTATGTGTGAGGTGTGTGTGTATGTGTGTGTGTGTGCGTGCGTGTGTGTATGTGGGTCTTTCGTGACACTGACATTAGTAAAGAGTTCTGGCTGGTTTGTTTGTAGAATGTTCCACAATCTGGCATTTTTTTCTGATTGTTTCCTCATTATTAGAGTCAGGTTAAACATTTTTTAGCAAGAATACTATGTAAGTGATGTTTTCTTTCCTTTTGCATCATATCAGGAAGCATATAATGTCTAGATGTCTCTTTTTATAATAAATATTAAGCTTGATCAGTGGGTTGAGGGGTTATCTGCCTGATCCATTCATTATAAAGTTCCATAATTCGTTATAAAGATCTGAAATTCCGTATGCATACATTTTATAGAGTGTGAGAGTGTACATATGTGCTTTCCTAATATTCACAAAGAGGTCCAGGATCTCCAAAAGATTACAGCCATTGCAGTTAGCTGAAATAGCAGTGACAGAGAATTCATCTTTTCCCATTTAACAGAAAGAAGAGGACACAAAAAGTTTCCCTCTGCAGGTAGAGCATGAGTATGCTGACTAATGAGAATTTATGTAGTCCCTGAAGCCAGAGTTAAAATATATATAACTTTTTTTTTCTCCCATCCTCGGTGACCTCCCATTCAGACCGATGTTTTATTTTAGAGAGCGTGCATTTTCATTGATGGTGATTGCCCAAGGGTGCAAAAATGGATTTGGGTGGGGAGGAAATCTTATATATTAGACTGGAGCATGGCCTGACCATAGTACATATACAGATATGAAGTATATATGTAGTATTAAATTTCCGTAGGGATAGGGAGATGATTAAGAATAAAATGTCTAAAAAGGCTCTTTAGGAGGATGATAATTTTTAAAAATTGAGAAATACCCATCTGGAGTCAGTTTCTACTTCTGAGATTTCTCATTTTCTCTTCCTGGGGTGTTTGCTCATTTCTGAGGGCCAGGATGAATGGAAGTAACTTCGAGAGATTTCTTAAGCCATTCCTTCTACCCTCCCAAACCACATCAGTAATATTCCAGGTGAAAAACCAATTCTCCTCTCAATGATCTTCAGGCACAGAAATTCTGTAGCATCCTCTGGTATAACCCACAGACCAGATTCCATCTGAAATCCTTCCATTCAACTTGAGTTAAACTATTATCTTTGCGTTTCAGCTCACCTTTTCTAGGATCCCACATTAAGATCCAAAGACTGTATAAGTAAACACATACTAAATGAGAGCTTTATTTGCATGTCCACTAAATATTTGAAGACTGTTAGCAGCTGTCTTTCAGCCTTCCTCCATTTATCATCTCCCAATGGCGGAATTCTCTTGGAAGTCTCGTTGCCCCACTGCTAACATTTCTATACTTCAGCCTGAAACCTTCCTAAAGCTCTCCATGTCACTGTGCATTATGGATGTAACTAGCAGTGAACATTAAGAAATTACTGCATGCTTTCTCCAAACTATGTTGTGTCTTTGCTAACTCTTGACTTGATTTTATACACTTATAAATTTTCTTTTCTGTTGTATTTGCCCACACTAAATCCTTATCTATATTCTGTTCCACCATTTTGCTTTATCTTCTTGAGCTTCCTTCCTTCCTACCTTTAGCATTCCCTGTAAGATCACACTGAGTTATTTTGTTTTAATTCCCTCTTTAATTGGCAAAGCATTAGGGGACGTGGATAGAATTTCTCTTATCTTTTTGTGGTGATTATGTCATTCTGGTCATTAATGGAAGCACATCACTTCCTATGGTCTCTAACCTTACACTGCTTCCACACCCTATGGGTATCACTCTGAGAAAAAGAAATACCATAGGAAAAGTACAGCCACCAAGGAATGTGTACAAAGGCAGAATCACTAAAAGTAGTCTGATGTGTCACTTGGTTAATACTGTTGTCTTTTGTGCTTTGATCATTTTAGTTCTTAATGAAATAGGTGATTCTCTCCTAGAATTAGCGAAACAAAGTGTGTTTTGGAACTAATGGGTTTTTTTCCCTGCTTTTAAAAATATATCAACAAAAAAACTTACAACAAGTTGTTTCTCTCTGGGCAGTTATTAATTCTGGGTAAACAGTTTTCAATGAATAAATAAGGATTTTTGTAACTTTTAGAGGGAAGAGTCCATTTCTAATCTGACAGTTAAGCTGTTTTACTAGCTTTTAATGTTCTAATTTCAAAGTTTTTCAGTATCTTTTCTAATTGCATCAGAAAAAAGATTTAGCATATTTTTAGTTCCATTTGTGATTAAATTAAGGATTTGGTTAAAAGAACAGACTAACAATTAAAAACAATTAAAATGCAAGATAAAACTAAAGGATATTTATGAAATCAGTTTTATGTGAGCTTAGGAATTCAAATGTTACAAATAAAAGACACATAACCATCTTCTATTTTGTCTTTTTTATGTGTTTGTTTTATTTCTTTAACAAACATATTCTTTATCCTGCAATGATCCTGGAACAAATAAATGCAAAGAAAGGTTAACTCTACAAAAAACTAATTCAAAATTTATTTTAGAACACATGCACATATTTGTATTTTAGCAGAAGTTCCTTTATTCTATTACAAATTTTCCTGGGAGGGTGTCATGCATATTGTGTAGCTTCTCAACAGATTAATGTTGTACATCTTTTTTCTTGCAGTCGGATTCAGTATTAAGTTTGGTAACAGCCTGGCATATAAAGGTAATAAGTCTAGATTATAGAAAAAGCTCATCAACCAGAGTAAACAAACCTGAGGTTTAATCTCAGGTTTGCCACTACCTTATTTGTATGACCTTGGGTAGTATATTTAATTGTTCCGTGCCTCAGATTTCTAAACTGCAACTGGGGTCCTAGATTTGTTCCTATGTAGCTTATAATTATTTTTGGACACTGATGTAAGATTAAAATATTAACATATTTGGAAAAGCAGAAATATGTAAATTCTGTATACTTATACATTATTGATATTAGTACATTTACAGTCACTATGTAATAATTGTAAATGACTCCAAAAGTAGCCTCTGTTCCTAATAGCAACAATAGAATACTATGTCTGACAAAAGCTGTTTGTGACGAGGTGATTTCTAGACACAGGGCAGTGAGGAACGAGATTTCTGGAACTCAATCGCACATATAAGGGTTTCTCTGTTTCTCAGTTCCACTGTCTGAAATGTATACCAAGAAGTGACAAAGAGGCAGGCTATGGACTGAATTTGTCCTGCAGGCATGTTTTGTTGGACCTATGTAGATTGTAGTTGTTGTTGTTGTTTTACTAGTACTGACATTTAAAAATCAGAAAATTTGACACATGAAAATCAGAATTTCTGGCTTCTCTTACAAAATCAGAAGATCTGGCCACACAAGGCTTTTGTTTTCAGGAATTGGCTGAGAAGTGGCTGACCCATTTTGATGGAGTTGTCTCTCTAATGTACCACTGTCCTCACCACTCCCTGTTGCTGCACAAACATGTGGCTGGTTGTCAGTTACCACTGTCCTCTTACACTGGGATGCTTCACTCGTGTATGTTTCTTGCCACTCCCCTAAGGCATGTCAGGTCACAGCCCCTGCTTTACCATGTCTAGAGAGGCCCCTGAGGAAACCACTATTTCAATTTTCAAATGTATCCCCATACACATTGAATACCTGGTGTATTATTATATTCTCCCTAGTAACCTACATTGTATTAATGATAATAAATGGAAAACTGTCTTAGAAGACAATAAATTCAAACCAGATGCCTTCAGTCCTTCCACCCAACAACAGCAAAATTGATACTCCCATAAGAAGCTTGCTTCCCGTGGAAGCTAAGCCGATCATTAAATCTATGCAATCTTTCAATAACCTAAATTCTTAAATTTCAGCTTTGCTTCCAAGCAGACTTCATTGCTACATTGACCAAAATGATAAAGAACTGTCATTGGGAAGCAATCGTAGTGTCATTTATAACAATTAGATATTTTATCTGATTTTTCTATTTCATTGTGAAGTAGATTTTAACAGAACACGTTATTTTAACAGAAACTTCTTGTTTTAATGCAGCATTCCTCATCTAACTGAGTTTTAATGAGGACAAAAAACCCCCCAAAATTCCCAGTACTTAATAAATTAAAACCCAAACGAGGACATCCAATTCAATCTAATTAAACTTTGATTGAGCATATAAATATTACTGCCTACTAGATTAAGTTGAATAACTGCTCCAGAGTAAATCGTATCATATAACTGAGATGTGACCTCACCTATAACCAAATCAGCAAAGGATAGGAGTGTAAGCATTTTCAAGAAATATATAAAAGATAGAGGCACAAAGGTATCAACAGAATCCTATGTTTATTAACCCAGAAACAATATTTTGGATAACTGTTTCTCCATAACTGTGCATATAATGTCTCTACAATGATGTATTTAGTCTTGCTAAACACTACATGCTGACATCCATCCATAAGAGGCAGCAGCATTTAGAAAACTCGTCCATTGTGACTCGTTTATTTATCTAAAGGCTAATTATTTCACTTAGGGCAAAGATGCTGAGGTCTTTTAGACAGGATGAAGTTGGGTGGGAGAAGTTAACATTGGCTGGACATGAGGAACAGGGCCGCCCACCCCTGCCCGGTCTGTGGATGAGAATATAGTCCCTTCTTTGCTCAAAACCTCAGATTAAAACCCTCAGTTCCCCTCTGTCCCTCCTCTCCTTGCTGGCGTCACACATGCCGGTCACATTCACACTTACGGCCTCTGCGCTGGCCGTTCCCCTGCCTGGATGCTCTGCCCCCAAATACCCTCATGTCTAATTCCTTCTCCCCTCAAGTCTTTGCTTGAATGTCACCTTCTCACTGGGGCCTCTGCTGGTCACACCTGCCCACCAAGACTCACAGTCTCCCTTCCTCTGGTCAAATTTTCTTTTTCCCATAGCATCTATGTTGTGTAATTTACTTGCTAGGTTTATTGTGTATTGTCTGTCTCTCCCAACTAGAATATAAATTCTATGTCATCAGGGATCTCTATTTTGTTGATTGATGTATACCTAGCACCTAGAGAGTGGACACAGTTTTGTTTCTTCCTTTCCAATGCTTACATTTTCTATTTTGTTTTCTTGCCTTATTGCACTAAATAGCACCTCTGGTACAGGTTTAGTAAAAGCACCTACATATTACAGTTTGGTCTTTACAGAATATTTACCAATCTATGCTTTAGACCATAGGTTTAAGTGTGAAAAAAAATCATGAAAGAACTAGGACAAAAAGGTTTATTTTTAAAATAACCTCAGAGTGGGGAGGGATAAACTAATTTAAATAAGAAATGGCATGGTACTGCTTACAAAAAAATAAATAGGTATGAATTGAGGGGAGGGAGGGAGGGAAGATGGAAGGGGAAATAAACTAAAGAGTGGAGGAAGGTTGATTGGATGGAGCTTGTGGGATGACAAAGAAGAGAGTTATTTTAGGAGACACTAAAGGAGTGTTGGGGAGAAATTTGGATAAAGAAGATTTTAAGGAAGTTTTGTATTATGTATTGTATTATTATATTGTATTATGTAGTATTTTGTATTCCCTTTTCATGGCCTCTTTATGAGACTTCACTCAAGGCACATCTTACTTTACAAACTTGTAATAAGACATTAGACTATACAACTAAGCTTTGTTTACTGTGTGCCAGTCACTGTGCCAAGTGATTTACATGCCATATCTCATTCAATGATTATAACAACTCCATGAGGTGAGTGCCATAATATCCCCCACTTTACTGGTGAAAAAACTGAGTCTCAAAGAGATGAAATATTTTGCTCAAGGTCAAACTGATAGTGAAGGAGCAGAGATGTGAACCCAGAACACCAGACGCAATGCTGGGACTCTTATCCACTATATATTTCTCCTGGTATTGGCCTTTTCATGGTACCAGAGAAAGGATATGGCAGCTTGTGAGTAGATAGAGGCTCATTCTGAGCTCCTGGAATGGAACAAGGACAAGGTAAGTGTTGGCCAGGCTTTCCTGGAGGCAGCTGGTACACTATTCTGCAGTATTCATCTGGAGAAAGGGAATGCATTAATGATAGTAGGAGTTTATAAAGTAAGTTAATTCAGAGGCGTGAGTGTTTGTCATCAGGACACAGAAGAAAAGAACAGGAGACAGCAGAATATTGACCTCCTTGCAACCACACAAGTGAGGTGAGCCAAGAGCAGGCAGGAATCTAAGTCACAGTAGAGCCTGAACTGAGCAAGTGCTCCCCTTGGTTGCCCTGACAATGGGACCTCCTTGCATTAAAATGTTATTATCATGTGGAAAGACACATGCATACAAAGTAAAGAGTAATTCGGTGCAGAGCAAAAGTGTCAGGGAGGAGTTTGGGAGGAGTTTGTGTAACAGATAGAGGATCAGACCTTAAGGGAAAGAATTTCACTTATGTATTAAAAAGTTGATGTTCTCAGGATGTCTTGGGTTCTGCAGACCTATTGTGCAGGATGCTGTCCATGTAAACAATAAGTTATACACCTGCAGTTTTATGCTTCCTCACCTCTCCTGCCTGATGCCCTCACTGTACGGAAGGACAACCCTAGGAAGCAGAGTGGGCAGGTCTATAAGAGCCATGCACCAGGGTCCATTTCCAGGCTCTCTTTGTTCCATTGGACAAAGGACAAGGCAGCACAATCCTACCGGGCCTGTAGCATGTTCTCCATGAATTTTTATTAGGATGGCCTTTTGCCAATATCCCCAACTTAGTCTCCAAATCACTCAGTCCTTCAGCTTATAAAATGGGTTGTTATAAGAAACAGTCCCGTGAAATTCATTAATGAGCCTCACAGAAGTTTTTATTCAGCATTTATTTTAGCACCTACTACGTGCAAGGGTCTGGGGATACAGCAGTAAATAAGATACACTGAGTCTCACAGAGCTTATATTCTAGCAAGGGGAGACTATCAGGAAACATTATTTGCATGCAAATAACGCCTTATGATCAGGATGAATCCTCCAGGGGTAAGCTCAAGGCACTATATAAGAACAGGAGAACGTGGATTTGGTTAAAGATGGTGGAGTAGAAGCACGTGCGCTCACTCCCTCTTGCGAGAGAACCAGAATCACAACTAACTGCTGAATAATCATGACAGGAAGACACTGGAACTCACCAAAAGAGATACCCCACATCCAAAGACAAAGGAGAAGCCACAGTGAGACAGTAGGAGGGACGCAACCACAATAAAATCAAATCCCATAACTGCTGGGTGGGTGACTCACGAACTGGAGAACAATTATACCACAGAAGTCCATCCACTGGAGTGAAGGTTCTGAGCCCCATGTCAGGGTTCCCAAACTGGGGTCCAGCAACGGGAGGAGGAATCCTCAGAGAATCAGACTTTGAAGGCGAGTGGGATTTGATTGCAGGACTTTGACAGGACTGGGGGAAACAGAGACTCCACTCTTGGAGGGCACACACAAAGTAGTGTGCACATCAGGACCGAGGGGGAAGGAGCAGTGACCCCATAGGAGACTGAACCAGACCTACCAGCTAGTGTTGGAGGGTCTCCTGCAGAGGCAGGGGGTGGCTGTGGCTCACCATGGAGACAAGGACACTGGCGGCAGAAGTTCTGGGAAGTACTCCTTGGCATGAGCCCTCCTGGAGTCCACCATTAGCCCACCAAAGAGCCTGTAGCCTCCAGTGCTGAGTTGCCTCAGGCCAAACAACGAACAGGGAGGCAACTCAGCCCCACCCATCAGCAGACAATGGATTAAAGTTTTACTGAGCTCTGCCCACCAGAGCAACACCCAGCTCTACCCACCACCAGTCCCTCCTATCAGGAAGCATGCACAACCCTCTTAGATAGCCTCATCCACCAGAGGGCAGATGGCAGAAGCAAGAAGAACTACAGTCCTACAGTCTGTGGAATGAAAACCACATTCACAGAAAGATAGACAAAATGAAAAGGCAGAGGGCTATGTACCAGATGAAGGAACAAGATAAAACCCCAGAAAAACAACTAAATGAAATGGAGATAGGCAACCTTCCAGAAAAAGAATTCAGAATAATGATAGTGAAGATGATCCAGAACCTCGGAAAAAGAATGGAGGCAAAGATTGAAAAGATGCAAGAAATGTTTGACAAAGACCTAGAAGAATTAAAGAACAAACAAAGAGAGATGAACAATACAATAACTGAAATGAAAAATACACTAGCAGGAATCAATAGCAGAATAACTGAGGCAGAAGAATGGATAAGTGACCTGGAAGACAGAATGGTGGGATTCACTGCCATGGAACAGAATAAAGAAAAAAGAATGAAAAGAAATGAAAACAGCCTAAGAGACCTCTGGGACAACATTAAATGCACCAATATTTGCATTATAGGGGGTCCCAGAAGGAGAAGAGAGAGAGAAAGGACCTGAAAAGTATTTGAAGAGATTATAGTCAAAAACTTTCCTAATGTGAGAAAGGAAATAGCTACCCAAGTCCAGGAAGCACAGAAAGTCTCAAACAGGATAAACCCAAGGAGAAACACGCCAAGACACATAGTAATCAAATTGACAAAAATTAAAGACAAAAATTATTAAAAGCAACAAGGGAAAAATGACAAATAACATAAAGAGGAATTCCCATAAGGTTAACAGCTGATTTCTCAGCAGAAACTCTATAAGCCAGAAGGGAGTGGCATGATATATTTAAAGTGATGAAAGGGAAGAAACTACAACCAAGATTACTCTACCCGGCAAGGGTCTCATTCAGATTTGATGGAAAAATCAAAAGCTTTACAGATAAGCAAAAGCTAAGAGAATTCAGCACCACCAAACCAGCTCTACAACAAATGCTAAAGGAACTTCTCTAAGTGGGAAACTCAAGAGAAGAAAAGGACCTATGAAAACCCAAAGCAATTAAGAAAATGGTAATAGGAACATACATATTGATAATTACCTTAAATGTGAATGGATTAAAAGCTCCAACCAAAAGACACAGGCTCAATGAATGGATACAAAAACAAAACCCATATATTTGCTGTCTTCAAGAGACCCATTTCAGACCGAGGGACACATACAGACTGAAAGTGAGGGGATGGAAAAAGATATTCCATGCAAATGGAAATCAAAAGAAAGTTGGAGTAGCAATACTCATAGCAGATAAAATAGACTTTAAAGAATGTTACAAGAGAAAAGGAAGGACACTACATAATGATCAAGGAATCAATCCAAGAAGAAGATATAACAATTATAAATATATATGCACCCAACATAGGAGCACCTCAATACATAAGGCAAATGCTAACAGCTATAAAAGAGGAAATCAACAGTAACACAATAATAGTGTGGGACATTAACACCTCACTTACACCAATGGGCAGATCATCTGGACAGAAAATAAGGAAACACAAGCTTTAAATGACACAAGAGACCAGATAGATTTAATTGATATTTATAGGACATTCCATCTGAAAACAGCAGATTACACTTTCTTGTCAAGTGCTCATGGAACATTCTCCAGGATAGATCACATCTTGGGTCACAAATCAAACCTCGGTAAATTTAAGAAAATTAGAATTGTATCAAGCATCTTTTCTGACCCCAATGCTATGAGATTGGAAATCAATTACAGGAAAAAAAATGTAAAATCACAAATACATGGAGGCTAAACAGTGCACTACTAAATAACCAAGAGATCACTGAAGAAATCAAAGAAGTAAAAAAAGAAAAACATAGAAACAAATGACAACGAAAGCATGATGACCCAAAACCTGTGGCACACAGGAAAAGCAGTTCTAAGAGGGAAGTTTATAGCAATACAACCCTACCTCAAGAAACAAGAAAAATCTCAAATAAACAACCTAAGCTTAAATCTAAGAAACTAGAGAAAGAAGAAGAAGAACAACAAAAACCCAAAGTTAGTAGAAGGAAAGAAATCATAAAGATCAGAGCAGAAATAAATGAAATAGAAACAAAGAAAGCAATAGCAAAGATCAATAAAACTAAAAGCTGGTTCTTTGAGAAGATAAACATAATTGGTAAACCTTTAGCCAGATTCATCAAGAAAAAGAGGGAGAGGACTCAAATCAATAAAATTAGAAATGAAAAACGAGAAGTTAAAACGGACACCACCGAAATACAAAGCATCATAAGAGACTACTACAAGCAATTCTATGCCAATAAAATGGACAACCTGGAAGAGATGGACAAATTCTTAGAAAGCTGTAACCTTCCAAGACTGAACCAGGAAGAAATAGAAAATATGAACAGACCAGTCACAAGGAATGAAATTGAAACTGTGATTAAAAATCTTCCAACAAACAAAAGCCCAGGACCAGATGGCTTCACAGGTGAATTCTATCAAACATTTAGAGAAGAGTTAACACCCATCCTTTTCAAACTCTTCCAAAAAATTGCAGAGGAAGGAACACTCCCAAGCTCATTCTACAAGGCCACCATCACCCTGATACCAAAACCAGGCAAAGATACTACAAAAAAAGAAAGTTACAGAACAATATCACTGATGAATATAGATACAAAAATCCTCAGCAAAATACTAGCAAACAGAATCCAACAACACATTAAAAGGATCATACACCATGATCAAGTGGGCTTTATCCCAGGGATGCAAGAATCCTTCAATATACGCAAATCAATCAATGTGATACACCATATTAACAAATTGAAGAATAAAAACCATATGATCATCTCAATAGATGCAGAAAAAACTTTTGACAAAATTCAACACCCATCTATGATAAAAACTCTCTAGAAAGTGGGCATAGAGGGAACCTACCTCAACATGATAAAGGCCATATATGACAAGCCCACAGCAAACATCATTCTCAATGGTGAAAAACTGAAAGCATTTCCTCTAAGATCAGGAACAATACAAGGATGTCCACTCTCGCTACTCTTTTTCAACATAGTTCTGGAAGTCCTAGGCATGGCAATCAGAGAAGAAAAAGAAATAAAAGGAATACAAATTGGAAAAGAAGAAGTAAGACTGTCACTGTTTGCAGATGACATGATACTATACATAGAGAATCCTAAAGATGCCACCATAAAACTACTAGAGCTAATCAGTGAATTTGGTAAAGTTGCAGGATACAAAATTAATGCACAGAAATCTACTGCATTCCTATACACTAACAATGAAAGATCAGAAAGAGAAATTAAGGAAACAATTCCATTCACCACTGCAACAAAAAGAATAAAATACCTAGGAATAAACCTACCTATGGAGGTAAAAGACCTGTACTCAGAAAACTATAAGACACTGATGAAAGAAATCAAAGATGACAGAAACAGATGGAGAGGTATACCATGTTCTTGGATTGGAAGAATCAATATTGTCAAAATGAGTATACTACCCCAAGCAATCTACAGATTCAATGCAATCTTGATCAAATTACCAATGGCATTTTTTACAGAACTAGAACAAGATATCTTAAAATTTGTATGGAGACACAAAGGACCCCGAATAGCCAAAACAATCTTGAGAAAGAAAAACAAAGTTGGAGGAATCAGGCTCCCTGACTTCAGACTATACTACAAAGCTACAGTAATCAAGACAGTATGGTACTGACACAAAAACAGAAAGATAAATCAATGGAGCAGGATAGAAACCCCAGAAATAAACCCACGTACACATGGTCACCTTATCTTTGATAAAGGAGGCAGGAACGTACAGTGTAGAAAGGACAGCCTCTTCAATAAGTGGTGCTGGGAAAACTGGACAGCTACATGTAAAAGAATGAAATTAAAACACTCCTTAACACCATACACAAAAATAAACTCAAAATGGATTAAAGACCTTAATGTAAGACCAGACACTACAAAACTCTTAGAGGAAAATATAGGAAGAACACTCTTTGACATAAATCACAGCAAGATCTTTTTTGACCCACCTCCTTGAGTAATGGAAATAAAAACAAAAATAAGCAAATGGGACCTAATGAAACTTAAAAAAGCTTTTGCACAACAAAGGAAACTATCAACAAGACAAAAAGACAACCCTCAGAATGGGAGAAATTATTTTCAAACGAATCAAGTGACAAAGGCTTATCTGGATCCAGCC